>NC_138052.1:85047720-85626836 GCF_964194185.1 Rhinolophus hipposideros
AAGGGCACAAGGGAGACAAATGGCCAGGAGAAGTAACCAAAACGGTCAGAGGTCCTCTTGGAAAATGCAGCTCAATTAGATATTCCATTTTACAGAGGAGGAAGAAACTGAGGGACATAAACTGTCCTGAACAGCTTCCTGTGACAAAAGTGACACCGCTGGTCAATGCCTAACCCCCACTAGACAGATAGAGGCCTGGGGCCACTTATGTGGAAAGGGGAATAGAATGATCCTCAAAGTTTCTCCAGCTGCTCTTTCCACTGTCTGGAATCCCACTGAGGGCAAACAGAAAAGGAGAAGTGAGGGGACAAGGGACTGAATATCACTGTTCATTAAGTGTATAAAAATGCAGTGAGTGCTGAGTATGGTGTTTATTTCATTACCCTTTACTCCTTCTACGTGTCACATATTTTTTATGCATTTCATATTTTCTAGTAAAAAATATTTTAAAAAAACACAGTGAAATCCAAATCAAACATCCAAATGGAAAAGTGAACATTAATTACTGCAACTTTTGGTAGTGACTACCCAAGTCCGAGCGCGTGAGTCCCCGGAGGGACGTGCTCTCCAGACCTGTACCCCAGGACCAGTGCCAGCCCCCACTGACTCCAAGCTTAAAGAAGGGCAAGGATTCCAAGGAGTCAGAGGAAACAAGAAAAACATTCCGGATACGAAGTCACTTTCCAGAAAGTCCAGAAAGACTGGCAGGTTGTGGGGTTAGGAGGTTGAAACGCTAGAAGGTCAATTGCGAGGCCCGAGTTATCTGCTACCAGTTTAACTCAAAATGCTGTCATTCACAACAGGGCACCTGCCTAACCCATGGCTGAGGTGACAGTGGTGGGATGTAACCCAAAACTGTCCAGTGATGACTCTCAAATCCAGTGACTAGGGAAAAGTCAGCAGGGCCTAAGAAGGCACTAAAGAGATACCAGGTAAAAAATGGAATACAGGAAGGAAAAAATGGAGGTTAAAAGATAGACTTCAAGTCAGACCTCGACTCAGAACAGAAGTCACTGTGGGGGGTGGTGAGGGTAGGTGGTGGGAGAAGGGCCTGGAAATAGAGAGCCTCTGCAGAGGGGTCAAGACATGCCTGATTCGGAGAACATTGTCCTACATGGATGTGAACAGGCTTGAGGATAAAAGCTGCTTCCTGAGACTTCTAGTCCCTTCGCCCAGGAATTCTGCACTACCTGTCCTTTCTCCTGGCTATAGTCTTGGAACTCTAAAACGTCCATATCATTTGTAGGTATATAGTACATCTCACATTCTTTTAGATCTAGGTTTCACTGAAGAGGAGAGAATGACCTGGTTACCTAATTTAGCATTTCCTAACTGATATACTCTCCACTTCCTTTCAGGAAGCCATAATCTTGTGGGTTTAAGATTCCCACTGAGTTGCTAACCCCCTATCCTCAGGCGAGAACAGGCAAACCCTGACACCAGGCTGACCTAGGGAACAGAGCTGCTACTCCAGGGTTCATCTCCAGGTGAGGGCATGAAGGAAGGACCAAATCTAGGCTCTGGTTACAGGGCATCTTGAACACCTGTTGATAATAAAACATTATCTGTCAAAGCTTCAGCCCTCCAACCCACCAAAACAGAGAAAGAGAATGGGAGAGGAATTTTATTCCCTCTGATTCCCACCCCAGGGAATAACACTGTCTCTCCACCCTCACCCCAAAGGCCACTAGTCAGAGTAGAAAGGCACCTAAGGCAGGATCGAAAGAAAAGGCTGACTAGGGATGTGAAAGACTATCAGTCTCTTCCTAGAAAGGGAAGGTGGGCAGTGGATACAGGAGAAAGGCTAAGGAACACTTGACCAAATCAGCTTCTTCCTTTCCCACTTCCACTGAGTTTAACTACCGAGGTGACTTTTGTAAGAAACTTTAAAGGGATCACTCCAGCTTCCAAGTGAAGAAAAGACTGTAGGAGAGCATAGGTGGAAGCCACAGAGGCCAGTTAGGAGACTACTGCCGTCGTCTAAGCAGAATGATGGTGGGTCAGATCAACGTGTAGAAGCAGTAGCAGCCTGCATTCACTTGGAAAGAAGAGCCAATAGAGCTTCCTGCTGGAAAGGATGTGGGGATAAGAGAAAGACAGAGTCAAACAGGACTCCACGTTTTTAACCCAAGCAAGTGGAAGGATGGCGTTGCCATCAATGAAGAGAAGGTTATAGAAGCATGTTTTGGTGTATGTGTGTTGGGAAGGAGAAAAGTCAGGAGCTCAAGTTGAATATGTTGAGTTTGAGATGGCTCTTAGACTTTCAGGTGGAAATGTTGAACAAGCGGTTGGAAACACTGTCTCGCGTTTGGGAAGATTTGAGGTGGAGATATAGGTGTAAAGATGGTATTTAAAAGCCATGAGATTGAATGCAATCACTGACAAATGAATGTAGGCGGAGAACAGTGGAGGAACAGGCTGAGCCCTGGAGCTAGTGCAGAAGAGAAGAAAACAGCAAAGGAGATTGTGAAGAAGTCACCACGAAGTAGAAAATAAAGCCAGGAAAGTGCACAGCTCTGCAAGCCAGATGAAGAAAGTGTGTCAAAGAAGGGCTGGGTGACCAACTGTATCAAAGGTTACTTGTAGATCAAACAAGATGAGAACCAAGAACTATCGGACTTGGCAATGACAAAGTCAGTAGCGACCTTTCAAAAACAACTTCAGTAGAGTGATGGAAGGTCAAAACTGGCATGATTTGACGAGAGAACTGGAAGTGAGGGACACGATAAAAACAGACAACTCTTGGCAAGAAGTTTTGCAGCAAAGGGCACAAAGAAACAGAATAGTCCCTGGTGAGCAAATCGGGATACCAAGGGGACGATTTTTTTAAATGGGGAAAAATAGTAATAGCACATTTATATGTGAACATGATAAACCTATAGAAAGCAAAAAGTTAGAGAGAGGAGGATTACCGGAAAAAAGTTTTTGATAGGTGACATGGAATCTAATGCCCAGACAGATAGCTCATTTCATCTGTGCAGACAGTAGAAAGGCAGTGTATGAGGGTATACATGTTAGCAGTCAGAAGAAGTTGGTAGTGTAAGTCTGTTCAAGTCACTTCTGATTCATTGTTCTTTTTTCCCCATCAAAAATGGAAGCAAGGTTAAGGTGATAGGAACTTGAGGAAAGAGACTAAGGTGGGAAAGCCATCTAGAATGATGGAAGAGTGAATGGATTAGAGAAATACAAGTATGATATGATTAAGGGTGCATTTGAGGTTCATGGTCAAGAATTTAAACGGAAATTCATCAGCATGATTGTTATGTTTTTTCTCTCACTACATTTGGCTGCATGTGCAGGTATGGAAGAGGTAGAAGAGTTGGGTTTAACTATGCACAACACAAGAGATTAGCCCTAGAATCAAGAGTGCATGCAGGGAAGTGATTACCCGGTTTCCCCGAAAATAAGACCTAGCCAGACCAACTCTAATGCGTCTTTTGGAGCAAAAATTAATATAAGACCCAGTCTTATGTTAGATAAGACCCGGTCTTATAGCAAAATAAGACCGGGTCTTATATTATAGTAAAATAAGATGGGTCTTATATTAATTTTTGCTCCAAAAGATGCATTAGAGCTGATGGTCCAGCTAGGTCTTATTTTTGGGGAAACACGGTATAATGATTGACCATAGAAGCTGGGTAAGGAAGGGAAGCAGGACATCAAAGGAGTCAGGACAATGAAAAGGAGGGAAAGATCAATGGACTGGAGGTCTCTGTGGGATTAAAGGAATGTTGGGTGGAGGCAGAGAAGGAGAGCAGGAACAATAAGAGGAGGAAGTGGCTGGAAAGTATGGTGTACAAAGCTGAGCTTATGAGGGGGTTGCAGTGACTGGCAAGGACAAGGTCTGGGATAGGCTCTAGAGTTTCTAAACAGCAGCGTTTCTACGGACACTTTGGGCTAGACAATCCTTTGTCGTGGGGGACACAATCGGCAGCGTCCCTGGATGCTATCCACGACACCCACGAGGAGCCGGCAGTACCTCTCACGTTATAACAACCCAAAATGTCTCCAGACATTGCCAAATGTGCCCTGAGGGCAAAATGTCCCCTTGTTGAAAACCACAGTTCTAGAGCATGTCCACAGAAATCAGTGACTGAGACAGGGCGGACGTTAAGACAATTAGAGAAAACTGGAGAAAGTGGCAGTGAGTCAGGAGCTAAAGTCCTCCAGGATGACTCAGAGTCAGTGTGTTACAAAAAAAACGAGGAGTACCGGATGCCATGTAATCTGATGACATGAGACTCAAAGCCACGCTTTTTAGGGCAGAGGAGGGAGAATGGCGAGGAAGCAATTAGAAGCAAGGAGGACACGTATCCATACTCAGCAGTAAGAGGACTATGGGAGAAGAAATAGCCACCATGGGAGAGGGCTGTAGAGGAAAAAGTATCCTCAGGGGAAAGCCAAGTTTCTGAGCAAAAAGGAGAAGGGAATACTCAAAGAAGAGGCTGGAGAGAAGATTTTGCTGATGATGCACCATTTATTCCAGAAGGCACCGTGGAAGGGTTCAGAAATCACGGAAGGGTGGGAAAAGAGGACAGAGCGAGGAAGTGTGAGATGTGTCCCTCAACCGGGAAAGTGGAATCCAGGGGGAGGCCAGCTCAGGAGAGTGGTGCTGTAGTGGACACAGAGCTTCAAAACCAGAGAAGAAGGAAGCCTTCTGGTATTTTGGCAAGAAGGTGGATGTAGGTAAGAATATGCCTGAAATGTGGCAACGCTACAAGAAGCCACATTGAAATTACCACCCCTAGGCTAAAACTACTCTAGAATAAAAGGATAATTTTCTAAGCTTCACTAAAGAACAGTACCAGCTTTACTATTAGGAAGTCACCCAAACAGACACGCCTCTATCAAGAGGTCAGAACAGGGTTTTCAAGGGTCCAGGAGCTAAGGAAACCTTCAAGGAAGGGTGAAGTTTGTGCAAGCTTGGTACAGACAGGCCTAAAGCCCTATGTATTATTCTTAGGGCCAGTTAGGAAAGTGCCTTCCTCATTAGAGGATTCGAAATTAAGGTGTACTAAAAAGGGCAGAGTGGCTCTAAAGTGACAATGAAATATAGCCAAGAATCCAGAGGACCTGTTCACTCTGGAAGAGAATTAGAATAAATTTCCAGACAGGCGGAGAATCCCCCCAAGGCCAGACAGGATTGAGGAAAGGAACCTGGGCTACTGAGTCCAGGAAGCCAAACCAGTTGAGCTAAGAAAGGGCAAAGAACTCTTATCAGGATAAGATGGTGCTGGGTAAACCCATCCATTTATTTTTCCTTTTAAAAAAGTTACAAAAAAAAACACACTGACTTATTAACACTTAAGTTTAAACACTACAGAAGTGTATAAGTAAAAGACCCCCTCTCTTCACTTCCAAACCCCTCCTCACGGGTAATCACTGTGCTCGATTTGGTGTGAACCCTCCCAGACTTTTTTCTATTCTTATGTGAACATACATACAGAAAGGTGGTTTTTCCTTCCCCCAAATGGGATCACGTTATATATCTCCTTCTGCATTTTGCTTTTTTCACTGAATAGTATATCATGGCCATGTTTTCAAGGTATATACAGGTCTACCTCACTCTTTTTAATGGCTTCACAGTGATTGGATAAATCATAAATTTTTCACATTTACATAACAATGGGCACTTAAAATGTTTCCACTTTTCCCTATGATAAACAATGCTGCTTTGAACATACTTGTGCAGCCGTCTTCCCATGTTCATAATTCTACAGATTACATTCCTACCTGCTGGACGAAAGGATAGATCTGAAACTGACAAAAATTTGCCCTCCTAAAATAATGTTATCGATTTAGCCTCCCACCAAAACTGTATAAAGAGTGCCTAATTCCCCATACTCCTGCCAAAGCTATAATAATCAATCTTAATTTCTGCTGACTGATAGGTGGAGAGACTCTCATTCTTGTTTTAATGTGAACTCCTTTGTGGTTTGTTTGTTTGTTTGTTTGTTTGGGTGGGGGGATGTCAGTTTAAGAATAACGAAGACTGCTTTCAAATTCGTCTATATACATAAACATTGAACCAAGAGGACACCATCTTCATTAAATATACTGATTGCTAAAGGGAAAGAAATAGGAGAATAACAATAATCACACACATAACCAACACTTTCAAATGCTTATTATGTGCCAGATACTATGAAAAGTACATAAGTATATTATCTTACTGAGCTCTCACAGCTCTATAGAGGGATTAATATGCCCATTGTATACAAAAGGAAACTGAAGCCAGATAGGTTAAGTAACTTTCTCAAAGTCACGCAGCTAGTAACTGAGTAGAACCAGGTTTTTGAACCCAGACCACCTGAATCTGGATTCCCCATTTAGACAAGTTAAGTAACTTAATCAAAGTCGCATAGCCAGTAAGTGGTACAGTCAGGATTCAAACCCAGGTCTGCCTAACTCCAGAGCACACATATGTAACGTGTGTGTTTAACAGAACTTGCATTATCTACATGAAGGATGTAATGATAGTGTGGGGAAGAATTTATTCCTATCGAAACTTTCTTTTTCGGGGGGGGGGGGTTCTGGTTTTGGTATTTTGGGTTCTGTTTTGCCTAAGGTTTGAAAACAAATACTGACATTGCCTTGGTTGAGCTAAAAGTAGGGCCACTGCATTACAAGACACCAGGGGAGTCATCCTTCATGTGAATGGAACTCATTGGAGTTGTGCAGTGCACAACCCAATGCAGTGACCCCAGGACCAGATACAGACTGACGAAAGGAAAAGGGAGATTTCTCCCCACATTAGTCCAAAACAGCCAAGGAATACAGAGTGTCCCCTAGTGGTTGAGAATGGTGTTGACAATCACAGAAGTCTAGAGCTCCCCAGAACTGATAGAACTCAGGAAGTAAAATCAAGAGACATGAAAACGAATTGCTGCTCTCTCTCCCTAGAGTGTTCCCTTACAACAGAATGCAAGACATATCAAGACTCCTCTTTGGAGACTCAACAGTTCCCCAGGAAACAAAGAGGAATAAAGGGTAAGTATCACCAACAACTCGGGTCTTAAGACTAAGATGCTTACACAGTAAATGAAGAGAGGAAAGGAAAATGATTTTACTAACTGAGAGAAGGTGGTAGAGAAGGAGGGATTTACATAAATAGATTCAAGACTAGATAATCAGTTCTGGAAATGTCTTAGTAATCTTCCAAACGGCACCCCTCCACTACCAAAAAAAAAAAAAAAAAAAAAACCACTAGAAAATTAGGAGAACCTTGAAAATGTTCTCAAGGGGAAAAATGATGCTAAAAGAAACCCAGATGTGGTGAATATAAAATGAATGGAATTTTGGATTCATTCCTACTGTCAGCCTCTCTTAGAATTGAGGCAAAGGCAATTGCAGACTTGGGAAGAAAGGCTTAACTTGACCAAATTAAAATGGCCTAAAGCCATGAAGAGACCATGGGTAAAACAGAAACACACATCAGCTGGGCAGAAGATGGGCCCTGAGAATCAGCACAGTAACAGAAAGAAATGGAGAAGGTTTAGCCAAGGTAAACATGATTACAGTGAGTGCCGATCGCTTGCTGGATTGAGAAGGGGATACTCTGATTAATCACATTTTCTAGGTTAACAGGTACCATTTGTTACTCATACAGATTATCAATGTTCAAAGAATTCAAAACTAAGCTGCAAAATAACAATAACACTAAAATAGAAGACACTTCCTAATCTTCTAATGACATGGAGTGTTTGTCAAAAGTATCGGCTATCAGTACTAGTCTCGGGTTTGGGCAGAATCTGGTCTGTTTTTGACCTGTCAAAAACTTGGCTAAGAACAAACAATCTAGAAAGATGGAGATGGCACCAACTAAGGCGATGACAATGCCCAGAGTTAAGGGACGTTTTTTTTTTTTTTTTTTGGTTCAAAGGACTTAGTAGAGTAAGAAGTATGGTGAATGTTAACAGCAAAGGCATAGAGAAAACAAATGCCACATTCACTTTGACCACGCACCAGACTGTAAGTTTCCTGAGAGCAAAACTTTGTTTTGGTCACCGCTCTGTCACTGCATCTATAACAGCGACTGGCGCACGACAGGCTCTCAAAAATATTTAAAGTAGAAATGAGTGCTGTTCTTTGAATATGCCTTTTCCCATTCTCTCAAACAATTATTTCTGGAAAAAAAAGAATGAATGCTGTTCATTCTAATACCTCTTTTCACATTCTCTACTTGGGGAAATTCTTATCCTTCAAGCTCCAGTTCAAATTTCTTCTCTTTCTCAGTCTTCCTTGATCCCTTCCTGCTGCCCACAAACCTACCTCTTTCAAAAAGCCAGAGTTAAACCTTCTTTATTCTTTTCTTCCAAAGCACATTGGACCTAGATTTGCTCTCATTTCACTCCATATTGCATTGTAGTTCAGTATTTATATGTCTGACCCTTCTCCTGGATTATAACTTCCTTGAGGGCAAATTCTGGATTCAGTTATTCTTGAACCCCCATCTTCTAACATAATGTTTTGCAAATAGTAATTACTAAAATGTCTGCTGAATTTAATAAAATAGAATTAAATTCTTGGTGTCTAATAAGAAGCCAGCATGTAATGGGTGCTCAATAAATGTTTATTACACGAATGAACTGAAAGATAATACCAACGAAATCAAGTCCTTTGCCTCAAACCCCAGGGCTGAAAGGCATCATGGCTCGAAGGTAGAGAAACGGTCTCTTTCCCTTAGTTTAAGGAGACCTTGCCTGGTTCATGTGCCCAGTATTGGGCACTCTGGCACCAAAACTGGAGAGATAAGTGTGAGTGAGCTCCAGGAAGAATAGCATAACTGACTTGGGGTGGGGGAGGTAAGGATAAAAAAGGAACAATTAGGGGCATAAGCTAGGCAGATGGCCTAAGTGACGTCTGAGACTAGACACGATAACCTTCTGCTAACACTGGGAGAGCGTAAACACCCAAGAGGGGAGGAATTGTTTAGCCTGGTCCAAAGACCTAAAAGTAGGAGAAAGGATGAAACAAAGGATGGAAGATCAAAGCCCTGTGACAGGAAAGCCAACCAGGAGAGACACTGGTCTCCTTGGACTCAGATAAAACAATGTCATATACATTTTCACAGATATCAACAAGTGTTATTATCCTATCCTCATCTTCAGGCATACAGGAGGTCTATACACAGATGGATTATTGAAACTAGAAGAACTGAAACGTAATACAAAGAGCCTATGCTTGCAACAGAAAGTCCTTTTACCATTACACAAAATATAGCCCCATACTCAGCATTATTAAAGCAGTGTCCAAAAAACCCCACTGATTCATACTGCACCCATAAGTAAAAGCAACTTCAAGAGAAGATGAAAGAAGAAAAAGCAGGGAGAAAGAGAATCAGTGAAGCAGTGGGACTGGAATCCCATGGTTCGGTGAAATGCATGAAATCTCCCATCTGTGTTCTCATTCCCCACTTTCCATTTTATTCTAACAAAGACACCTCTCAAAGTGGAATTTGCCGAAAACATATTCATTTCTTCCTATTTCCCATTCCACTCCAAGTCTGCCTGCCTGCCTGCCTCTCGGGAAGTTTTAGTGGGCTTCAATGGTTCCTACAACATTAACAGTAAGTGCTGTGAGTGGTAGAGCCAAGAAGATATGGTTTCCTGCTTCAAAGAACTTGTAATCTACTTGAAGAGACAAAATATAAATATGTGAAAATAGCAAGAAAAAAATGGCAAAGAAACAGATGATAAACGCAAGAGAAAACAGGATACACTATTCATGTAACTGCTAATGGTCTGTGAAGAGAGAGGAAGGTCAAGATTAAACTGATAATTCAGGGAAGGCTTCCTGGCAGAGGTGACTTTTCTTCTTGAAGAAGAAAAATAGAAATGGATTGGCTGAAATCCACTGACAGGTTTATAAAAGCTAGAAGGAACCTTAGGGTGTAGTCTTATCAAAATTGCTCACTGACAGATGAACTACACAGAAGCCCAGGGAGCATAAATAATATGTCCAAGTGACAAACAAATTAAGTGAGAGAACTTGAATTCAAATCAAAGCATCTGACTTCAAGTCCAGGGCAGATAACCGGAACAAATGCAAAGAAGCGAAAATAAGCATTGCCTACAAGGAAGGTGAGCAGATTGGCTAGGCAAACAGAGGGATTGTGGTACTGAGTACCTAGGTACTGTGGTACTGAGTTTCACAGAGTACTGAGTACTGAGAAATGAGAAGCCCTGGCCTTCTCCCAGATAATCTGAGTAGCTCCTCGTTCAGGAACACCCACCGTCCATGAGTGACAGGGGCCCTGCAGAACTTCTGCATTTCCCAGACTGCACATCCTGCTCGGAGACCTTATCTTCCAGCAGCTACCTTTCTTACCTCCCAGATGCCTACTAAGGACCTAGCTCCAAGATACACATATAGCAAAACTAATCAAGGAGCTACTTCACATATGAACTTCTGGTTCTGTTCACAACCCCACCCTCCTCCTTTGCCCCCACCAACACTGAGGAAACCAGATGTACAAATGGTTAACAGAGAAAAAAAAATCCCACCCAGACCACTTGAAACGCGGCTAGTCTGGCTGGGCTTCCAGTCCGCTCAGCGACTGCTCCATGTCTGCTATTTATAGCCTCTGGGTGCCCAGCCCAGCTTCCAGGTCACTAATTGTGGCCCAGCCCCGAGCCAACCCCCACACCTCCTCCCCCGCCCTGCGACACAGGGAATAAGAAGCAAATCCAGCTTTGTCCAGCCTCAGAGGACCAGCCAGGAGTGAGATCTGAATCCAAGACCCTATACTATGTCCAGAAGGACCTGCCCTCGTACTGCAGATCTTGGAGAGCTGAGCTATCCCTTCCTTCTATAGCAGGTTCCTCTTGGCAGAAGACTCAGTGGGGCTTTCTCTGTTATTTCTGGGGCAACCACCAATGGGCCGTATTCTCGACTATCAGTTCTGTATCTGCAGCCTTGTCTCCAACCTAATTAAACCTGACCACTGTCAACGCTGCTCATATTCAGAGCGCAGCACTGGGTCTAAGGGGAAGGAAGAGTTAAGAGGCTTACAATAAGACTCAGAAGTCTCCTCCTTTCCCAGTGCCTCAGTGTTCTGGTTACCATTCTCCTGAGAGAGCCCACCAAGCTCCCAATGCTCTATATCTGTGACCGACACTGCCCAAGCCTATACGTCCCAGTGTCAGTCTTCCCCTTCTCCTTTGGGGGTTCATTCGGGCCACTGGATAATGTGCCAGGGATTGTGGTTATGGGAGCCAGAACCAGAACACTGCCGTGCTATCTCATCATCACCCACAAATACCGATTCCCAGACCCAAACGGCCCCAGATCTTTCCTCCCAAGACCACAAGGGGAAAAAAAGTTTCCAAATTAAAAAACTAAAACTGGCAACAAAGGTGCCCCATGGCAGTAACCTTTAAAACTGGCCATTAAAGTTTATAAGTCAGACGGGCACCAACGTGAACGATCAAGAAGAGAAAAACAGCCCCCTCCCTTGGGGACCCAGAGCCACAGCCTTCCCCCTAAAGCCACAGAGCTGATGTCACAAGAAGCGCTTGCTGCCATCAAGGGCTCTCTGTGTCCCAACTACAACCACTCACAATGTAGGCAGCCTCTGTGTGCTGCAGGCGGATGGGTGTCTGGCTGAAAATAAAGGAAAGGGGAGGGGCAAGGAGGCATGGGTTGGGGGTATATAGGAGGTAGGGAAAGGTGGGAAGGAGGAGAAAAACACAAATCTCCTGCTAGCCATGAAGCTGCCTGCAATTCACAGTCCAGGAGGGGACAGGCCTGCCAGGCTGCCTAGGACAGTGGTTCCTAACTTTTTTCCGCCCAACATACAAGGGGCATACCACATATTTTTGTCAGTAACTACAGGTCATTATGCAATAATTCCTAACCATTCTGGAGTAGAGGGGCTACACAGAATTTTTTTGGCAAGGATATGAATAGTTTGAAAAAGGCTCCAAATCCTCCTGACCACCTATGGGTTACACACCCCCGATGAAGAATCATCAGTGTAGGGAGCCTACTTCTCCTTCCCTCCCTTCCTTCCTTCCATGTATTCAACAAACACGTTTTGAGAGTGTCTGTGTGCCAGGCATTGTTCTAGGGGCGTTGGGGAGACAGCAGTGAACACACAGACAAAAATCCCTGCCCTCATTGAGAATCCATGCCTTCGCAGGGGAGAAAAACAGTGTAATAAAAAAGCAAAATGCATGGTATGTTGGGTCATGATAAGGCTAAGGAGAAAAACAGAGCAGGGAAAGGGGACAGAAAGTGCTGGTGGGGGTGGGGAGAGAAGTGGGGATGACAGTGTACAGAGGGTGGTCAGGAAGTCCTCGACTAGAAGACAGCACAGGAAGAAAGGCCTGAAGGAAGAGAGGGAATGACACATGCAGATATGTGTGGAAAGAGCATTCTTAGCCGCGGGACCAGCAAGTACGAAGGTCCTAAGGTGGGTCCACGTCTAGAACGTTCCAGGAAGAGTAAGAAGGTGGCTGCTGGGGTTGGGGCTGGAGCCCACATGCCACCTCCTGACAGCTCCTCCTCCATTTCACGTCCTACACTCTGAAGAATTGAGCTGATCATCTGTTAGACTACATGTCCAAGTCAGGACATGCTTTCCAAGCTGAAAAAACTTAAGTAGCTTGGTGAAAGGGGACACACGTAGGTAAGACGAGCTTAGTATTAAAGTATTTCTCTTTATTTAAACAGCTCAGAGTTCTTTTAAATAAAACCTCATCCATTCACACAAAATCCTTGTAAGGCACAAAGATCCTTACAAACATCCCCTTAACTAAGGAACAGAGGGAAAAATCATTTTCTAAATGATTGTAAAGCTAGAAACTGGAATAGAAGTTACTCTTGATACCCAGCCCAATGTCCTATTATTCATAAAACCATAGGACGTTAAGAGCTGGAAGAGGCCTTAAGACATGACCGTATGCATTCCCCTCATCTCACTCAAGAAGCAGCTGCTGAGATTAGAACTCAGGGTTCTTGAATAAGGGGAACAGTCCTTAGAAAGCAATGCAGGGGACAGTGCAGATTTTAAAAGAGGGGACCATATCTCTCAAATCCTGCATTCTAGAATTTCTCCTGCAAAGGAAGATATGATGATGACATTAGGATTACCGAACACTAGGGTCCCTGTCCCCTGACCTCTATAAAAAGCCTGTGATGCTCACATGCAAGGTCCTTATCTAGCTCCCTTTGGTCCAAATGCCCTTGGTGAGACAGAGCATGGCCAAGCCCATGGGCTGCAGGTTCTGAAGACCAGAACTAAGTCTACAGCGTGAACACAGACACACACACACACACACACACACACACAGACGCATACAGTCAGTGGGAAGGAGGGGAAAGGAAAGCACACAACACAACACACCAGGGCAGCTGCAGAAAACAACTGCTTGTTAAGTTAAAATTAAACTCTGCACAAATATTGACCTTTGGAGGGGACAGAAACCGGTCCCATATTTACCAGTTTTATAAATGGGACTGACCACAGCTGCCCCACGCGCTTGGCCAGCATGATGGCAGGATGGGGCGAGGCCACGCTTTGGGGGTGGGGGATGAATGAGAGGGGCAGGAGAGATTTTAAACACTCTCTTAAACGTAGTTACTACTGGTAGGTCAAAGTTCCCGAAAGCCTTAAAAGAGGAATTTCTAGGAAAGCAAATAAGGCAGTCTCTGAAAGTGGGGGGTCAGAGAAGTTAGGGATAAGAGAGGAAAAGGAAAGTGTCAGAAAGAAATAAAAATTGCTAAAAATAGTGAGAAATATAACAGAGATTGAAACTGAATGGAGAGAACACTGGGGAGCTTATCCTTTTGAACCCTGGCCCTTGGTCAAACCAAGAGTCACAAGGTAGAAGACCAGGTGACCACCTTAAACTAATGGAACAATCTGAACTGACCTGGTCTGAGTCTTGGCCCTGCTGCTTCCTTGCTATGTAACCTTGGGAAACTCTGGGACCCCACTTCCCTCATTTATCAAATAGGGGTAATAATACAAAAACGTCGCCCTAATTCACAGAGGCAGAACCAAAAGAAGACAACGTATGTGAAAGTACTTTGCCAACCGTAAACACCATGCAGGTATAAATCATTACTTTTATTAATTCTATCCCAGCTAACTGTGCACCTTTATACTCCAAACTGGCCAATAAACTGCAGTCTCTCTGAGAGCAAAGCCAGGGGTCAGAGAGGAAAATCTGAGCTTCCCTTGAACTTGTTTGAAGCCTCCTAACGGCATACACCTAAATCCTTCTCTTGCTGCAGGATAAAAGGGAGCCCAGCTTGCTGAAGTCGGCCCCCAAAGCCATGCTCCCAGCTGCAAAAGGTCCTAATACAGAGAGGGAGGACTCATCAATCCTAGTTCCATGAAAGCTAATCTCTGGCTACCCACAGTTTTTCAGGAACAAACATCACAGATGTTGGGCTACTTAGTTCTGTTCAACATCTCTGATGCCTTCATCCTCTTTTATACTTTCCTTACATTCATGACTTTCACAATGAATAATAAGCATAAAAAGTCTGGATCTAACCTCTGCTTAGCAGGACATGACGATACCCTGCCCCCCCTCCCCCAAAGAGTTATGCCACCAAGAATCACAATCTGAAAGTATTTCAAATAAAAATACTTTGAAAACTACATGAAAAGATTTGCTGAAATTAGTTGCCCGGTGTTACAGAAAGCTCCTGTGCCTTTATGTGGTACACTGTTTACACTCTGCACCTTCAAAGTATGGGGTAGACAAGCGTCTGTCACTTTATGGCACCGAAAGAGGTAGTGATGAAGTTAGAGTCCTTTACCTCCTCAGTGCTAACTAGACACGTCACTAGTATTTGTGACTCTGCTTCACTTGTTCAATGTTTTACCTTAATATATCACAGTTTATATTGTGAAACGTGTGTCATAAAATATAAACAATGTACAGCACAACCATGTCAGCAATTTAGGAGGAATTTCCAACGCTGCAGTCTCTGTGGTCACAGGGCAGGACGGTGTTTTGCGTTTGGTGTACCAAATACGTGCTGAAGCACAGACTCCAGAGAAATTGGGGAGGGAGGGACAGACAGGAAAGAAAAGAAGAAAAGAACGGGGAAATTATACTCCAGGAGGGGAACCAGCTTCCCTGAATTCGGATCCAAGAACTTTTTAATAAAGGTAATCATTATGAATTTCCATAACCCTCTTCCTAGGGCTTTGTCCTCTTCGGGGGCCCCAGAGAAGTGATGTGCTTCCAAGGTCACCCACTCAGTAGAAGAGTTTGTCCACTGCACGCCCATCTTTCCCAGCAGCAAGGACTCTCCCTCCACAGGTCTTAGTTCCATCTTCTATAAACTATGGAGAAGCTGAGCTAGCTCACCTTCGGGATGGCCTACGATTCCAAACCTATTCATGCTATAGCCAGAACTGATATTATTTTCAAGTATTCTATACTTCTGGAAAAGGGGAAACGAGAGTTACCATAATTAAGACTGTCACCCATTTAATACTCCAATAAAGTTCATCTTTCTCATGCTAAGTCTGCTCTGAAGCTCAAAGGAGAAGCCCTGAATAGAACCTGTCAGTCTATCAGTCTACCCCACAGTGTTTTCATCCAAATAAAATCAGTGCCTCGGACAGGGAGGTTTCTAGGCCAGGGAAATGGTGCAGGAGCTGGAAACAAGCATCTTCAAAAGCAAATTATTTCTGAGTTTATGGCAAGTAAATCTCTGAAAGAACAGTAATGCCCACCATGGGACAAGCCATTATCATCCAGCAATTAAAAGTGACACGTCCAAGGACACTCTGCCTGTGAGGAGTCTCTTATCCCTCGCCAGCCACAGCTCCATCTGGAGACCCTGCTGATCCCCTCCCAGATGAACCTCAGGCTGCCTACATTCAACAAAATTCAGCAAAATGCAGCCCCACGTAGGATTCCTAGTTGAATACTGCTTGTTTCAGTGATCCCCTCCTCTCTCCTAACAAAACGGGTACACGGATCTCTCAGAGAAGTGCCTCCCCAGACCCTGTGCCAGGGCTGGTTCCTATTTAGAATGTCTTGGCCTAAGCAAGCAAAATGTCATTCTTGGAGGCTTCAAGACAGAAGGGCACTTTCACATTAAAGACGACGGCAGTATAAGTGCTCCAAAGGCCTCCAAGAGGTAATGCGAAGGCCTAAGACACAGAAAATGGAAAGCAGCGTCCCCGGAAGTGCTCCAATGTAACCCAACAATCAGGACCCCCAGGACAAGAAGGGGACTCCTCCACAGGGCCTAGGTAAGGCTGGGAGCACAGTGAGAGCACAAAGAGACACCACGACCCGGAAGGCATCTGCACACACAAGTGCGTATCTATTTTATATCTGAGGCCGCCCAGTGCAGCAGTGTTGGATAGTGTGGGAACTGTGTCTCTCACCCAGAAACAACTCAGTTTCAGGCATACTGGGAAGCACCCCTCCACGGTCATCTCTGAAGCCCCTAGAGAAGCAAATAAGGAAATGTTGCTACCGGGTACCAGTGAGTGCTGCCGTCTCACCAGAGCTAGGAAATGTCTGAACAGAGTCTTATTCAAGCCAAGGGAAAACGCTGTTAAAACACACAAAACTCCTTTGACTAATGTGAGAGGGGGGAAAGAGCCTCTATAATTAACAGAAACTGTCACAGGCATTGGGGGCCTCCGACGTGTTCAACGCAAACCACTTGAAAAGACCCGGTCTTCTAGGGGAAGGCTGGGGTTTGTGAGTGGGGCTCCAACAGGCAGGGGACAGCTTTTCCAAAAGAATCCCACCATATTTAGAAAAAGAAGTAGAAGGAGGAGAAGAAAAAAGGGATGGGGGGAAAGAAAGGAAAAACCCAAACCTCAGCTGAATGTTTTTCCACCACTGGAACTAAAAAGCAGAACAGAAGAAGAAAAGTCCAAATGCAACCAGTTTTCAATTAGGGCCTAATTAGAAAGAAAAGTGGTAGTGCTATTATTACAGATCTGGGGAGGAAGAAATGCAGTCAATGACCTGAGTTTGGGCGGAGCCATCCACTTGAAAGCTGTGATGATTAGAGGGACAATTTATGGTGAGAGATGGTGGAGGGGGAGGGAGGAATAATGGAAGAAGAGGGCCTAGGGACTGGCTGATCGCGGCAACCAAGAGCCAAAAAGGACAGACGAAAACATGTATTGATCGCCCACAATTTGCAAAACCTTCCACAAAGGCCTGTAAGGAGAAATAAAGACCCTAAGAGACATAACTCTGACTTGAAGAGGCTTATACACACTGTCCCGGCAATAAGCACCCACCTCTTAACACTCAGCCACTAGATACACACGCACAAGTCTTCAGAGAAAATGTAACCTCCACGACTTTTTATAGACAAAGTCCACTCTGACCACTCACGGGGCGTCTCTCTGCCTTCCGCCCAGCTCCCTCGTGGTTTCCATCTATGACGCCCTGAGTCCCCCTCCCCCGCTCTTTGAAAAAGATGCCATCATCCTGAATGAAGCTGTCTGGATTTGCCCTCAGAAGAAGCCAGTCAAAGTCTGCCCCCTGGCTCAGGCCGGCTGAGACCCTGGATCAAGATAGGGAATCTCAGAATAGCTGGAAAGGAATTTTCTGCTTTCTTTATGATCCCAAATGATTCAGGCCCATTTTCTAGGTAAAGGCCATCATACATGAGAACGAGGAGAAAGGAACGAGGGATGGGCACCTTTATCTATGGCTATAGGAAGGAAGGGGTCATCTAGGTCCATTCCACATTTGCAATAAAACAAAGCAGTTTGACTGGTAGAAGCACGAAGCACTTTCTTCCCGTGTGCTGGGGTACTCTCTCCCTTGTTGATTTAGTTCAGGCAACTTGGAGGAGGGACAGGAAAGACCAGGGCAAACATGTCACAGACTGCAGTGAATAGGGCCAACAGAAAGGAGAGGCAAAGAACAGAGCTGAGAGGAGAGGAAAAGAGGAGAGGCCTCTCTTCCCATCCCACAACCTGGGCTATATCCAACACAAAGTTAATTCCTAACCTCGGCTCACCACCCTGCCCACTGCTTGCATGATTTATCCCCCTATCTGCCTGCATTGCCTTTACAAGCCTCCTAGCCCTGCACACCATTATAAAAGCTGTCTGTAATGCTGGCTCGACCTGGCCTGGCCCGGGCTCCTGCCACGGTAACCCTCCCCCACCCCTTCATTTTACAAGCCTTCCGCCATCATGGAAATCTGAAATCCCACGAAAGAACAGTAAACATCGCAGGGAAAAGAAAATACCTAGCCAGGCCACTCTGGACAGCAAAGTCACAAATGGACTGATGTCTCTAAACCAGGGATGAAGGCCTCTAGGCAACAACAGTGAGCTGCCTTCTTGCCTGAGCTCAGCTGGGTAATAACAAAGAGATGTATACACAGAGGTACCAGTCCTTTACGGGGCTCGGCCAAGCATCCTGGTGCCCTGGGAATTCCCAGGCTCGAGGCGTCAGCAGCCAGAATGGCAGGGAAACTCACAAGTAAACACAGGTGTCAGGTTCAGAGAACCATGTGGAAATGTGAAGTTTTTAAATAACGGAAAGAGACTAAACATTATTCTGACCACAAACTAAGTCAGAATCAGCCCCATCACCTTCTTATGGGCTCCTTAGGGAGGTAGCACGATGGAGGAGAAAGAGCATGGGCTTTGGATTTCGCCGACCAGCTTTGAAAGCTGGCTTCATCACTTATGGATGAGCTACGTGACGCTGGGCAACTTATATTCTCTGAATCTCAGTTTCACCCTCTACACCATGGGAAAATACCAACTCATAAAGAGATGGTGAGGAGTAACAACAAAATTTACAGCCAGCGAGCCCGGCATTCAATAGGTCCAAAAATGGTAGCTATTATGATTATTTGGGATGTTAGACGTCCTGAAATGGGGAAGGGGTTCTATTGCTTCCCCGTGCAAATCTGAGCCTGATTAGCAGGCTTCCCCTTTATTCTACGCAGACTTACCCTTTCTAAACTAGATTCCATCGGTTCCTCTCCTAGCCAGAGAATGAGCCAAAAGGAAGTCCCCTGGGGACTCCTCTCCTCCCCACTACCTTGCGTACCCTCCTCCCTTCATCCCTTTGAACTCCTATGACCCAG
This sequence comes from Rhinolophus hipposideros, assembly GCF_964194185.1. NCBI lineage: Eukaryota > Metazoa > Chordata > Mammalia > Chiroptera > Rhinolophidae > Rhinolophus > Rhinolophus hipposideros. The sequence continues at coordinate 85,066,780 of NC_138052.1, forward strand.
TTCTGCTCCTGACCCTTCTCACTAGGCCTCCATTGGCTCCCCCAGCCTTAGTTCATAAACATTCTTCTTTCTCTTCAGATGCCTCAAGAGAACCTGCCAGCACTCACTGGGTTCCATTCTTTTCAAGAAATGCCCAACTTCCCTGTTACAGCAGAGTCTAAGCCAGAAGTCAGGGTTCATGCCTTCCCCGGCTAACTTTGTGGAGAAACGGACACTAAAGAATTCTCCATGAGTCTCTGGCGTTCCAAAATGCCCTGCCAATGAGTCTGAGTGCTCCCCAGAGCTCTGTTATTCACTTGGGGGTAGGTAGTGGGGAGCAGGAGGGGGAGGGCTGGGGGAGGGCAGGAAGAGAAGAGAGCCTTGATTCAGGGGCCAGACTGAGTCCGCCACAGGCCAGGCTCCGCTGAGGTTTCTCGGGTGAAACACGCCTCTGTGATGGCTGTGCCTGTGAAGCGGATGGAAATGCCCATAAAGCCCTATCAAACCCTGTGCAGAGAAGGACAGGGATATATATAGAACCAGGAACCAAAGGGGCCACAAGGGATTCAGGCGGACAGCTCCGCCCAGCCCTTAAACCCGCCCCAGGGAAGGGGGGAGGCCCAAGGAACAAGCTCAAGGAATGAAGGTTGGAGACAGCCCGGCGGGTTTATGAAGGGAGTGGGGAAGTGAGGGGCGTCGGGGACAATGCTAGAAGAGAGCTAATGACTAGGGGTGGGAGGCAGTCCGGGCTGGGAGGGCTGGGCCTGCTGCAGCACGGACGCTGGAGAGCCAACCTCTGGTTCTGGCCATCCTGAGGTGACTTTTCACATTCTGCTTTGGTGTCTTGACAGTGCTCTGCTTCCTTTTCAGAACCACAGAGCCTCTGTGAACAGCCTTTCCCTGTCCTCCTTGGCTCCCCTGACCAGCACCTCCAGTTTAAATTAGTCTAGGAGCCAGTGTTCTCCATCCCCATGCCCTTAACCCCATTCCCATCCTCCCAGAGATATTGAGGGGCGGGGGAGAGGCAGGTGAAAATAAGAAATCTATCCATAAGGAATGTGTCCTGAAACAAGAAACATATCCTAAGATGGACACCTGTCAAAAGATAGAAACAGATTTACAGAAAGGAAAATGAGGTTCACAGAATAAGGCAAAAGCCTTATAAGAAACCATGGCACCTGACAGAATCAGGCCCTAAAGGAGACACTACCATGCCAGGGACAGAAAGTGAAGAGGCAGGCTCCTCTTCCACTCTTTGATTGGCTGGGATTCCCCCTGCTCCTCACCAATCCTCTGCCAAAATAGCACGTTGGAGGTACAGACACTGGGTGACAGAAGCTAGCAGACACTGAGCCCCACAAGGAGCCCCTACCTGAGCAACAGCCAGGGTAGCCAGTCCCCCTCTCCCTATCCCCAATTCAAAAGAGAATCCTTCCCTCTCTCCACCTGGAGTCTTTCCCCAAGCCAGCAGAAGTAGGACAATGTTTTGGCGCCACCTGCTGTCCTTTTTTGAAAGCTGAATAGAATAGATCCCTAAAATTGGACGGACCTCAAATTCCTCTTCTTTAATTCTTCATAAGCCCTACAGGAATGGAATCCACGAGAAAAGAAACCATAGCTTCTATCAAAGGGAATATTCCTATGACATGCAATGGACAAATCCAGTGTTCCACCCTTTTCCTGTTTCCTGGGATCAATGTCTTAGGAACTCCAATTAGCCAGAAACCCCTCACCGGGCTTTTAGGTCCAGTCTTAACAGCCATTAATCTGTGAAGTTCCTTCTCCAAAAGTCTTTCTGATTTGAGAACTGTGACTACTTAGCAAGCCCCTTCTCTATTTAATAGTTTCCATAGCTTTTAGAAATATTTCTATATCACAGTTGTGGTTTTCTTGGTTTTAGGTAGAAATTCTAATTTTGCACTGAGATGACATGATCCTTTGTCATCAAACAGTAGAATGAAAGCAGTGTCACTCAATGAGCAATGACTTAGATATTTTACACTGCTCTATCATTCCTGTGGTCCTCACTATGGTCTGGGCAAACATTCTAATAAGCAATAAGCTCACTGAGTAGTCAGTTCATCTCACAAATATAAACATTTGCTCATCCATTTAACAAATATTTCTGTAGCAGCTAATATGAACCGGGCCCGAGCTGGAGGTACAGTGGTAAATAAGACATGAGGATTCTACTCTCACGGAGCCTCTATACTCACGTCACTTGCCTGATTTATTAAGGTAATCTAGCAAAGTCGTACTCCTCTTACAGAATACCTGTGTGAACAGCAAAAAGCAAGACAAAAATATAAACAGGCTTTGTAAAGAGACAGAATGAAGAAATATAAGATGCTATAAAAGAAAAGGACATACAGAGTGGGACAATGAATGTGTATAGAAAAAGAACTCTTAATATTATTTTTTCCTCATATTCCTTCGGGGAAAGTTTGTTGTTGTTGTTTTCCCTAAACCCATTCCTGGACCTAACTCTAGGAATTGCATACCAGCATCCAAGGTCAGCTTCCTCAGACCTCAAGATTTACAAAGTCTTTAGTAGAATTTATGGAGAGATGCCTGGAACAGACAACTTAAATTATATGCAAGTATTTTCCCAAACGTCACCACAGGAAATATGTGGGGCTCCATAAAAAGCATTGTCATCTGGTAGAAGAGCGAGAAGCTTCTGATAGGCCCTACCATGACCCAATAAATCGGGGGGAACAGAGTTAACCATAGACTCTTTGGGCTAGCCTGTCATTAGGAAAAGAATCTAAAGAATTCTAGGAAGGGAGTTTCCAAAGCTTCCTTGGTAATATTCTAGTCAGGTAAAGCATTCTCTCTACTTCAACCACACCCTTAATGCTATAATTCAAGTTCATCCTTTCTTGTAATACCTTGAATGAAATGTAGAAAAGCTATCTATCACCCTGCACGTGCTAAATGTCCATATTTAAAATAATGAGCTACCACTCAATCTGCTCTCTGGATTAAAAACCCCTTTTTTCCTTGGATACTTTTTAAAAATTCTGTTTGCATCCCTTTTATTATGGTCCTGATTTTCCTACAGTCACTCAGGCCCCCTGCATCCTTCAAACACACCAAAATCCTAAGAGGCCAACTAGTGCTAAATACCATGGGAGGGTGGCCTTAGGCTCTCATGCTCTTCTTTTAATTATACAATCTGGAGGGAGGTTCATGTTTTTACATACCCAACCTATGCCGACGACTACAGCACCATTGGGAGCTCTTACTAGTTAAATCTTTCAGGAAAAAAGGGAAAATTTTCCCACCTACGAAGTAGAAGGGTAGACAGAGGAAAGATATTCTATTAGATAAGACACTAGAATAGCTAAAGCATCTGATAAAAGGCGTAGCAGGCAAGGCTGGAATGCAGGGAGCCCAGGAAGGGCATTCCGAAGGGCTTTGTGCCTCGAAGATTCTGCTTCACTTTGCTTAGATCCACCCTCCTCTCAAGAGCTCTCTGGGATTCCTTCACTAATTTCCCCCCAGAGAAGGACTTCCTCATTTGTCCCTGCTCAGCACTTTGTGCATCTCTAGCATAGCACTGTCACCTTGGATTATAGGTATGTGTACATCTAACTGTCTCCCCTTCTCCATACGCTTCTCGGGACAGGAATCATGTCAGTTATCACTGTACCTCTAGCACGTGCTACGTACTTAACAATGCTAGTTTCCTGCCTCGCCATCGTACCTCATACAAGAACCTAAACCCAGTGTGGTAGCCAATAAATCCTGGCTAAGGATGATGACATTAACAGCAGCCATCCAGCAAAACTCCACTCAGCTGTCAGACCAGTTTAGGATATTGGCACATAAACTCCTTTTTCTCTTGGCCCAGACATTGACTCTTAAGGTTTGCCTCCTCCTCAAGAGACTCCAGGAAATAGGGTTAGTTTTAAGTCCTAGAAACTCTAATCATTCCTGTTTTCTCCAAGCTAAGGGCCTAAAGGAAGACTGCAGATACTTCATGAATATTGATGAGCCTCTGCGGTCACATGAATATTAACAACACCCTGTGGCTTTCGGGAACAGCAGCCCAGCTAGAAGGTCTAATATTAACCTTGGCTAGGCCCTAAAGGTGGGAAGAGCATATGCCCATACGTCTCCATGGGGAGTAAAGAGTGCATGGCAGAGTCTAGTTTGGGGGTTGGCCCCTATGCAAACACTGGGCACAAGGGCAGTTAAGAAAGGACTCAACATTGTACCCCACGCCCCTGGAACTGAGGGCTCTGTGAGCTGCTACCCAGGCAGAAATCCCCAATTTTCAAGCTTTGCAGAAGGAAATATGCAGAAACTAAGGACTGCTCAATTCAGAGAAGAGTGTTCAGTCGCCACAGTAGAGGGGTAGGGAAGCTTCAAAGCCAGGTCTCATGGGATAAAAACCTGAATCAAATAACAAGGCTCAATTAGGCAACAAAACAGACCATTAGCAGGTCACACATTAACAGTAAGGAAAGATCTACGGACTGTGGCGTTTCCAGCCTCACACCTTCTGGGAAACCAGCGGCCACAGAGACCAATGAGTCAGGTTTACGAGGAGAGATGCTGTAGGGTTGAAGCAGCAAGAGGCAGGAGGGACCAGGTGCTTCTGGCACCGCCAGATTCTGAACCCAGGAGGCATCAGGAAGAAGGATGACTGTTATTGAAAAATAAACAAATAAAGGAGAAGTTGTGTGAATCAGAGTCAGCCAAAGAAACCTATGCACCCCTGGCCCCGGGTCTAAGTTCAAAACCTATTCTATGGCACGTGACACCACTACTAGAAGGAAAGGCAGATTAAGTCGCCTCAAGCCATGACTAGAATTCATGCTCATGGTAAGATTCCTACTGTACTCACGCACCAGGACAGACTGCTGAAAACTAGAGGAGCATCTCGAGTCCTCTCGCCTGATCCCCCCCAGAGGCCTTGACCCCTTAGCTCTGTCTGCAAAGCTGACCCAGCCCCCTTCACACACGCTCCAGAGGAACAGAGAGGCCTGTGGGCCGAGCCCCAGCTGAGGTGGTGAGAGGCCACACCTAGGAAAAGGGTGGGGGCTGCTCAGGGAGCTCTGTTCTGTCACACAATTACCATATTATGTAGCTCTAATAAAAAGAAATACTTGAAGTTTTACTAGTGCCATATAATAAAGTATTTATAGAATCCGGGAGTTGGGGGGTGGGCAGAGGTGGGGGGGAGGGAAAAAGGAGGCATCAGAATTGTTAGTAAGAGCCCTGGCGACGGCAACTCCCGGTAGCCATCACACAGGTAAACTTCAAAGCCATCAGCCGGGGACATCAGGCTCCCGCTCATGAACCCAGCTCAGCATGGCTTACTGTTAAGCACCTCTCCTCAACAGCCTGCCTCTAACTTCTCCTGGTTTACAAAGCAAGACGAGAAACTGGAAGTAATAGGAAGGAGGAACGAGGCTTATCAGCAGAACTGTGTGGAGCCGAGGCCTGAAAAGACGGACGGGCTAAAGGGGGTGTCCGCTGAAAATGAACGGAACGTGGTTTTTAAAATAGGTTCTCTTCTGAGGCTAAATTTCCAGGTCTCACCATCCAACATACCTGACCGGTTTGAAATTTGCCAAAACCAGGTTTTCCATCATCGCACTGGCCCTTCTGCACACCTCTCCTACTCCATTCCAACCACACTCGCCACTCGCCACCACGAGAGCAGTGCACTCCACACCTCCTGCAACCACATGGCACGCACCCGCAGCTTCTCCTACACCTCCCCCTGCCCCCCCCCATGGTCCTTACAGCCACAGTGGCGCACACACACACACAACACGCTCACCACAATACACTCCTCCCCAAGGGTACTGTCCGCCTGGATTTCCTGGGCATCTTCCCAACTTAAGACACATCCTAGATAAAAACATTTTCTGAGCCTACAACCCTCTTTAACATTTCAAAATTTTCTATTACCCAGAAAGTCTCCCCAAAGAGAGAGAACAGTGAGGGCTGTGGCATTATTACAGAGGAGACTATAAACAGAACAAATATAGAGCTGCTTTATTACAAGGCAGTGTGGGGTTGGTGGCTGGCTGATTACAGGGACACTCCCCAGAGCTCTCTGCAATCCCAGACCTCAATAAAGGCCAGAGGAGAGCTGCTTTCAACTGAAGGGCAATTGGATCCAGGGGCCCCCTAGAATGTCTTCAGATTCCAGTCCAGGATATGATACCTGCCTTGGTTGAAGATAAGAAGGAAAGCAAACACAATCTAAGAACAACCATGGTTGGCCAAGAGCCACCAGGCCATCTTCTCAAAGGCAAACACAATTAATGTGGTTTGAGTCTCTTGGAATCAACAGATATCAAACTTCAGATTTAAAAAAACAACTGTAGAAATCAAGAGTAAATTGACAGATTTAAAACCCATACACATCAGGGATAGTTGCGAGTGAGGAGAAAACACGGATTAGAAGACAGAGGAGCAGCGTAGCTTGAGTGACTAAAGCAACCATATTACGCAAAACATCATAGAAGGAAAGAGTGGGAAATCCACCAGTCCTCGCCTCTGGGCTCTGGGCACACGGCGTCCCTTCCTGGGTGACTCACAGTGGGATCACCTTCACCCCCTGCTTCATGTGGTAAGGGCCTCTTTATAAGGAGACACACCGCGGGCCTTCTCCTCCTCCATCGCTGCGAGCCAGGAGAATTGCGTCACTGACCTCCACACATACTCCCTCCTCTTTCCAGCCGGCCACCACACAAGGGATCTTGTCTTGTGGTCCCTGCGATCCTTTCATCTGGGCTCCAAACCCACTGTCACCTTGGCCCTGAATCACTCCCCAGGAGACACTGGGAAAACATTGCTGGACAAAGAGCGTCTGGGTCCTGTACGGCTAGAATTTACTGATCCCTGCTGGTGAGAGAACCCGGGCCGTGCTCTTCCCTGCCCAAGGCCAGGGCGCAGGAATAATTTTGAACCTGGCCTGCGGCCAGCTCTGCCTACAGACTAGGTTCCTGCTGACTTGGGTGATACCAGCTCCCAAGAACTGAAGGACAGAAAGGACTGAGAGGCAGCCTTAAAGGTTCTAGCTCATCTACCTTACTTGTTCAAGTGGCTGAGAAAATGCTAGAGTTGGAAAAGGGCCAGCACGTATCATCCCCCCCACACACCCCACCCCACTTCTGTGCTCATCCCACTTGGCTATTCTGTTCTCAGGGCGGCCCCAAGCAAAACATTTTGGCAGCTGAAAATGTCAGTGTCTCTCAGATCCTTCTCCAAGACAGAGGATTCCCCTCCAACTGTGTCTCAGCTCATTCCATGTCTCGTGGTCGTAACATTTTTCCTTGACCTTCTACGTGACGATACTCCAGTTTGGTGCCTGGCCTTTTTTCTATAATTTTAGAGGAGTTACAGGAACGCTTTCCACTCTCTGAGTACCCCCCTTTCTCAAATATATTTCATTAGGACAGAGCCTCTGAGACAGTGTGAGATAATGGGGGGGAAAACTCTGTACTAGAAAGTCAAAGGATGAGGCTCTTGTTTCAACTGCAATTACTGTGGGATTCAGGATCACGTAATTTCTCTGAGCGAATCCATCACATCTCCTCATCCTGAAGCGTCCCTATGGGGTTAAAAAAAAAGTATGTAAATGTGTTCTTTCTTTTTAGTCTTCTTTTAATGAGTAGGTGATCAGTATACTTGTGCTGAATTTTACTCAATGAAGTCTACTCAATTCACCAGGTAGCTATAAGACAATCAAATAACAAAGGTCTCAATTCTCTGCAGGGTACATAATCATCACAAAATTGACTGAGTTCTTACAATGAATCAAACAAGTTAAACAAGGCAGATGATATCCCTACCCTTGGAAAACTTACCGTCTAGTAGGGGGAGCCAGAAAAAACAGTGTTACAGTGCAGTGTTGACAGGGCTTATGATAGAGCAAATAAAGTAGCACATACTTTTAAGAAGGGCAACTAAACTGAACTCAGAGACCTAGGGAAAATTCCCTAGAGGAAGTGACATCTTCGCTGAAATCCAAACAACGGACAGGAGTTATCCAGGTGAGAAGGGGGTTTCCAGATGGTGCTGGGGGTTTCCAGAGGGAACAGCCTGTGCCAAGGATTAGAGGTAAGAGAGAGAATAATGGGCTCCAGGAACTGATAGTAGTTCACTGTGACTGAAGTGTTAGATTTGGGATGGACGGTAGGGAGTGTGGATTGGGGTGGGGAGGGTGAGTGTGGCCTAGCAGAAGGCAGATGAACCTGTAGAGGCCAGATCATAAAGGACCTTAATGGTTTTATGAAGGAGATTGGACTTTATCCTAAGGTCATAAGCCATCGATCAGTTTCAAGAGGGACACGTGACCAGAATTACTTTAATCAGGAGCTTACATCTGGTTTCTTTTCCTGATTGCAGATCCCTGAGGTTAGTGGGGTGTTAAAAAGAAAAACAAGAGGCAGAGGTGAGCTGGACCTACTTCTTTTCCTTCTGTTCTTTAGCAAGCGTGGAACCCAGCAGGTTCAATTGCTTCCTCATGGAACTCTGCAGTCCTTTAAATTCTTGGCTTACTTTCCAAACAGTCTTCCTTCTCAGTCCCCTTATTCCTCTCTCTCTCTAGCAAAGGAAAACCTTTGATCACGTGGCAAGTCCTTTCCAACCAGCTGTCCTATGGCCCGGGGCTTTTAGCCTCCTTTCTTGAGTATTACTGCACCCCCACCCCCAACTAAGGCTGTCAGGTAAACCTGCCAATAATCCACATTTCTAATCCAAGCCCCATTTCTTATCTCTTACTTGAATTCCACCAACTCTGCTAATATTTACTTTCTCCTCAATCCGGTATCTCTCAACCTCTAGAAACAATTTGGCGGCCTCCTAACAGAAGACTAAGATAATGCTGACCAAACACATGATCAATCTATATACGAAAACCCTCCTATCCAGATAATAATGACATACTGGTAAATAAACTATATGGAAAACGTCCCCTCCTTTTCTTTCTTTCATTAGGTGACCTGGAGTTGCAGTTTAAGGCTCGGACCCCATACCCTATGGGAAAATCATCATGGTCATTTACTTTATCTCTTGGCCTTGCCATTTAACCTTAGAATCACAGAACCATAGTGCTGAGAAAGAAACCCCTAGCCATCTAATCCAACCTTCCACCTCCCTGTCAGTTCTTTGGCATGACTTGGCTATTGAGGACAGATGATTTCTTACTGCCTGAAATTTACTTAAGAATTCCTTTTTCTCTTCACCCCCACTGAAAATATTTAGGGTAGGACCTCTACATCCAACAGGGAATAGTTCAAACTCACTGGGTCTTAAAGTTCTAGAACAATGCTATTCAAAGAGGGATCAGCAAATTGGTGCTGGTCCATGAATTTTTTGTTACTAGCCCATGATGTGTTAAGTATAGAAATTGAGTGTAAGTATTTTAAAACTTTTATAGCAATCTGACATTGCCATGAAATCCAAACACACGTTCAGAGGACTCATTTCAGTGAATGAGGCATGAAACGGTTTGAGTATTGTTGAACGTGTCCATGTGGTATGTGCTGCATATTAGCTATGCACAGTAAGACCATGTGTCAGATTACTTTGAAAAACAATGTTCTAGAAGATTCCATGGGAAGAGAAGAGGCTAGGTCTGGGGGTAGGAGGGCTAGCTCTCCTCTCTTTCCCCACTCTAATACAATAGAGAGTGAATCTGCTGCGTAGGATGCGGAACAGGAAGCTGCTCCCACTGAGCCACTGGCTGTGAGGGGTGAAGAGGAGGGCAGGAGTTGGTGGCCAGGTTATCAGGCAACAACAAACTCAGCATCCAAGCACGCGACTTCCAGCAATGCAAGGAGTTTCCTTTGTTTTGGGAAAACAAGAGCTGCAAGAAGCCTCTCCTTGACACGTTCTTGCCTGGCTTCAGGAGGAGCCCAACCACCCTGACACACAAACAGGACAGTCCTGGCCAATGATTGACAAGCCAGTACCCTGACCACAACTCTGTTTGCTTTTCCTTTTCCACCACTTCCTCAGTTGGAGGGCCACTGTGGGGCCATAGGTAGCTGCCAGCCTAGGTCACCATTCAAGAAATTCACCCCCAATGACCTACTCCATACAATTCTTTGATGCCCTTTCTACAGCCCCCTTTCTCTCCCATATGGTACTTTGGGTCCAATATCAAGGGCTTCTGGCCCCTCCTGTAAAGCTGTCAGTAGAGCTAAGCCTCAGAGCATTGCTCTGACAGAGGCCATAGTATGTTCTAAAAAACAATGCTACTGAACTCTGAAAGCAAGATGATCAGCATCCAGCCAGGGGCCGATGACGAACCATCCTTGAAGTTTCCGATCAAGTCTTTTTATGTTATCTGAACAGTCAGTTGTTTATGTTAGATCCTCAGCTTCAAGACCCCAGTTATCACCGACTAACATATATAAAACAACACCTCTTCGTGATGCAGGAGGTTGTCAAAACCAAACTGCTAAGCAGCTAGCTCGGGAGCTTAGGACCAAAGACCAAAACATCCAACAACACCTGGGAGCCTAGCTCTTGGGATATAAACAGAGTAAGAGTGCCAACCTGTAGACTCACATAAAGTGCCTTCTAAGGCCAAGGACTTCAGGACATTTTCTCCCAAAGCTCTGAGAAGTAGGGCTGGTAAGTCCCACTTAGGACTTTACTATGATTAAATCAAGAGTCCTGGGGACCAGCAAACCTTCCTCCCTTTCAGAGCAATCAAGGGAGCTTACTCTTTACTCTGATGGCCCAAGAGCCCAAATTTCTATGAAGACTCATTTGTCCAGTAAGGGGAGGGGTCGGGGGGGGACTCCCCCCCACTCCAGGCCTCCTTCATGCCAAAGAAGGAGGAAACAGAATAAGCAAAATAAAATTCATAAAGCAAAGCAGTAATTATGGTGTGGTCAACAAGAGGCTGTCCTCAGGCCCATCATTATGTGGCTAAATTTAACGCCCTGCGCGGCCAGGGGAGCCGTGCGCCCGGGGCACCGTGTGTCCACACAGACGCCAGCCCCGCCACCTTCGCCCGCTCGACAGCCGCCAGGGCTGCCAGAAAGCAGGTCACAATTTTTTTTATAGTCTGTTTACCAAGATGCTGTTTTTACTGCCGAGGTTTCTCTCATTTTATCTCTTTTTCCCTTTTCCCCAAACAGACTGGCCTGTATTTTCTGTCCTGGTTTTTTTTTTTTCCTTCTTCTTTCTTTCTCCCTCTCTCAGTACTATTTTCAGAACTCTAATTTTATATGGTATGTCCTTTTTCTCTCTCTCTCTCTCTTTTTTTCTTTTTTTTTTTTTTTTGGTAAATATTTGCCATGACTAAGCCAGGCACATCCAGTTTAAAAGGCTCCATCCCACAAAACATCAGGTCTTTAATGATATGCATCTCATTAGCTTGCCCCATGAAAGGGGGTATAGAAAAAAAAAGCAACTTACAGACTCTCTCACTTTTTATATCTAGAGAGACCTATATTTATATATGAGGACAAGCTGAAAACTGACATTCTGAGCCCCGATACAAGGTTAGTACAATGGACATTTGATTCAGGCTTAAAGGCCCCAAAAGCAGTTTCAGGAGAGAGGGGCTATTGATCTGTATATCATTGCTCGTTGATCCAGGCGATTCTGACCAGGTCAGTACAACTAGAACCAACTCTCGGAGTCTGAGACACTGGGGCTCTCTAGGTCACCGGAACAAAACTCTGGGAAGTCCTCTGACACTACATTTCCTAAAATGGGTATGAGAAAACAAAAAGCGGCAAAGCGGCACCAATATTTCCCTCTCTCCTGCACTGTGGATGAAGTCAAAGAAAGGGAAGCTATGAGTTAAGAGAGTACTGAGAGAGACCCCTCCCAAGTTAGAACATCTACACCTCCCACTCACCATCCAAAAGGCCTCTGCAGCTGGGCAGAACCCCCAAATTGGTGGGAGGATTTCTTACTGTACATTTTAGGTTAAATGAAAGGGGTTGTATGATCGAGTCCACTTACTGCACTGAACAACAGGCATAGAATCTAATAAATACTCTCCGAGTACTTACCTGTGATGCTTTTAAACCCAGCTCGATACTCTAAGATGGAGTTAGAGGAGTCCCCAGTACCAGTGTTTCCAAAACAGAAATGTTGGGGGAGGGTAATCAATAGATACGTGGGTTAAAGACCCTGAGTGGGTGCTCCCACCGCATCTCACGGGGAATCTATACTTTGTAGGGGTCACCAAAGGTCCCGGGTCTCTCACTTGGTGTTCATTAGTTAACTTAGGGATGATCAGACTCTAGCAGATTGATGCTAATTAAAATTATACGAGACTAATTTAGAAATTAAAATGCCAGTTTATTAGTTTATAGTGTGGGGACTATAGCATCCTGGTGACTGATAGATCTTCAGCTGATTTTTCTTGGGAAGCTGAATAAACACTAAGAGTGCTACCTGTTAAACACATGAAAAAGGCGAAAAAACAGCAAATGACTTTATGGGATAGTTCACATACCCTATGGAAAATATTAGACACTCATCCTCATTCTACTATATCATTGCTTTGGCACCGTGCTAGATAAATTAATAAAGTGTTACTCCTTGGATTATCTTTTTTGAATTCTATACAACTCTGCTCCTGTTAGTACATCTCCTCAGACCTCATGAATTAACTACATAAACAGTTTTTCTCAAATTGCCTATAAGAGCCTAAAGGTGTACAAGACCAAGTGCTAGAAGAAAGGGACGGGAAGTAAGAAAGAAGGCAGTACTTGGGGCAGAGTTCTCCAGCCACGCACCATTTTCCTGTGTCATAACTAAGTTAGGTGTCTATATTGCTCACAAGTGGGCCTCGAGCTAGCCTACTACCCACAAAGTTCCAAGCGTAGCTGTGCGACAAGGGGCAGGGCAATGGGACATGACGGAAGAATACTGGACTGGAAGTTCAGAGCCCCACGTCCTGGTGCTAAATTCTGAATCCTGGTGCCGAAATCTACCACTGTTCGCCCACATCAGAGTTCTTTTATCCTTGTGGGTCCTAATTTCCTCACAGGTAAAACAAAGAGGCTTGATATATTCTTAGATTGATCAACTCCCTTCCAGCTCATAAAATTCAGTGGCTCTAATCTTCTGTCTAAGATTTCTGAGATGCCATGATTTCCCTTCTTAAGGTATTAACCTAGGCCCTTGAGGAGATGGGTAACCTAGTCTCATAAGCAATATTTGATTTACAAGCAGTTGGGTGAGTTACTTCTGTAGATAGCTAGTCACATCCATTTTAAATGGATTCTTCTTTATCTCAGTGTCAGAGGTTAACCCAAATTTGGGGGAAGAGGATACTGTGCTTGAGACTTGTGTCTCTTTAGGTACCCACTAAATCCGGTGCTTTCATTCTGCTCTTCCCCCAGCTGCTGGGGGCTGCAGAAAACTAAATGTTAAGATGATCTCCAAGTATTCCTTCTTTAAACCAAGAAGTAGTGTCATCCTGTTCCTCCTTATTCCCAGCTTCACTCACGTCAAATTGGAAGTGTTCTTTGGAGTAAAAGATTCTAAGAAGATAATGTACAGGATCAGGACTGCTCGGGCTTCAAGCGTAACAGTAACAGATGCCAAAGAGCTTTTGGAGGATTCCCTCAAACCACCGCACCTCGGGAGCCTCTCAAATTATGTAACTGAATAAAATACCTAGTGTGTCTTCCCTTCAACAGTCATTCACCATATAAAATCCCTCTGAATGCTTAGCTCAAGATTCATCTCTTCTAGAAATACCTTAGCCAGACTAGCCTGGTATGAACCCCACATCCCATCCAAATGAATCTATTTCTTCTCCCTCTCAAGTGATATGTATTTTATGTATTTAGAATATTATTTGTGTTTGTGTGTGTGTGTATGTATATATATATATATGTGTGTGTATGTATGTATGTATATATACATACATATATGTGTGTATGTATATATATATATATATATATATATATATATTTATATGAAAATAAATAAATTCCATAAATAAATTCCAGTGGTCTCATCTCTCTCAAAAGTCCATCTTTCAAGGGCAGAAACCATGTTTTAACTTTTCAGTATGACTCCATGATATTTAATATTTTCACTGGTGCTTAATACATACTGTCCACATAGAGTTCAAACTTCCAAAGAGAAAAACAAATAAACCTAAGGTCTCCCACACAGAACGAAAAAAATGCTTCCTGAGACTTTGTGACAATGTCTTCCTTGACAGTTCCCTGTGGGAGATAATAAGGATACCCACGAATCCTAAACACTGGACAGCTAAGCCACTAACTAACCTAGAGAGTAGAACTCTCATCACTTTTCAATGTGGCTCACTCTCCAGAAGAAGTATCACCCAGAAGGGAAGGCCAAAGAGAACACTTTAGGTATAAAGCTAAGGTTATGAAGCCAATAGATCGGGTAAAGCTTAAAGGTAAATCGTCTGATACTTTGGTCTTCTCGTTTCATTTCTATAACCAGAGACATTTACCAATGTGAGAGACTTTTAAGCTACCTTTGTCATTTGTACCTCCTATCTACAAGGCACTACAGTTCAGAAGAGGAAGCAAAATGAGCAATACAATTCTGCACTGAAGAAGTTTATAATCTAACAGGAAAGATAAGTATAGACATTCTTATAATAAGGCCTAAGTGATGAGTGGCATAGGGAAGATACAAGGTGCTGCAGAAGTTCAGAAGAGGGAAAGAATACAGCTTATACGTTTAATTCTGTCCCTTTCACTATTTCTGTCACAACAGAAAAATCATGTAACCTTCTGATCCTCTTTTTAAGTAAGGCAGATTGAATGCCCTTGGAAAGGACTTTAAAATTCTTGGACAAAAAGGCTATACCTCCTGGGGAAAGAGGGTGGAAATAGGCAGAAATCAAGTCACCTATGTTCAAAATACCGCCCACGCCCTCATGCCGCCCACAAACCCGAGAGGAGGAGCTAATCCTTCTTTGCTCAACTCCATAGGGCTCTGCTTTCACATTATCACTTTCCTTTTCCAGTGGCTTATCCTTTGTTTTCAAACACGTATGTTCCTTCCCATCTGAAGAGAGGGTTTTGCTTAAGCCCCTTCTAGCTCTCCAGCTAGCTCTCATTTCCTTTTCATTGGGAAACTTCTCTGATGAGGGTTCTACACACATTGTCACCACTGCCTTATCAATTGATCCTTCTTTAGCTGCCTGCAATCCCCTGATATTGCCCAAGACCATGAATTATCTAATTTCCTCAGGCAGTCACCCTTTCTCCTTGGTCTCTGTCCCATATGTGGCACTGTGGATCACCATCCCTAGTGATGGGAAGAGCATGGGATTTGAGCAAAGACAAATACGAGTAAATCAGCTGAGTGACTTGAAGCAATTGACTTAGCCCTTGAGCCTCTACTTCTTTATCTTTAAATTGAGGATAATGTCACCAACCTCATAGGTTTGTTATAAGGATTAAAAGTTATAATTTAGATGAAGCACCTAGCACTGTGTCTCGCACATGCACAGTATGTACTTGATAACAGTTAGTTCCCCTTTCTTGGCTAACTTATTTCTCTATCCAGATTCTCTTCCTACCTCATTCACATTTCTTTTACTGGCTCCTACTACTCCTTCCAATTATGATTGTTCCCCAAATCTCATGGTTGGACTTCTGTTCTTTTCTCCATGTTCTTCCCAGGAAAAAAATGCACCCATGTTCCGGCCTTCAAATACTGCTGTTTTGCAGATAATTCCCCAATCTATTTTTACAGGTCCATTTTTCTTCTTTTTTTTTCTTCTTAATTTTATTGCGGAACAGTGTGTTTCTCCAGGGGCCATCAGCCCCAAGTCGTTGTCCTTCAATCTAGTTGTAGAGGGCGCTGCTCAGCTCCAAGTCCAGTCGCCTTTTCAATCTTTAGTTGCAGGGGGCACAGCCCATCATCCCATGCGGGAATTGAACCGGCAACCTTGTTGTTGAGAGACCGCGCTCTAACCAACTGAGCCATCTGGCCACCCCTACAGGTCCATTTTTTTTTTTAATTAAATTTATTGGGGTGACAATTGTTAGTAAATTTACATAGATTTCAGGTGTACAATTCTGTATTACATCGTCTATAAATCCCATTGTGTGTTCACCACCCAGAGTCAGTTCTCCTTCCATCACCATATATTTGATCCCCTTTACCCTCATCACCCACCCCCCTACAGGTCCATTTTTCAACGTAAGCTTCAACCCTATTTTTAAAACTCTTTCCTGAGCATTCCCACTTGTATGTCCTATAATCCATTCAAATCCAGTATGTATTGAAAAAGATCTTCACCTTATGTTTTCAAATTAACTCTAATTATATATAAGCCATCATTTCTTTTTAAATAAGGTAAGGCATTGTTAAATGGTCATACTGTAATCAATGGAGTTTTGTGAAATCCTTCCTCTACCAAGGGAAAAAAGAGGGAGATTCAACTGTGTGAATCATAGCAAAATGCTCCAAAAGTCTGTAAGGCTTATAGGTTAGGCCTAAAAGGGCTAGATATTTGCCAGAAATAAGGCATCAATCATCACTGCCTCAAACTCAATTCTGAACTAAGTAGATTTCTCAGACTGGAAATTAAAACCACATGAGAGACTAACAGTAGATTTGGTGGGGCTAAGCAGAAAAAAAAAAACCAACCAGTTTTCATTTTAGAAGAGTGGGTAGCTTCCTTTGAATGGAGATACACAACTCCCCGGAGAAGTAGCTATTGAATTGTGGTAGCCTATCTGGGTCTACATACAGGGGGGCATACGATTTCGTTTTCCACAGGCCCCTACAAATTTCTACTGCCTTTTATGCAGCCTGATACACTTATTTATGTTATATGCCTAACCTCTGTAGAAATTTGAAGGGTTTTTTTGTTTGATTTTATTTTTTAAGATAAGAGAATCTGGAATATGATAAAGTCCTTCACTATTGGGATTCCTATAATCAGAAACCTATCTTTTGGAAATAAGTCATTTTATTCCATTTGTATTTTCTATATTGACTTCCTTTTAGTTTTCCCTTCGATTGTTAATAAATTGTCTTTTGAAAGTATAAGCCCTTATAAAGCTTTGTAAAAGTAAAAGAGAGAAAGAGGCCTTTTGATACATCCTTGGGCCCAAAAGAAAAGTGTGACCCCTGGCAGCAGGGCTCAATGGTGACTATAGGAATACACAGTGAGAAAACCCCAAAGAGAAGGCAAAATTCAGAAGAAATATAGTTGAGAAACATGTGCAGCCATCCCTTCCTCCCTGGAGATTTTCATTCCAGAGCTCAAATACTGGTGGATTTGTGTTTTAAATAAGGAAAACCATTCCTTTATATGCCCAAGATTAGATTTAATTGAGCCCCACCCATGATTTGCCCAGTCTGTCCATAGCACCACTATTCTTCAGATCACACAGGCGTACCACTGACAGCCTAATCTTACGAAAAGATCACTTTCAGATGTCAATTCTCCAGTCAACATTTCAACGGTTTCCCACTATCTACAACAGTAATTAATAATTAGAAGAAGAAAGCGCCCCATAGCTTCCGTAGATGTGCCTCTGTTGGAGAATTACTGCATGCAATCATAGATGTTAATAATTGGATTGAAATAGGCAAATAAATGAATGACAGGCAGAAAGAAGCTGAAAAACATTTACCTCCATAATAAAGCACCAATCTTCCAGGCCAGCATTTAAGTCCCCCCGCCCCCCGCACCACCACCACAACCTGGCCTCAAGTTATTATCTTGCTAACCTTATTTTCTACCAATCCTCACCCACTCTTATTCTTATTTTATATCCTTCGCCCATGTGCTTTCCACCTCAATTGCCTTCCAAATATTTCCCTGACAAAACTGAAAAGAAAAACCATTCCACTCCAGTTCAAGCCCTGTCTTTTACAGGAAGTTTTTCCAGTCACCCCACTACTGTGGCTCCTATTATCATCACTCATTAAGCACAGTGAGCTCTTTGATGACGATATTATTGTACCTTATATGCTCACCCGGCAGAGTGCACATGCACTATCCTAAGTACCAAAAGAATGAATTAGCAGAGAACTGACATGCACGGTGGTAGGGAAGACGTTCTCATGCAGCTAGGCTTATCTTTCTGTGTGATGCCCATGAAGGATACTGACAAAACATACACTGAATCTTTTGTCTTCCTCTACGCATTGAACAGGTGGATGGCAGAGGAACAGCCCTTCGAATTGTGGAAGTAGAGCCCAGAGAGAGGAAAGACGAGGAAAGAAGAAACTTAATAACTTACTTTTGGCTCTATGCCTAATGTTCTTTCCAGGATTTTGTTAAGTTCTTATTCCTTTGGTTTTTCAAATACTTAATTTCTTAACTGGGTCTATAAAAGAGGTTCTAGGGTTTCTCCATACATAAAAGATTCAAGGTTTATACTTCATCCCAATGTTGGGACTATCTCCCAGTAAACTAAGTGTCAAAGAAAGAAAGCAGGTAATAGAATGGCAAGGTAACAGGGGTCCTCTCCTTTGGCTACTCATCTATTTACCGGAGGGTGCTGAGTCTCAGGCTACCAACAAGTCATAAGTTGATGGCCTCCTCATACGATAGGGAAAACAAAAAGGAATGGGAAGATATGATTCCTTCATCCATTCTACAAATATTTATGGAGAGCCTACAATATGTAGAGGCATTGCTCTAGGCACTTTGGCTAAATTAGTGCACAAAACATACATCCTTCCCCTTGGTGAATATACACATTCCAACAGAGGGGAGACAGACCATAAACAATAAGACTAATAAAATAAGTAACTCTAATGGTGATACATTGGAAAATAAGTGCTATGGAAAAAATAAAGCATGGTAAAGTGCTTAAAAAATAGAGCATGGTAAAGTGAAATGGGCGTGCCAGGTACAGAGGGGCAAGGAAGTGGCTTACAATTTTAAATAGGATAGTCAGGTTAGCTCCATTGTGAAAGAGACATTTGAGAAAAAGACTTTATTGCAGTCCACATAGATACGTCCACAAGTTTTTTTTGACATACCTACCCCTAAGAGGTAGAGCTTCATTAAGCTCCCGTTGAGTATGACCAGGACTTAGTGGCTCACTTCTAATGAAGAGAACACAGTACAGATGATATGAGAGTGATGGGATGTCACTTCTCAGATTAGGTTATAAAAAGACTGCATCTTCCATTTTGGTCTTGGCCTTGGTCTTTCAGGGATTATTGGCTCTGGAGGAAGCCAGGACAATGTCAGGTGCACAGCCCTATGAAGAGTCCGTGTGGCAAGGAAATGGCACCTCCTGCCAACAGCCACATGAGACAGAGTGAAAGCAAATTTTCCAGCCCCTTCTGATGACTGCATTCCCAGCCAACATCTTGACTGCAATTTTAAGACAGACCCTGAGCCAGAATCACCCAGCTAAGCTGCTTCCAGATTCCTGACCCTCAAAAACTGTGTGAGATAATAAATGCCTATTGTTTTCAGCCACTAGTTTTAGAGTAATTTGTTATACAGCAATAGGTAACTAATACAGACCTAAAGGAAGTGAGGGATTCGGCCACACAAATATCTGAAAAGCATTCCAGGCAGAGGGAACAGGCAGCGTAAAGGCCTAAAGGCAGGTGATGTTTAGAGTGCTAGAAAAACAGCTAGAGGCCAATGTGGCTACAGAAATTGAGTGAGGGAGAGAATAGGAGATGAGATCGCACAGGTAATAAGGCCCAGATCATGCAGGGATTCGTAGGCCATTGGAAGGTCTTTGGATTTTACCCTGTAAGTGAAGCTAGGGAAGGGCTTTCAGCAGGAGAGCAGCAATATGTAGACAATAGCATGACATGACTTGTGTTTTAATAAGATCACTTTGTTGGTAATGGTCCAGAAGGGGTTAGGGGTAGCAGCAGGGATACCAGTAAGGAAGCTATTGTAAAAATGCAGGAAAGAGACAACAGTGGCTCAGACCAGTGTGGCAGAGGAGGTACAGGGGACTGTACCTGAGCTTGGAAGAAGGAGGGCAGGCTAAGAAAAGGAAAAACTGTCATGGAAAACTCCCAAAAGAGATGATGCCTGAGCCGAGTGGGGAAAGTGGAGTAGGAGTCCGTTGTGAGGACAGAGAGAATCCAGCAAATGGGTCAGAGACGGATGGGTGGGAAGCTGCCAATAATGTTTCAGTTTGATGAGATTGTGGGGCACTATGGGTGAGCGGCAAAGGGTCAGGCTGAAGGGTCAGGACAGTAGGAACACATCATGAATGATCTTGTGTGACATGCAAAGCGTTCTGAACTTTGTCCTACAGGCAACTGAGAACCACTAAAGGACTTTAAGCACTATGTCACTCTCCAGTGACATAATCAGGTTTCTGTTTCAATGAGATCACTCGGACATAACTGCAAGTTCAACCAGAGTGGGATAAGTATTGACTAGGAGACACGTTAGGAGGCTGATGCATGGTCAAACCAAAAATGGAGCGGAGTGTGGGGAAGCTGAGGCACGAGAAGCTGGAATAGAGAAAAACAGCCGATTCAAAAGACAGCTGACAAGTTAGGCTTTGGAAATAAGGACAAAGAGAAAAGTGGGTAAGTTTCTAGCTTAGAAAATGGAATGGATAATGGTACAATTCCCCAAGCTACGGTATATGAGAGGAGAAATAGGTTTAGGAGAGTAGATTATTAAGTTTGAACATGCTGCATGTGGGACATCCAGGGGGAAAGGCCAACTATGCAGAAAGGAACATGGGCCTGAAGCACAGTGGAGATATAAACTTGGGACTCGGTGGTGTACTGATGACAGCTGAAGCTGGGGTCTGGGTGAGAGAACTCGGAAGGAGAGTGAAGACAGGATCAAATACACAATCCTAGGTACAGCCAGCCAAGGAGACCCAGTAGAAGCTGTCTGTGAATGAACCCAACAGGACAGCAGTTTTCAGATTAAAGGACTCCTCATGTTCCCCAGGTGTCTTTGCTATAACCTCTAGCTTCCTAAGAGCAGCAATGACTATCTTCATAGCTTGACGCATCTGCTTTAGAATTGGTGCAACCAGACGGGATGAAGTTAGTAAGTAAAACTAGACAGGACACAAAGGCCATGGCTACGTTTAGGGTGCTGAGTCAAATCAATGTTAACTGGAGTTATGTAACAAAAACTGTATCACAGAAATTGGTTACAGTATTATACTGAACAGATAAGCCTTCCAAGGCAGTCAGAATGCAGCAGGAGAAGTGACTGCTATGCTGAATACTCTCCTCTGAAGACAGAGAAGACGTCTCTATCTCTGTTAAGGCCCCCCGCCCTAAGAAAGCCAACCTCACGCAACTGCCCAGGTTTTAGTGTAAAGGGCTGATTCCTCGCCAGGGGTTGCCAGCTGCAGAGGGCGGGGCTCTATTTTGGGCTGCCTCTGTCCCTGAGCCTGGCCGAGTCTGGTTTGAGCAGCATGCAGCCCCAGTGACTCACACACCCATGCAAACCGCCTGTGGCTCAGTGGCCTGGCCTCGGAATGCCAGCCTTAGGCCAGCTCCCTCCTCACCCCATTACACTGGGATAAATAAATAAAGAGCCCCGCCAGCAGCCGCACAGCCTGATGGCAACCAGATGGAGAGAGAGAGGCATGGATGGGGCCAGGGGAAGGAACTCCCTCCAGTGGACTAGACTGAGAGTGGGCCGTGCCAGCCCAATCCTGCTAACATGCCCCTTTACCATCATTCCTACTGCCATGCAGTAATAGTCCCCAATGCCTTGACTCCTCTTGCACTCCTAAAGGTGTCTTTCAGCCTCTAGTCCTAGGAGATGCTCTATGGGGGCCTTTTGCCCTTGATGAGGATCATGTCAGCAGCCACCCCACCCAGCTGACTTGTATCAGCATTGCCAGTATTCCCACTCTGGTTAGGCCACTATCAACTGGCCCCCTTAGAGAAATCAGAGACTCTTGGGTGAAAGGGTAAACAAAGAAGTGAATATGGAGAAGTAACCCCTACTCAATCCTTAAATATTTTTCCTGGCCTTAGTATCCTAGAAAGCTCCCTGCCCTACTGCCCCACTGCCTACCTCGAGGGCCTCTTGCCTAGCAACAGCCCCAGTGAGAAGCAGGAAAAACAAGCCCCAGGCCCTTGACCGCATGGTCCTCTGACATCAGTCCTGGCCCACCCCTCCCCCATCCCCCACTACCCGCACCTTCATCCCGAGTTCTCTGGCCCTGGTTTGTTTATCTTCCTATGTTGCTTATTTTGATGGCACATCCTTTCAGCTCAGTCTTGAGTGACCCCATGACCCTTCTGTGTCCTGTTCGTAGGACCCCAGGCAAGCAGAGTAACTGAAAAGATGCAGCGGCCATAAGAAACTCTGCTGTCCCGTTAGGAAACCTTTCAGTTCTAGCAGCTGTGCAGGACATTCAGTGATCCCAGAGGTCACAAGCATTCCACATTACCCTAGCCCTTAACTCTCCTCTAACTGGTGTGTACAACCAAAGTATCAAAACAACATGGGGATAATCCTAGACAAGAAGTGTAGGAGGTCCTAAACATATAGCTACAGCCACATGACCTTAGGAAGTCACTTAACCTGAGGCCCAGTTCCTTAATCTATGAAATGGAAAGCTACAACTACCTAGCTCTCAGATCCTTTCCAGATGTAATAAAATTCTACAAGTCTATATGGTTTGGATGTGATCCACCCAGAACGTAGAGGTTCAGTATTCTTGAAGTAGTTGGTTCCAAAACACAAATATCTTTCCTGGACTAGCACCTGGAGTCTATGTACATTCACTTCCCCCTGCCCTAATAACAGGGAAGAGATGAGCCTCTAATTTTACCAATGAGAAAATAGAGGCTCTGAGAGAAGTCATTCTGTATAGCTGAAGCATACAGTACATAAATAAAAATGGCAAGAAACCAAGGATAGGTACGTAGGCACTAGATCAGGAAAGGACCCATCTGCTAGGCTAAGAAAAAGCCTTCCATGTAACCAAGGGGCTGAGGCCGGGAACCACTGTGTCATACCCAGCCTGTGCTAACCGCTTTAAGAGCCAAACTTACAGACAACGGAAGCTAACTCAGAAAAACGGCGTAGGAAACCGCTCTCTGTTACAAGTCTAGGTTGCATGGTCTTTCTCCATGAAGACTTGAAACCTATTCTGCTTCAGGACTTGACAATACATGCTTTCCTTCTTCTCCAGAGTTTCAATTGCTTCAGCAGATGCACTGAGCACTTGACTCACAGTTTTTGTCCTTAGTGTTCAGACCCCAAGCATTCTGGAGTCATTGCTCCGTCAATGCACAGAGGCAGAACAGAAAGTTCCAACTCAAGAACACCTGCTTCATGCCTAGCCCTGTGAAAAGTACTAATTCCAAGTTCAAGAGAAATATAAGTTATAGCCCCTATCCACAAGGAGTTTACAAATTAGCCTAGAAGACAAGATAGAAATACGAATAATCTATACATAGCAATGCAGTAGCACCTCGGTTTTCGAACGTCTCCGTGGACGAACATTTCGGTTTACGAACACCGTAAACCCAGACATAGATGCTTTGGTTTTCAAGCACGCCTCGGAAGTCGAACATGTCACGCGGCTTCTGCTGAGTGCAAGATCCTGAGGCCCAGCTGTCGGCTGTTTTCGAATGTTTCAGAACTCGAACGGTCTTCCGGAACGGATTAAGTTTGAAAACCACTGTGTTATAATAGCATTATTTACCTACATAATAAAGTTCCAACTTGGGTAACACGTATAATTAGAAAATAGGGCAATAATTCTACTAAGGTACTAACTGTACAACCAACAAGTCCCAGAAGAGTTAGAGAAGGAGAAGATCAATATTGACTGGTATTATCAAAGGTCACTATTATTAATACTCCCCCTGTTTGGCATTTAACAGATGTTTCTTTTGGCCAAGCTCAATCCTTAGAAGGGAAACCTAGGCAGGAGCTTCTGACAGGCCACAATTATCTACTCCCCATTCATTCCTTTGCCAGTGCCCTTGTGTAAACACTGTGATTTTCCACAGCCTACTGTGCCCACAAGACAGTCCCCAGATGGTAGCCCTGCGCTTTTCACCTTCCTCTACCGTGGGATGTTGAAGGGCCTGGATAAGCAATAATGACTCGCCCCCATTCCACAGTCCAGACCTGTGATCAGATCTCAACAAGCAAAAATTTAGCAACTGGTTAACCAAGCTTTACAAGGTTAGAGAATACCGAATGAAATGTCTAGGTTTTCAACAAGATGTTTTGCAAATGTAAATCAACCCACTTTTGCCTTTTACGTTCTTCCCCATTTCCCCCATTTTCCCCATGTACACCTCAAGCTTTATCAGACTCAATAGGCAACTTTTTCAAAGAAAGGGCTTTCCAATCATGTAAGCAACCTAACACCCAAACACAAGTCACCACTCAGACATCTGGAAAGAGGAAGTAAAGCAAAACTGCACAAGGAGAAAGGAAATAACAAATACTCTACCTCTACCATAAATTGTTCTAAGAAGGAATTTTCTTCAAACGGCTCTGTCTTCAACCGACCTGTAATAAGAAGCGATACAGAAAAGAAATGAGTCTTAGGACGAGCTTCCTACTTGTGAGATGGAAAGGCAACAGAGCCCGGGATTTCTTGGAAAAGAGCACAAAGATACACTACCCAGAGGTACCTAGTCCAGTGGGAGAAGGGAAGACAGTCTGTGTGCAAACAGGAGGAGGAGAAGGTGATTAGTACCTAACAAATGACAGGTTCAGTGGCAGCATGTGCACTAAGAGATTTTCCTGAACAAAGACAAAGGTCAAACTAAATTTTAATTTTGAAGTTGGAGCTATGCAGCTTCTTTAAAGTCCCAACTTCATGATGACCCTCATACAGTTTGGGGTCTGGCCCCCAGTATAGCTACTAGCCCCTTTCCAAAGTCTTTCCTTGCCATTGCCTAAGGCATGTCTGGTCTCGGTTACAGCTTCTATTGGCCAGTTGAGCACCAGCCAGGTACTCGAGGGAAAGAGAAGTGTCACTAAGCATCAAGTCTCCAGTTTGGGTAAGTACCCAGCACCCGCCCTCTAATGCAAATGAGTCTCCCCTTTTCTGAGATACATTTGATTATCTGTACCATTCCCCACCCAACATCTCAAAAAATGTCCGCTCACCTCGGCTCAGTGTAGCTCCACTCTCCCGGTAGTCCTGGATCTCTAGATCTTTCATATGAAGCAAGGTTGCGAGATCCCTCACTTGGCACTGCAATGCCAGGCTCATGCCCATCAGAGGACGAATCAAATGTTGGGAGACCTTCCGTGGAAGAGATATCAATTAGCCAAAAGATATTTACAAAACGTTCCTTAATACTATATTAGGAACTAGACAAAGTACTGAAGATTAATGTTTTCATTGGAACTTCTGGTTTCACAGACAAGCAATCCATTTATGTGAATGTAAACACAAATATAAACATTAAATAAGTTTATTAAAGAAGTTCAAGGATTCTCTTTGTGGCAAAGATAAAAGGAGAAGAATAAAGGAGAATACTAGTGAATACATAACCTAGAGTTGTGATTAAAGAGAAGGATGTGAAACAGCTGATAAGAGGAAAGTGTTAACGCAATTCTCAGCAGAGACTGAGAGACAAAAGCAGAAGATCCAAGTAACGTTCAAGAAAGTAGGTGTGGCTACAACAGAGTATGCTAGCTTGAGTATAACAGAAGACAAAAATCCACAGGAAGTAGAGAGATTTCAAAGTCAAATCAGACCCAGACACTAGTGAAGCGCTATTTCAGGGCTGATGATAGTCCTGAATGAGCCCTGAGTTTCAAGTGTTCCCCAAAATGTAACAGAAGCAAAGCAGTCACCAAGAGACGAGCCTAGGAAGGACTAAACCACCCACACACACCTTGCTCTTAACAAAACGTAAGCAGGTCGCAAGCATAGCTGTACTGCAATGCAGCTATGATGCTCTCATACGACCATGTGCAGCTCTACAAAATAATAATTTCATTCTCCTACGCAAGGTGCCCATTAGCCTTCTTCAAAAGATGAAAGCCTTAGCCAAAGAAAATAACTGAAATCAATAATCTACTTGTGGCTCGGGATGTTATCAGTGTTTCTTTCCCTTCCTCCAAGCAGATGAGCTGAAGGAGGCACTAAGAAGAAATGCCCTAGACCAGAGGTCAGCAAACTTTTTCTGTAAGGGCCAGAGAGTCAATATTTTCGGTTCTGTGGCCCATACAGGCCCTGTCGCAATACTCAACTCTGCTGTTGTAGCATGAAAGCAGCCATAGACAACATGTAATAAAAGAGAGTGGCTGGGTTCCAATAAAACTTGACAAAAATAGGCACCAAGCCAGAGTTGGCCTGCTGGCCATAGTACACCAATCCCGGCTCTAAATTTAAAAGGGAGAACTGTTAGACAAGATACCCCACAGAGGCTTGAAACGAGGGAATGGTACTGGTACCCACAAGATGTGCAAGCCAGGCTCATCTCAATCAGGATCAGAAGTCTGAACTCTTTAGACTTTTGTGTTTTCATCTTCCACTAATTTTCTGGTAAAAATACTGCTAAAAACTCCAATTGTATTGTGGCTCAAACAGAAAGGAAAAGACTTTTTCCCACATTTCTCTAATGTAGGGGGAAGAGACGAGGGGTTAGTGGCAGCAGCTTTTGTACCAGCACCAGGACCAAAATGCAGGAGTACTGGAGCAAAGTGAAAGGCCAGAAATCAAGTGCAGCTCTATATACCAGTCACTTCTTTCCATCACACAGCACATCCCAACCTGGTACTGTCTCCCAGCTCAGGTACTTCATATGAGCATAAGCCTCCAGGAAGGACTGTTTAGAATGTGGCAGAAACGCTGCTTTGGGAAAATTTATCTGCTCTAGACCCAACCTTCTTTCCTAGGAATTGTTTTTGGTAACTTTGGCTCTGTTTAAGGTAGATCAGGAGGAAAAAGAGGTGAATACGTGTATCAAAGCAAGTCAATGTTGGGTGGGTTGAAAGTAATTGTACTTACTAACCAAGCAGTATCACCATCCGTTCTCAAATAATGGAAACTCCTAAAGGTAATTAACCAGTCTCTCTAGGAGGGCCCCTTAATAGCAATTTCTTTGAGTAGTAGTCAATATAACAACACAAAACATGATTAAAAACAGTTTTGAATCAATGCCATGTCTGATTTAATATGGTAATGCCATACCAGGCACCTGAAATTATCTATCGGACTCCAATGTCTACAGAGCAAAGAGGAAAAAAAAAAGCTTTTTATCAGTAAATATTTTAACTTCTAAAATATTTCATAGGATTGGGTTACATCACTCTGAATCACGGGGGGATAACTCACTTCAAAGTTACATGCACACTAACTTAGATCAGTTAATTAGAACAAGGCATTGTGGCTGAAGGAATGGATTTCAAAGCAAATCCACAGACACTAACAAGGAAAAATCTTGAAGTGCTTTAGGAAGTCAGGGACACACCCACCCCACCCCCACTTCATTTACAGACAGCAGTATATGAAGAGAAGCAGTTCAACAAGTCAATTCAACAAATACCTACTGTGTGCCTAATGCATGCTCTGACCCTACAAGGCCTCTGTCCTCAAAGAGCTCAAGAGTTAAGGTCAGGAAGTGTAGTGGACATAGAAGGAGTTGGCAGTCTTCTCCAGAGGAAAAGCTATTTATAATTTCCTGCAATGTCTTCAGATTTCCCATAGGTCATAGGCAGGAGAGCAGAATGGGAGTTATCGATCCCAAGAGTAACAGGCTGGGTAATAAGAGACCTAGATTCTAGTCCTGGCTCTGACAGAACCTAGATGTAAAAATGGCTAGTCCCAACTACTCTCATGGTCCTAATCTTTTCTAAAAAGAAAAATTATGGCATTGGAGTTTTTGGTCTCACATGTCCACTGTAATGCTAAGAGTAAGTAATATTACATACGTAATCCTTACATATTTTATCCTTACAACTCCACAAGAAGGTTGTGATTGGTATCTCCATTTCATAGATGAAGAAACCGAGCCTCATAAAAATTCAGTAACTTATCCCAGGCAATATAAGTAGTTAAAGTGGTGGAGCTGGGTTACAAATTCAGGTCTGCTGGTTCCAAAGCCTGTGCTCTTTGTTCTTTCTACCACAAAAAAAAAAACACCACCACCAAAAAAACACCTTTGCATGTTAGTCCTAGGAATTATAAAATTGCCAAAGAGGTGACAAATTTGGAAGTTAAAATATGGACTATCAAGAATTACATTAGAAAAAATATATAACAACAAAAAGAATAACATTAGATACAGAAAGAACACACAGTGAGAAGGGAGGAGGAGAGGTTGGTCAGAAATGGAAATGGGCTCAGTGTTAGAAAGCAGAGAGCCAAAGCTCTACATATTCCATAATATCTTGCAGAGACTTAAGAACTATTAAATTATTAATGTGAATACACTATGTTGTAGAGGGTGCAAGGAAACAGGTTCTCTCCTACTCTTCTGTATGACTAGTAAGAATTAAGCTGCATAATCTCTCTGGAAGACAATTTGGCATTATGGTAGCGAGATTAAAGAGGCAAATATTCCTTGATTCAGCTTTTCCATTTCTGGCAAGTAGAAAAAGTAAATACAAGGATATTTACTACCTATAATAACAAAAGAATGGAAACAACTTAAGTATCTACTAGTGGCATATCAATTAACGTGCTGATATATTCATTAAATAAAACACTACGCTGCCATTAAAAAATATTAAAGCAGGTCTTCTAAATGCATTGCTATGAATGATTTCTAAGTTCTATTAGGTTGGTGCAAAAGTATTTGCAGTTTCTGCAATTATTTTTAACCTTTTAAACCGCAATTACTTTTGCACCAACCTAATATAATTAAGTGAAAAAAAAGCAAGGTACTGAACAGAATGAATAGTGTGCTGCCATTTGTGAAGATACATACCTATGTATGTATATATCAGATATGTATTTGATTACATGGTTTTATATATATATATATATATATATATATATATATATATATTCATACATCTATACATACCTAAATATAGCTTTCTTTAAGAATTTGCAAGAAGCTGATATCAGAAGTTGCTTTAGAGAAGGAAAATGAGGGACTGGAAAAAGGGAGTACAAAGAAGATATATTTTTTTACTATATACCCTTAAATGTTGTCTGCAATGTTTCCCTTTGGCATGACTTACTCATTCAAAAAAATTTAAATAAAAACTATCACAAGAATGAGTAACAAACAAAAATTATGACTATGTGACCTCACAGACTCACACACAAGACTGAAATAGTATCCGCCTACGTCCTCGCCAGTGTCCACCAGCTCTAGCTTTTTCCCTATAAAGCTTCCTCAGGTTCAGTGATTTCCCTAGGATGGCATTCTTCGTCTTCTTGTAAAACTAAATATTTTATTTTACCTTAAAGCATAATTGTTCATAAGTTGCTCAATGCTCACTTTTGCCCACAGCCAACCAAGACTCATTCCGCACTAAACACTGTTGCTTCTTGTCTTACTGCAGCTCTTCAATTAGAAGAATTTAACTAGAATAGCTAGTTTTTTCTTTACACGTTATTTTCAGTTGTAATATCGTTATACAATTGTTCTTTACTATATTCTTTTGAAAGAAAAAACTATTAGAGCCCATCAGCCTCTAAAGAGAACTGCCTCTCCAATCACTCTATTCTGAGTTGCTAGGACTGTGTCATGCAAAATTAGACCAGCTGTCACTTGGGCTTCCCAAAGGTGGCCCAAATGTGGTGGTCCCAGAACAAGCATTATTGAGGGAACATTGCCCTCTGGTGTTACTTAGAAAAAATTACAGGGGTTTTGAACAAAATTAATTTCTCTATGTAAAGCAGGATGGAAAATTTCATAAGAAATTTAATTAAAATCAATATGAGTGACTATTATCCACTAGGCACTGTCAATGGGCCTCAGAAACTCAGAAATGAATGAGATGTAGTTCTCCAAG
The DNA here is from genome assembly GCF_964194185.1 of Rhinolophus hipposideros. NCBI lineage: Eukaryota > Metazoa > Chordata > Mammalia > Chiroptera > Rhinolophidae > Rhinolophus > Rhinolophus hipposideros. The sequence continues at coordinate 85,096,595 of NC_138052.1, forward strand.
CGCTCAATCTAGCTTTCCTGGGTTCCAGATCAAAAAATAAACACCAGAGAACAGTTTCTCAAAAAGCACTTTGTTCAATTCACTCTATTGATGCCAAAGCACCACATCACCTCTAGGAGACTAAAGAAGGGAGATAGGAAATGATGCCCACTTGTCACATCTCTGAGGTGATGGTAAATCTACCCCCTTAGGCCTTGTGTAGAAGACCCCTTTCTCTAATGCAACTCACTGAAAACAGCTCTGTTTACCTAGAAGCGTGGAAGGGACCAGCAGCAGTGATTCCTACAAACTAATTCTTAATGTCCATTCTTAACTCACTAATTTCTAATAAAAGCTCTTCGGGCCTGGAAGGCTCCAAGTAAGCATAGGACAGTATCCTCCGAGTCCCTGAAAATGGGCTCTCAAATCAGACCTATCTGCAAGTCAAATGCCAGTTCATTCATTTGTAAGCTGATGACTTTGGAAAAATTACCTTCAATATCAGTTTCCTACTCTGAAAAACTGGGAAAATAATACTTATCTTGCAGGACAGTTGTAAGGATTAAATGACGAAATAATGTTCAGAAAGGTACGTAATACTGGTACATACTCTACCCTGCAACCAGAGTGATCTTGATAAATTACAAGTTGGATCATGTTAAAACCCTGCTTAAAGTTTTTCAATGAATCCCTCTTGCCTTTGGGATAAAATCCAAACTCATTATAATCCTTCAAGATCTGTCCACTGCCTACTTCATTTCTCTCAACTCCTTGCAGTCACAAAGTTCCCCCAATTAGTTCCTACTAATCTTCAAAACTCAGCTCAGAAACTATCATATAGTATACATACGAGGTCAGACAATTAAGTTTGTGAACTCATCCTAGAAAAAGTGCTACATACCTCTGCTGAATATCACTGTGGTCACCTTCAAAGTACTCCACTTGGGAACCTACGCACTGACGCCAGTGCCTAGTCCACCCCTCAAAGAAATTTTGGAACTTTTTCTGGAATGGCCATCAGACCTGTCATCATATTACCCTTGATGCCCTGAATGTCATCAAAGTGTCTTCCTTTCAATATTTCCTTTATCTTCTGGTAAAGAAAAAAGTCATTGGGGGCCTGATCAGGTGAGCAGGGAGGGTGCTCCTATACAGTTATTTGTTTACTGGCTGAAAACTCCCTCACAGACAGTGCCGTGTGAGCTGGTGCACTGTCGTGATGCAAGAGCCATGAATTGCTGGCGAAAGGTTCAGGTTGTCTAACTTTTTCACGCAGCCTTTTCAGCACTTCCAAATGGTAAACTTAGTTAACTATTTGTCCTGTTGGTACAAATTCATAATGAATGGTTATAAATGATACAAATAGTACAAATTCATAATGAATAATCTGATATCAAAAAAAGGTTAGCAACATCGTTGCGACAAGTTCACAAACTTAATTGACCTAGTATGTACACGACGAAATGTGATCAAAAACTATGGTGAATGTTTAAATAAAAATAATTTATTACAGTAAAAGACACATTGCCATAATCCCCCTCAATACACTCCCCCTCACTTTCAACACACTTATCCCATCATTCTTGCCACTTTCTGAAGCATTTCTGGAAGTCCTCTTTCATGAGTGTCTTTTGTTGCACTGTTGTGGCTGCCTCGATGTCCTGAATCATTTCAAAACGTTTACCTTTCATGGTCATTTTGACTTTGTGGAAGAGCCAGAAGTCGCACAGTGCCAGATCCAGTGAATAAGGTGGATGAGGACACATCGTAATGTTTTCATTTGATAGAAATTGCCAAAACAAAAGCAATGTGTGACATGGAGCGTTGTCATGATAGAGGATCATTTACTGCACACTTTAAAACTCACCTTCTCTCAACCGTAGCTCACACCCGACTGACTGCACTGAACAAGTTGAAACTTGTCACACACTGTTACTAAGGTTCGATGCGCTGCTTCCCGTATTAAAGACCCCTGCCTTTCCATTGGATGGCACTGGGCAGCAGCATTCACCGTATTTTTTTTATCACACCGTATATTTATCACACCAATAGGGAGTTCTTAGCAGCTGTAGCCATACCCATGGCTGCTTCAACATATACATATATAACATATATGTACACACACACACACACACACACACATAATGGTTTTTTAGATCCTCAATCTTCCTGGATTTACCTCAATCAAATAATTTACCATACTTTATCCTGTTTCCCATCTTCTCACTCTGTTTCCTATCTGTCTTCTCACTAGATTATGAACTCCAGGAACAGGCTATGTTGTTTTAGATCTGGACACCCAACAACTGGCCCATAGTAGATACTTAATAAATGTTGAACAAATAAAGTAATAAATAAAGACACCCAACAAAGCATGTAGAACTCTGCTCCCTTTGCAAGGAAAGGATGTACCATCAAGAATCCTTTTGCCTTCTGTCTAGTCAAGGAAAGTTTTCTAACTGGACAATTTTAAATGGAGTTTACAAAAAAAAATAAGAGCACCTAAAAACTTCATCTCAAAGCAGCTGGCAGTCCCCTCCCCTACCCCATATTTGAATTGCACTTACCAGGGAAGGACTGGCCAGGATGCAGTGGAAATTCCAATAGAAGGGGAGACCGGAGAGTTCACTCCGCACCCGTAGTATCAGTGCCTCTGCCACGTGATCACAGGAGAAGGTCGCTTTGCCAGGGCAAGCGATGTCGTTAAACAGTGGGCGAAGCAGATCATCCAAATGACAGAGAAAGGCCTCAGGGGGAGCAGTCAGGCGCTTGTTCAGCTCCTAAAAAGACAGCAGAAGTACAGAGCGAGGGTGCTAAAAGGAAACTGCCTCCTTCATAAGTAACAGCCAAGGAAAACTCCGGTGAACATAAAGACAGTGGGCATGAGAGAAAGGGAAGGAAAGAACAACATCAGAACAGAAAAGAACAAAAAGAGAGATCAACTGGCCTAGTTCACAGTTCTGCTTTTACTGTATGCAGTATAGAAACTAACACACACACACACACACACACACACACACACAAAACTATATGGGAAGATCCCAGGGCAGTAGGTAAAAGTGCAGGACATTAATTGGAATTGTCCCAACCTGATTCAACCTTCCTTGGCAGCTGACAGGTCAGCAAGCTGGTTGATGTTAATGTCCCCAGAACTCCACGAGGAAAGACATTCTATCCACTACCACCCACAGTAGTACTTCTCTTCACACTTACCTTGGCTCGCTGGCTGACCACACTAGTGTCCACCTGTTCGTGCCACACTCCTTGAAGATCTGAAATCAGCAAGGCATACCCCTGCTTGGTGATATAAGCCTTGGCCAACAGGGAGTTCTTGTCAAGCTGTAGCCATGCCCATGGCTTCTTCAACAGGCCTTGCTCCAGTTCCTCCATTTGTAGGAGAGTCTTAATTTTAGCAAAGCATCCTTGGGTACCACAGGCCTGTGGGGAGGGGGTGTACCACCAAACAGTTCTATATCAAATAAATTTGTGAAAATCCTCCCTAATAAAATAGAAGGCATGGATTTACACTCTCCCCACTCACCCTTACCCCTTACCCACCCCACCTCCCCACCCCAGTATATAACTAACTGAGGACCAATCTTAGTACCTCTCAGCCACGAAAAATCTATTGAAAAAATTAATATAAGACCAGGTCTTATTTTAATATAATGTAAGACCGGGTCTTTGATATAATATAGTAATATAACATATTATATAATATAATCCCAGGTCTAATATAATACTGGGTCTTATATTCATTTTTGGTCCAAAAGACACATTAGAGCTGATGATCTGGCTAGGTCTTATTTTCGGGGAAACACAGTAGTAGATGCTCATTAACTATGGCTACTAGACAGGAAGTTTGATTTTTCCTGTGGGTTTAAAAAAGGGGGGGCGTGTTATAATTTCCTTCATTATTTCAGTCTATAAATACAAAGTGAAGTGGGAGGCATCTTAAAATACAAAGAAAATTCCTTGGATTTCATTAACAAGGTTAACATGGCTTGTTCCTCCAGTCATTTCCATCTCAGTCTAAGCTATTGGTCTTCCAACCACAACCTAGTTTTTGAAGCGTGGCTTTGTAACATAATTTAACTTGTACAGTCACTAGACTGGTGAAATTTAAATAGATGTGATTTTTATTTGCAGCCGCCTCAAAACCTTATGTTTGGAGAATGACACTTCAGTCACATTTCCCACGTGTTGTTCCTACGGGGAAGAGAAGATCTTGGAAGGATTAAGCTAGTCCTCACTGGACCAGAGTTCCACATTGCCAAAGGTCGCAAACGCAAGTGAAGTCAAGTCGCCAAGTCCTTCTCTCCCTAATAAGCACTCACCAGTGTGCACTCAGAGTCACCCAAATCATGTCATCTTAGCCCGTCACTTCGGAAAGCCCGGAAGCTCAGGACCCTCAAACTGTATGGTTTCTGTTTCGTTTGGGGAGTGGGACAGTTGAAAATGTGGCCAGGGTCAACATGCCCCATGAAAAGGTCTGAGACATTCAGCACCAGACTGGGGGTTAGCTGCTCCCATCTCACGCATCCGGGTCTAGGCCCGTCTGTCCCACCTCCTTCTTTTTTCATTCAACACTGCCTTTAATCTTCACGTTAACCAGATTCACCCGTTTATTATTCCTGAATGAAGTCGGGGAGCACCGAGGGCAGCGGGTGGGGTCGTCTAGGAAGCGCGGTCTACATTAAGCCCCGCCCCTCGGCGGTGACAGCCTCTCCGCGCAGTTCCTCCGCCATCCTGCAGAGGGCAGCAAGGCCCTAGCCACCCTCTGAGCCGGGTGGCATCCCGTCCCTCCAGGAGGGGACGAACCTTCGCTCCCTTTACACAACCCCGTCCCAGGAGCCTGGCGTCCAGTTGCCATCCGCCCTTGCTAAAGGGCCTTCGCGAACCACCTTTCCACTCCTACAGCACCGGTGGCACTGAGACAAGGCTCGGGACCCCGGAGGGGCGCGTCGGGTAACAAAGCCGACACGCGGCGGCTGCGTCACACCAATCGGCCGGCCGAGGAGCAGCCTCACAGACCCCGCCTCGCTGCCGGGAGGAGGGTTGCGCACGCGCGGCCCCCGCAGCCCCGCCCAGCCCGGGAGGTCGGCCCCGGATCGCCGGCCGCTCGCGAGTCCCTTCTGAGAGTGAGCTCCTGTGCCGGCGCCAAACTGCAGGACCCGAGCAGCCCCTCGCCGCCCCGCCCTGGCCCAGCCTTCGGCCCCGATTCGAGCCCGACCCCACCTACCGTGAGCGGCTGCGACAGCTCCCACCCTCTCGGCAGCAGGCCCACGCGCTCGACCGCGCAAACCGAAAGGCCTAAAGTAGAGGCACCCCCCACACCTCCCCGGGAAGGCGGGGCCTTGGGAAACAGGGGCGGAGCCCGGACCTGACGTGGGCGGGGCATCTGAGCTGATTAAAGGAGCGCTCCGAACTGGAGGACCACGGCGACCCCAACAGCAAGAAGAAAGGGTGGACGACCCGCTGGTAGAGAGGTGGGGGCGCAACGGCGCTCTTTAGAGTCTCCCTGGCAGAGTGGAAAGAATGCCGGAGGAGGTGCAGGAGAGGGGTCCCCCATATTTGGACTTGTCGGTAAATGTCACTTTCCCTCCCTCCCCTACCTGTCCAACCACATATACACAGAAGGTGCCAAAAATCTATATACACATATTAAGAAAGGAAAACTATATTAAAGTTGTAATACTCAACATACACCGATAAAAGATGAATACAAGTAACGTTTAACTTGCGCAATTATAAGAGGTGTTCAAAGTGGTTACCATCAGTGTCCAGACACTTCCGAGAACGGCAAACTGGTACTGCTTGAGCAATGTTGAGTATCCTTTTTTTTTTTGGCATCCCCGGTATATAAAATGAGAGGGTTGAATTTCACTAGATAATCTCTCCAGCCCTCACCACTCAAGTTGTTTGAAAGATGAGTCTCCCAGGCATAAATCCCGTGGTTTAACCTCATCCTTAACCTCGCCTGTCTCATTTCTCCATCCACTCCCATAATTATGCTCCATCACCACTGAGAAGCTTGAAATCCCTCAACTCATCTTGTACTTTGTACAACCTATGATTTTCCTTGAGTTGGATACCTGAGCCTGAAAAATTCTCCCCATCCATTTTCCACAAAAATTTTCCTCTGGCCAAGGCCAGGCCCAGTGCTGCTTCTTTCATAAAGCAGCTACTCCCAGTCAGAATTGTTTCTTCCTCTTTGCTCCCATGGCATTGTTTTAATCTTTATTATGGACTACCTTCTGCTTTGGATTTTAGTTAGGAATTACATAAATCTCTTTAAACCGTAATTGCCTTGAGAGGGCAGGTACCCTGTCTTATCCATATCTGTAGTTCCAGGATCTTGCACACGAGACGTGCTCAGTAAATATTTAAATGAATGCTAGTGTTCAAATATATAGTTCACGGGCAAAATCTCATTTATTCATTCATGGCCCACTAAACCATAGCCCCTGTTCTGGAACAGTTAGGCCTAATTAAGAGAAGGAAAGCAACACACCTATTGGGAAATGAGACCTTTAGGTGGGTCCATTTTACACACACACACACACACACACACACACACACACACACCCTCTCCCTAGGAGAAAATAGAACCTGGGAGCTGACTCTCCAGCAAACTAGGAGATAGGGCTAAACTAACCAGGGCAGAAGTAGGAATTCTGGTAATCACTGGGACCTAAGTTCTTCTCTGCTAGACCCGGGGTACTGTTCCCCCAAACCAGGCAGTAAGTCGACTGTCTCTCCTGGTTCAATGGGCCCTCCTTCCTCATTCCCAGGGTCTTCAGGCAGTGGGCAGAGGCAACGGAGCGGTTGGGGAATGCAGAAGTACAGGTTCTGGATGGGGAAAGGGAGCCCATATTCTTGAGCAGCCTTCTCCCTGGACTTCTGAGGCATCCGAGCCTCTTGGGCAGGGAAAGGAGATGGCAGCCCTTGACCTAGGCCTCGCTCAAGCTGTGTGCCTGCAAAAGAGGTTGGTCAGGCCATTGTCCAACCCAGGGAGTGATGACTTCCTGGCCATTCCCCAATCTGCTGGGGCCTAGCCTCAACTTACCAGGAATGGTGTTCTCTAGGAGGAAGCCCAAGAGTCCCGCCAGGAAGATGGGCTCCATGAGCAGTGAATGAAGTAACACATCCACGGGGCTCCAGCCTATAGGGGGTTGGGGCCAGGCAGGAAGGGAACTCTGATCCTATGCAATGCCAAGGAGTCTTTTACCTCCAGACCTAAACCTACGTCTTGGACTAAGGACAGATCTTTCTGAATTGTTCCATCCCCTTTGTCCTTTGTCCCTCTATTCTCCATTTCCCACACCCAGGCCCTTCCCACAGAATCCCTGCTCAATACTCTATCTTCTGAGCATCCATATGCCCCCCAGATATGTTTTGATAGTTCTAGGCTCCCTGTCTCTGGAAAGTTTGGTACTAAAAGCCCTAACCTTATTTCCCACTTACCTTCTGTGCTATTGCCTAGGTTTCTCAACCTCAATACTACTAACATTTTAAACCAAATAATTCTTTGAGGGGGGGCTGTACCGTGCATTGTAGAATGTTTAGCAGCATCCCTCTACCCACTACATGCCAGTCCCCCCTAGGCTCCCACTACATACCAATTCCCCTCCCCTGTTTGTAATAGCCAAAAATGTCTCCAGATATTGCCAAACATTCCTTGTGGAGCAAAATCATTCTCAGTGGAGAGCCACTATTTGCCAAGCTGAGCTAACAAACTAAACTATTATATTTGTTGCTCCCAGGACATCCACTATGACTTCCTCCTTCTACGTCTTTGTTTATGATGGTTCCTCCACCAGGAATGACCTCACAAAATGGGTTTAAATCTTACCATCCTCCAAGACTAGCTCAATGTTACTTTCACCATAAAACTTACCTGGATCTTCTCAAATAGAAGACATCCATCTCTCTCACCATTGAGCAGCACAGCTCTTTAGTTGAACCTTTCCTGTTATGTGCCTTTTACTCTTTTACTGCACTGTAACATCTGGAGGCAACTTTGTATCCCAAGGGACTAGCATGGTGCTCAGTAAATACTTGCTAAACAAATGGAGGAACTATTTATAGCAAGGCCCAGAGAAGGTGTGGGGCCTGGAGTCTAGAGAGCCTGAAGCCTGAAGCCCTTGCTTTCCTGCCACTGAGTAACCCCTTTCTCCCTCTCCACTCCTCCCACCTGTGCTGAGCAGGACCGGGGCTTCCCGAAGCCATCTTGGCAGCAGCAGGGCCATGAAGATGGAAAAGCCAACAATGAAGACATTCCGCCCAGAGTCAATGTCAGCCAAGTGGAAGTTGGAGAATCCAGTAGACAGAACCACAGCCTGGGTCACCCCCAGCACCCCACCTGTCTCGTATGGAAGTAATCAAAGGGTTTGAGAGAGGGCTGGCATAGCAGAGAGCATTGCAGGGCAGGGCAGGTTGTGATAGAGATGACCAAAGGCTTGTTTCTGATTCGGCCAGAAGTCCAATCAAGGGCTTCTCTTCAGCTAAGAAAATGAGGGCCGCTGACACACAATCATATCTGTATATCAGGGAGGCTAGTCAGAAAGAAAGGGTACCAGCCCCAAGCAACCAGTTGGGCCACACTGGAGTGGGGTGTACTGGTTCAATCCCAGTCCTGCTGATACACGCACTCACCAAGCACAGGCAGCGGGATGGTGGTGAGAAGCTGGGCCAGCCTTGGGGAGAGCCCAAGCCCCATGCAGAGCAGCCCCACCAAGTGGGCCACTCGCCGAGATCCAGCCTACATGAAGAGAAGACACTAGAAAACACAGCCAGCTCCTCAACAGTTCAAGGTATTTGCTGGCCAGCCCCTTCTCACCATCTGGATCACAACTCAAATGTCACCCTTCCAAGAAGCATCCCTCAGCCCTCTATCTAAAGAGGCCTCCTTTACTCAACCACTGTCCCTCTACCCTGCTCTGTTTTCTTTTTCTTTTCTTTTTTTAATTTATTGGGGTGACAATTGTTAGTGAAATTACATAGATTTCAGGTGTACAATTCTGTATTACATCATCTATAAATCCCACTGCTCTGTTTTCTTAATCGCACTTTTCACACTGAGAAAACTTATTTATGTTTTTTGCTTAAATTGTCTGCCTCTCCCTCTCTGAAGTCCCCAGAACAGCAGGGACTTTGTCTGACTCCTTCTTCCCTGGAAGCCCAGCCCTGGTACAGTGCCTGAGACATGGAAGGAGTTCGGTATAGATCAGTGTCTTCCTCACACTTCTAGCCCCTTACCACTTCTAGGCACCTCCCTAAAAGAGATCACTTCTGCAAAGGGCCTGGCAGAGTGCTGGGCACAGCTGGCAGTCGGTCAGTGGGAGTTCCCTTCCCTCTCCTGCACCTGCAGCTCCCTCACCCACACCCCCATCCACATACCTGGATAAGACTCACTGTGCCCACATTGGGGAAGCTGGACGCCGTACCCATGGAGCTCCCCAACAACCCGGCCAGCACACTGCCCAGGCCCTCCAGGCCCAGCCCTCGACTGCAGGCATGTGGAGGTGGAGAAGGCAAATGCAGCAACCAGCCACACAGGGCGTAGCAGCCCAGGGAGCTGGCGGAGGCAGCCACAGCCATGGAGATGCCTGCAGCCAGAGCCCGGGGCGTCAGCAAGGGCCAGTCCCACTCAGCTGAGGAGGGAGAAAGAGGCACTTTGGGACCAGACTCAAGCCTGCAGCACCCCCCTGCCTCCAAATGCCTGTGCCAGAAGCATCCTGGAAGCCCAAATGTCTTTGAAGATAATGCTTTGGATAAAACCACCAAACCCTTAGGATAAAGACCATCCCTTTACCATGGCCTACAGGGTCCTGTTTGGTCGGATCCTTAGCTATCTCTCTCTAGCCTCGTCTCCCACCATATTTTGCCTCACTTCCTTCACTCCAGATACACTGGCCTTGTTTCAGGCCCTTGTACTTGTACTGCTGGCCACCACAGGGCCTTTGAATATGATCGACCTGGAATGCTCTTCTCTCTTCCTTCACCCAGTTACCGCCTACTCATCTCTCACATCTCAGCTCAACGATCACTTCCTCAAGAATACCTTTGCTGACCCCTCTTATAAAGGCAGACTCCCCATTATAAGCTCTCATCACACAGTGTACCTCCTCTTTGTTCCATTTACCACATGTCTGTCTTGTTGATCACTATGTCCCCTATCATGTGCCTAGCACATCATTGGCACTCACCAGACATTTATTAAATTGATGAATGAGCAAATTTCATATATAATGCTTCAGAAACAATCTTGATACATAGGTCACCGACTCCACTGGCTGTGGGGGTAGGTAACGTAAATGTGTACATGGGGTAATAGTACCAAGAGGGAGTGGTAAGGTTTGCAGACGTCTCTTAACACCAAATAAAACACCCGTGGTGGGCTGGCACTGCCCCTCAGACTAGCAATTTCTCCCCTGTGTGTTTTGAGAAAGCATAGGATTTAAGTCAGAAATGAAATTCTTTAAATCTTGAGTTCAAAGATACAGACGCCTTTATTTGAGTTAGAGGATGGAAGACTAGGAGAAAACCTACCGGGGTGAGGCAGCCAAAACCATGGTGGCTCCATGGAAGCAGACATCCCCCTGGGGATGACGCTGAGACCCAGAAGGGCAGAGACGATCCACACACAGGCCACTGGGACCAGCACCTGCGGGGCAAGACTGAGACAGAAAAGAACCCCTCCCCCAGGTCCTCCAGGGCCAGCCTTAGAGGGTGAACAGGAGCCAAAGGACGGTGCCGAGCAAGCGTTCTGTGCCGGCCCTCTTAACCTTCACTGCCCCTGCCCAGACCGCCACATACCGAGAGGAGTCGGAAGGTAGGAATATGAGTGCAGGTGAAAGAGGTTGCAGCCGGCCTCCGGGGGCATGGGGGTAACTGGCAGGAGCCCAGGTGCTGAGAGCAGACCACCATGAGCAGGATAAGCCTAGGAGACAGAAGGAGCTTTAGGAGCAAGAGGAAGCAGGCATCCTTAGGGTCATGATGGACGTGGGAGTGGCAGAATACCCTAAAAGGGGGTCCCAGAGAAGAAAGCCCCTGTGGACGGGGAAGGAAGTCACCTTGGGGGTCAGCAGGAGGCAGTGTGAAAGTCAGGGAGACCAAATAAATCCAGCAAAAGCACTGGATTCCAAATCCACAAAGCACGGTCCCTACTCAGCTGCTCAGTGCAGGAGAGCCAGCAACTGTGCCGACCCCCAGCCCCACACACCCCACTGGTCACCACCCCACGCCACTCAGGACTTACGTACAGCAAGGCCAGGCCCCAGTGCGTGGAGCAGAACAGGGCCACCTCCCTGTGGGCAGAGAGCCCCGCCACAACCAGGATGGGAGCCAGCACCAGGGGCCCACAGTGGGGGAGTATGTGGCCAGGAGTCCCCAAAAGCCCCAACGTGCCCTGCAGCAGCCCGGACACCACCACTGCCCCAGACACCTAGTGGAGAAGACGAGGGGACGGGGAGAAAACATTCTTCTAGATTGAGTTGACCTCAGCCTGGACTTCCTCACTAATTCCAGGGGTGGGTCCGTCCCCCACCCCCTTCCCCCAGAGCAGCTCAGTCCCTGTATAACGGAAACCAGAATCTCCCCAATGCCGACACGGCCTTAGTCCTGCTCCCACCCCCAGGAACTCACCTCTCGGAGAGAAGAGTTCCAGAGTTCCAAGCCGTGGCAACCGGGCTCCTCACACAGGTGCAGTATGAGAGAAGCTGGGGATATTGGAGGCATGGAGAGGAGACAGGTACGTGGAATGGAGACCCATTGCTCTGCAGTCCCAGCTGGTGCCTGCAAGAGCTCCAAGACCCCACAATGCCTTGCAGTCCCATCATTGCCCGTTCTCAATCCTGACCCACCTACACCTATAAGCTCAGACTGACACCCAACCCCACCCTCACGCCGTGCTCTTGCTCTGTACTCACAGTTTCCAGGTGTCTGGATGGCCACAGGTAGCTTCTGGCTGGTCAGCACCAGAGCAGGTACAAGGAACTCAAAGGATGGAGCCTGGACAAGAGGCAGCCTGTAGGCACAGCAGCCCCAGCAGGTCTAGAAACAGGTGGCAGCCAAAAGGACTCCCCAAGCTTCTCCTACCCATCCCCTGAGACCCTGTTCCCTCCCATTCGGGAGTTCCACTTACCTGCTGCCCATCCAAGTTTGCAGGGTGGTAGACACACCACATGAAAAGAGGCTGGAGGCCAGGAGCTGGGCAGGGGAGTAAGACAGTCCTCCTGGTGGGAGACTTCGAAACAGGAGCAGATGGGAGGCACAGAGCAGAGAACCCAGAACCAAGATATGCTGTAGGGAGAGGAATGAGACCGGTCCGCCTTCAGAAATAGGCAGGAATACTTATTTGTAGAGGGTTCCTCATGCCACACCTACTCCCCCAAACACCCCTTTCAGTCAGCACCAACTCCTGCACTTTCTGCCTCCTACCTGCAGAGCCAGAAGACAGCAGAGGCCCCAGGGAGGGGGCTCACATAGAGAGGCCCAAGAGTGGGAGGAAGGATTTTGGATAGCAGGTGGCTGTGGCAGGGGAGCCAAGGCATCCCGAAAGCCCACAGATCGGACTTGGATGGGATGGGTGTGTGATCGGCTCATGCTGTCCTGCCTTTTGTCTTGTGTTGACTGCCCTGGGCCAGAGTTAAGTAGAAAGAGTAAGAGGTCAGAGTTTGGGTGAAGTTTAGCTACCTGGAGTGGGGAGGAGGTGGGGGTGTCAATGAAGCAGAGCGAAGGAATGAGGGATTTGGGGGAGGACAAGGCCCTTTCACCTTTGCCCAGCTCTTGTGCAAATTCCATCACCCATTAACCCGGGAGCTGTGTTCTAGACCCCTCCCCCAAGAATCACCATTTAGTTCCCGTTCCAGGCTCTGTAAAGCAGGATAGGATGGGTGGAAAGACCTAGAAAATAACCTGGGGAGATTTTAGACTGTATTCCCTCCTCACCACTGCAATTTGGAACCATCAGGAGTACACTGCTGTCCTCAACTCTTTCATGGTCAAGGCCCCAGACTACGTCAAAAGGAAATGCATGGATAATGAATGACATGTTGTCATGCGTGTCATTTATATAATGTCCTCACTGTACTAAATGAGAAATAAAAGTAATTTATAGTAACAGGTATTTCATTACGTGAAAGATTGGGCCCAGCTAAACCAGAAGACAAGAAGTGGTCCAGTCCCCACACCCATGTGCAGAATCACTGTGAATGTGGTGGCTAAGATGCCAACTGACACTGGTGTTTTCCTGGCAACTCATGTACCAGACAGTGCTGCCATTGGTGACCTGTTGCTCCAAAATAATGAACAAGTTCATGGTAAAGAGCTGAACAAAGCAAAGTAAGTTTTAATTTGTATTCCTAGGAAACTGAGTCTTTTTCAAAATGTGCAAAATCAACTTCATGTTTACATGTGAAAAGTTAGTTCTAGACTCCGATAAACAGGCTTTTCATATGTGATCTTTGGCCAGTCGTTCCAGTTTTTGGAATTTTTCCTAATGAGGAGGGTTCTGAGCATTTCAGGATGTCTAGCACCCTGCCCAGTCCAGCTAAATGCCACATAGCATCCCTTCACATTTTTGCGTTAATCAAAAAATGTCCCATGAATTTCCAAAATGCCCACTAGGGGGGCAGTCCCACCCCTGCTGTGGATCTTCTTAAGCAGTCCCAAATACTCTCAGTGCGGCTGCCCAGAGCAGTTTTCCTTCTTCCAATGATGACCTAGCCTTGGACTTCTCCTAATACTATCACGACGTGTCAGACCAGACTGGGAGTCAGGATCGAGATGTATCCTCAGGGTTTGACAAGAAGCTGATGGGGCTCTGCTGGATCCACGGCGTGGCCTCTCTCCACAAGACGTACTTCCGAATCCACAAGGGTGGTGCTCACCCAGAACTTGTGACACACAAGGCCAACACTAGGGATGGTAGAGTCACTATCTGTCCCCCACGGCACCCAAGTCCAACAGCGCTAGTTACTCCCGGGTGCTAGGAGCAGGGACAAAGGAGAGTTTGAAATGGGAGCCTATGACTATCAAATACAGGGAAGTTCTGAGATGGGGCTCAGAGAATAAGTTGCAAGATGATGGGATCAGGAAGTAGGGAGGCTTAGAAGGCAGATATGGGGAAGAAAGGCCTTCCGGCGGCTGTCGCAGAAGGAAGAGTCCAGGCCATGCAACTGAAACTTTATTGAAACCTCAGTTCTACAAAAGCATGAAAAACCCAGATACAAAGCGGCGGCCAGAGAGGCCTGTGAAAAGAACACCCAGGACAGGAACTGGAAGAGAGGGAAGCCCAGGAGCAGGGTACTAAGAGAAGGGTAGAAGACAAAAGGGCAAGGCTGAAGGTCCCAGCAGTCCCTCCTTCAGACTACATCCAAGGGATGGGTGTGGAGGCGACTTCCCACCTCACCCCCCCATAGCTCGGCAGCCCCCACCCTGGCCCTATCCATCCCTGGCTTTCCTGTTTCAGGGACATCACACAGACCCTGGTCAACATTTCCTCCCTCCCCCTTCCTTCTCCCATCTTTACCCTTCCATTCCAGGGAACTCAAAAGCAAAAGTCTAAAAGAGCCCAGGGGAGGTGAAGAAACAGGGGCTTCTCGGTCCATCTGTGACAAGCCCCCGGTCACTGAGTAGAGCTTCCCCTGGCACCATCACTGCCCTGGCCAAGCAGCCAGACACTGAGGTCTAGGAGAGCAAGGACCTTCAGTCCTCCTGCCCCACGACACTTTAGCTCCCTCAGTCAGAAGAACAGGGACCACCAAGGACCCAGAGAGGTAGAGAGGATCTAAATCAAGCATTGCACCTGCAGGATCTCAGGGCCTCCTAAGTCCTGTTAACGTGTTCCCTGGAGCCCTGCCTAGCCTGGGAAAATGAAAGACTTGAGGCGGGCCAGCTCCATGATGCTGAAAAGGGAACATTGCTGGGGCTGTGGGAGCAGAGGGGGCATCGGGCTCCAGGGCCAGGGTGGAGCCAAGCCGTGGGAATGGTACCAGGGGCTGGGGGGCCCAGTGGGGACCGTATGGTTGGGGTGATCACAGGCACGGCAGGTTGGGGAGTCTTTCTGGAGCTTCTGGCAGAAGGGACAGTTATGGAGAAGAGTGGGAGGGGCAGGAGGATCTGGGGGAGGCAATGGGGGGGGAGTCAGTGAGGCCAGAAGACTGCCCCAGAGTGAACGCAGCCCTGCGTCGCCGTCCAGGCAGCTGGAGACATTAGCAGGAGATGGCAGGCACTGTGGCATGGGAGAAGGTATGCAGGGTTCCAAGGGTTCCAAGAGGCACCTGGAGGCCAATCCAAGGTCCGGGGGGCCACGTGGGGGACTGCAGGACAACCCTAAGGACTGGTGTATTACAGCCACCGATGCCACAGCCAGGGCCACACTGCTCACATATGCCATAGTTAATAGGCAGGACAGCTGCAGGAAAGAAGATATGAAAGGTCGATGCCAAATACGCTTCCCCTAAAACCTGCTTCTGACTGTTTTTAACATACCCACCCTTGTCTCTAGAAGCCCAAGTTAGAGCTCTCTGTCACCATGTAACCCCAAACCCCATCTCCTGAGCCTTTCAGCATTTACTTTACATCATCACACCACCCACACAGCAGCCCACACAGGCCTCCTATCCTTCCGGAACCCTCCTTACCTTTGCCAGCTGCTGGCAGAGGGAGCCCAGGACCAGTTGCCAGGTTGGCTGCTCCAGCAGTACACACAGGTCTGTATAGGTGTACCAGCCGCGCCGCCGTCCCTGCTGCTCAGCCACACTATTAGGAGCGGAGAAAAGACAGAGAGTGTCTGCAACTCTCCTGCAGCCGGCCCAGTGGGACCTACCAGGGAACACTGGGGAACTTATTAAACAGACAGATTCCTAGGCTGCCTGTTGATCCAGAAACCGGGGGTGAGACCGAGATCTGTATCTTTGATAAGCTTTACCCACCCTCCCAAAGGTGATTACAAGGAGGGCAGGCAGGTTTGGAAGCCACTACCTTGGGCTAGTCTCTTTCCTGTCTCCTCCCTCCCCCCAGATACACAGACCCTCACCCTTGTCTAGCTCCTATGCTTAGGCCTCAGTCCCCAAGTGCCTCAAGCCCCTCTTCCCAGCTCTTAGAACCTACCAGCTCTCTAGCCAGCTCAGCACCTCAAAGATCTCCCGAGGGTCAGTGTAGAGACGCCAGTCCTGTGGGTATGAAGAGAAGGGCACCAAACCAGGCTCGGACATGAGCCACAGTCGTTCAATAATGCAGCTACTGCAGCAGCAACTACAACCACACTGCAGGTAACACCTCCTTGGTACTACGTGCCATACACTGTTCCAAGAGCTTTTCTGTATTAACTCATTTAATCACCACATACCTGGTTTCACATTACATGCTCCATTAAGGGCAAGGGGAGAAAATAATCCTGCAAATGGTCCATGCCCATAGGGAGCTCAGAGCCTAGGGACAGAAAGTCTGGAAAGCAAATAATCAGAAGGCAGTAAGATAAGCTCTGACTCAGATGGATCCTGTTGGGCCTAGAGGAATGGGGGACCAGCTATGCTCCATCTCTGGCCTCACCACACCAGGAACCCCAAAGGCTGTAGTTAGTACAGAGAGCTAGAAAGGGAAGATACTATAAGGAAAGACACAAGGACAGGCACAAAGAGAAACGAAGAAACAACAGAAGGCTGAGAGAGAAAAGAAACATAAAGATGAGCCAAGGAAACAGAGCAAGCGAGAAAACAGCTACTCACCATGGCATTCAGGAAGCCCCTCTCCAGGGCATTGAGAGTGGGCACTGCCACACCCCCTGCAGCTCCCCATTCATCATTGAAGACCTCCTCCTCCTCCCCTTCATCGTAGAGGTACTTACTGGCCACCATCTGCAGAGGAGCCAGGGGTGGTGTCAGTAGAGTTCACACCGGGCTCCTGGCTCACCAGAGAGATGAAGGGAAGGGGGCACCTTACCATAGAAATCAGGAACAAGTCAGAGGAGGACACATGCTGTAGGTAGTCCGGGTTTCGGTGCCGGAGCCGTTCAATGTACACCAGAGCTAGCATCATAGCACAGGGGGATATGCATGCCTCCCTGGGTGGCGGAAAGGATCAGTAATTAAACCCAACGGTCTTTCAGCTCTTGGAAAATTAACTCTTATGCTCATCCCTGTATCTTTCCATCTTCTCTTCAGAGATAACCATTTTCTCCTCTCTAGGGTCCAAACACTCTCATCCTGTCCCCCTCAACTCCAGGCTCACCGGGATACGTGGGCTACGTATTTCTTCTGGAGTCGGCGAATAGGGCTGGGCGCTGCCTTCTGGAGCAGTTCCACAGCAATGTCTGCAGGGGGCAGAAGGAAGACAGAGTAAGCAAACACCTCCCCGGCCATGCCCCTCCCACCCCCACACACACACAGACACACACTCGGCCCCATTACTATCAGGGAAGACCCAGATCTACATTATCTGAGGCTTTGGAGACAGGACTATAGTAGCAAAATACAGATCAAATTCTCCCACACAGACAAAAAGCCCGTCCCAAGTTTGAATTCCAGCTTCTTCCAGCAGGAAGGTTTATTTCCCTGTCACCTAAAATTATTTAGGTTTGTTTCCCACTCTTTCTCACTTGAGAAATATGCTTTATTTGGGAAACCTATGGTGAATATTCTTAGAAAATTAACAGTTTCTGGTATGCAAATCAAGAGTGACACTGAGTTGTAAGATAACAATGTATTTTCTACTCCTTTGAGCTAAAAAAAAAAAAAAAAAGTGAAATATAAACCCAGTTCTATTTATACCAGGTACCAACGAGCTAGGTAGCTGGAAAGTCAGGGCAGCCCCTGGGGCACACCTGGAGTCATTTCGGTGCCCACTGACAACCCCATTTGCACACTCTCACTCGCAACCTCAGGCGGGCGAACCTGCCATGGGGCTGGAGAGCTCCTCCAGGTTACAGTCCGCTTCCCATTCCCAGCCATAGTAGAGTCTTCTTCGGATCCGGGCACTCAGCTTCTGGTGTCCTGGGAGGAACTGAAACAGGGCAGGAGGGTGGTGGAGGGTGAAGGGCAGGGAAGGGTAGGACGGAGACCTGGCTCCGGGCTAGCAGGGGGTGCGCGGCCCAGGCCCGCCTCACAGCTAGTGGGTCGGTGCCCCACCATCCCCGCGTTCTCTGGATGGTTTGCCAATGGCAGCTTGTCCACAGGGGTGGAATCCTCCTCCACGGAGGGCTCCCCAGGAGAGATTCCCCGAGAAGGGCCCTGGCTGGCCACCCCTACCGCCAGTGCTATACCCCGAGGCTCTCCCCCAAGGCCTAGCCGCCGGGGCCTCGAGTAGGCACGGCCGGAGTGGCTGCCTGCCGCTCCCGGGCCGACCGTCAGGCGAGCTCGCGGTCCCGCCCGGCCCAGAGGGGAGCGCCCGGGGTCCCGTTTCAGGGCGCGAGGCTGGGGAGGGGAGGGCCGCACGCTCACCGAGAAGTCCTGGAAGCCGGTGAGGGAGAAGGTGCCTTCTTCGTCCAGCAGGAGCCCGGCTAAGTCCATTGCGCCGACAGCCGCAGCCCTGCGAAGGGGGAAGGGAAGGGAACGAGTTGCGAGCAGGGCGCGGAGCCGTGTCTGCCCTCCGGTCCACCTGCCCGCCGGCCTCCCAGACGCGGGCCACCGCCCTCGCCAGCGCCGCCCCCTCCGCTCGCGCCAGCGGCGGCAGGCGGGGCCGAGGCGGGCGGGCGCCTCTTCCTGTTCCGCCGCGGGCTGCCTGGCCCCCGGATTGAGGCTCGGAGCTCGGGGCGGAGGCCCGCGGGCCGGGGCGCTCACCTCGCGCGGTGCAGAGGAGACCGGGCTGCGAGGCGAGCAGGGGGCCAGTGCCGCGCCGCGCCGCGCGTCTGCCGGGCGTTTACGAGCCGCGGCGGTGTCGCCAGCGAGTCAGCGTTGGGCACTTCCTGCCGCCGCCTGGGCCAAGCCACGGCCCCTACAGCCGGGAAGGAGCCGGGCTCCCAATCCTGGGCGCCCTGAGCCGGTCAGGTCACGGAGCTGAGTCCCAGCGTGCCCTCGTCTGAGAAATGGGGACAATTCCTTAGGGGGCCATGCCGCACAGAAGATGGACGAAGCCTGCTGACTTTTCGTACCAGTAAAAATGTTAATGTGCGTGAAACAAAAACGCAGGAGAGTTGCTTCCAACTGGTTTTTAAAGGGGGATATGCACACACAGCAGCGTACATTTAAAAACGTGGGAAAGGATGCACGAGAAACTTAATGGTGGGTGACCTGTGGACAAGGGAGCAGGGGAACTTACTTTTGCTGTATACCTTTCAGTGTACTTTTGAACTTAAAATCTAAATATGTATTTTGTAGGGTTATCGCAGAGATGAAGTGATTCAAGAGACTATAAAGCGCCTAGTACGTTGTGAGCCTCAATAAATGGTGTTAACACGCCCCCCCCCCCGCGCACTCAAGGTTTTGGGTTTTATTTTTAAACTCACCTCCTGACCACAATCTTGCTTTGAGCAAGGGACTGGAAGGAGTTTCGACATGTGAAGGGAAAGTTTACTGAAAGAGACCGGGAGGAAATAAACTTTTTGAGTTGGTGAAGCTGTTTTGGAGTCCGTCGGGTCACGTGCTGGGGTTTGTTTCTCCTCGGGAGGGAAGTGGGAGGACCAGCACAACGAGGGTGTAGGAAAGGGGCGTCCGCCGCCCTGCCAGAGCAGGAGCAGATCCTACGGGGATTCTGGGCACCCTTCCTGCCTCTTCCGCCCGCTTCACACGGAATACCATGCCAGCTCCAGACTCCCTGGCCGCCCTGCCTACACAGAGAAGACGGGCTGGGGTGGGCAAACGCGTAAACACAGTCCTTAGGTCAGGCAGAGCCAGACACCGCCCGGCCCCGGACATGGGGTCACCACTCCAGGAGCCCAAACAAACCCGTCGAAGACCTGGGGCACCGGCAGCCGGTGGCGCGCAGGCGCGGGCGGCCCCATCCCCGCGGTTAGGGCGCGTCACGTGACGGGCCCGTCGCCCCGCTGTCACGTGACGCCCGTCCGCGGCCTCCGCGGCGCTCACCGCGGCTTGCGCCGTCTTCCGCCTGACGCGCCCCCGGCGGCGGCCGCGCCGCCCTGGCTCCTCGCGGGCTCGGGCGCCGGCTGCGGCGGGGCTATGGCGAGCGGCGGTGGCGGGGGTAGCACCGGCGCGGCTGGGGGCGCCGGGCTGGGCCTGAGCCTCGGCCTGGGCCTGAGCTTCGGCATGGGTGAGGCCACCGGCGAGGCGGAGGAGGAGACGGCCACGGCCGAGGCGGTGGGACGCCTGGCCACGACGCTGTGGCTGCGCCTCCGCGGCTGGGAGACGGTGCTGGCGGCCGCACAGCGGCTGCTGGTGTGGGAGAAGCCGCTGCACAGCCTGGTCACGGCGGCCGCGCTCAACGGCCTCTTCTGGTAACGGCCGCGGAGAGGGGCGGGGCCGGGCTGCGCGGGGAGAGCTGGGGCCGGGGGGGCCGGGGGGCCGGGGGGCCGGGGGCCGGGGGGCCGGGGGGTCGGGGGGCCGGAGGGGCCGGGGGGCCGGGGGGCCGGGGGCCGGAGGGTCGGGGGCCGGAGGGGCCGGGGGGGGGCCGGGGGCCGGGGGGTCGGGGGGGCCGGGGGGTCGGGGGGGCCGGGGGGCCGGGGGTCGGAGGGGCCGGGGGGTCGGAGGGGCCGGGGGGTCGGGGGGCCGGGGGGCCGGGGGGGCCGGGGGACCGGGGGGGCCGGGGACCGGGGGGGCCGGGGGGTCGGGGGGCCGGGGGGCCGGGGGGGCCGGGGGACCGGGGGGGCCGGGGACCGGGGGGGCCGGGGGGTCGGGGGGCCGGGGGGTCGGGGGGCCGGGGGGCCGGGGACCGGGGGGGCCGGGGGACCGGGGGGGCCGGGGGGCCGGGGGTCGGGGGGGCCGGGGGGCCGGGGGCCGGGGGGCCGGGGGTCGGGGGGGCCGGGGGGCCGGGGGGCCGGGCTGCGCGGGGAGAGCTTGGGCCGGAGGGGCCGGGGGCCGGAGGGGCCGGAGGGGCCGGGAGCCGGGGGGGCCGGGGGGCCGGGGGCCGGGGGGCCGGAGGGGCCGGGGGGCCGGGGGGGCCGGAGGGGCCGGGGGGGCCGGAGGGGCCGGGGAGCCGGGGGCCGGAGGGGCCGGGGGGCCGGAGGGGCCGCGGGGCCGGGGGTCGGAGGGGCGGGTGGGGGCCGGGGTACCCTTCCTCTTTTCTGGGGTTGACACTTGCCCTAGGGAATGACCCATCCCCAGGTTTTAAACACTTGTCCGCCCGGGTCGCTCCAGTCCTCTCTCCTCGGGTCTCGAGTTA
Organism: Rhinolophus hipposideros; assembly: GCF_964194185.1. Lineage (NCBI taxonomy): Eukaryota > Metazoa > Chordata > Mammalia > Chiroptera > Rhinolophidae > Rhinolophus > Rhinolophus hipposideros. The sequence continues at coordinate 85,117,853 of NC_138052.1, forward strand.
GGCCTGGAGGTTCCCGTCCCCCCATCAGTGGGCGCTTTTCCGCCTTTTGCGATGGCTGCGGGGGCCTCGCACCCACTCACCGCGGAGGCGCCTGTCTCTCCCTAAGGTTGCTGTCGTCGTCGTCCCTCCGGCCTTTCTTCCTGCTCAGCATCTCACTTCTGGCCTATTTTCTGCTGGATCTTTGGCAGCCCCGCTTCCTCCCCGACTTCTCAGGTGAGCGTTCCTCCCCGGTTCAGCCAGCCCGCGCGCACTCGCGCACTCGCCCCGTGGCTGACCCCGCCAGCTGTGTTGACTGGTGAGGGCACTGCACCGCAGGCCACCGGCCTCGCCGTCACCACCACCCCCCAGTTAGGAAACTGACAATTGCCCCTTTTCTCCAATGTATTGTTAGTCTTGAGTGTGGTAGCCAAGACTGTGGACTCCGCAGCCGGATTGCCTGTTTTCCATTGCCTGCTCAGCCATTTACCATGTGTGCGACCTTGTAAAAGCCAGGCAGTCTCTGTTTGCCTCAATTTCCTCATCTATAAAACAGGGATGGTAGAACTTAACTTCTTTAGGAGGTGGAGATTAACACCTTATGCTTATGTAGAGCTTCACATGTGATAGGAATGATCTAAATGTCCGCTTTTATTGTTGTATTTCTTGTTATTCATGTATTCAGAGGCTTTGGGGAGCAACTAGGTGCCAGGCTATGTGTGAGTTGCTTGGGATATAAACCTGGTAAAATGTGGTTCCTGTGTTTGAAAAGGGTAAACTGTAATAAAGAAGAAGACAGACATACAAATGCTAAACACTGTGCAGTTGGTATCAGAAGAAAGTGCTCTGGGACCACAGAGGGGGAGCAACTATGTCTGCCTCGGGAAGGGTCTCCCAGGACCACTCAGTAACTTGTCCCCCTCCTCTCTCCATAGCATCGTCCCCAGAGGAGCCACACTCTTACAGGTGAGTGCAGGCCACTCTTGCTTTACTGCCAATGTCACTATGGTGTGGCAGCATGGCTGCTTCTGTAGACACAGACCTCAGCATAGTGAATGGACAGGTAATGAGATTGTGTAGGTGTTTGTGTGCCTGCTCCTTTGGGGGCAGAGGGTTGGGAGCTCTGGGCTTTCTTCCCAGCGTCAGGATACCCTCCCTTTGGGAGGTGGGGTTGTCCATTTGCTTAGACTGAAGATCTCATTGGCCTTCTCAGAGGGATTTGAGTGCTTAGGAAGCTGGTGTCTGAGGCCTCTAGGGGTCATGTCATGTCTCCCCAGTGAGGGTGCGGGGTCAGGCGCCCGGCCGCACCTGCTGAGTGTGCCCGAGTTGTGCAGATACCTGGCTGAGAGCTGGCTCACCTTCCAGATTCACCTGCAGGAGCTGCTGCAGTACAAGAGGCAGAATCCAGCTCAGGTAAATTCCCCCATGTCATACACTAGTTCTCAGCACTGTGGGGAAGTAGAGATGGGGGGATGGGAAGGAGTGACGTGAATTCCCTCTCTGGAGACTGAAGCAAGAGGCCTGGTGCCTTCTTGAGGCAACCTTCACAGCTAGTAAACTGGTAGAGCAGGCGACAGTCTCACCTTAGGGAATAAGCTTCTGGTGTTCTGACATTGTTTCCTGCCAAGGCAGACGGACCAGTTTGAATTAGGTATTTGGTGGTTTCCATTGCACACTGTCTGGTCTTGGGCATTCTCCTGACTGGACCGGATCACCGCATTCCTAGAGGGTATACCACTGCTTCCATCAGCTGAGCAGGAGTTTCTGACCCAGATGAGTAGGGTGCACCCCACACCCCACAGTTCTTAGATCCTGTGCTCTTCTCTGCAGTTCTGTGCTCGAGTCTGCTCCGGCTGTGCTGTGTTGGCTGTGCTGGGACACTATGTCCCAGGGATTATGATTTCCTACATTGTCTGTGAGTAGGGTCTAACCCCGCCCTTCCCAAAGTCCTCTCCTTGTCTTCTGTCCCTGGACTGACCTAGGGGGAGGACTGTGCTCTCTCTCTGCTCAGTTACCCATGTACGGAGCTCTCCAGGGGATGCTGTAGGATTAGTGACGATGGAAGGGTCATCTGGGGAGAAGGGCAGTGGATGTGGAGGGACGAGGTTGGCACCGCCTTAGGAAAGGACCTCATCTTCCTTCAGCCCTTTCTGTGTAAATAAGGGCCCTTAGGAAATGGGCACAGGGAGCTCAGGGCCTGCTCTCACCCCCAGTGCTGAGTATCCTGCTGTGGCCCCTGGTGGTTTATCACGAACTGATCCAAAGGATGTACACGCGCCTCGAGCCCCTGCTCATGCAGTTGGACTACAGCATGAAGGCGGAAGCTGAGGCTCTGCACCACAAACACGACAAGCGGAGTAAGGGCTCCTGTCACCGGGGGCGGGGGAGGGCCTTGGCTTACGGCTTGTGAAACACTCTGTAATTAGATACTTCCCAGTCCCTTGGTCACGTTTGTCGCCCACCGCTGTCCCTGCTTGGTCACCTCCCTGCTGCTCTTGCTTCTCTAGAGCGGCAAGGGAAGAACGTACCCCCCGGAGGTGATGAACCACTGGCGGAGACAGAGAGCGAAAGCGAAACAGAACTGGCTGGCTTCTCCCCAGTGGTGAGATCCAAGGGAGATGGGGTGTCAAGTAGGAGGCTGGGGGGACCTGCTTTAGAGTAGCCACCTCTCAGGGGGATGGGAGTCAGCGGGGAGGGTACTCCTAGGAAATTGGACCTCTCGTTCCCCTCACCTGTCGTGTTCATCCTGCTTCTCCTATAGGTGGATGTGAAGAAAACAGCACTGGCTTTGGCCATTACAGACTCAGAGCTGTCAGATGAGGAGGCATCTATCTTGGAGAGTGGTGGCTTCTCTGTATCCCGGGCCACAACTCCACAACTGACTGATGTCTCGGAGGGTATGGAAAGCCCTTTGCCCCACCCGATCTTCCTGTTCCCTGTCATAGAATGCTGGCTGTGCTCTGATTATTTCCCCCATGTTTTCTTTGGGGAACTGATCCTCTGATTCTACTCTTAAGCTCCTGAAAGACCTTAACATCTAAGGCCTGGCCCACAATGCATATCCTGAGTTCTCATCCTTGAACATACTGGCCTATTGTGGCCATTCAGAACAGCAAGCCATTCCTAACCCTGTTTTCTGCACAGATTTGGACCAACAGAGCCTGCCAAGTGAGCCGGAGGAGGCCCTGAGCCGGGAGCTGGGGGAGGGAGAGGAGACAGAGCTGGCCCCTCCTGGAGACCTGCTGGGCCCCCCTCAGGCCCTGTCAAGGCAAGACCTGGACTCGGAGGAGGAAGGAGTGGCAGCCAAGGAGACCTTGCTTCGGCTCTCGTCCCCCCTTCACTTTGTGAACACACACTTCAATGGGGCAAGCTCTCCCGCAGATGAAGTGAAGCTTTCCCCCAGAGGACCAGTGGAGACACTGAGCCCAGAGGCAGTGAGTGGTAACCCCACCACTCCCTCCACCACCCTGCCACCCCTCCTTTGCCTTGTTGAAAGTGACCCAGTCCCTTCTCCCTCAGTGCTCCCACCTCTTCCCCAGGACTCACCCCAACCCCTGCCGACCCCTAAGGAAGAGGAGGCACTCACCACTGAGGACTTCGAGTTGCTGGATCAGGGGGAGCTGGAGCAGCTGAATGCAGAGCTGGGGTTGGGGCCAGAGACACCCCCAAAGCCCCCTGATGCTCCACCCCAAGGGCCCAACACCCTTTCTGTGGTACAGTCAGACCAAGAGGCTCAGGCCCTGGCAGAGCCATGAGCCATGGAAGGAATGGCAGGCACAGTGGGGCTTTCTGGCTAGAGGTGTCAGTGTTTCCTCCTTTCCCTACTGTGGGGAAGGCAATACGTGGGGCAGCTGGCTGTCAGATGGGAGCCAGTCCACCCTCTGCCTGCCTGCCTGCTGTCCCGGGCCTGGTACAGTACCTGGGATCGGTTTTAAGCTTGTAAATAATTTTACATTTGGGTTGGTGGATGTGAACAGGACTAGGGAAGTCCTTCCCACAGCCTGCACTTGCCTCCCCGCCTCATCTCTATTCTCATTCCACTCTGTCCCAAGCCCTAGTGGACTGTCCCTTTCTTCTTCCTCCTATCCTCAGGGACCTATGCTGCTCTGTCCTCGTGTCCCACTTGATTGTTTAGTTCAGGCACTTTATAATTTTTCTCTTCTATCCTGTGCTCCTCTACTTGATTTCCCTGCTGTGTGATTTCCCTGTCCTTAGCAGCTCAGTCCCCACTCTGCCAGCGCCTCCTTCCATGGCTACACTTTAGAGAGGCTCCTGTCGGGGAGGTACAGATTAAACCTGGGCTGGCGGCTCAGGCCCATAGGGGAGCACTTAGGTCACTGTAGCCCGTCAGCTTCCACTGCACCTTTGGCCTAGTTCGTCCCAGTCGTTCATGACAGGCAGAGCAGGGATCCCACAGCACACACACCAGCACTGCGTCAGTGAGCAGGAGCTCTGTCTGATCAGAGTGAGGTCCTCTCTCACTATCCCAGGGAAGAATGAGGAGACGTGTTCCTCCAGGCCAGGGCTACTTCACGTGTGGGTCCCTCCTAGGGTCAGGAAGTGGACAGTCACGTCTGTGCAGGTGTTGACTGGAAAAATAAAGTGCTGATTGGCTAGAACTGCTGCCTGCCTGCCTGCCTCACTGTGCTCTGCCCCCCTTACCCCTTCTTTGTCCCCCATCTTGCTCCTGGCTATTTATTTACCTGGTGCAAAACAAGGCCAGAAGCAAGATAGGGACCCTGACAGCCCTGACTTGCTCTTAGCCATCTTCCCTGACAGTGTGATGTGTTCAGTGAGATTTAGCATGTGTGAATAAAGTGTACGCCGGAGGAAATTGCCTCGTCTTCCCAATCAATAGGAATTTGGGATTATAACCATCGTTTTATACTGTGTTGCCCACACCCTTAACACTGCCTTAAGTCCTTAACCCATCTACATGCTAACAACTTGCTCAGCTCTGATTTATCTATGCTGGAGGAACCAAACAAGCAGGACCTATACCTGTATCTAAACTGACTTCAGGCCAAGGAACGCTAAAGTAATAGTACCTAACACTAACTGAATGCATAATATGTGCTTGGCACTCTTCTAAGTGATTTACACTTGCTGACTCGTTTTTTCCTCACAACCCTGAGATATATACTGCTATTAACTCCACTTTGCAGACAGGTTAATGTTCCTTAAGGCCAGAGTCCTAGTAAATAGTAGAGCCAGCATCCAAACCCGAAGCAGTTTGGCTCCAGCAATCACACTGGAACAGGAAGCCCCTGTCCATTAACAGGGCACAGATGGGAAGATGCTCAAGGACATGGAACTAGAGAACCAATCTAGTATCCCGGCTTCACAAAGAATGGATGCAGTAATCCTTGCCCTTTGGGGAGGAAACACAGGAAGCTCAGAACTAAGCGGACGGCCGCCTTTGAGTTCACGTCCTCGCCCTTCAGCTGGAGGTACCATGTGGCAATTCTGTCTTGACTTTTTGAGGTTGACTTCTATGCCACACCTCTCCTAAGGATTGAGAAATTTTTTCTGTCCATTTGTTTCACATTTGCCTAAGACACAATCTTTTAGAGTTGATTGAGGCCCTGTTGACTGCCACTGAAAGAACATTAACTTTTAATCATTTAGAGATTTCAGAAGAAAAAAACGGTTCAAGAAACAGGCAATTCCAAAAAACAAAAAAAAAGATTATCAATCAGGAAGACAATGGCTGCCATATGCCCCATCTTTAATCCATTTTTTTGTTGAAATTTGAAGATAGAGCCAGAAGCCTGTAGTTAGATCAAAACATTCACCATAGGTTTGGAGTTCATGGGGGTCCATTTTGAGGTTCACCGTGGTCTGATGGTTGTTACATGTTTGTCTACAGTTTTCTTTTTTTTAAATCAGGTGCCCTGGCTCTTTCCTGCCCCGAGGTGAAATGAACAAGAAGAAAAAGCTTTTCATATGAGTGAAAGAGAAATGTGAAAATGACAATTGGACTAAACAAAAATCAATTAGAAGTACAGGCTGTGCCTGACCACGGCTCTGTACACCGGAAGCTAAACAATAATGAATGCCAACTATAATTTTATATATAGAATGTGATGGCTTGGTGCGAGGTCGGAGGGATACTGGATGGGGGATGGGGGGGTCCACAGTGTGAGGGATATAAATGGTGAACATCTAAGTATTACCTTGTCTTGTGCACCTGAAACTAATAGAAATAAAAAAATAATAATGTATAGTAAGCAAAAATGTAAAAAAAAAAAAAAAAAGATAAACTGAGATATACTCATAAAAAAAAAGTACCGGCTTGGGGGGAGAAGAGTTGGTTACATGTTTACGTTGCGGGGAGGCCTGTGTACTTTAGTTAACTATACATTGTAACAGCTAATAGTGTAATGTGGCTGCTCATAAACTTCATTTTAGGCTATATTATTGGGTATATAGTCTCCCAAACAGGAAGATAATACTGTCGTGTTGTGTACTATGCACACGTTAGAACACTGCTTGTGGACAGGTTGACACATTGCAGTGCGCCCAGGAGAGGATCGCCAGAGGTGAAGGCTGAATGAAAATCATCACATGGGGAACTGTTGAAGGAACTGAGAATGTTTAAGCCAACAAGAGTGGAGTCACATTAGCTGCCTTCAAATTTTGAAGGGTTATGTGTAGGATTGCAGAGGGCAGAAATTAAATACTTGAAAAGAGATTGATAAGTAGTGCTACGCGGAATTTGTTTTCCTGACTAAGGGATATTGCAAAACAGATTTAAATGATCTTTAAAATTGCAAAGCTCAAGTACAGAGATTCTAAGAATTGTTCATTCCATCGTGGAAGGACAATATATCACCATGTTTTGCTTTTAGTGTCCAACTAAAGTATCCTTGGGCTTCCTCTACGTGCTCCCTTAAACGCTGGTGTTCCGTTACGTCTGTCACTGGCTCACTTTTCTTTGCATTCTACCTGGGCAATTTCACATATTCACCTGTTTAGTTTCCACTCAGGCATATGCTGATGACTTCCAAATCTTAGCTCCTTTCCCAGGCATTTCCCCTGAATGCTCCATGGGTACCTTCCACTCAACTGCACACGTCCTTTTTCACAGTACACGCCACGCCTCATCTCCCTAAACAGATAGGCTTTTTCTGTATTCGCCATCTTGCTTGTTGGCACCATCAACTATGACGGCCAACTTCCTCCTCATCCCACACCCAGCCAATCACCAGTTGGCTAATTTGATATCCAAATTATTTCTTGATTCTGTCACCTCCATGACAGCCCTGATTCACACCCTCCTCATCTCTCACCTAGCCCACTGTGACAGTTTCCCTATCCATACTCCTGTCCCTCACCGAAATTCATGCCCTACAAAATGGCTAGATTATTTAAAAAATACAAATTCGATGACCTTTCTGCTATTTAATATTCATCAAAGGCTCTCCTACAAGACAGCAACCAAGCTCGCTGATGTGGTTAAAAAGCCTGAGGTCTGCCCCTGCCCTGTCTTGCTCTTTACACTACAGCACCAACCCAAACAGCTTGTCTTTCTCTGCTCAGCTGTGTTGCCCTCCCCCACCCCTGCCTACATACACACTTCTGCTTTTCAAACACTTCACTTGTCTTTTAAGATGTGCTCCAGGCCACACCTCATCTACAAAGTCTTCTCTGATGTCCCATGTCACGGGCTCATATGAGACCTGCTCTCCTAGTGCTCCTTCAGTATACTTCTATGTTTTCCACATATCACATAGAATCTTCATTCTCTCTATGTAAGTATAGGATATGGAGTATATAGATACATGTGTATGTGTATAGTTCCCACTATACTTTCTCTTGAGGGCAGGGACTATGTCTGAACCATCAGAATATTCCCAGAGCCCAGCACATGCCTGTCACATAGTAGACGTTCAATACATGAATGTTGGACTAAACTGGTATACTGGAATCCTAAGTATTAGAGCAGCCGATGTCAATAGACTTTGGTGGTTGGTACATATCTGTTGAAGGTAAATATCTTGCCTTTGTTTGTTATTGTTCTAGAGTGGGTGGTAGCTAAGTTTAAATAACCCACCCACAGACTTGTGAGCTCTTCGTTCCTGGACTAGGTTAAAGGCAATGAAAATGGTCTAGATTTGGAGGTTTGTATTTGCCGGTTTTGGGAGCTAGAGGCTTTTCTGAATTTAAGGTAAGATTGCCCAACCAGCTTGATCTTCTGTGATTGCATCAAATTATCATATTATTTCAAAAACAATTTTGACCAAACTATTCAGACTCAACTAGATATTTTGATCAAAATAACCAATTACGTGTATTAGGGCTTGCTTGAAAAAAATATGACTCTGCAGAAATGGAATAAGGTTAAAAGAAGTCTGTGTTTTTTTTTCTTTTTAAGTATAAAAAGTGAGTTGACTCAAAATATCAATTTCATGAAAGATAATGAAAAGCTGAGGAACTATTCAAGATTAAAAAGGAGACCAAAGAGATGACAGTAACTACAAGGTGTGACGTTTTGGATCCTGAGTGAGGGGAGAAAAGCTCCTACAAAAGACACTATTGGGACAACTGATAACATTTGAATATGGATTGTATATTAGATAAAAGATTGTATCAAGATCAGATTTCTTGAGTTTGATCATTTCACTTGGATTATATAAAAGAATGTCCTTATTTTTAGGATACACATTTTGAATATTTTAGAGGTAAATTGTTATGTTCTCTGCAAATTATATCAAACGGTTTGGAAATGTAAATAAATGAAGAAGAATGAATATATGATGTTTGTGTGTGTGGAGAGAGAGAATGATAAAGGAAATGTGGTAAAATGTTGGTAAGAAATACATATACATATAACACACAGAAGTTCACAATGCAATGGATAAATACATTGTAGTATGTTCAGATAACAAAATGAACAAACTACAATTAAGCACAAAAATACGGTGAATCTCATAAATAAAATGGGTAGAAGGAACTACACACAAAAGAATATGTGATGTATGATTCCTTTCATATAAAGTACATTCATATTGTTAGAGGTCAAGGTCGTGCTACCCTAAGGGCAGGGGGGCAACAACGGGAGGGGTCTTCCGAGGGGTGCTAATGTTTTATTTCTTGACCTGGGTGCTGGTTATGTGGGACTGTTCAATTTGTGAAAATTCACTGACCTGTACACATTTCTGTATTTTTTACATCGATAAAAAGTGTCAATACCACAGTGTATTGATTAGTGATGTCTGCATAACAAATTACTCCAAAACTTAGCAGCCTAAAGCAAAAAAACATTATGTCACACTATTTCTGAGGATCAGGAATCTGGGAGCAGTTTAGCTGCGTGCTTCTGGTTCAAGGTCTCCCGCAAGGGATTTGAACTCAGGCAGAATAGCTCCCGTTTTACGTTTCATCTACATTAGTGTTTCTCAGCTACTGCCTGACTATATGTACTTTGACATTCTGAGCCAGAGAATTCTTTATTGTGGTGAGAGGGACTGTCCTGTTCATTTAAAAATGTTTAGCAGCATCCTTGGCGTTTCCCTGTTGAATGACAGTAACACTCCCCCTACTGCTGTTCCCAAAACGTCCCCTGGAGGTCAAATTTCCCCCAGTTGAGAACTAGTGATCTAAATTATTTTGCAAAAAGAAAATAAACAAACAATTTTGCCTCCTGGCTAGATAGAAAACTACTAAACTTGGAATCAAGACCTGAGGTTGAATCTTAGTTTTACCACCTGCATACAGATGCTTATAAGCACACATTTCGTAACAATACAAAAATTACCTAGCTATTCACCTTCTTTAGAGCCCTTCCCCCGCTCTAATTTGATATTCCAGCCACAGAAAACAAGTATTTGTAATTCTCCATTCTTATTCGTCACTCCTTTGCATTTGTGTCTCTCTTAGTCGGAACACTTTTCTCTACTTGGTGCCTGACCCAACTCTGACTTATTCTTCAAGGCTAAGGTTGTCTTATCTTTACTGGTTTTCCAATGTATTTATCTTTTTTGTTCTACTTTCTCAACTTTACATTGCAACCATTCTTCTGAATTTTTTATTTCTGTGATTATATTTTTTATTTCTAAGCACTTTCTTTGTTTTCTGAATATCCCTTTTTATAGTTTCTTGCTCTTGTGTATTAGGTGAAAAACCTGCTCTCTAAGGATACTGTATTAATTAGTATGTTATATTCATTATATTATTATTCATATTAATTATACTATGTTTTTAAGTTCCCTGTATTGTTCCTGTTACCCCCACCCTGTTTTGTTTTTTTTGGTCTCTGTCTTTTATGGTAGAGACTTCCCCTCAAATCCTAGTTTGCTCCTAAATATAGAAGCAGAGGCTCTAAAAGTCCAACTCGGTGCTCTCTAGGCACGGATAGAACTGATTGATTGGCATCTCCCCTCTAGGGTAATTTGGCAGAAACAAGCATTTTGTTAGGAACCCCCAAATGCCAACACCCATAGACCTTTTCTCTTGGGCTGGTCAGTTCCCCTAGGGAAGAATCCTGCAATCTCCAGCCTGGGGAGTATAAACTTGGCTGCCAGGTGAAATAAGCCTGTGGTTTCTCCTCCTTTCCATCCGCAGCTGCATCTGGTGACCCTGAGCCCAGAGTCCCTCTGGTTCATTCTCTCTAGAGAGAATACCTCCTGCCTTCTGTTGGGGTGGGAGAGTGCCAAGCGCCAGGCTAGAGGAAGGAATCTGGGAACCCAACTGCTCCTTATAGATTTTAAATGCATCCTTGTGTTTCAGCCTCATCCTTCCATCCTACCTCCAGAGCTACTTGTCGCTTCCCAAGGCTCTGCAGTCCAAACTGGCTTGTTCCTTGTTACCTAGCACTTAGGTTTCAGCTTTCTCAGATCCCCCGTCGACTCTCTTCCTTTACTTTCCATCTTCCAAAGTAGTCTTTTCATATCTCCATGAATTCTTTCTTCTGTTCTCTTTCTTCCGTTACTGTTATCCTAGTGGGGTTTGAGAAAGGAGCAGACATACCATGTGCGTGTTCAATCTATCATATTTAACAGAAAGTCCCTTGCCCACCTTCCTAGCCTCAATCTCCTCTGTGCTCTGCTTGTGAGGATAAGCTATGACACTTGCACTGCTCTTCTCATGTCCTTCCCGAGGCTGGAATACCTTTGGCAACTTGTCCGCCTGGAGAACTCTCACGGTCCTCCCAAACCTCACTCCTGAGCATTACTGGCTCCTTTTCTGTATTCCCATAGCCTCTGTACCTCCATTACAGCATGGTTTTCAAACTGGGGCATCATGAAATTAGTGGGTCATGACATCAATTTTGTGGACCTTATATAGCATTTATTTTATATTTATATATATTGAGATGAGACCTAAGATATGTATCTTGCTGTGGGTCGAGATTGGTAAGTTTGAAAACCACTGTATAAGCGCACTTTTCACTGTGATTTATTTGTGTCTTTACTACTAGACATTGAACAGCTTGGGGGTAAAGACCAGGAGTCATTCACCTTCTCTATGCCCTGGGCCTGGTCTAAGATCGGACAAGGCTTGGTTAATACATAGTGAGTGGATAGAATCAAGTATATATGTGTAACGTGTAAAGTCATCTGAAGTGGAATTCACAGGAGAGGAAGGGCCCTCGAGGACAAATGACTGAGCATTGCCACCAGCATTGTGTATCACATGCCTGAGGCTGACGTCAGGGCAGGCTGGGCCATGTTGATCTACTAATCTCCTGGAATCTAAAGCCAGTTCCAATCAAAGAGCTTCCCCATCCTCATTATCTCAGATATTTAAATATCTTGCACTGATAGGGTGTTTGATTACAGGGAAACCTCCTTTTATTACTCTCTGCTTTACTGTGCCTCACAGATATTGCATTCTTTCTACAAATTGCAGCCGAGACCCTCCACCAGGTGAGCACATAGGTTTTTCTGTACCTATTAAAATCAAGGGAAAAGAATTCCACCAAGGGGATTGCAACTCATAGAACTTGAGAATAAAGCCTCTTCATACTAAAAAAAAACAAAAACAAAAAACAAACCAAAACAAACCAAAACAAAAACCCTCCCACCAGCAAAAAGATTACAACCCTCTTTATTGCACAAGGTCTCGGAGGTATGCCAACATTGATAACCCCTGGAGGGATGTGGGATTTTCCACAATGCTCTGAGAAAACCACCACTTGAGATTCCTCTTTTCAGTTATTAAGGAGGTTACAAGAGTAGATTTTTTTTTGGAGGCAATGTTGTATAATGAAAGAACATGGGACTTACGGCAACACAAAAATCTAGGTCCAGATCCCATCTCCATAAGCAAGTAACTTAATCTCTCAATCTCAGTTTTCTTATCTGCAACATCGGAATACATAGTATCTACTTCAAAAGGTTCTCATGCGGGATCAAATAAGCTAACACAGGAGTAAAAGCTGGACAGGACAGTTAACAAAAATGGTATTTTCTTTCCCTTTCTGTATGCATTATTTCTGTGAGCATGTACTGAAAAGGAGGAAAACCATTAACAGATACCATTAAACTAATATTCAAGTAGAACTGGGCTGGAGACACCCTTGCTGGTATCTTCACTTTGACCTTGTCTGTTTTAAACCTGCTGACGCTGAAAGAGGTGTCTGGTTGTGACACCTGCTACTGTAGTCTCCCCTTATCCACTGTTTCATTTTCTGTGGTTTTAGTTGCCAGGGGTCAACAATGGTCTGAAAATACTACATGGAAAGTTCCAAAATTAAACAATTCATAACTTTTAGATTGCTGGCTGTTCTGAGTATTTTGATGACATCTCATGCTGTCCCACTCCATCCCGCCAGGGACAAAAATCACTGCTTTGTGCAGTGTACCCACGCAGCCTACACTCCCTGGCAGTCACGTGGTAGCGCACTGGGTTATATCAGCTGTTGTATTACTTGTGTTCAAGTAACCTTTATTTTACTTCATAATGCCACATTCACATAACTTGGATTACAGTATATTGTTATTTTATTTTATTAGTAGTTGGTGTTAATATCTTACTGTACCTAATTTATGAGTTAAACTTAATCATAGGTATGTAAGTGTAGAGAAAAAAAAAACAGTGTATGTAGGGTTTGGTACTATCTGAGGTTTCGGGCATCCAGTGGGGGCCTTGGAACGTACCCCCCATAGATAAAGGGGTTCTACTATAATTTGTAGAGGAGCCAATTGCTGCTGTTCCAGTGGGAGGCTGCAGCTCAGTTACCCACAGCTGAAGCACAAAGCTACTTAGCAGGTTTGCATATGCTTTGTTGGTCTACAATCAAAGAGACTTAAGCAATGCTTTTTCTTTTCTTTTTTCTTTTTTTAGTTTCAGGTGTACAAAACAATGTTAATAGACATTTCAAGCAATGCTCATTGTTAATTGGTATCTTCTGACACAGCTTGCTCAAGGTAGAAAACGCTATTGGATTTCTTTCAGTACTCTCCTTTATTCAGGAAGCAAGGAACCTACATCCCAATTCTTACGGAGTGGTGACTTGGGTCTGTTCATCACCCTTTGTTACATTTTGGGAAGCCCCTGGGCTGTTAATGAGCATGAATAGCTTAATCTGGACTCTAACCCATTAGTCAGGAAAAGTTTTGCCTGAGAAAAGCGACTGTGAGAGCTTCACTGTCTTGTGGTCTCTGAGGTCCCTGAGGTAAGCCTATTACAGCAGTTAAAACATTCTGGCTCAGGCTTGAGAAAGAGCTCCAAAGATTTTATTTTTAGGGTTCTCTAAGCCTTTGGTTATCTGAGCATTTGTGGAGTGGGAGCAGGGAGAGAAGCAGTGTTCATCTTTGTTTAGTCTGCTCCAGACAAAGTTCCAAAAACTGGAAGCCTACAATTCTAAAGCCACTGATGAATGCAGAGAGAGAACAAACAAACAAACAAATAAAAATTCTTGAAATCAAATAATTATAGTTTAACATGAAAAGAATTATTTAAAATCAGACAGTTGCATATGAAAACAAAAAAGCATTTATAAAGCCCTGAAAGTAATTTAAAATTAAAAACAAGTACACAAAATATTAATGCGCAGACTATAAGATCGTTCTGTCAGGAGTCTTTCCAGAGCTATGAGGGGAGGGTCTCTGTTTGACTGGGGAGCTCAGCGATCATTCCACTGCTCCCATCACAGCCACCATATGTAGAAAATACAACAGCAGCAAGTTCCAATTGGGTGAATCAAATACTCATTTTTATTAAGATGCCACAAAAGGTGTATCACAAAGGAAGGTTTGGGCTGCAAAATGCAGAAAACCTTGCTAACAAGGACATTTTTACTCTCTTACATAACAAGAGGCCAGAGGTAGTGTCCATGACTGGTTACTTATCAATGATCCTGGATCTTTTCCATCTTTCTTCTTTGACATCTTCAGCATGTTGGCTTGTCCTCTCTACTTGGTTCTACTCATAGTCACCAAATGGCTGCCTGAGTGCTGGATGTCACAGGGAGATGTCCAGAGCAGAAATAAATTCTCACCCAAATAGACAGTACGAACATACAAAGGTTTTATTTAAGTCATTAATGAGGGAACTGGTAAAGAATACAAAAAATTGTTTCTCTGAGTATTCTTGCAATAAATGGGGAAAAAAAGTTACAAAACTGACTAACATTCGACAGGGTTAAAAAATAACACCTTTGGGGTTAACTGTTTCTTTAAAGCTATACAAGCGCAACACATTATCAATTTCTAAAGGTTAATGGTACAGAGCTGTAAACTGCTTTTATCAGTAGTGGAGTGTTAGTCAAATATACTGTGACCACAATTATATTCCCAAGAGTTTCAGATGAAGGTCAAGTAGGCTTATTAGAAAAATGCTAGCATTATGTATACTGTGTTTCCCCAAAAATAAGACCTAGCCGGACAATCAGCTCTAATGCATCTTTTGGAGCAAAAATTAATATAAGACCTGGTCTTATTTTACTATAAGACCGGGTATAATATAATATAATATAATATAATATAATATAATATAATATAATATAATATAATATGATAATACCAGGTCTTATATTAATTTTTGCTCCAAAAGATGCATTAGAGCTAATTGTCCAGCTAGGTCTTATTTTCAGGGAGACACAGTATATATATATGTTTTTAAAAAATGAGTGATTATCATTTTGTATTTTTAAAACTTTGGGATAAATTTTTCTTTCAGACACAAATTGTTTTATATGCCTTAACCAAGGGAAATGAGGACAGTTTAGCTGGCTTTGAGCAGTCGAGTTTTTTTCAAACTGAAGGTTGCAATCTATTTATTAATGAGATAATGAAATGGAAATCAATGTAGTGTATGGGCAATCAGCATTTTCTAAAAATGAGATAGACTATCAGAGTATATCAAACATAATAAGGTCAAGTGGTGTGTGTGTGTGTGTGTGTGTTATAAAATGTAGTTGCTAATGTGAGTAATGGTTAAAAGTTTGAAAAACACTGACTGAGACCATTTGAGATTTATCCTGGGAGCGGCCCGGTGGCTCGGCGGTAGGAGCTCCGTGCTCCTAACTCCAAAGGCTGCCGGTTCAATTCCCACATGGGCCAGTGGGCTCTCAACCACAAGATTCGATTCCTCGAGTCCAGCAAGGGATGGTGGGCTCTGCCCCCTGCAACTAAGATTGAACACAGCACCTTGAGCTGAACTGCCTCCCGGATGGCTCAGTTGGTTGGAGCGCGTCTTTTCAACCACAAGATTGCTAGTTCAATTACTCATCTCCCGCAAGGGATGCTGGGCTGTGCCCCCTGCAACTAGCAACGGCAACTGGACCTGGAGCTGAGCTGCGCCCTCCACAACTAAGACTGAAAGGACAAAAACTTGGCTTGGAAAAAAAAAAAAGTCCCAGAAGTACAGACTGTTCCCCAATAAAGTCCTAAAAAAAAAAGACTTATCCTGGGGCATGTAAAGGGTCCCATGCAAAACACATCGCTTGGAAAAGAATGGTTAAAATCAGGTTTTGTTCTCAAAGTGTGAGCTGGGGAATGGATTTTGAGTAGACAGCCCACACAGTGGACTACAATAGGAGACTAACCAAGAGGTGTTTGATTCTACTGTTTTCATCCTCAAACCCCATGAGCTAAGAGAAATGCCTTATACAATCTTGGCTTCTGTGTGACTATGTGACCCATCCACCACCTGCTTCAGTTCAATCTCAGGATGATCCAAATATCATAAAATTCATTCTTTACTTGCCTTGGTGACATTAGTTGTCTCCCAAATATCTGTTCTCATTCACTGACATAGTAATTGAAATTTAACCTGGGTACATGACCACCCAACTAAAGACTACATTTCCCAACTTCCCTGGAACTAGGTATGATCATGTGACTAAGTATTGGTTGTTACAAAGTACAGAGAAGTAATATATGCAAATTCAGGATCATGCCCTTAAGTGGCAGGGGTGTGCCTTTCTTCTTTTCTCCCCCATCTGCTATGTGAAAACAGACTCATTTGGGACCACACCGACAAAGGCAACACCTTAGAAATGATGGAGTAACAAAATAGCAGGTCCCTGACAGATGCTGTCATACCAGCACTGGATTATTACCCAAACAAGAAATTCAAGTTTTATTCTTGTTTATTCCACTGTCATTTTGAGTCCCTATATCCTTTATCCTACCTAATACCTTTTCCTTATATATAATTAGTAGGAACTAGTGCAAGTTTGAAAGGCAAAGGTACATAGAAATTTGGTACATCTGATATTAAGGCAGGTGGGTTTTAAATCATACTCTCAGACAGTGACTGTTAGCCTTCATGTACGGTATCCAAAACCCAGCAGGCTAAAAATGAGATAGAGGTCAGGAAAACAATTCTTGTCTGTGACATGTGATGTTTAGATTAGATTAAATCATACAAAATTGTTACGGTACATATATACAATGGAATATTATTCTGCCATAAAAAAGAATGAAATCTTACCATTCGCAACAACATGGATGGACCTAGAGGGTATTATGCTACATGAAATAAGTCAAACGGAGAAAAACAAATAACATATGATCTCACTGATATGTGGAATCTAAAGAACAAAATAAACAAACAAAAGAGAAACAGATCCATAAATCCAGAGAGCAAACTGATGGTTACTAGATAGGAGGGGAGTTGGGGGTGCTAGGTGAGAAAGGTGACGAGATTAAGAAGTACAAAGTGATAACTACAAAAGACTCATGGAGATGTAAAGTACAGTATGGGGAATATAGTCAATAATACTATAAAACACTATGTGTCAGATGGGTACTAGACTCATTGAGAGATCATAAATGTTATATAAATGTCTAACCACTACACTGTACACCTGAAACTAATACAAAGTAATATTGAATGTCAACTATAATTTTACAAAAGTCATGAGGATATATAGTACAGCATAAGGAATATAGTCAATCAGACTAATAACTACGTACAGTGTCAGATAGGTAATAGACTTATTGGGGTTATTTGTGAGGTATATAAATGTCTAATCACTATGTTGTTTGGTACACCTGAAACTAATAAAAATTAGAAGAAAAAATGTCAAATTATAGCAATTTCATAATTTGAAACCTAACAGAATTAATGCTGGATCTAACAGACATGGAGTCTTGGAATTCACAAACGACAAGCTCTTCAGCAATTGCTCACCCCCCGTGGCAGAAGGCCCTTCGGTGCCCAACTGGATCAAGAGTCTCCTGCACGTCATTAGTCTGACTTCAGGTTGTGACCAGAGATTCTGACAAAGCCGTGAGCCATATCCTGAACTTAATAGGATGACTTATAACCACCTTAAAAGAGACAAAGTGATGGCAGTTAGCCACAGTTTTGTTGGGAGATGTAGACTTTGGGAGGAGGCAAGAGTCAGATAATGTGTGAGCCACAAGACCAATCTATTTTTATGGAGTTCAGTGTCCCAGCAGTCAGAATATTAAAGCTAATAATCTCTTCGTGTCCCTCAGTCAGCATGACCGGATGGTAGTATCGCCGAGGACCATCCCATAGCTTATATTTTGTTACAGGTCCAATGGTATTATGGACACTGGTCTCTTGGTCTCAATTCCCAACTCGCAGGAAAGAATCTGATTGGCCAAATATAGCAGATGCTCCTAGTGCCTGCGCCACATCCGCTGGGCCTGTTTCTGACTTCAGGTGCCACTGTGGACAGTTCCTATGAGCCCAGATGGCTTTCCATCTCAAAGCCCAGCCTCAGCATTTCTGCCTTGGGGCTTTCCCCAAAGCCTCCATAGCTCAGTCAGCTTGCACAGAGGTGCAGATTGGCTGTGCAAGGTGGGCAGAGGCGAGTTGTAAATGAAGCAGCAACTCCTAATTTATAGAAGACAGAAGTCAGCCCAGACTTCTGTCCTTTACAGGGACAATTCTGAGGTGCATTCTATCTGATTCCACCTAGGGTTCCTAGTGGAACTGAGCTCCTATTACCACAGTGGTAACCAGCTCAATAACATTCTATTGGGTTTCCTTCCTTCCCTGTCTCCCTCCCGCCTACTCTTTTACTCTGGCTAGGATTACACCCACATGAATTCCTTGCACCCAAATCTTTGTCTCAGACTGTTTTTGGGTGAACACAAACTTGGATACCCAATATATGGCAGATGACCACTCCCAGACCAATCATCTTGGGCAGGGGCAGAAACATGGCTTCTCAGAGCTTACCCTAGGGTGTGAGGGTTGGTTAAAGAAAGCAGCTGCCAGAATTTCCCTGGTAGGTCCCTTTGACCTACCTGAAGGAGTGGTCAAAGGTGTTCCATACACTAAATGAATGTTTGGTTGAATTTTCACATAGAGGTAGGTCAAAGTGTTTCCTTTCGATAAGGTCAGGGTTTATCTTTACAAAATTGTTCTGAGTACAGACACTCCTCAACTTATGATGGAGTTATGTCCTGAAAAAGTCATCGTAAGTTGAAAATATCATATGCCTTTAACCTACCGAACATCGTAGCTTAGCCTAGCAGGTTTCTATTGAACGTGTATCACTTTTACTTCATTGTAAAGTTGAAAAATCTTAATTCAAGCCATCATAAGTTGGGGACTGTGTGTATTTCATGATTACTCTGACAACAGAATTTCATTTTTTCTGTTTTATCATTAGAGTGACATACTGGAAAGTTATTTTAAAATACGAGGTGTAATCACAAAATACGCTTAATATTTACATTAAAAAATGTATTACAGTAAAAGACACATTGCATTAATCCCCCTCAAAATATTCATCACTTTGAACTTATCCCATAGTTCTTGCCACTTTCTGAAGCAGTTCTGGACGTCCTCGTTTGTGTCTTTAGTTGCCCTGTTGTGGCTGCCTTGATGTCCTGAATTGATTGAAAATGTTTACCTTTCATGGACATTTTGACTTTGGGGAAGAGCAAGAAGTCGCCCAATGCCAGATCCGGTGAATAAGGTAGATGAGGAGACACTGTAATGTTTTTATTTGACAGAACTTGCCATACCAGTAATGTATGACATAGAGTACTGTCATGATGGAGGATGAAGTAAAGACATTCATGAAAGAGGACGTCCAGAACTGCTTCAGAAAGTGGAAAGAAGGATGAGATAAGGGTGTTCCACGTGAGGGGGAGTATTTTGAGGGGGATTAATGGCAATGTGTCTTTTACTGTAATAAATTTTAATATGAACATTCACCGTATTTTGTGATCACACCTCGTATTATCTCATATCTAACCTCTCTACTGAGCTCTCATTAATTCTGAGCATTGTTCCCATTCTGGTTAAAACCATCATCATTTCTTGCCTGGATTACAACACCCTCCTACCTGCTCTCCTTTCTTCCAATCTCATACTTCCTCCAATCTATTCTCCACTCTGAAGCCAGAGCGACTTTCCCAAAATACAAATCTGATCATGCCACTACCTTCCTTAAAGCTGCCTACAGTTTCTCATATTTGTTAAAATTCTCAATACTAATGTGGCCTCCACTACCTGAGGTGATCTGGCCTCGGCTAGCTCTCCAGCTTCACTTCCCTTCTAGCCTGCCTCTTACAGCCTAAGATCCAGATGCCCCAAGCATTTTTAAAGCTCATTTAAAGGCCTTTGTTCCCTCTTATCTCCAAGTCTTTGTCCCTGCTTTTCCTGCACTTGGAATACCATCTCCTTCCACCCCATTCCTTTCTCCCTTGGCCTTCACCCAGCCAACATCTACTTACCCTTCAGGTTTTGCCTCGAATAACACTTGTCAACCCTGTAAGAGGGTACCTGAAATGTACTGCCATATCTGAAATGTACTGCCATATACTGCCCTGTATATCTTGTATTTGCATGTATCATCCATTGACAGGCACGTGGGAGGACATTCAATATATTGTTGAATGAAGGAAGAAAGGAATTGAATGGATTCTCTTGGGTTTTCTGGAACAATTGTCTAAGCCAGCTGGGTGATTTTTCACTTTAGGAGGAGCTGACTCTTTCCCCCAAACATGAGACTCAGGCCTAGCCCATCAAAATATCACATACCCTGACCAGAGGGCCACTGGTCAGAACTTAGCAGGTGATCCAAGTCAAGGCAATCAGGCAGAGCTGAAATTAAGCCATCTGCTTGAGGAACCAGGAAAAATGATTTTAATTTCCGTTGGCCTTAAAGTTGTGAGGATGTAAGAAGCAAACGCAGAACGAAATAGAGCCAAAAGCTGGAGGGGGAGAGGGAAGGGAAAAGCGAGAGCTTGTTTCATCATTTCCAACTGTGGCCTGGGTTATTCCTCCATTTTGGAGGACACTGTTCAACTCTAAGCTTATCCCATCTGTTTACTTGTCCCGATGGCCAACCTTATGGGAAGGTACAGTGTGACCAACCCCAAGCATGAGAGGCCAGGGAGACATGTAAGAAGTGAAATGTGCTGAAGCTGGAAGGTCTCAACCTCTGGCTCCCCGAGGTGAAGCAGGTCATCAATCCAGTGACTTTCATGCGTATTCCAGAAATAGTTAATAAACACTCAGAATATTCTAGGCTTGTGTTTTTCACAGTGGATACTGGATAACCTGGGTCAGAATTCTCCTGGGTGCTTCCTACTTGAATCAGCAGCTCCAGGGCCCAGGAATCTGCATTTAAAGCCAGCTCTGCTGGTGATTCGGGTGACACTGAATCACACAGCTCTGGGCAGTGCGCTAGGTGCTAGGGACCTAACACAGCACCGCGTAGACTTGGTTCCTGACTGCCCAGTATATTTGTGTGCATATGCACAGCTGGTTACAGTAAGATGAAATGGGTGCTAGACTAGAACTGGGGAGCTCCCATAGCCCGTGCGTTTAACTCAGACTGGGGATGGTCAGGGAAGTCTTACAGAAAGGGCATCAAAGCTAAACCTGGAGGAAGCATCTGCAGCTCTGGAGAGAAACCTGTACTTCCAGAGAATGATGGGCGTCGTCCGCTCGTGGAGAGTACGTGCCACGGTGGCCGTGAACGCAATAGCTAGATGTAGAGTGAGAAGCGGGCGAAGGACCACTTGTGAAGACCCCAAACCACCCCAGCCCGCCTTCCCCAAGGTATCTGCCGTCGCCTTCGCAGGCCCTTTCGCCCTACCTGGAGCTACAGCCGCACGCGGGATCGCGGGCAGCCACAGCCACCCACTCGCTCAGGCACAAGCATCCCGGCCCCAGCCTTGCCAAACAAGAACGGGCGGGGCTCGGCTCTGCTGGGGCGCTACCCCAGGCGCCCGGCGACTGCGCGGGACGTGCCCGCCCTGCGGGATGACGTCAGCACGCCCGTGCGCGCCGGGGGAGGAGTGGGAGCTGCGGGCCCGGAGGCGCAGAGGCTCCGGTAAGCCGGGCTGGGCGGGGGGAGGAAGGGGCGGGGCAGGGAGCCCCCACAGGGTGCGAGGCCGCAGTCCAGACCTGGAGCTGGAGCCCCGGAGATGCTCAGCACCGCGTCTTCTCCCAGCAGGCCCTGCCCGGCGATGGAGTTTCCGGACCTCGGGGCTCACTGTTCCGAGCCAAGCTGTCAGCGCTTGGGTGAGGGGCGGAGCGCCAGGGGGCGGGGCCGGGTGGAGAGGGTCTTGGAGCTGCAGATACCGCGCAGGGTGGGCTCCGGAGACTGGAAATGCCGATAGGGGCGGGGCTCGAAGTTGGGGCGGTGTCAAAGGAGGCGTGGCTAAGGGTAGTGCACTAGGGCCGGGTGGTTTGTTGCAAATAGGGCGGTGTTTTCCTTCCCTTGAGTGGAAGGCTTGAGTGACCCGGAACGTCGTCGAGGTCCCGCTGGACCTGCAATCCGACCCACTCCCTGCAGATTTTCTGCCTCTCAAGTGTGACGCCTGCTCGGGCATCTTCTGCGCAGACCATGTGGCCTATGCTCAGCATCACTGTGGATCTGCTTACCAAAAGGTGAGGGGGCGGTCTGAGGGTGATGGGGGGTGAGTGGGGGATGCATGCGGAATCACCGGAATCCTTCCGCCTCCCGTTTCTTCTGCTTTATTGTGTTTCTGAGACTCGGTGCTCCATTGTGTTTATAGAGGGCCTGTCCAGGTTCTTTAAAGACCAGAGATTTGGTTGAACCGGGAGTGGGCCACAGACTAAGCCCTGCTCCTCATCTATAGGATATCCAAGTACCTGTATGCCCACTCTGTAATGTGCCTGTGCCTGTGGCCAGAGGGGAAGCCCCTGACCGCGCTGTGGGGGAGCACATTGACCGAGACTGTCGCTCGGATCCAGCACAGCAAAAACGTAAGGTAAGCATTGGAGGGGTTAGCTGTGATTCAGCTGGGACTATGGATGCCTGGAACCCTGAACAGCTGTTATGGTTGGGTTGGAAAGGGGGTCAGAGTCTCAGCAGTGACAAACCTTCCCACTCTATCTCAGATCTACACCAATAAGTGCGAACGCTCTGGCTGCCGGCAGCGGGAAATGATGAAACTGACCTGTGAACGCTGTGGCCGAAACTTCTGCATCAAGCACCGTCACCCACTGGACCATGATTGCTCTGGGGAGGGGCACCCAACCAGCCAGGCGGGGTAATTTCAGCCAAGTACTCTAACTTGCCTTTGGGACATCCCATCCTCTGGAATTGACTCAGTCCTTAGCACAAGTTGGGAAGCTTGAACCCTATCCCCTTTGGCTAGGGGAGTCTATTTTTCCAGACTGGAGGTACTCCCCTCCTGGCTCTGAGTAAAGCCTAGGAAGAGCATGTAAGCTGACAGCTCTTGGAGGCATGCCAACAGTGTCTCTTTCCTACAGACTTGCTGCCATTTCCAGAGCACAAGGTGTGGCTTCTATAAGCACCATCCCCAGCCCAAGTCGAACCTTGCCTTCCTCTACCTCTCCCAGCAGGTAGGTAGGCCCACCTGTTTCTCCTCTCCCTTTTTCCCCTTTGCATCTCTGACCTCCGCCTCTTGAATGTCTGCCTTAGAGCCACAGCCCAGTCTCCACAGTGGACAGCCCCTCCAGTGATTGCTTTGCAGAATGGCTTGGTGAGTTGGGCAGAGGTTGGAGAGAGAAGAGAGAGAAGCAAACCCATGCAGAGTAAAATCCAAAGCAACTGGTCTTGTTTCTCCTTTTGCAGAGTGAGGATGAGGCTCTGCAGCGAGCCTTGGAACTGTCCTTGGCAGAGACCAAACCCCAGGTTCCAAGGTACCTACTCTTTGGTGAAAGGGTGGGATGTGGGCAAGGGCTCTGTTTGGAAGGAGGTAGGTAGGACCACACCAACCCAATGCAAGATAATAGTTAAGAACTTGGGCTCAAAATTAAGCTTATTAATTATATGACCTTTGACAAGTTCTTTAACCCATTAGGGTCTTAATTTCCTCTGTAAAATGGAACAATACTAATATCTACCTCGTAAGGTTATATAAATAATTGAGATAATACTCAGAAGTGCTTAGCACAGTGATACCTATCAGATCTGATGCTCATATTTTAGATACTATTGTCATCCAACTTAAGCTGTTCCTCCCTCCTAGTTCTCAGGAGGAAGAAGACTTAGCTTTAGCGCAAGCGCTGTCAGCCAGTGAGGCAGAGTACCAACGGCAGCAGGTACGAGGATGGGGTAGAGATGGGTTCCTGCGTTTGGAGGGAGTAAGGAATTGGGGGGTTCTTCCAAATGGTTGAGTTTTGGAATGGTGGTATCCTTTTGTTTTCACTATGACTCTAGCCCAGGCTGAGCTTGGAAGTGAGGTCTGTCCCCTCACTTCCTTGACATCGCACCCTGTTTTCCCCTCCTTGCTCCAGGCCCAAAGCCGCAGCTCGAAGCCATCCAACTGCAACCTGTGCTAGGGCCTTGGGCTTGGGGAGGGAGGCTCAGCGGAGAAGGACTGTGGCCCTAACTTCTGAGGTCTACAGGGAGAGGCGGTCAGGAGCAGCCTAGAGTGAAATGAGGAGTGACATAGAGGCTGCCTCCAGGGAGCAGCAGGAGAAACAGCGTGTGAAACTGAGCCGACAGAAGATCCTGCTGGCCTCTCCCGCTGCATGGGAGAGAGCGGCTGTGAGCTGCTCCCGGGCTGGGCCCTCAGAGGAGGCTAACCAGGCCCCACTGAGCCCCCTACATAATGTTACCCCCTTAAATTGGAGCTGCCCCCATGTGTAGGGCAGAGAAGGGCCTGGAAAGAATAAAGGATATTGGAAGTGAATCAGACATCCAAGTGGTGTGTTTCTTCCTCCTCCAGTCAAGAAGGCTCACGTGACCAAGGGTGGAGGCCACTGCGCTATGCCACTCCACAAAGTCACAGTAAGCCTGGCACAGCTCACAATTTTATTTCCCCCAAAAGTGCTTCACGGAAAGGTCCCTCTCCCTCACTACGGCTAGCACCGCATCCCGAGACCAGGATGAAATATGCCAGGGAAGGGTACATCTTATCTCCCTCTGAGCTACCCTTGGGGAGGGAAGTGGCCACGACTTTTGTCACCATGCCTTAGTCTAGGATTTGGTGTCTTCAGAGACTTCTTCCTGTCCCCGCTGCTGCAGCTGCCACATGTCAGCGTACACCCCACCTCGGGACAACAGAGCCTCGTGCCTGGGGCAAGGAGGGAAGTGTAAGTCCCAACTCTCAGTTTAACCCCAAGAGTCCCTGCTACCAGCCCACAGAGATGACGGGAGTGATGAGGGGCAGCTTCTCCAGAGCCCACTGGGACTTCACAGCGTTTCCTGGGCCCCCCGATTCAGGAGCCCTGCCCTGTTCATCCTCCTGCATCCCTTACCGCCCTCTCTCCACAACGCCGCCATCCTTGATGACGAGGATCTGGTCAGCATTGACCACAGTTGAGAGCCTGAAAAGTCAGAGATCAGTTACTCACCACACACCATCGAAAGGGGGCCCCGCTCGCTGCCTGCTGCCCCGGGTCTGTACCTGTGTGCTACTACGATGGTGGTGCGGTTGGCACACACTTTGGCCAGAGAAGCCTGGATGGCCCTCTCATTGGATGTGTCCAGCGCTGAGGTTGCCTACAGAGAGGATCTGGGTAAAACTGCCCCCGCCACCCAAGTCCCCAGTGGAAGGAGGATGCAAGCCGCTGGCAGAGGCCTTGGGAATCAAAAAGAACCTTGTTTGCGCTTGAGAACTAGAATGTGTTTTGCAGATTCGTGATCTCTTTCCCGGATGTAAAACAATGCCCAGCAGGTATGGCATGGGCTTAAGCAGGGCAGGAAGGAGGGGTAAAGGCTGCCCAGTGCCCTCACCTCATCCAGCAGAATGATGTCGGGGGCCTTGAGGATGGTGCGGGCGATGGCGACACGCTGCTTCTCCCCACCGCTCAGCTTCAGTCCCCGCTCGCCCACCTGCGTCTCGTACCCTGTGGATATCGCCCACCTCCCTCAAATCACATGTGATAAACTTGGTTTCTGTCACCTAATGGGACAGAGGACGGGGAGTAACAAGGCTAAACAGGGCAGGGGAAGCTCACCGTCAGGGAAAGCCATAATGGTATCATGGATGCCTGCAGCCTTAGCGGCGGCCTCCACTTCATCGTTGCCAGCTATGATGCGGCCATAGCGGATGTTGTTGGCAATGGTATCATTGAAGAGGACAGTGTCCTGGGGCACGACTCCAATGTGAGACCGGAGGGAGATCTGGGTCACCTGGGGCCAAAAGACCATATGCTCTGGCTGTGAGATTCTCCACACGCCTCGGCAATAAGATGTGCCGGTGGGAAGCACGTGGGATGAGAGGCCCTGGGTAACAATCCTGCCACCACCACCCCAAATCCTAGCTAGCTGTGTGGGTAAATCACTCAACCTCTCTGAGTCTGTTTCCCCATCAATAAAGAGGAAGTACGTTTGCTCCACCTGCTTCCCTAGATTGCTACAGATCTTTGTACTTGATACAGCACCATACAAATCATTCTCATGACTCCTACTTGTGGAGGTCAGATAGTGCTAAAAAGACTTTTTTGCCCCAGTTTTTTGCAGAAATGACATCTCTTCCTTCTCTCCCTGGATGACCAGCACTCGCCATGCTTTTACACACAGGTCCCTAAAATTACAGTCTTCTCCCAAACAATCTTACCTGTGAAATGTCCTGCCCATCTATTCGGATGCAGCCAGAGCTGATGTCATAGAAGCGAAACAGCAGACGCAGAATTGTGCTCTTCCCTGCTCCAGAGGGGCCCACCTGGTGCATTAGAAACAGAGGGAAAACATTCTCAGGCCCGTTGGCTTTGAAGGCTTTCTCTTTCCAATGTCCACGGAGGCTGCCCCCTTCACTCTTGTGACCCATCCTGACAGGGCTCTCTGATTCCACAGCCTGGATCACAAGCTGCCATGGGCACTGGAATGAGGGAGCTTGAGGAGGTTGGGCAAGTGGCTGGGTCTTCTCTCACCAGGGCCAGGGTCTGTCCAGGCATCACAGTGAAGGACACATCCTGCAGGGTCTCCCGCCTACAAGGGAGTGGCACGGTCAGCAGGCCCACTGCACCCCTAGGGCCCCCTCCCATCACCAGAACTACTAGTAGGCCCCACCCGTCCCCTGCTTGGGCTCTCTTCCCAGGTAGTGGTGGCTAAGAAGCAGGGATGAGGGGCAGCAAGGCAGTGTGTAAATGGACAGTGGGAAAGGGGGCTGTGGGATGGCAAAAGAGGAGGGGCTCACCCATCGGTGTAGCTGAAATGCACATTCTCAAACTCAATCCGGCCCCTCTGAAAGTGAAGGGGCCCTGCTCCAGGAAGGTCCTTCACCTAGGAGAGTACCACCAACACGTGCCACCATTACAGGCCTGGTATTCTCCAGACACAGACACACTGTGCAGGTCCCGCTCCCAAAACCCCACTCCTCTCTCTTCACTCACTTCTGTCTCTTCTTTCAGCAGGTCAAACATGTTCTCCATGTCGATAAAGTTGGTCTGGATCATCCTGCAACAAGAGTGCTGGTTGGAGCTCCTCTGAGGAGCTAGGGAAATAATGCACCTGGACAGGTGAGGGCCAGCGATCAGGTTACCTATAGTAGGAGCCAAACCAGTTGAGGGGCATGTACAGCTGGATGATGTAGGTGCCAAAGAGCACGAAGTCCCCAACCTGTGGCGATCCAGGGAAGAGGACCGAGTCACAGGAGGCCTGCGGGCTGTCACCCTGCCCAGGTCCTGTCATCTGTCCACTTCCCACCCAGGAGCCTCCTGGCCCATAGGCCTCAGGCCCCTCTTCCCCATCCCCAGAACAATTCCATTACCTGTAGCTTCTGCTCACTAACAAAGTATGCACAAAGCAGGGAGCCAGCAAGGAGCCCAAGTCCAATCACCGTATTTTGGGTCTGATTTAGTAAAGCCAGCGAAGCACTTGACTTCCACTCCAAATCCTGTGGCAATAATGTGGGAGGGAAGACCGTCACATATGCACTGTCCATCACCAAGTGCAAACCTCGGCCCAGTAACCTTCAACCTCACAGCCCAAATTTTACTCCTCTGGGCGCTGGCAATTCCCCAAGACCAGGCCATTGCTCTCAGTAGGCCTCAAATTAGCCTCCTCACCTGATATTTGATGATGGCTTCTTGATAGCGTTCCACTTCATAACGCTCTGCGTTGTAATACTTCACCTGATGAATGCAAAGCACCACCGTCTGGCAGGCCCACAGCACCCAGGTCGTTGCCTCTAGACCCTCAGCCCTCCTTCCTCATTTTAAACAGCGCACCCCCCCAGCTCCTTGGCAGCCCCGGGGGTCCCAGGCACACTCCTCCACAGCTCTGGGCCTCACACCACTGCCACGGAGGACTCTGTTACCGTCTCAAAGTTTAGCAAAGAGTCCACGGCTCGTGCCCGAGTAGCATTCTCCTGGGTGTTCATAGCACGTCGGAACTTTGTTCTCCACTCAGTGACCAAGATGGTCAGGGCTACAGAATGACAGGAGGGTAATGGAGAGGAAGAGATCAAGACATCACTCCCAACAGCAGAGACCACGTTTCTATCTGCAACCCACCCCCTACATACTAACCCTGCACTACAGCCCAGGGACCCAGATTCTGAAGAGAGCACCCTAAGCTCCCTGAGGGAAGGGGCTGTGCCAAGGTATCTTTGTAGCACATACAAAGCCTCATCTGTGAAAATGCTTTTGGTGAACAAATGCAGGCAAGCTGCATCCTTGACCCACATCCAGTGAGCACCTAATGTGACCAGGATGCCCCACCCAGCCCCCCACCCAGATGGAGCTAAGGTTCCCTTGGCAAAGGAGCATGCCCATCGACCATATTTGGGGAGCAGCAGGAGCCCATTCAAGTCCGCTAATCTCTAGCCTCCCAAACTGGGTCACTCAATTAGGGGCAGGGCGCATGCCCAAGGGAGGTGCTGGAGAGTTCAGGGAGCGGCACTCACTGAGGTAAAGACTCATGCACAAGAACACAATGAGGCCAAACCAGGCGTTGAAGAACATGCTGAAGTAGATGATGCCAATGATGATGTCCGCCAGCGTGGGCATAATGTTGAACACCAGGTAGCTAGAAGGGCAAGCCAAGTGACAGAAACGATTAGGGGCTCAGAACCAGCAACCCTACCGCTAGGAGTTTCAGTGCGGTGTTTTGTTTTCAACAGCAACAGACTGGAATCAGGCTAAATGCCCCTTAGGAGGTGTATGGCTCAATGAAACACAGCATGCTCTGGGTCAATTACAGTGAATGAGGGAGACCTGCATGCTCGGATGAGAATACATCTCCGTAATTTGTGTGTGTGTGTGTGTGTTATTTCTTTCCCCTTTCTTCTGCCTCTCCCGCTCCCACTCCGGTTCAAGCCGTTGTTTCTCAGTCTAGTTGTGTAGGAAACAGCTCCCTGGCCCAGGCTGGTATTATGAGACTTGTGCTCCCCCCGGCTGAGGCAGTCAGTCGCCAGTTGTCAGTAGGCCACTCACAGCAGCTCACGATGGCTGCTGACCACTCACGCAGGCCGCCAGCAGCTCATGGTGGTGCACACAGCAGCCCACTGCAGCGCACACCAACCTTTGGCTGCTCAAGGCAGCACAGCTCCAGGGAGAGCTGTTGTTCAGAGAGCTGTTGTTCACAATCTTAGCTGTAGAGGGTGCAGATCACTGGCCCATGTGGGAATCGAACCGGTGACCTCAGTGTTAGGAGCAGGCGCTCCAACCACGTGAGCCACCGGGTCGGCCCCTCCATAACAGTTTGTTAATAACCAACACCTATGTCATGATACCATTAGTTTTACCTGCACAATACTCCATTAGTTCTGAGAGTCTGCATACATATTTGTAAAAATACAAAGAAGCAGAACTCAACATACTGAATGGAATGGGAACCACTGGAGAACTGAGTGGAATTCAAAAGAGATTTGCTCTCGGGTCTACTCTACATCATTATGAGAGCATATGTACATTAATCTTACAATTAGGAAATAAAAAGAGTGGAGGGGCAGCTCCTCAAGCTGGGTCTGTTCTCCAAACAGCCCCTCTATCCCTGCTTCTCCAGCCCTACCCTCCTACACTCCCTTTCCACGGGCTTGGCACCTGAGCAGCCCGGTGACACTGGACGTGCCCCGGTCCACGATCCGCAGCACCTCCCCTGTGCGGCGCCCCAGGTGCCAGCGCAGTGAGAGATCATGCAGGTGGGAGAAGAGGCGCAGCTCCACCTGCCGCGACGTGAACTGCTGTACCCTGATCCACAGAAACGTGCGCAGGTTGCTCACGAAGCCTGGGGGGAGCCAGGAACAGTTTCAGTAGGGCTGAAGGGTTCAATGTCATTAGCCCTGCACCAAGATGTGAAAGGTCTGAGAACACCAAAGGGCCTGGGGGAGGAGACTATCAGAGGAGGGAGAGGGGCAGTGCCCACCCGGGTGAAAGCAGAGTCCCTCATACCTGTACTGCCAGTGCCACCGCCCTGGAGGAACTTGAGAAAGACATAGGTGGTAACAGTCCAGGCTAGGGAGTGCCAAGGTGCCTTCTCGGTCAGTAAGTTTACTATGGAGAAAACAAGTCACAGCCCACTTATGGCCCGTAGGACTCTTCAGGAGAGACTGCCCCAGGCACCAGCCATAGCTTCTTTCTAACCACCCAGCTCCGAACTCTGTCCCACTGGTCTAAGTTAGGGTCCCCCCATCCACCAGGCCAATGAAGGATCACAGCACTGAGCTGTTACTCCTTCTCCCCCTCACCTATGTCCCTATAGAAGATGGGGACCAACACATTCAGTCCCCGGTCCAACCCCATGAGCCCTAGGCAGATGAACACAACAAACTGCAGAGCTGGACTCCCCCGAGGCCATAGGTAGCCACTCAGTAGGCGAAGCTTCCGGCCAAAGTCTCGCCAGGTAGATTGTGGTGGTCCCTCTGTTGACTGAACCTAGGATGGCGAAACACATAGGTGAAGGGACTCAGAAATAAAAAAGAAGTGTACTAGCCAGAAACCTTCTAGGGAAAATGTATGTGATTACAGCTTCCAGGTATCTTAGACTCACAAGTGACCCCTGATGGGGGCAGAAAGGCTAACAGGGCACACGATCTGAGATTTGGAAAAGAGGCAGTTCATTTTAGTGGGAAAAAATGACAACGGAATGAAATTAAGACAGACCATAAGGTTCAGAAATTGAAGTTTATTTACCTGGCTCCTCTCTATGTCTTGATCCTCTTCATTGACCCGCAAGGTGTAGGACTGGGGACGAAGTCCAGGGGCCCAGAGCCCCAGGACAAAAAGCCCTCCAGAGACCACATACCGCAGCACCCACAGACTAAACTGAACCTAGAATGAAACATATGTAGGGAGAGTATCAGCCAGGGCCAAATCCCACTGTTACGATCTACAACAGGGCTGGGGACTGGTGTAGGGCACATGCCCAGGTCCTCCTCAGGGGCCCAACATCTAATGGACTGGAAAAAAAAAATCCACAATGACTCAGCACAGACAATCCACAATGACTCAGCACTGACACGCCCCACCAGCTGGGTATCAGCTCCCAGTCAGTACCTATCCCTCCCTTCTTTCCTTTCTTAGAGTCACCCCAAAGCATGGAGCCAGTATGACCAAGCAGGACATCCTTCTTCCCACCCCGCCACCCACGCTTCCCTTCTTCCCATGAGGTCCCTCACCTGCTGGCCCAAGTCAGCCCTTGCCCACCACCACAGTGGGCTGTTCCAAGATACCAGGGCCAAGTTCTCCGCGGCAAACGCCAGAGTCCAGAGGAGCAGGAGACACGGGCTGTGACTGAACTTGATCCAGGCGCCCATTGCTAGCTTCTGCCGTGCCTGGCTCCGTTCCACGACAAGCAGCCCCAAGCCACAGGCGCTGGCCAGAGTCCCGAGTACAGAAGCCAGCAGTAGGTAACCTGGCAGCGGGGCCCCTTGGGCAGTGCCCAAACGGCCAATCAGGCCGGCTAGGGGCAGCGCCACCTGAAGTGTGGCCAGAAGCAGCTGCAGCCCGTAGGGAGCGACACGAGGACCGGCCCCCCAAGACAGCGCATCGATACCACCAGGCCGCTCCCGACGCTTGCAGGGAAGGACCAGCACCAAAGCCAGAGCCCCCAAGGCAAACAGTATCGAGGGCACGAGCGTGAAGAAGAAGCAGGGACTCAGGCCACCCTTCGCCCAGGCCGGACCCACGGGCCCTTCGGCCTCGCAGTAGTTGCCCACAGTTACCATGGCAATGCGTACCCGCCGGTCGAGGCTGCGGGGACTGCGGGACGGGAGAACCGGACCAGCCTCTCGGGTCGAGGCGCGGATGCCGGGGTGCCTGGGGTCATGGAGCCGCGGGGCTGTAAGCTGCAAGGGTCGCGGCCAGGGACGCACGTGGAACCGGCCACACCGCCCACTCGCTTCGCGCACGCGCCGCCGCCACGCATTCACGCAGGGCACGTACGCCGTCCCCGCCCGTCCGCCCCTCGATCGCGGCCGGGGACCCTCCAGCCGAGTCCGGGCCCGGAGGAATGTTCCGAGTGGAGCCGCAGCTGTCCGCAGCAGCCCCGCCCACCGAGGCCGCGCGCAGCGTCCCCGTATTGGGCAAAAGTCGTCGGAGGGGCGGGGTGAAATGATGCAAGCGGAGAAGGCAAAATAGATCGGCGGAATCGGCTTGGTCACGTGCTCAGAGCGGGAAATCTGACCGTCCTGCAGACCTTGACCTCCAAGGAACCGTGGGTCAGAAACGGCCAGCTAGCTCGGTATATCGAGCGACCTCAGAGGCCCACTTTCCTACAGGGCCCGGCCCCGTCCCCAGCTACCTGGAGGCATCACACGCCCCACCCCCGCCGCTGGTTCCCAGAACCCTAGCCGCGCGAGACAATGAGGCTGCGACCCGGTCAAAGGCCCTTCTTTATTAAGGGTTATCAAGCTGCACACGGTTTCCACTCCGTTCCGCTGTGAGTTCCGGGAGCGCGATTCACCATCCACCCGCTGCGGACCAGAGCTGGGTGAGGGGTGGGTCGGTGGGTAGGAGCTGGGTCCCAGCATGCAATGCGGCAGCCCAAAGCCTCGGGCAAAGCCGTCTGGTCGCCCCTCCATCCCCCTCTAGGGGACAGTGGGAGGTAGGCCAGAGCTCTCTTGCTGGGAAGTCCACAGCCGAGGGCACACTCCAGCTCTGTCCCTTGTGCAGGTGGTGGGAGGTACAATAAGCAGCAATGGGGGCCAGGAAGACCTCAGTCTCCCAGGGGCCCATCCTAAAAGTTGGAGAGGGCAGCAAAGAATTTCCATTCTGCTCCTGCTATTTAGAAACCTTCCTTTTTAGTGTCAAGAGATAGCGTGAGAGGAGCTGAGAACTAGGGCCTCCACGCCAATGCAAAGCAAAAGCTGAAAAGAAGGGGAGCAAGCGAACAGAATGGGAGCAAGCAGCACACATGCCAGTGATGTGCAGGAAAGAGAGAGGTAAGCAGGCTGCAGCACTGGGAGAGAACTGGGGGTGAGGTAAGGGCCACAGCCGGAGCTGCTCATCTGCTCAGGGTTGGGGGAAGGAGGCTGCAGAGGTTGAGGGTCCAGGCCCAACCTCCCCACTCCACAGTTGGCACAGGTTCTCCCTGGTTGGCAGCTTCTGTGGTGGGCAGTCCTTTGGAGACTTGCAGGGGTGGGTGCAAAGGTGGCAGTACTGGGGCTGGGCTGGGGACCAGTTTCTAGCACCACACTCTGAGCCAAGGAGGTTCCTAGGGATGAGGCTACAGTCCTGTGTGCCCTGGTTCCTAGGCCCCCAATTTCTCTCCTGGGGCTGTGGCAAGCCCAGTATTGGCACCTCCCTTGGCCAGGCACGGACACACAAACACCACACGCGTGGAGCCAGGCAACACTCAGAGAAGCCCTCCATGGCGAGCGGATGGGATGGCAGGGCAACAGTGGCCTCCATCCTGGGGCATAGGGACCTTCCTCAGCCTTGTCTATACCTGTGGAGAGAAAATGGTTGGTAGTGAAGACAGTCTTCAGCTATCTGCTTATCCAATAGAAGCCTGGAGACAAAGGAAAAGAGAAGCTTGATTCTTGGGGAGGTAAGCAAAGGAAAAATCAAGCCCTGGATTTCAGAGGTGAGGGAAGAAAGGGGATGCAGTATCTCTGCATGAGAGGCATCCTTCTCATGGGAAGCTTTGCCCTCAGCCTAGAAGTTACTACTTCTGGCAGTTGTTCTTGGGTCTCAGAGCCCTTACCTTGTGCACCT
The DNA here is from genome assembly GCF_964194185.1 of Rhinolophus hipposideros. Lineage (NCBI taxonomy): Eukaryota > Metazoa > Chordata > Mammalia > Chiroptera > Rhinolophidae > Rhinolophus > Rhinolophus hipposideros. The sequence goes on from NC_138052.1 coordinate 85,151,762, forward strand.
GAGGGGGAAGCTCATCTTCCGAGCCCTCTTCGGGCACGGGCTCTGGGTGCCTTGATGCTGACTGCCCATCTTCAGCCCAACCTCCAAGAGGCAGCCGAGAGAAGTGAGAGGGAGCCCGGGGCACTGTGCCAGGATCTGAGACACACGTAAACATACTCTTAGAATCACTACAAACAAGAAGGAGCAAAAGGGTTCTGGGGCTGTCCGGAGTGGGGTGGGGAGGGGTTAGTCTCCTGGGCCTGGTCCCTCTGATCTCTCTCTTCCCCACGATGCCCCAAAAGAACCGCCCTTCCCTGAAGGCTGTGTCCTCCTGTACTCCCACTGGATACCTGTGATGCCCCCGTAGCGCCTCTGGAAGCCGCCCTGCAGGGCAGTGGTCTCAGGTGCTCCAGGCCGGGGTGCAGCACAAGGATAGCTGGCAGAGCGGGGGATCGGTTGGGGGGCCCGGGCACCCTCTCCCCCCTCTTCAGGGGCACTCTCCCCACTCTCATCACTCTCCCGGCGGTGCCACACATGCCGCTCTGGTTCGGCCTGGGCCTGCTGCTTGTGAAGCTGAGAAGTGGGGGGCCCATTAGTTGAGAACAGAAGGCTATCTGTCTGAAACAGCAGCCCCCCACTGCGGTCTCAGCCAGTTCCCATTTATACTATCTCACCTAGAATCACTGACCCCAAATACCTATTGCGTTAATAGTGTGTAACATACATATGATCTTTTACAGGTTAAATTCTCAGCAGACCCCTGGAACAAGCCTGTGCATAGGTTGTCAGGGCACTCACTGTAACCTAGTCATTTGATTCAAGAACAATCTGCAGATCTAAGTGCCAAGCACTCTTTCAGGCGCTTGGGATATAGCAGTGAACAAAACAGACAAATATCCCAGCCTTTGTGGGGCTTATACCTGAAAGGAGGGTGGGGAGAGGCTAGGCAGTAAACAAATACGAAAAAAAATACAGTATGTCAGATGGTGTTAAATGCTATGGAGAAAAATGGAGCAGGGAGATTCAGGACGGTGGGCAAGGGAGGCTTTTATTCCAGGTGGTCAGTGTTGGTCTCATGGAAAAGGTCAGAGCAAAAACCTGAGAAGGAAGGAGCCATATGGATGTCTCAGGGAAGGGGATTCTTGGCAGGGGAAACCACGAGTGTGTAAAGGCCCTGGGTGAGAATAAGGCTGGCTAAAAGGAAAGGAGGTGTATGTGGGAATGGAGATTGCAGAGCAAGTCAATGGCAGAGCAGAGATTTGAACCTATGTCTTGCTTCTCCACGTCTAAAACCCTCTATTCTATTTTTCAACTGCCACCTTGGTTCTATGGCCCTGCCTCTTGCTGCCCACTCACCTGGTGCATATAGAGGGCATGCAGGCTCATTTCGGTGGATGCATATTCCGACAGCACTAAGCTCTGCAGCTGTCCTTCCCACACGCTGCTCCCGGAGCTGGCTGTCCTGGCATCCACCCTGTCCCCCCAGCACAGACAGATAGCAGTCATCAACATTTCTGAGACCCACACAAGTTGCTGGGCACTACACTGCCATGCCCTCCCATCTTGGCCCCCCTCTACTCACCCGGAGCCTGTCATGGTGCTGGGAGCCCGGCCCGTAGGAACCTGACCAGGTTGCAGAGGGGAGAAGGAACGCAGAGCAGAGGCGACTTCAGCCCTGTGCCTGGAGCCCTGCAGGTCTCTGGGCAGTGGGGCACCCCGGCAGGATGAGCCAGCTACCACATTTGCAATAAGGCTCAGTGGCTATGAAAGAAAGTAGAACTCTCAGGGCATGAGGGAGGCCTCTGGGGCCCCCAGTATTCTGCATGTCAGCACCCAATGGCACAGACTGAACAGAAAGAAGAAAAACTAGAGGGTAGGCGCTTCCACCCCATGCCGACGACTCAGCTCCAGGTCCTGGAGTCCACTCTGCCCATCATTTCCCAGTCCCCAGCAACACACCTCAGACTCAGATTGCAAGGACTGGATGGACGTAAAGAGGGCATTTTCAGGGAGCAGACCCCCTTGGGCAAGGCCAGCAGCTCCTCCGTCTCGCTGAACCTGCTCCTTGAGGAAGCCTAGGAAGGCCGTGCTCTCACGTGGTGGCTGCCAGCCAGGGTTGGTGATGGCAAAGTGCATGAGTGACAGCTCTGTCTTCCCGTCTTCGGCTTGCTGGTACACTGAGGCCTCGGTCTGCCCAGCGGACAGCCACTGCACAAAGGAGGCTGCAGTGAGCAGGACTACCCTCGGACAGGAGTCCCTTTTGTACCTTGCCTGCTTGGGGGCATTTTTGCCCCGGGAGGACAGACACTGCCATGCACTGCTGTATCTTGTCCAACGGCCCATTGTCCACCCCAGGAGTGGCCACATGCTGGACTAATTGCTTGGCTTGTGCCTTTCTCAAGGGAGCTGGGCCAAGGGTGCAAATTCAGGGCTAAAATCCAGCCCAGGCTCCTGTTTATCAAGCAGTGTGTGCCCTGGTGCAGGGCTGCCCAGAAGCAGGGCAGCCTATTTGTGATTTGTTACTCAGAAGGGGTGCCTTTATGCGGTTTGCTCAAAGCCACTGTATGTGCCAGCACCGCCTGTCGCCACCTGCCCCCGTCCTCACCCAGTACCTGGGGATGCCCATGCTGGCGAACATCCATCTGGGCAAAGGAGCAGGTATCTCCGACACCAATGACCTCCACGGTGAAATTGCGGAAGAAGTCTATGATCTCCAGGGCGCGTGGGCGCAGGCAGAAGATGAGGATGAGGGGTGTGACAATAGGGCTCAGCAACTCCTCCAAGATGAACACCTAAAAGGGGGGACTGAGGTCACAAGAGAGCGGGAGGGACCCTGCACTCACCACCGAGCCATCAGCCAGTTTCTAGCAGGCCCTAACTCCAACTCCACTCACTGCCTTGTACTGGAAGAGCTGGGCAAACTCGTCCCGGGTCTGCGAGCGGTGGGCATTACCCTGCCAGTGGTCAGGCATGTAGTGGATATGGGCAAGGATCACGCGGAGCAGCTGCTCAGGGCAAAACACCATGTGCTGGTCCGGGATGAAGGACCTGTGAGATCAGGGTCACGGTGAGACGTCAGCCTTTCTCGGAGCGCTAGTCCGCTCGCTCCCACCTGCTGCCCTGCCCACCTGCACACAGTCACGGTGACCCCCAGGAGTGTGACGGTGGTGAGGACGTGTTCCACAGCCAACACGTCTTCGTCATAGATGGTGAGGGCGATGAGCACAGCTAGGATGGAGCCAGCGAAGAAGGCGCCGTTCTTGGCCAGCAGTGTCAGCAGAGGTGACAAGAAGCAATTCATGTACTTGGAGGCAGGCTTGTAGCCGCGGCTGAGGCGAGACTGCAGCTCGTGCTCCAGCTCATTGAAGTGGCGGAGATAGCAGCGGCCATACAGGGACCAGCAACGCGCTCCCAGGGCCCCCGGCTCCCGCTTCAGCACCTCGGCATAGCTGAAGAAGGCATAGAGGATCTGCCAGATGAGGATGAGGGGGCACAGCAGGAAATTGGCAATGCCAATCCACAGGATACGGTTGCTGAGGCGCTGGGCCAGCTCTAGCCGTTGCCCCCCGCGTTTGTACTCAGCCTTGAGGCTCCATTCATTGAGAAACAGAGACCCAGGTCCCCAGAATAGGATCAGCTCGAAGTTGTACTTGAGACCCCGGGTGAAGAAGACGGCCTCCCCAAGGCCTGGCAGGCGGAAGCGCAGGGGCAGGAGGGATTTGTTAACCAGCGCCACCATGTAGTTCTGGAAACGCAGGATGCGGTGGTAGATATCCAGTTCTGTCAGCTCGCGCTTGTGGATGCAGATCTGGTGCTCTTTCTGGGTCTGCACGATCCGAGCCTGCACTTCCTGCCACGTGCAGTATGGAAGGGCAGACTGCGGGGTGGGGAAGGGACACGGTATGAAAGGTGGGGTTGTTACCTCGCCCCCGTGCCCTGCATTAGTTGTGAGGCTCGGGTCCTGTGCTTAGCTGAATGGAGCCCTTAAACAGGTCCTCCCTGACCTGCCAATGATGCCTGAGCATGCCTGATGTCCAGGAACACACCCAACCCTTCCCAAGCTGTAGGAGAAGTTTTGGGCTGTGGTGCTAACTGCCCAAATTTCCAGTCTCACCATGGGGATGCGCAGCGCATGCAGGTAGAAGGAGTGGATCTCCCAATAGCAGCAAATGTTATAGATGAACTTGATAAGCCGGTGGACCCAGAAGACACCAGCGATGACCAGGATGGTGATGAGGGAGCCATTTTCCTGAATTCTGATGGGGAAAAAAGAAGAGGAGGAGGAGTGCCCTTAAGGAGTCTTGGCAGACATGCTGCTCTCATGAAGGATTTGGTGAGGCTGAGCCTGAGTCTGTGTTCTAGGGAATGTGCCTCGCACTCCATTCCCCACCTGCTAGCAGAACCATAGACTCTTGTGCCCTCTGACCTGGAGCCCTTACCTGGCACTACAGACTTGGGCAGGCAAAAAGGCATCTGGCAGAGTAACCTTGACAGGCTCTGTAGGGTGAAGACTGTGGTTCACCATCTTATTGGCAAATAGGATGTCGTAGTCCACACAGCTGACGAGGAAGGTGGTAAAGGCAACCACAAAGAGGAACTGCCTGGCGAGTTGGGAAGAGGGGGTGCAGTCAGAGAGGCACCAGGGAAATAACATGGGAAACAGAGGGGTCTAGAAGCAGCAGAACAAGATTAGGGAGCCACCTCTGGGAAATGGAGGGGCTGGAGCCCCTGTGGGGCTCTCTGTACTGCTCAGCCCCACAGGACTGTCTCGGGCACAAACCTGCTCCTATGTTTGCTCTTAGCCTCAGGCCCCACAGAATCAGTCTGCTTTCCTAGCCTCATAGTAATTTCTGCCATGGCTTACTGGACTCCTTCAAAAGTCTTAGGATTATTGTCTCTGGTCCCCAATCCCCAATTTCCTTTTGAGATGGTAGTTAGAAGCCCTTTAGGGGTTTGAACTCTTTTTTTATTGAGGGAGGATTTCCCAACCCCCATCCCCTTGGCAAGGCCTTATGGCTCCTTCCTCTAAGGAGGCTCTCTGCCCAGCAGCAGGCCTAATGTGCAACCAAGGCAGAACAGAGACACTTTTCGCAAGTAAGTGGCTTGCATCTCTGACTGAACCATGCCCATTCCACTGGAGCACTGATGAAATGATCAAGTCTGAGTTCTCTTTGTGGTAAAGACAGGACTTGGAAAGCTTTACTTATACAAGAGATTAAAAAGGTGAAGGCTGTAAATTTTGGTGCCATACCCAGTCCCAGAACTACAAAGGTTTGTAGAATTTTGAGCCTAGGACTGAGTTGTATTGGCAGGTAGGGCCAGGGGTGGGCTCAAGGAGAGGAAAGACTGAGATTCACCAAATTACCCATCCCTTTTTATACTTACATGAGCTCAAAGATCTCCCCAATGAGCATACAAGTGAAGCCATTCTTCTGGTGTAGATTATAAACGTGTAATTCTTAAGAAAAAGTGGTTGGTAGAGATAGCAATTAAGAGTACTTGGGTGTCACATACCTGAGTTTAAGTCCTGGCTCTATGACTTTCTAGCCGTGTGACTTTGGCCAAGTTATCCTCGCTAAGCTTTTGTCTGTGGTGTTATACTGGGAATAATAGCATCTGTCTCATAGGATTATTAGGTCTAAGAAAATATTTAACATAGCTGACATAAAATGAGTCAAAAGACATTAATTATTATGGTTATTAGCATCTCATCAAAAAGGAGGAGCGCCCTTAGAACGGTTCCCTATAAATTAACACCACAAAGTGAAAAACACACAGCTCTTGGTAAATATGGGGTATCATTATTTATAATAATCATTATTTCCCAACGTCTTTCAGCCTCAGGAAGAGTTCCATCCCCCTCCAGGGATAAACGCACCCCAACTTCCTATTAGGAGCCTGGCTTAGAGAGGGCCTAAAGGTCCCACAGCTCCAACATGGAGACACAAAGGATATTCGAGAGAAGAAGAGGTCAAGGTTTTCAATGTGGTGCCAAGGTGCTGTGGGGCACAGGAGCAGAGATGTCAGAGCCCTGAAGGAACATAAGCCCCTTGCTCCCTCTTCCTCCGCCAACTCTCCCCGATGCCCCCACTCTGGCTTCATGGTGAAGAACTCACACTTGCTCCCCTCAGGGACATGCACCAATAGGTCCTCTTCTCCTGGGGGTGAATCGCTGTAGGAGGCCTCTAGGCGCTGGTATTCAGTGTCAAACTGCGCCATCACCACCGCCCCCTGTCCGCCTTATCCACCTGCCAGTAACGAGGAAGAAAAGACCCAGGGTCCGCCTGCAGTGCTGCTTGTCTACTGCCCTGCCTACTAGACCGGGACTGAGAAAGAATCCTTGGGCTTGGTCTCTACTCCCAGTCTTCTTGGCTCAAAGGCAGAGGAGGAGTAATGACAAGAGAGCAGCAAGCTCAGGGCTTGGGAGCCCTCAACTGACTAATAAGGTCAGTCATTCCCAGAGCCTTTACTGAGTGTCGACTGAGGCCTTGCTGGCCTGAAGCCAGACTCTAGCCCTTTGGGGTACGACCCGAGCCCAGCGCGCCCCAGGGTCGATGGTCCCCAGGCCGAGGGCTCGGCTCCCAACAGCGGACAACCTGGCGCTGGTTTTATTTTCTTTTCAGTGGAGAGGAGGGGCCCTCCCCCTGCCCTCCTGGAAAAACCCGGGTCTCCTAAGAGACTAGCCTTTGGAAGCACTTTGTAAACAAAGGTTTGAAATCAGCACATGGCCTTACCAGCTCCATGGACAGTGTCTGCTCCACGCCAACCCTGGAGGCTCTGGCTCTGCAGCTGCCGGAAGAGAAGGTGTCAGGCCCCAGAGAGGGGCGAGGGGGGATAGAAAGAGACCCAACCCTCCCGCCCCCATGCCTACCCCCTCCTAAGAAGAGGCCAAACGTGGGACGAGGGGGCGGCGGTGGGAAGAGGCACCCTGTCCGCCTAGGGCTGCCGCACTTGCTCTGCTAGCACTACACAGGGCCACCCGTTCAGCTGGAGGATCCCAACGAGTGGCTTACTGAAGACGACTCAGTACGGGCGGGCGAGGTCAGCAGGCCCCTCTGCGCTGCCTCCCCATTGCTCTCCGTCAGCCTCACAAATTGGGCTGCTCAGGGTCCACAGATCCCCAACCCCAAACCTTTACCGAAGAGGACCTTTCTGGTTAACCCCTTCCCCGGCGTCTCTAGCACTGGAGGCCTAGCGGGCGGCACCGCTAAGGAGCTGCTGGGTGGGAGGTCCTGCCTGGGGCAGTGGAGACCCGGCCCCTGGGCGACCTGTGTGCCCCCGAGGTCCCTGGAGCCGGGCACGATCCAGGTGGAACCCACCCAGTCCGTGCGGACCGTGGGGCCGGGGAGTCCGGTCCCACCTGGCCCCAGCGGGATTCCCTGGCTGAGTGCGAGCCCTGGGTCCAAAGGAGCTGACCACTCCCTCCCTCCCTCACCGGGGCACTGTGGACCCAGGGCCCATGGAGCCCCGGCAGGCCGGCCTGGGCTCAGGGGTTCCCCCGGACGTGGGAAGAACGGAGCCAGTCCCACAGCAGATACCTCGGGTGGGCTGGGTTGCCTCCCCACACCCAGCCGCTACGACACGAGCCCAGCGCGCCCCAGGGTCGACCGTCCCCAGGCCGAGGGCTCGGATCCCAACAGCGGACAACCTCGCGCGCGGCCCCGACGTCCGCGCGCACGCGCGTCCCCGCTATCAAAACATTTCGGCTGCGCGCATCCGCCCCGCCCGCGGCGCCCCCTCCCCGTTACCCGCTGCAAGCTCTCTTAAGGCTCCGCGGTCGCCCTTGGTCAGGCCCCGGACGGGTTCTGAGATACCAGTAACCGGTCTCGCCTCAGGAACCGTGATCTGGGTGATTCCAGGGCCTCGGAAGGCTCAGTTGGGCTCGGCCAGACCCAGAGCGCTAGGCCCACTGTCTGCCACTCACTGTCACCCGCAGCCAGCCTGACCAATAACCGTGGGGGGTGGAGACACAACGACCAATTCTCGGCTTCGGAGGTGGGACTAAAGGCTCAAGGCGGGTCTTGAACGGTCAGAGGACCAATAGGACGCTCTATGTGGGGCGGGGCTCAGTTGCGGGCGCCTGTTTGTCCTTTTCGCTGCTCCGTAGTGACGAGATGGTTGTGCTGTTGCAGAAATCGGGCTTGGGACTGTGGGCTTACTTGCGGGAGGCTCGGCTCTGGTGGACCTGTGGTGCAGCGTCTGAAGGCGGGGAGGAGTCCACACCGTTGAGTCATTGCTGGAGCTCATCGCACGGGTAACGAAGAGCGGCTGGTTGGGGAACCTCAGGGATTTTAACTCTGTTGGACTCGATTTGAGAGACGGCTGATGCCCCATTTCACTCTTGCTGTGGTCCGAGGCTGGGATAACGACTGGGACCAGCGTAAGGTTCCTCGCGGCGCCGGGCAGACCACGTCGGGCAAGCAGAAGACGCGGCAGGCGGATCTCGTCGGGGGGTGGGGGAGGACGCGTTTTCTTCCCGTTTGGCTCAGCGATGTCGCCGGATCCAGCTGCAGCCCAGGCTCCGGCGTCGGTCTCCCTGTTTGATCTCCACGCGGATGCTCCGGTCCTTGCGGGCCTAAGCCTGGTGAGCCACCTTTCCGGAGACACCCGGGCCCAGGCTCCGCGGACTTCCTGTCCAGGTATCGGGGAAGGTTTGGGATGGACTCACCAGGAACCCGACAGGGCTTCGGGGGCTCATTGCTCCTCCAGAAAACGGCCTTACTGGTATTCCCCAGCTTAGGAGCGCTTGAGGACATCTCGTTCCACGGGATAAAACTTATCTTAAATTCACTTGGTCGCTGGTTGTTTCTAGCACAGGCCCCTGAATTGCCTCCAAACAATTTTCTTGCCTTTGCTTATGTCTCCTCACACTAACACCACTGCCTACAAAAACATTTCAAAATTCCTATTTTTTTCAAAATCCCTAGATATAGTCCAAATTTAACTAGGTTCCTTGTTGCTGAATAGAAAATAATGTGTTATTTGGTTTTGTACAACTTTAGTTTGTGTCTGGCTATGTTTTTCTTGAACCTTTTTAAAACAAACTGCACACTGTAACTGGAAATGTCAGCTAAAAAAACTGGCATTTGAGAAGTGTTTTTTTGCAGAGTTAAAAATAATTTTAACCTTACCAAAATATTTTCTTCAAGATTCCTCTAAATCCCTTTGATTAGTTTAAATGCAGTGACTTAGAGTCATTTTACATGTCTTTCCAAAAGCATATTTATTGTATAAAGTGATCACTGTGCCATTTATTTCATGATTGCGTGACTGTAAATTCCTTGAATGCAGGATATGCCATCTCTTTCTTTTGTGTTTTCCTGTTTTGTATATCAAACACTGGATATAATTCCAGGTACTGTGAATTGGGCTCCTTTCCACCTCTAATTACCCTCCTCTTATTTAGGTTCAGGGAAGAGAGCAAGCCAGGAAAGGAAACCACTCCAGGGTCCTCTGGATATTTCAGGGAAGTTATATTGTTCAACCTGTGACCAGACCTTCCAGAATCACCAGGAACAGGTAAAAGGCCAGGTGCAGAACTAAATGGTGGAAGCAAAAGTATAATGGTGGGTGATGAGAGGTAGACAGCTGATTTGTCTTTAATTAATAAAGGTCCACGTTTTGACTAAGGCAGTTGGTATTACCCTGACATACTTCCTGGAGTTCTATTACTGGTCTTGGGTACCATAGCCAGGCTGGGGCATATTTCCCCATTCTGACTCCATCATTGTCTCCTCCCAGAGGGAACATTATAAGCTTGACTGGCATCGGTTTAACCTAAAGCAACGTCTCAAGGACAAGCCTCTCCTTTCTGCCTTGGACTTTGAAAAGCACAGCTCCACTGGTAGGAAACCTGTGTACGAGTAGGACATGGGGGTGAAGGAAGGCCCTACCTTAGGAGCTTGAGGAAAGGTCAAAAATGGGCCACCAAACTGGTGTATCTCATGTTGTTCTTAGGAGACCTTTCCAGCATCTCAGGATCAGAAGACTCAAACTCAGCCGGAGAGGAGGACTTGGAGATACTGGATGAGGAAAAGGCTGGGTTTGAGAAGCCTAACCAACCCCGAGGCTTCCACTCCCAACGAGTTCTTTTCCAAAATGCCCAGGGCCAGTTTCTTTATGCCTATCGCTGTGTCCTAGGCCCTTGCAAGGCAAGTGGCTTCACTGGTTGTGTGGTCAACACCAGCCTTTTGTACATTCAGCTTAGATTTCCCCTTAGCCCTGTCTGTTTCTCACTTCTTCCCTTCATTCCTATTGGGTATGGGTATCATGCTTGACAGCACAGTCTTGGATTGAAGTAGCCTGAACCTTGCACGGGTCAAACGTAATGAAATTAAGTTTGGAGACAGACCGATCTAGGTTTGGATTGTGGTTGTACCACTTGATCTTGACTACCTCTACAAGCCTCACATTTCCTTACTTGTAAAATAGAGACAAGTCTCAGGGTGGTTGTATTAAATGAGATAATGCATGTGAAACACTTAGCACTGGCGCTTGGTTTTTTACTCTCAGTGAATGTTACAGATATGTCTGTGCTGCTGCGTGTTGTTCAGGTGTCCCCAGAACCAGAACTGCTGCTCCAGAACCTGCAAAGTGGAGGTCCTAGACACTGCGTGGTGCTCATGGCTGCAGCTGGGCACTTTGCTGGCGCCATTTTCCAAGGGTGAGAGGGTGCTGCGTGGGCTAAGGATGGAATGGATCCTGTTCACCTGGGAGTACCAGGTTTCCAGTACTGAGTCTGTGTTGTCTACAGAAGAGAAGTGGTGACACATAAAACCTTTCACCGCTACACAGTACGGGCCAAGCGTGGCACAGCCCAGGGACTTCGTGATGCCAGGGGTGGGGTTTCTCGTTCTGCTGGAGCCAACCTGAGGCGCTACAATGAAGCCACACTATATAAGGTGAGTTAGGCATCCCAGACCTGGTGGGCCACTCATGCACATTTTTCCCTCAAATCATTAAATGTTACAATCAGGAGGTTAATTCTGTATCCTTCCACTCTTTACAATTTCTGGGTAGACAAAGGTAGAATAGGATGGATCCCCAGAAATCTTAGTCTTCTTACTCCATCTGTGTTAACTTCTACCTTTCACTCCCTATACGTGTGGGCCATTTTTTGTTTGGAGATTTAAAAATGACAAGTGAAGATACACAGGGCTGAGTTCCTCTCTTCTCTAGGATGTTCGTGACCTGCTGGCAGGGCCAGGCTGGGCTAAGGCGCTGGGGGAGGCTGGGACAATACTGCTGCGTGCCCCCCGTTCTGGCCGCTCCTTGTTCTTCGGAGGCCAAGGGGCACCCCTGCAACAGGGGGATCCCCGAATTTGGGATATCCCCCTCACTACCCGCAGACCCACCTTCAGAGAGTTACAGCGTGTGCACCATAAGCTGACCACCTTGCGTGTCTATGGTGAGCCTTTGATCCCGATCCCCAGACTCCCTAGACCTTCCTGTGCCTTCCAGCCCAAGCCCCAGGTTCTCATTTGGGCATCCAGACGATTTTCTAGCCCTGGGAATACAGCCCAATCACACCTTCATAGAGGCTGGCTTCTCCTTGGCTAAACTCGAGCATCATCTTTTGTTTTATGGCAGAAGAAGATCCCCGGGAGACAGTCAGGTTGGACTCACCTCAGACACACTGGAAGACAATGAGAGAGAGAAAGAAGGCTATCGAGGAAGAAAGAAAAGCCCCCGGTGATAAACATGAGGCATGGGGGCAGAATGAGGACTCTCCCAAACAGGGTTTGAGCACCATCTGTCAACTGTGTCTGTCCTGGAAATGCAGTAGCAAATCCCCTACTCTGACTTCCCTACTTATAGATTATATAAGGGCTTATATAATACAAACACCTTTATGCACATACACAGATCTGTTTATAATGTGGGTAGCAATCACTGAGACATGTTTGGTGACCTTTGCAAATCTCCTGTTACCACTTTTGTTCATTGATATATCCCAGTCCTCAGAAAGGTCTTAGCATGAAGGACACACTTGACCATTATTGCATGAATCTCACAGGATTTACCTGTCATATTGGATGCTAGGGCGCTTCACTGGCTGCAGACTCTTGGCCTGCACAGCTGTCACTGCTCCCATGCTTTCCTCTGTGTGCACCATCTGAGGACTGCTCATGGGGAGAGTCTAGAGATTCTTGTCCCTGCGTAGGTCCTTCCGGGCCTGTCCTTGTCTGAGCTGAGAACCTCATTTCTCTTGATGTGCTACTTGATCTTGGGTGACAAAATACAAATACTTAATTTATTTTCAAGATGATCTGGGTTATCTCTGTATCTACATTCTTATGCATCTGGGGCAGCCCACGTCCTTCCACCCTCTGCTTATTTTTCAGATAGATCTAACATGTAAATTTTTCCCTAGGTTCAGGGTCAGAGGAAGAGGATGGCTTCCAGGTGGAGTTGGAGCTAGTAGAATCGACACTGGGGACCCTGGATCTTCGGGAGTTTGAGGTACTGCCCAAGCGGAGGAGGAGAAGAAGGAATAAGAAGGAGAGAAGCCAAGATCTGGAAGCTGGGGCACATATGACCCTTCCTCAGCGACCTCAGGATGAGGCCTTCTCACTGTCAGCCCCGGCACAGGCAGCCCCGTTGGAGCCTTCCCCGGATGAGGCCAAGGCCCCTGGTCAGTCAGAGCTCTGGGATGTGCTGCTTGCTGCTTGCCGAGCTGGAGATGTTGGGATGCTGAAACTCCAGCTAGCTGCCAGCCCCACAGACCCTGAAGTTCTGTCTCTGCTCAGTGCGCCTTTGGGCTCCAGTGGCTTCACCCTCCTGCATGCAGCAGCTGCAGCTGGCAGAGGCTCAGTGGTTCGCCTGCTACTGGAGGCAGGTGCTGACCCCACCATCCAGTAAGTCTGCGTCCCCATGCCGAGCCCTTTAGGGTATAGAGAGGATGAGCTGAAGGTTAACATCGGCATTGGCTACTTGACTACTCTTGGTCTGGGTAGGTGGTAGTAGCAGATGCAGGAGGCAAATTGAACCCATTTTCACACCTAGGGACTCCCAGAGCCGGCCACCATATACTGTTGCAGCTGACAAATCAACACGTAATGAGTTCCGAAGGTTCATGGGGAAGAATCCAGATGTTTACGATTACAGCAAGGCTCAGGTCAGCTGGGAAAGGAAGAAGCAGCAGAGTGGGATGGCACCATAGATCCCTTCTACTTTCTTACAGTTTTACCAAGGATAGTTTGTATAGGTCTTACCTTCCTGGAAATCCTCCAGGTGCCAGGACCACTGACACCAGAAATGGAGGCTCAGCAGGCTACGCGGAAAAAGGAGCAGAAGGCAGCCCGGCGACAACGGGAGGAACAGCAGCGGATGCAGTGGGAGCAAGAGAAGAGGGAGCAAGAAGAGCAGCGGCAATTTGCTGCCCTCAGCGACAGAGAGAAGGTGAGGCCGGACGTTTCCCTTCCACAGGAGACTTCCTTAGAGGTCTGATCCCTTCTCAGTGTTCAACTGTCAATTCTTGGGTACCCTGTCCACCACTGGGGCCTGGTCCTTAACACATGCTCTTCCCCTCAGAGAGCTCTGGCTGCGGAGCGCCGGTTAGCTGCCCAGCTGGGAGCCCCTAGCCCTCAGATTCCCGACTCTGCAATTGGCAACGCTCGGTATGTGGAGGGGGCAGGGGTAATGTGTAGACCGTAACATCTGGGCAAGTAGAAAGAATGCTTACACAGAAGGGCTGTTGAGGAGATCTGAGAAGTTCTGTGACGCTTCGGAATGAAAACAGAAATGACAGGAGGAGGACCGGGGAGGACTTGGATTGGAAAGTTTCTGGGTACCTGTCCATCCATTTTTCTTCTCTTGTTCAGACGCTGCTGGACTTGTGGGACATCCCTCCAGGGCCTCACTCCCTTCCACTACTTTGACTTCTCTTTCTGCTCCACACGCTGCCTCCAGGATCATCGCTGTCGGGCTGGGAAGCCCTCTTCCTGATCTCTTACACCTCCACCTGGGGCCACGTCTGGGCCCCGAGAGGGCACATTCACACGGGCCCTAGGTTTCTTCTTCCCCATGAAACCAGAGTATTTGGAAGATTAGTGGGGGAGGGACGTTCAGGAACCAGGGCAAAGATAGGGCCACAGAGGTGTGTGGAGCTGGTACTGTCTCTGGAACTTTAATCACAATAAAGTTTGGCAAGGAAACTGCCCTTGTACTTACATTGAAGCCTTGTGACCTTTGGTTCCTTATGGTCACCGTGGCCAGCACCAGGGGATGCTGCCCACTCCATGTCCCAGGTCCAAGGGTTACCTTTCTTTCAGTGCCCACTTAACTCCATTGGTTCAGAGGCACTTTGTGTGTCAGCTGAGAGGGAATCTGTCTCATGTAAGGTGCTATTGAGGATAGGACTATCCAGAAATTGGATTTGGGGGTGGGGAGGCACATTTTCTAGTTCCAGCAACGTGATCTGATTGAGAGCTCCCCTAGCAAACAGCAGGGGTCTTGGTACGTAGAGGGTCTGTTGTGGCCCCCGCTTCGTCCAGTACCGGCCCAGGTTAAACCCATTGATCCAGACGTGGCCCTGGGGAGGGGGAGGAGAGAGGAGAGCGAACGGGCAGCTCTCGGGGGTGGGCTCACCCCTTCTGGGGATGGTGTGAGGAACAATGTTTCCCCTTCTTCCATGACTTTCCTCTCATCACCCCTCATCCCCACCCCAACCACCACCGTCAGTAATACCTTGGTCCATCCAGGTAGAAAGAGAAAGGTGTCCCCGCCTGAGTCTAAAATTGGAAATGTTGTGGAGTAGAAGGTGGGGCCAGAGGGAGTTTGAGGACGTGAACTTCTCAGCAATTGGAGGGGAAACCACCACTTCACAAGCTTGTCAACTTTCAGAGGGAACATCAGCCACTGAGTAAGGACTGTTTGTCCCAGAATTGGTGGCTCTAATAGGCCCTGTGAAAAAGGCAAGTGAAAATTCATTCAATAAGCTCTAAGGCCAAACTGTCCCTAATCAAGTCGAGATGCAATTAGTGGCACTGTCCAGGTCCCCACAAGCCGCCACTTTGCACCCTCACTCCTAAGGACATGGCTCTTGCTTATCTTCCATCGAGCCCCTATCTTTCCTACAGAGTTTGGTCAATAAGAGTATGG
This sequence comes from Rhinolophus hipposideros, assembly GCF_964194185.1. NCBI lineage: Eukaryota > Metazoa > Chordata > Mammalia > Chiroptera > Rhinolophidae > Rhinolophus > Rhinolophus hipposideros. The sequence continues at coordinate 85,166,843 of NC_138052.1, forward strand.
GGGCGAGGGGCAAGCAAAGCTAGCTCACCTTGAAGTCACTGTGGTTAGACCCGAAACTGAGCCTCCCCATGTTCTCCAGCAAGACATCCACTTTGGCCCCCACTTTCCCCGTCAAAAACAGCTTTTGTTTCATGTTTCGTTCCAAAACACCCTGAAACACCTGTGGATAAGAAGACCTAGATATGTAGGACAGGAAGGGCTCGGCCTCTAGCTCCTGGCCACCAAACAGGAAGTCACATTAGGGCACTTATTTGAAGGGCAAAGAGAATGTAGCCCACCTGTCAGTTACCCATCTTTTCTGGAGCCTTACCCTTAGTCAAACTCTTCCTTATCCCTTCTTATCCGTGGACCCCCTGCAAATGTGGGCAGGCGGGGGGAAAAGGTAGATACGGGGAACTTAAGGCTAAAGGGTGCTTAGGAAGAGAGGAAACGGGGGCTCACAAGGTAACCTGGAATTAGGCTCTTACCCCATCCACCATCACATAGGCACGGTCATGGACTCCATTGTTTGGCACCCAGAATTGTGTTGGCTCAAAAACAGTTTGGGTTAGATAGGTCCGGTACAACATAAAGCCACGGTCCTGGGTGTGGAAGAATGAGTACTTGAAATGAACTGAGCAATAAAAAAAGATACTGTGGGGAAGATGCGGAGCTTAGGGAACCTTTGGCTACAGCTCTTGAGGAATCTTGCCTTACCCACCAGATAGGGGGTTATGCCCTACCTGCTTGACAGCCTCAAAGGTCATTGGCAAGATTGAATGGATGGGCCCTTGGGGGCAGAGGAAGTACAGGAAATCCAGCAAATGTCCATCCTATTAGAATAAGGGAACAACATCAGAATGAAAAGGAAGTTTCAGAATAGAGGACAGGACAGAAGAGAGGGCTATTTAGAGAATAATAGGGTAGAATCAGAAGTGGGGGGAGCTTACCATGTGCAGGGTCAAAGGTCCGAGCATCATCTTGGGGCTGGGGGGAGGTAAAGGTCCCAAGGGAATTTCCTGGAACTGAGCCCAAATTCTCTCAGGAGCCATAGGAAAACCACACAAGCCCTACTCCAAACCCCTGGTGCAGGGTTCTTAACCTGGGGTCCAGGGAAGGGCTTCCGGGGTCCGGTAATTTTCACATACTTGTGTGTTATCTCCCCAGGTAGTCCCATTTGGGCAGGTGGGAAATGCTTTCACACTGTGCTCAGAGGGCTCTCTGGCCCAGACAACCACCACTGATCTCTGGGATACCTTCACAAATAATTTAGGCACTCCTCCCAATTAATATATAAAAAGCATTTGGCACCGGATAACGTGGTAGAGCACCTGGCTGATGACATTTCGAAGAGCAAAAAGCTTAGGTGTGGGATCCCCTGCTTCAGATATTGGTGCGTCGTAGTCATAGCTGGTAGTAATGGGAAGGAAGTGTCCCTTCTCATCAGCACCTGTAGTAGAATCCATTTAATTAATTGAATGTGTCTTTCAGATTATAGATACTAAGCAAAGAAATTCATGCAGAGGATTTTGCCATCAGAGGGGGCAGTGGTGGCCATATCCAGCTTCTAGACATCGTAATCTATCCAGCCCTCAGAGTCTAGCTCCTTGCTACACCCCTGCTTCAGTCCCAGGGACCATCTGGACTCACCATTCCAGTATCCAAAATTGGTACCTCCATGGAACATGTACCTGAAGTGGGGGAGGATGGGGGAAAAGTATAAGCTGACCCACTGAATCTTAACTCTCATCCCCATCACCCAGTGATAGATGCATGTTGACCCCATGCCTCCAGTTACATGTTCACACTGGCTCCCAACTCTAGCATGTTCTTTAGTCCTTTGGTTACAGCTGGAATGGACCGTGTGGAGTGATTATGGCCCCAGTAATCCAGCCAGCCTGTGTAGTACTCAGAGTTCACCTAGAATGAGAAGTGAAAGGAGCCATGGGTGAAATGGGAATCGAGCGCGACCCATTCCCAACCCTGACTCCGGCACTCATTGCCCTCCCTTCTGACTCCTCACCAGTGGCCCGTGGGGTTCGTACTTCCTTTGCAGGGCAAAGATTTTGGTCATGTTGTCGGCTGCCGAGAGGAGGCAAAGGTGAGAGATAAACATCACAGAAGAGGCGCCCCTTCCCCAGACCCCACCCCTAACCCTCACTCAGGAGACCTGGGCCAAAGTCCACGGTGGTATACAGTCCCTCGAGGGAGCCACATGTGAGTCCTTCAGGCCCGTCCGTGGTAAAGAGCAGTATCTGGTCTCCTAGGAATGCACGGAAGAGCCCAGCCAGGTGCCTCATGTAGCTGACGTCGCAGGCCCTGTAGCTACCATATTCATTCTCCACCTGCGGGGGGAAGCACACGGAGCTCAGCCATGAGTCAGAGAAGATTAAGGACCCCCCCTGCCCCTGCCCAGGGAACTTTCCACTTGTACCTGAATGCTAATGATGTTGCCCCCGTTGTGGTAGAGCCCTGGATATATCTTGGGCAACAAGACCTTGAACCAGGCATCCACTGCGGCAAGGAAGTCTAAAGGAAGGAGCGGAGCGCTGCTCATGAGGGCCCCATCACCCCCACAGCCCCCGCCTCAGGCATCAATGCTAGCAGCTTCAGCACTGCCCGATCTCCGGGCTGCAGTTTGCATCCCACTGTCCGCAAGTAATCTGGGAAGCAGTGACTTGTCAGAGGAAGCTCTCTGCCCTCAACCCTGAGCACCTGTCTATTGGCATGGCAAGAACGTTTAAGCATAGGAAAGCTTAAAGCAGTGTTTCTTGTCAATTTCATTTTTTAAATGTAAGAAAAATACGAAACATCTTACGGAGCTATTATTATGTAATCAATATACTCGTATACTTGAGATGGCTATGAAGTAGTACTGGAATTCACAGAAATGTAGAATGGCGGACCTGCACCCGGCTGTAAGCGACAGGCATTGTATTCGGTATCATGCCTTAAATTCTCAACCTGTTTGTGATTTGTTGATTCATCCTCAGGTCTTCACGCATGTTATCAGTTCTGTCTGACACTTTCTCCCCTCCCTCCTTTACTTAGCCAACTCCAACTCAGGCAGCTCTTATATTTCACTTCCTCAAGAAGGCCTTTGATATCCTAGATTAGGGTAGGTCCCCGTTACACGCTCTCATATCACCTCATACTTCTCTCTCAAGCATATAACCAATTAAAATTAAGCATTTCTTTCTGTAACTGTTTCCTGTTGGTCTTCCCCACTAATGAGCAGGAACTCTGTCAAGTTCTCTTTCTTTGTCCCTATCGTTGAGGACAATGCCTAGCAGATAGCAGACTCTCAAAGGTGGATTTGATGAAAGATACCTTGGAGGATATTTTTGTATTCTTAAAACATTTAAGTCCTTTTATAGTTTGTGTCCACGTTTTACTGCCTTCTTTAATCCAAGCATACATTAAATCTCATTCAACAAATATTTATGACTGCTGACTATCCACCAAGCACTGTTTTAGGTGTTAGTGATGTAGGACAGGACAAAATAGACAAAAATCTCTGCCAGTGTGGAATTTCCTTTCCAGCAAGGGAGGCAGACAATAAATGGGTAAAATACATAGTGAGTGAATGCCTAGGAGAAAAAATAAAGCAGGGAAGGAAGATATAGGAAGATATAAAGTGGTGGGGTGGGGGAGCTTCCATTTTAGAGGGTGGCCCAGGGAAGACCTCACTGAGAAGGCGGTTTTGCAAGAAGCTAGAGGGAGCACCACATGCCTGCTGGCTTTGGAGAACAGCAATGAGAAGAATAGATGTCAGAGAGGTGGCTAGGCCAATTACATAGGACCGCGACCATTGTAAGGAATCTATGGTTCATATTCTCATCAGATGAGAACCTATTGGAGAGGTTTAAGCAGAGAAATGACATGATCTAATAGATATTTAAATATATTTAAACAGGATCACACCGGCTGCTGGATTGAGAATAGATTGCATGGGGGAGGGACAAAGAAGGGAAATTAGTTGGGAAGCTACTAAAATAATCCAGCTGAGAGGTGGTTTGGACGAGGGTGGTGGCAGTGGAGGTGATGAAAAGTAGGTGAATATAGTATGTTTTGAGGGTAAAGTGGACAGGATTTTCTGATGGATTGAATGTGGCATGTGATAGGCATGAAGAATTATACCACAGTGTTCAGTCTGATCAGTTGGGAAATACTGTTGCCATTAACTCAGATGGGGAGAAACCAGGAGCTTAGTTGTATCTTATTTAGATCTCCAAATGCAGAAATCAAGTAGGTAGTTTGATATATAGTTTTTGGAGGCGAAAGGAAGGTCCTGACTGGAGATACATATTTCAGTCATCAGCTATTAGATGGAATTTAAAGTCATGTAAATGGATGAGACCATCCAGTGCGTGAACACAGAAAAGAGAAGCGTCCAAGGACTGAGCCCTGAAACACTCGAGCATTTAGCAGAAAGGGAAATGGAGAAGAATCAATAAGAGACTGAGGAATGGTCAGAAAGACTGTGGGGAAAAGGGCAAAGACCAGGTAAGTGTGGCATCATGAAAGCCAAGAGAAGAATAGAAGAATATATTTCAAAAGACAGAGTGATCAGCTGTGCTGAAAGCTGCTGACTGGTCAAAGAGGGTGAGGCCTTAGAAATCATCATGGATTTCACAGTGAAGAGGTCACTGGTTTTCTTGAGAAAAACAGAGATTGCATGTTGGTATTCCATTAATACTTTATCATTTTAAATGTATCTCATAGTCAGCTGAGTTTGAGTAATGCCAAAAGCATGAAGCTCTCCAGCACCCTAAGAAGTGAAACAGCACCTGGAGAGCCCTCGGCAGATATAAAGCATTTATCAGAGTGATCTTTTTAAAAGGTATAAATCAGAGAAAATTATTCCTTTGCTCTAATGACTTCCTGTTTGCACCTGAAATGAAATCCAAACTCTGAAATATTGGGCACCTCAGAGTTTAATCTTGAGTTCTCATCTTGTCTTTCTCTACACTCTTTTCCCAGGTGATGTCTCAGTACCCATGGATTTAAGTGCCACATTTAGACTGATGACTCCCAAATTTATATCTTTAAATTAGACCTCGCCCTAAGATCCACACTCATACATCCCATTGCTTACTTAATATCCTCACTGAGTGTGACGTGATAAAAAAATATTTTTTTTCCGCTTCTCCCCCCTCCCCCACCCCCACTTCGGTTCAAGCCGTTGTTTCTCAGTCTAGCTGTGTAGGACACAGCTCCCTGGCCCATGCTGGTATTATGAGCCTTGCGCTCTCCCCATGGCTGAGGCAGTCGGTCACCGGTCGTCGGTCAGCCATTCACAGCAGCCCATGGCAGCTCTCGCCAGCTGCCTGCTGCTCACAATGGCTGCCGGCCACTTACGCTGGCCACTGGCTGCTCATGGCAGCACGCGGCAGCACGCAGCAGTTCACGCTGACCAGCTGCTCACGACAGCCCAGCACCAGGGAGAGTGTTGTTCACAATCTTAGCTGTAGAGGGTGCAGCTCACTAGCACATGTGGGAATCGAACCAGCAACCTCAGCGTTAGGAACACGGCTCTCCAACCACCTGAGCCACCAGGCCGGCCTAAAAAGAATTTAACATGACCAAAACAGAACCATTTTCTCCCCCAAAATTGTTCCTTTGCCATCCCTGGTCTTCTCTTTCACCTGTTGGTAAATGGCCATTGTGAACAAAGAGAAGAACAGATGTCAGGGAGGTGACTGGGCCAATTAAGTAGGACCTAATAGATAATTTAAGGAACAGTTCATATTCTGAATGAGATGGAACCACCATCTTGACTGGCCAAAACCTTCATTCCTTTCTTTCCAGACCTACTCCCCTTACCCCCACGCCTACCCTTTCCATTTAAATTTATCAACAAGGCCTGGTGATTTTATCTCAGTTCTGCCCTCTTCTTTCCATTGTCAACACTATCACCTCAGTCTAGGAGCCATCATCTCTCTCAACTACAGGCATAGTCTCCCAATTGGTTTCTCCACTTCCACCCTTACTCCCCTCAATCCATTCTCCACATCCAGGCTAAACTAATCTGAAAACAAATCAGATCATCTCACATCTCTGGTTAAACTCTCTCAAAGACTCTACCGCGCTAAGAGTAAAATGCAACCCCCCTTACAATGGCCTACAAGGCCCCGCAGCAATGGTCCCTATTTCCAATTTCACATCACACTACTCTCTCCCTTACCCACTATGCTCCAGCCATGCTGGTCTCAACAGTGCCATGTTCTTTCCCATTTTTTGGCCTCAGAATATACCACCCCTCTACCTGGTCATTCTTATCTCACTCTTCATATCACCAGAGTTTTCCCTTCCCTAGAGTCAACTGAATATTATATTTTCAGAAAAGCCTTTCCTGACCTCCCTACCTAAAAGAGGCCTTCTCTGTTATTCATTATGTCAACTCCTTGTCCATTTTCTTATGTGGTATTTTTATAGATTGCAATAATATTGCAGGTTTTGTTTTTTTTAAAAAAAAATCTATTTCTTCCACTATATGATAAGCTCCATTGCACGGGATCTGGGTCTGTCTGATCCTCAGTTTCTAGAATCCTGCTGGGCATGAAGGAAACACTGAATAAATATTTGAATGATTTGGGAGTGGTCTCTTTTGTTTTGGGTACCCAAATGATCCATTTTGTCATTGTTTGCTTTTTCTGTGTTAAATTTTTGTCCCAACTCACCTGGATCTGAGGTTCTCAGATGAATATTGGGTTTACGAAGCAACCAGGCTGGGAGACCCCCCTAAGACAAACACAAAGACCACAAAGAAGCATGTAGGTTTTGTTGTCTGGGAGTGGAGTAGGGGCAGTAAGAAGGGAGGAAGTTGGGTACAGTGCTGAAAGTGACCCTAGAGTGTCGGCAGGGAGTAGCCTAGGAACTCTGGGTGGCTTTCATTCTATCCCCTCTCCAACTAACTCACCATATCCCATTCTGCACAGATGTAAGGTCCTGGTCTCAGTATGACCAACAGATTCGCTATAGTTGCCTCATTCAGAAATGCAATGAGATCCCGGCTGCCATTAAAGTTATAGACCCCAGGCTCTGGCTCATGGTAGTTCCAGGGTACATAACTGAGAAAGGAAGAGGTTAACAGGGCCCAAGGCAGGCAATGGGGGAGATGCCCAGGAGGCTTAAGAGCTCAGGTCTTGCAGGGTTATCTCCAGGAAGGAGGTCCTGGCCCACCTTTTCCCTCCCTGGCCTGGAAGCCCTGGAGCTCTAACCCCTCATGATACTCCCCCAGTCTTCTTGTCCCAACATCCTTCTGAAGAGGGTGGCAAGAAGAGTAAATCCCACCCCTCCGTGGCTCTCTTGAGCACTTCTTACAGCTGAACGGCGTTGAGGCCACTCATTCGCATCTTGAAAAGCCGATCTGCCCAAAGCACCCGTGGTACCCGGAAGTAGTGCAGGCTGCCAGATATGTAGCGGAACGGAACCCCATCCAGGAGGAATCTGTCATGATCCCGATCCACTACGAACGACCGAGTATCTGCCTGCAAAGGGAGGGACCGTGCTCAACAGAGGTCTGGAGTTGGAGGGCGGGGGTCCGCGGCTGCCAAGAGCAGAGGAGTTGGAACTAGCCCTGCCCACTGTTTTGTTGTTTTCACTTTCTCTCTTAAGCCAGACCTAGCCTCGCCGCACCCAGCCGGCTGGTTCAATCCTCTTATCTTACCTGGGGCAGCAGCAGCGTCAGGAGCGGCAGCAGCAGGGAGGGAAGGCAGAGCCGCTTCTTGGGAACCATGGCGCTTACAGGTCTCCTATAGTCAGAGACGGCAGTCCAACTGTCACGTGGTGGATTCCTGGGAGGGAGTCTCAGCGAGCAAGGAGGGGCGGAGACCACTCCAAATTGCCAAGCGATTAGCCTGGACTTTGTCTCCCGCTACTCTACTAATTTGTAAAATCCTCTACATCTTTTTTTTTTTTTAATCCTCTACATCTTGAACCAGCTCCATCAGCGTCTCCTGGGAGCTTGTTAGAAATGCTGAATCTCAGGTCCTACCTCAGACCTATAGAATCAGAATTTGTATTTCAACAAGATTCCCAGGTGATCCTGAGCATGTTCAAGATTGAGAAGCAGTGCTCTACTAGACTGAGCTTCCAAAGGCCTGAGAGTGCCTTGTCTACCACATCCTCAGCTTCTAGCTGTGGGCGGCACATAGCTGGTTAAATCTAGATGAATGTCAGAACCAGGGCTCTAAAACAGGTTCAGAACCAAGGGAAACTTAGGAAGATCTTCCCACTGATGTGAAGGGGGTGGGGACAGGTTATAAAAGGGATCTTTTTCCTGGAGAGCCCTATTTCAATAGAAAAAAGACAGTCAAGGGCATGCCACCTTCTTTGGATGTACACCCCTTTTCAATTTTTCCCTGCCTCCCTGGGCAATTGAACAAAGAAAAGGACACTTCTTGACTAAAGATCAAATCCTTCAGCTGCTGCTGGGCACAGCTGCTTCGTGCCAAGGCTTGGGAATTTGTGGATTTCCATTACTCCTGGCTTCACAGTCCCAAGCCTGGGATGTGAGAACCAGGGTAATAATAATTTGTATTAATATAATTAGTATTGTTTATTGACACTTACTAGGGGCTACGCGTCAGATATTGTGCAAGGCACTTTACATATCATTTAATCTTCAAAAAACTCCCTAAGGTAGATAATTACAATTTTCATTTTGCAGATGAGGAAATTGAGGGACAGAAATGTTACGTAGCTTGTCCAAGGTTACACAACTAGTTGAGGGAGCTTGGATTTGAAGTAGTCGGTCTGGCCTCACAGTTCACGTACTTAACCTTAGGTACTAGCATATGTATTTTGCAGTTAGGGAACATGAGACTCCGAGAGATTAAATAACATGTCCGAGGCCACACAGCTAGTAGGCTATGAAGGCCGGGTTTAGACCCTCGTCTGCTTCGAGAGCCTGAACTCAACCAGTGAGACTACGGATACAGGCCAGCGTCCCCAAGGTTGTACTGACCAGAGCTCCCCGGGGCCAGGCGGCCAGCACCCGGCCCTCGCTGCGGCCTCCCACCCACCCCGGGCGGGACTGTACTCGGCCACCCAGCGCCCCGGAGGTGTGAGGCCTCCTACCTCCGGCATTGGGAAATGGCGGCCCTGGGGGCCTCGGGCCGAGCCCGGCTTTGCTCCCCCTCGGCGTAGGTGCCTGCGTCCGGCCGCCTACTGAAGGCCAGGTGAGGACCCTCCACCCGGCTCCTAGGACCGGTCCTCCCGCAGGTCTAGCCCGCCCCACCCCCGTCGGTTCCTCGCCCCCACGTCGTCCGGAAGCAAGGCGGTTGCTAAGATACCAGGGGCCGTTAAGCCGGCGCGCAATGATGATGAAACCACCGCTTCCGGTCCCGGGCGCTTCTCGCCGCCCGAGCCAGGTCAGTGGGGAAGCCGGGCTGGCTCTTTACGCGCCGAGGCCCGGGGTGGGCTCTGCGAGGGATGCGCCCGAGCCTCGCAGCCCCTCGGAACTGCCCTGTGCCCCGCCTGTGCGGCCCCACGGGCGTGGGAGCCCGAGCCGCTGAAAGGTGGAGGAAGCGGTCCGGTGGTCGCTGCGTGGCCTGAGGCTTCGGAGGCCCCCGATCGCAGCCTGCCTGGAGCTGGTGTCGCCAGGGCCCGTGTTCTCTGGGTTCCGAGACCTGGGCCCGAGCTCCCCCCATGGGTACTTCCGTGGTCGGCTGGGTTGTGCCCGACGCGCGACCTGCTGTTGTTTTCCTTCCAGTATGACCCGCTGGGCCCCCAGCGCGTGGCCTGGAAGAGCGCGCTCCCCCTGGAGAACCCTTTGGCAGCCGGAGTCCGCCCTTGAGGAGGATGACTGAGACACTATGGGCCACGCGCTGTGTGTCTGCTCTCGGGGAAGTGTCGTCATTGACAATAAACGCTACCTCTTCATCCAGAAACTGGGGGAGGGGTGAGTGTTTGGAAAGAACTAGTCCCCAGGGTGGCGGGGATTGAGGACAGCAGTGTGACTTGGTAGGGGCACAAAGATTTTATCCTTAACCTATCCTTGAACTCACCTGACAGAGCCTAATGCCAGGCTAGTCAAGAGAATAGGTTCGGAAGCCAAGCCTCCTAGATCCACCTTGTCTGACCTTGATAAGACATGGTATCTTCATCTGCGTAGTGGAGATAACTACGGTCTTGCCTCACTGACGGAGCTGTGAGGGTTAAATGGGAAAATACACGTAAGATGCCTCGCCAGTGCCTGGTTCACAGCACTTGATACGAGTTGACTTGTTTAATGTTTATTACGCATCTGTCATGTGCAGAGCGGTGGATTATGATCGTAGAACCTCCAAGATTATTATGTCCCAGCTCTTGAGCTTAACGTGTAATGATCTGCAGACTTCTCTCAGAGCGACATCTTGGGAGGGTTTCCAGTAAATGGGAAAGACACCCTCGTCTTCTCCCCCAGGGAATTCCTCTGGGTCCAAGCGGTGTGGGAGATGACCATGGCCCTTCACTGACCCCTTTGGCCCACAGTGGGTTCAGCTATGTGGACCTAGTGGAGGGCTTACATGATGGACACTTCTACGCCCTGAAGCGAATCCTGTGTCACGAACAGCAGGACCGGGAGGAAGCCCAGCGTGAAGCAGACATGCATCGCCTCTTCCATCACCCCAACATCCTTCGCCTCGTGGCTTATTGTCTGAGGGAGCGGGGCACTAAACATGAAGCCTGGCTGCTGCTGCCTTTCTTCAAGGTCAGAAAGTCTCCTGGCTACGGAGGGGTTTGCAACAGAGTCACCCACCAAGAGCTGTGTGAGCAGTCAAGTATGTTAGGAAGCGGAGGCCATGGCCTGGGTTTGACCACTTCGGATTTGGGGTTTAGAGGAATCCAGGGGGACTGTGGGGTATGAGGTGTGTGTAGTGGAAATGTTGATAGGCTTTTGACATGAAGCGATCGCACTCGGGGAGCAGAGGCTCAGAAAACACCAGCTGTGGGGATACTTGTGTTGCAGAGAGGTACGCTGTGGAATGAGATAGAAAGACTGAAAGACAAAGGCAACTTCTTGACCGAAGATCAAATTCTTCAGCTGCTGCTGGGTATTTGCAGAGGACTTGAAGCCATTCATGCCCAGGGTTATGCCCACAGGTCAGTGGGGGGCAGGGGCCTGTGTACTTTCTGGGGCAGAAAGGAAGAGCCCCACCAAGAAAATGAGGTCTGCTCTCCTCCCAAGGGACAGCCTCCAGGATTCTTTTGCCCCCTGGGATTCCAGCCTCCCTGTCTAGGGATGCTCATGGGTCATTTCTACTTGCCAACAGGGACCTGAAGCCCACCAATATCTTGCTTGGAGATGAGGGGCAGCCAATTTTAATGGACTTGGGTTCCATGAATCAAGCATGCATCCATGTGGAGGGTTCCCGCCAGGCTCTGGCCCTGCAGGTAAGAGAGTCTCTAGGTTCCTTTGCCCACCTGTTCCCCAACCCTGACCCCTTCTGGTGCATGCCCCACTTTGGTCACATGACCATGAGCTATGCCCCACTTTTGAGCTCTGGGGCCACTGTTCCAGGACTGGGCAGCCCAGCGGTGCACCATCTCCTACCGGGCCCCGGAGCTCTTCTCTGTGCAGAGCCACTGTGTCATCGATGAGCGGACTGATGTCTGGGTGAGGAGCATGTGGGTGGGGAGGAATGCTGCTCTGTACCTACTGTGGAGTAGAGGAGCAGGTCTTTGGTTTCTAGTGCGTGGGGCCCCCGGAACCATGTGTGTCCCCATCCCCCTCGACTTCCTTCCTGGGAACTGTCACTGACACTGTACTCAATTGCTCAGGAAGTGGTATAACCCTGCCCTTTGAACAGGGTTGGGACAGCTAAGTCAGGGCTGAAGGCGGTGGCTAAGTAAGGGGTGTAGAGGCCTCCCGCTAACTGGCACTTTCTCTGGGCCCTGCTGGTGTCATGTGGCTATTGGCATACTCCTTTTAGCTCATGTAGACTCATTTCACTACAGAATTAAGAGAAGAGATATCACCTCCACTGGTCCCCTTCCATGGAATAACTTAAGTTCTGCTCAGTCCCTAGGCTGTGTGCTATATGCCATGATGTTTGGGGAAGGCCCTTATGACATGGTGTTCCAGAAGGGTGACAGTGTAGCCCTTGCTGTACAGAACCAACTCAGCATCCCAGAAAGTCCCAGGTGAGCAATAGAAGGGGCACAAAGCATTTCAGATTCTCCTTGACATTAGCAGAGGTGGAGCCTTGGCGTGGGGGATGGGTGCCCCCCCATCACCCTGCCCTCCTCTCTCCACAGGCATTCTTCAGCATTGCGGCAGCTGCTGGCCTCCATGATGACTGTGGACCCCCACCAGCGCCCTCACATTCCTCTTCTCCTCAGTCAGTTGGAGGCACTGCAACCCCCAGCTCCAGGCCAGCATACTACCCAAATCTGAACAAACCAGTAGCCACATTGAGAAGGTGGCCCCTGTGCCTTGGAAAGAGGGCCCCGTCCCTCACTGGAATCTCTGTCTTTTCTATCCAGGCCTGTTCTCTTGTAGTTGGGGGCAGGGGGGCTGGGGAGGGTTAGCTCAGTCTTCTGTCTGATGGGATGGGTGAGGGTCGGGGGATTGGGAAAGGGAAACTGATCAAATCTGGTAAAGGCTCTGAACAGGACTGCTGAGCTTACATCATGGTCTGCCTCCAAATCTGGGAGCAGGAGAATGTGTAAATAGAATAAAGTGAAAACACCTTGGTGTGGATCTTAGTCTCATTGTTCCTGGAATGAGAGAAGAGGCGCAAGGGGCCCAAAGCCTGGTTGCCTTTTCCAAGGGAACGACCGGGAAGAAGAGGGACTGGCGTAGAGTCAGGAATGGTGTGACTTCATTCCACATCCGAAGGCAGGAATCCTTACCTCAGATATGGCTGGTTGGCAGGGGGCTGTTCTTCTGGCTTGTCTTAGTCAAACACTTAAAGCTGCTCTGGCTTGAGTGGGCTTCTATGCCAAGAACTGGCACCAGGGCCCCCTAGTCACATTACATTCAACTTGTTCTTTCTTCCCTTCATCCTCTGCGGTGGGTAGCTTAGAGCAGCCCAGCCGGTTTGCCAGGCAAGGGTGGAGACACCTGAGGAAGCTTTGGGACAGCTACTTAACAGGTCTCCCAGCCTCAGCCTGAGGGCAAAGGGAGTGGAGGTGGTAGCCATTTTGGCCCAGTCTCTCCCAGGCGGTTCTAGCTCATGCACGGTTAATGATTAATGAGACCAGTGTGGTATGGCAGTATCCAGCTGCCACTTCCTGCCTACTCTGCTGAGTAAACAGGGGCCCTGCCTTAGCTGGGCTTAAAACCTGTTCCCCAAGGAAGGGCACTGTGTCCCTGAATCACAGGGACGGGAGGCAAGAGCAGGGTTGGCATCTCTTGCTCCTGAGATTGAAGCTTCTTCCCCCAACCATGCCCACCCCCACATGCTGACGTCAGTATGGGTCCTGGGGTGCCTATTAGCAAAATTGAAATTTTCCCCAGGGCCCTGGCAGGAGGCTCCTACCAGCTAGCGCAGAGGCTGAGGCCAGAAAGAAAGCACAAACAGAGGGGAAACGACCTGACTTTTAATGGCACATCCCTAGGCCCCTGCAGAGCAGCAAAACAGACAGTAAGCTATGCAAAGCTGCTGGGAGGTGCAGTAACACAAACAACTCCAGGACATGGCCCTTGTTCCCTCCCATCCCCCAAGCTTATGACTAGGCTCCATGCCCAGGAACTCTGGGCCACCTCAGCCCTCATAATGCACAGAGGTGCCTGGGCCAAGCCTTGCTTCCAGAGTTGGTGAATGCAGAAGCAACAGGAAAAACAGTAGTAGTCTAACTCAAATACAGAAACTGCTGGACTTAAACTACTTGGAAAGGAAATGAAGACGCCTATCCTTCAATAGCTTGTGGTGGACAGACAGGTCCAGGATTTGGTCCTCATTTCCTCCCTATCCTGGGCGTCCCCAGGATCTTACATCAAAGTCCCTGGGGTCACGTGTCCTGGGCCTGGCAAGGACCCGTTGGCAGGTCTCGCCTTCAGCATGGAAGGGAAAGGGTCATAAGCAGCAAATAGTGAGGGCAGCAGCAGAAGCTCAAGCACTCACAGAGGGAACAAGAAACCGTGCAAGGAGACTGTTTATTTCAAAAGGATTTTGCAATAAACACAGTGAGTGGGCTCCAGGCAGCTGTTCTATTCTTCTCCCTCATCCTCATCCTCATAGGAGTCGATGCCTACTTCCTCATAATCCTTCTCCAGGGCAGCCATATCCTCCCGGGCCTCGGAGAACTCACCCTCCTCCATGCCCTCGCCCACATACCAATGCACAAACGCCCTCTTGGCATACATCAGGTCGAACTTGTGGTCCAGGCGGGCCCAGGCCTCGGCAATGGCGGTTGTGTTGCTCAGCATACACACAGCACGCTGCACCTTGGCCAGGTCACCCCCGGGCACCACAGTGGGCGGCTGGTAGTTGATACCAACCTTGAAGCCCGTGGGACACCAGTCCACAAATTGAATACTGCGCTTGGTCTTGATGGCAGCAATGGCGGCGTTGACATCCTTGGGCACCACGTCTCCACGGTACAGCAGGCAGCAGGCCATGTACTTGCCATGACGGGGATCGCACTTCACCATCTGGTTGGCAGGCTCGAAGCAGGAATTGGTGATCTCGGCCACCGACAGCTGCTCGTGGTAGGCCTTCTCGGCAGAGATGACGGGCGCGTAGGTGGCCAGGGGGAAGTGGATGCGGGGGTAGGGCACCAGGTTGGTCTGGAACTCTGTCAGGTCCACGTTGAGGGCCCCGTCGAAGCGCAGGGAGGCTGTGATGGAAGAGACGATCTGGCTGATGAGGCGGTTGAGGTTGGTGTAGGTGGGGCGCTCGATGTCCAGGTTGCGACGGCAGATGTCATAGATGGCTTCGTTGTCCACCATGAAGGCACAGTCTGAGTGCTCCAGGGTGGTGTGGGTGGTCAGGATGGAGTTGTAGGGCTCGACCACGGCTGTGGACACCTGGGGGGCTGGGTAGATGGAGAACTCCAGCTTGGATTTCTTGCCGTAGTCAACAGAGAGCCGCTCCATCAAGAGCGAGGTGAAGCCGGAGCCGGTGCCGCCCCCAAAGCTGTGGAAGACCAGGAAGCCCTGAAGTCCTGTGCACTGGTCAGACTGAAAGGCAAGAAAAAGAAAGAGCAATGTAGGTGGGGGAAGGGCCTGAGTAAGTCTGTATTCTGGCTCCACAAAAGCCTAAAATATCTCAGGAGCCAGGACAGAGACGAATGAGGAGTCCATATCAGCAGCACGTTCCGGTGACCCCTCTGGTGACAAGCAGAGATGACCCCTGAAATGGATCTGAAAAACAATGTTCCTGACGGTTACCATCGTCTCATACCCCCCGGCCTTCCATGCCGGACTCTCACCAGCTTGCGGATCCGGTCCAGTACGGGATCAATGATCTCCTTGCCGATGGTATAGTGACCGCGGGCATAGTTGTTCGCGGCGTCCTCTTTCCCAGTGATGAGCTGCTCTGGGTGGAAGAGCTGCCGATAGGGGCCATTTCGGATCTCATCTGGAAGGGCAGAAACCACATCGTTAGGGCCCAAACCACAAGGCTGTGCTCAGCAGGGACCTCCCTCCCTCCCGCAGGGTGGTAGCTGCAGTCAGATGTGTGGAAGAGTCCGTCCTTCTGCCAGTCTGAGATACCAGTGTGTGAGAGAAACCCAGATGTGCTGCCCAGGCCAGCCTGCGATTAGCTTGCCTTCTTTACATTCAAACAGGGAGAAGAGTTTTCAGGGCCAGGAAAGCCAGGTCTAGACACCCTCTCGCCAGAGAGAAGGTTAGAGTCTCTCTCCACTCCGCTCAATTCCACCCCGTTTTCCCTCTCACCAATTACAGTGGGCTCCAAATCCACAAACACTGCCCGGGGCACGTGCTTTCCAGCGCCGGTTTCACAGAAGAAGGTGGTAAAGGAGTCATCCCCTCCACCAATGGTCTTGTCACTGGGCATCTGCCCGTCAGGCTGAATGCCATGTTCCAGACAGTAGAGCTCCCAGCAGGCATTGCCCATCTGGACACCTGCCTGCCCCACGTGGACTGAGATGCATTCACGCTGAGGGATAAAGAGAGGGGAGAGCATAAGCCCCACATCCATAGGTCCTCACCTCATAAGCCTTTCTCTCACCCTATCACCTACCAGCTAGGATGACTCAGTTGGCAAAAGTGGAGGCTTGGGGTTGGACAGAGGTCAGAAGAGGCTGGGAGCCTGCCCAGGCTCCCCTGCATAGGACTCCCCAACAGGGGGCACCCAGTAGGGCAGGCCAGCCCCTTAGCCTACTTCTCCATGGGGACCTTGTCAAGTGAGAGCTGCGGCTCCACAGGACTCAGACACATTCATAGGACACTCAGGGAGGATGGAGAGGGCAAGTGCCTATGAGACAGACAAGACACTGCGGTAACTGAGACAAAAACAAGAGACTTTCCAGCTGTTCCCCATTCCTACTCCCACAAACCCAGCTTCTCAAGAGCCTAACGAGGGACAGAAGGTTTTCCAGAGCCCTTGAGTTTATAGCCAGGGCCTCCCCCCACTCGATTAACTCTTTGCTTTGAGTATGAACAACTGGAATTTCGTACCATCCTCTCCCCCTTTCTTTCCTGTGGGCTGCAGAGTTGTTTCCGCCTTCCAGTCTGGCACCAACCGACCACACTGCCATCAGGATGCCCTCTCCCCCACCTTTAAATCCCATCTGGCTCTAGGGATCAATCCCATCTGTCTCCTCTCCCCACCTCCACCCCCGCGCTCTGCACGTCTTTACCACCTTCATCCAAGGCGACAGCCCTCAGGGAAATAGCAAAGATAATGCTAGTGAGCGCAGAGGGCAGGTGCAGGCGAAAGGGTTGTGAGCACTGGGGCATTCGCTGCCCTGGGCTCGTCCCTGCCAGTCTGAAAGTAACCCCTGAAGCGCCAAAGTGGTGCAGCGCCGGGCCTGCGCGGCTTCCCTTCCCAACACCGAAATGGCGGGGTGACGGTTTCCAAATACTCAGAAAAGGAAGCGGAACCTGTGGCGAGGCCCCAGAGGTAACGCGCCTTGCCCTTAGCCGGATGAGCGCCATCCTGCACTCCGGCCTTGAATTCGCCGCCGCCCGCCCCCCACCACCCCCGCTCCTTTCCAGTTACATGCCAGCGGAAAGCGAAGATTGGATTTCGGCCCCCGTTCTCGGGCTATAAATACCACCCCCCCTACACACACCTCTTCCCCCTCCCCCCAACCTGGCCTTGGCCCGCGCTCTCGCTCAGTGACAGCTGTCTCTGCCCGTCCGCGCACCCCGGCTCGGGCTGGAGAGGGGCTGGCTCGCCTCACGAGACCGAACCCCATTCCCGCCACCCCTGGTGCCTTCGAAGCGGGATGCTGAGTCACGGGGAGGGGTGAGAGTAGGAGGGATGTACACACAGTCGGAGGAAAAGGGGATGCTGAACCAAGTAACCTGATCCCCTTCCACCTTCTGGCGCCAAGTACGTGTTCGGTCAGTTCCAGGGAGCGGGTGGGGGGAGGACAGGGGCAATGGGCAGCCAAGCGGGTCTCCCTAGCCCGCGAAAAGGACTGGGCGCGGGACCGCACAACTCCCCTAAGGAGGGTTAAGGCACAAACGCTTGGTGGAGCTGGGGGGATTTCCAGGAGGACTCTTCTATGTTAGTGAAGAATCCCACTGTACCCCAGCCCCCTACCCCAGCCTTTGAAAGTGGACAACACGGCTCGGCCAAAGTCACTAGGACAGGGTGGGGGTGGGGGTGATGCAAACACCCTTGCACCTCCTCGAGACCAGGAACGCCAGATAAAGGGCCCCGAATATGCCGAAAGGAAGCGTCCCCGAAAGAGAGGGGCAATTAGGGGACGGGCTCCGCCCCGGTGGGGCTGCACTCACCATGGTGAGTCCTGGCGGTGGGTCTCACTTAGAGTCCGCGTGACGGGTCTCAGTGAGAAGTGCGCTAGCTGCAGTGCCGCACCGCTCTTATATGAGGGGGGCGGGGCCGAGCGCCAGGCTCGCCCACTAGAAGCTGGGCGGCCTGGAGGCCACGCCTCCCGAGGGGTAGGCGGCTCCGAGGGGTGGGGCCAGAGACGGTACCTTCCCCGCGCGTGGCCGGGGTCTCTCACCTGTCGGACGTGTGTTAGGAGAAGCAGGCCGGGCTTTAACCCCACGCTCCCGGTTTTGAACCCATACTTTGGGATCTCGAGCGCTGCTGCACCGACGCAGGACGCGGTGCTAGGGCGCGTCTCGCCTGCACCTGCGTCATGGGGTCGCCGGTCACTCAGGTTTTCTGACTTAGGCCGGGTGCCATAGAGGCTGTTCTTCCGAGGTGGCTTTACCGGACCTTCGCCCCTGCCCTCTGTGTCCCGCCTCTCTGGAGGCTCCAACCGACTGCCTGGCTCCGGCCGGTCCGGGAGGAACCCCTTGCGGCTGCACGCCGCCTGCTGGTCCCCGGCTGGGACGGCTGGCCTCCGCCAATGCCTGTGGGCGGCCGAGGACCGGATGCTGCACAGTTTGAGACCCAGGGTGCCGATCCCTTAGACTGCCCTACCGAGCTGAGCCCCGCAGCCTACCTGCGAAGGCCGACCCCGAGAATCTGCCACCGCTTGGCCGCTGCCCGCGGGTCAGTGGCCTCGTCATCAGCGCCGTCACTATTAGCGAGCCCTTGCCACTGCTACCGGCCCGCTTTCCTGCTGCCAGAACCGCGGGAGCTCTGGCCTAAAGCCCTTAGGATCTCGATTCACATTCTGACTGCCCTGGGTGACCTTGGGCAGGTGACTTAACCTCCCCGAGTCCTTGGCATCGGTGAAAAGGAGACAGTAATTCCAACCTGAAAGCGTTGTTGTGACGTATCAAGATGTTTGTTGACACTGAAGAGGAAAAAACATGGAAATTCTGATATCGTGGCTGATTTTGACTTTCCCATCCGCTTCTGTCCCTAAGCCGTGGCAGGATCAGCGACCTGCATCTTAACACCTTCAGTGCTCAGATGGAGGCCTCAGCAGAAGCTATTCTTTCTAAGTGTCATTTTCATTTCTTGCAAGAATGGGTTTTTTCATCTATTTCTGCTTTTCCTTATGTGCCTTTCATTTTCTAGCTGTCTCGCTTCACTGGGGAAATTCATTAGGAAATGCTCCATGTGCCATTGGCACACATTTGAGAAACCTGTCTCCCGGGCTAGTCAGTTGGAAAGGATTCACCTGCCTCTCCTACCATAGTGTTTCCTAGGGCAAGGGCTGTCTGACAACACAACACAGCAGGATAAAATAACTAGTATGGCAACTTTCTATCAACAAAATAGTTAATTGACTTAGGCAAGGCATGGAAAGAAATACAGTGAAATATGACAAGGTCTCCTTTCCCAGTGGACTTGCCATCTGGTTGGGAGAACAAGACTCATTCATAAAAAAGAAAACTGACAAGGGCATAGAGTGAGGCTGCTTTGGGAAATGGGGTCATGGTCTCCACAGAGCAAGAACCCTTGGTGATTACAGAACACGTGGCCTCGTGCAGACCTTCCTTGGCTCTCTTTTTCCATTGTCACTCCCACCCCAGCAGAATGAATATCATAAGAGATTTTAGCTATTTAGGCAAAACCCTAAAACTCTTTGACCTCCAGGTTCAGATTCATTTGTGAAACTGGGATAACTGCAGATTGTGAAGACTAGATGAATTTAGGGATGTGTAGAGACGCAGCAAAGCGCTGTGTAAGCAACTGTCTGGATTCTTAGAGCATTTTATTAATTTATTTTAGTGCATGTAGCACATCACACTGCATTTATTTGTGTACATGTCCATCTTACTAGATAGCAAATTTGGTGAAGGTAATTGTCTCAGCCATCTTTCTGTCCCTAGTTCCTAGCATGGTGCTTAGCACATGGTAGGCATTTGCTAAGTGAGCATCAGATGAATTGTTTCACTTCAGAGATGGGACTAAAATTAGGGTAGAAGTCTAAGAAGCCAGAAGTTACAAATTGCCTCTCAGAAATGTTTTGTTTGGCCCTCACAGTGTTAACCCCTGTAGCATTTAGAATATGGGGGAAAAATCAGAAATTGTCTTTGTGTTGGGGCATCCCCAAGACCACCCCCATGTTAGGAGGTTAGCTAGAAGGACTCAGCATAAAGTTGTACCCATAACTAAGGTTTATTACAGCGATATAGGAAGGATACACCACTGGATGGTAAAGGGAAAAGACACATGGGGAGTCTAGAGGAATCTATGCCCTCTCCCTCCCATAAGGGCTTACAAAGTGTGTTCCTCCTTCAGAATGAAAATGGAGCAACATTTCCCTGCAGTGTTTCTGCCAAAGGAATTCCATTAGACACACAGTACCCAAGGTCTTATTGGGGGCTGGTCACATAGGCACCTCTGCATTGCACATACCAAAATTCCAGACTCCTAGAAGAAAAGCAGGTGTTCAACATAAACCATATTATTTACACAAACAGTCTAGGCACAGTGAACCATCACTGTTTGTTAACTGCTGATTGGGAACACTCCAAAAGCCAAGTTTCCAGGTGCCAGCCAAGGACCAACCTTGCAAGCAGGCCTTTCTAAGGGTAGTAATCTCAGGCCTGCTATGTTAACTTTTTCTTCACGGTCATATAAAAATGCAGATTTCTAGCTTTTACTGAAAAGAACTGAAAGATCTGGCCAAAGTAGGCCTGCATTCCCATTTGGCAACACTGGTAGGCAGAATAATAGGTCCCCCCAACCCCCCGAAGATGTCCACATTCTAATCCCCAAGAACCTGTGACTATGTATGTTCTGGGAAAAAGGCTTTGCAGATGTGATTAAGGTAAAGATCTTGAGATAATTCTGGATTTTCTGGGTGGGCCCAAAGTAATCACAAGGGTTCTTATAAACGGAAGAGGAAGGCACCGGGTCAGAGTAAGGGAAGCAGAGGTCAGAAGCAGAGGTCAGAGTGATTTGATTGTTGGCTTTCAAGATGGAAGAGAGCAATGAGTCAGGCATATGGGCAGCCTCTAGAAGATGGGAAAAGTGAGGAACAGATTCTTCTCTAGAGTTTCTAGAAGGAGGCAACCGTGCCAACATCTTGAGTTTAGCCCTGTAAAACCAATTTTGGACTTCCAATCTCCAGAACTATAAAATAATCTGTGTTGTTTTAAGCTAAGAAGTTTGCAACAATTTGTTTCAGCAGCAACAGGAAACCAACAGGGCAACACATGGAGCTGGGTAGTGGCTATCTTCTTAGAATGGACAACAAGCTGCTCAGGTTCACTTCGTTCTCACCACTCTGTGTCTCCCTGACACAGGTGATGAGTGTTTGTTGTCATTTAATATCATCTGCTCAGCCCACCTTACACATTTATGTTACCCTGGCCCCTGTAGCAAGGAGTTCACAACCCCTGAGCAGGCCTTCTGGCAAGGAAAATGGACAGGACAAAGGTGCAGGGAGAAGTGCCTAAGGCATGTTAGTGGGATACAGGTTCTGCTTCTGAGTGTGTGTGTGTGTGTGTGTGTGTGTGTGTCCTCAGGATATATACAGATGCCGCTGAATTAGAGCCATAAGGTCTGGGTGGGTGTGCAGGTAACAGTTCATATAAACAGATTGAAAGCTTTTAGACATTCGCATACACGTACAGAATCTAGAAGATGATTCCAGGCAATTCTTCACTCCTGCCATTAAATAACCACTTAATTTATCTACCCTACATAGGTATCCAGCAGGCCACTCTTTGGATTTCTCTCCCTCTTCCCTTTGCCCATTGTTATCTCCATCTTTTCCAGCCCTTTCCCAGAATCTCACACCTTCATCTTGGAGCAGTGCAGCAAGGTCCTCAAAGTTTCAAATGACCCCACTAGTTGTACTGGGAGAAGTGGCGCTGAGCCTTAGTGCACATCCTACTGTTTTTCCAGGCTGGAGCATCGACCAGCTGTCCACCTTCTCACAGCACAACCTTTCTAAAGGGCTATCTATGTCTTTTCTCTCCTCCCCACTCTCCCTGCAGGCTTGGTTCCTGTGCTTCACTGAGATCCTCTTGCCAAGGTCTCTGGTGACCTCCAGTTGTCAAAGCCAAAGGTCACATCTCTGTCTTCATCTTTCTCAGCCTCTCAGCCGTGTTCAACAGAGGTGATCCTTCTTCCTTGAAACACTTCCTTCTTGGCTTTAATGACATCCCCTCCCCACCCCCATTTTTTGTTCTGGCCACTCCTTCTTGGTGGTTTTTGATGGCTTGCTTCTAAGGGTGTTCCCCCTAGCTCAGTCCCAGGCTCTGTCTTTTCTTTGTTTTTCTCCCTGCAGGAGCAATTGTTGAAGGTGGGTGATCTGAGTATATGGTGTTTTATTATATTATCTCCACTTTGGGAAAATTGTGTAATGTCCTTAGTAAAAAGTTTTTGTAACATTTCTAGAGTTATTCAAAAAGGAACAGAGTGAGAGTATATACATTCCCAAACCATAGTGAAAGTAAGGAATCATGAGAAA
The DNA here is from genome assembly GCF_964194185.1 of Rhinolophus hipposideros. Classification (NCBI taxonomy): domain Eukaryota; kingdom Metazoa; phylum Chordata; class Mammalia; order Chiroptera; family Rhinolophidae; genus Rhinolophus; species Rhinolophus hipposideros. The sequence continues at coordinate 85,189,241 of NC_138052.1, forward strand.
GCAATATGCTGATAACTCTCAAATTTGTGTCTCCGTTTGGGACCTCTCTGAACTTCAGACTCACACAACTATTCGCCTTCTTGACATCTCCACTTGAGAGCCTGTTAGACATCTCAAATATAACGCATTCAAGAGTGGAACTTCCCATATCCTGCCCTTACCCCACTCACGGCCAATCCTGTTTCTGCCCTAGGCTTCTGAGACTAAGGAACAATATCACCTCCCAACCACATGCTTAAGTGAAAAACCTAGGATCATCCTGCATTCCTCTCTTTCCCTCACTCCTCCTCCTCTTTTTTTAGTTAGAATGTTTTTCCCTACACACCACGCTTTAGGCATTTTTTTTTAAATTGGGGAATATTGGGGAACAGTGTGTTTTTCCAGGACCCATCAGCTCCAAGTCAAGTCATTGTCCTTCAATCTAGTTGAGGAGGGCGCAGCTCAGCCCCAAGTCCAGCGGCCATTTTCAGTCTTAGGTGAAGGGGGAGCAGCCCACCATACCCTGCGGGAATCGAACCAGCAACCTTGTTGTTAAGAGCTTGTGCTCTAACCAACTGAGCTATCCAGCCACCCAGTTTGAATTTTTTTTGGCTGCAAATAACGGAAAGCTTGACTAACAGTGGCTTAAACATTGAGAATATTTATTATCCCACAACAAATCTGAGTGTAGGACGATTCCCAGGTTGATTTAGTGCTGTCACCAATAACTCCGGTATTTCCAGCTTTCTGCTCTGGAATCCTCCATGGGCTGGTGACATCTTCCCTCATAACCATAAGATGGCTGCAAGCAGCTCCAAGTATCATGTCTTCATATGACACTGTCCTAAGGCAGGAAAGGGGGGTTTCCTCCCACATCTCTTTATCAGAGAGAAAAACCTTTCCTTAAACCAGACTTCCGCTTATATCTCACGAACACCATGCCTACACCAGTCACTAGAAGGAGGGAATAGAATTACCATGAATGGTTTAGACTGCCTTATAGCCATAGATCTAAGGAAAGGCCATCTTCCTTGAGCAAGTGGAAAGGTGAGTAATTAAACAAAATCAGGACCCTGCCAGCAAAGAAGTGAAGGCAGGGGCAGGTAAGGCTGTTGGGTACAGCTGCCTCACGCCACTTTAGCATGTCCCCTTACTTGGAACCCAGCTACTTCCCTTCATCCCTGCTGTAGTCCAAGCTCCCACCCCCTCATTTCTGGATGCCAACAGTAGCCTCCTAACCAACTTCCTGCTTCTGCTTTTGAACCACTATAATGCATTCTCCACACAGCAGCTGCAATACTCTTTCTGAAACACAAACTAAGCAATCATGCTTGCTTAACCTCCCCCCATTGCACTTGTAATAAAAGCCCTTCTCCTCCCAAGGCTCCTTTACCTGCGTGATCTCATATAGCTCCCTTCCTTATTCTATTTTCTTGAGTACATGGGGCTCGCTCCTACCTAGGAACCTTTGCACTGTCTATTCTCTCTGCCTGGATCACTCTTATCCAGATCTCGCCATGGCTGACACCTTTTGATTCAGTCTCTGTTTAAATAGTACCTTTTTAGAGAGCTGCTCCCTCTCAGTTTTAGCCCCCCCCCACCTCCCATCTCTTTCTGTGTCATTATCCTGTTTTGCTTTCTTCACGTGCCTATTGCGATGTGAAACTGTCTCCTTTATTCATTATGTATCTCCTCATGAAAACGTCAGTTCCTTGGGAGCATGCACTTTTTTGAGCACCGCTGTATCCCCGGTACCTGGAACAGTGTTTGGCACATAGCAGATGTTCAATAAATATTTGTGGAAGGAATTCAGAGTATTAATTGTCCCTCATTTTATAACTTAGATACATTAAAATGCTTTCAAAACCTCAGTCTCTCTATCCTGTTTTACATAAGAGCCCTCCCCGCACCTGCCTTTAGGATAATTTTCTTTTCAGAGTTGGTGATGTCTAGGTTGACTCTGAGATGCCCAATGTTGAAGACCAGTTGGGGGAAGTTGAAGTGCTGGACAAAAGAGTTTTGGGCCCAGTGAGCCCTCTGGGCCCCAAATCCCTCCATCTGGATAATAATTCCTCTGGATGCTAATTCCTGAGGTCTATGGCTTCAACTCGTGGAAGTCTGAGCTTCCTTAGACTTTGAAGTGGTGGTTGGCAGTGTCTTCTCTCTGAGGATTTTGACCTCTTACTTCCAGATAGAAAAGACCAGTCCACAGCCAAAGTTATCAAGAGTTAACCATCTTGATATTCTGGTTCACTCCTTAGTATATGATGAAAAGACTCTGACAAAACCCCTACCTCAAAATAACCCTTACCATTTGCCACAGTGACTGAAATTTCACATTAGCAATTACTTCCTGGATAGGGTTTCTAGGTAAAATTCTTTTATGTGCTAAATCTGGCATTTCTATTCTGGGTCATGGTTGCTATCTGGAAGAGTGACAGGAGAGATGTAGTGTGATTTCCAGGCAGCATTAGGGTCCATTTAATGTGACCAGTCATGCATTTGAAGTCAGATCTGTCAGCTTGGTTCTGGGTTTTTCCACTGTTTAGCTGGGTCAGTATAGGCACAGAGTTGGTGAAGAAATGGGTTCAGTCAAACAAGGCTGCTGACGCTAGAGGGAGGCAAGGAAGTTAGGGGTACACAAGAGAGTGATCACCACTGACCATGTAAGTTAAGATGGGAAGGAAGGAAATAAAGACACAGGAGGGGGATGAGGGACAATGACAGCTCATCCACGGGGACAAAGGAGAAGCACTGAACCTGAATCCCAAATGAATCTTAATTCTACCACTAATTAAACCCATGTAACCTTGGGTAAGACACAAGAGGCTTCAATTTCCTTTTCTTCATCATGGGAATGGAGGCCCCGCCTTGCCTACCTCACAAAGTTGCTGAGGGACTCAAAGGAGATAAGGGGTGAAGCCTGCCTTAAGAACTACAAAGCAGGAACAAATGCCAGAGATGAACATTTTGTATTTCATAATTTTGCCTAAGGCCATTTCTCCATACAAGGCAACTCTTTCTGTGGAGAAATCAGGCTAGGCTAGACCAGCAATGACTTGCACTAACATAGGGAGAGACACTGACAAATAGCCCCAAGCCCTGCTCATCAGCTTGCTTTCCCTGTGGAGAAAAACAGCAATTCTGGAAATGTTATCTTGTTTAACCCTTACAATACTACTTCTCCCCATTCTACAGATGAGAAAACTGAGGCAAGATGTTAAATGCTACAGACATGGCTCAAACCAAGCGGTAGTTCCCTATGTTCTATGATAGTCTGAGTTTCTACCCAGAAGGCCCTGAGGTTGATCTCTTGCCCCCGTTTTCCTTATTTCTGGTTCACTGCAGACTCTTAGTAGCCCCACCCACACTCCAACTCGTTCCCCTCTTTGGGCCCAGGCCTGGTAATCAAGTCAACAGGCCTGCCATCCTGGGGATGTTTCGAACAACATTCCCACCCTGAGAGCAGACCAGAGAGGATAAGGAGGCTGGTAGCTGTGGGTCTCTCACAGACCCATCCCCACCTTCCATCTAGCAGCAGACAGAAAGACAGTGTGGGGACAGAGCTCCAGAGAGCAATTTCCAGGCTCTCGGCCTCACATAGAAAGGTGCTGGCTCAGATAGTAAATGGCCATCAACTGTGATTGGATGGTCATCAGTTGTGGCTAGTTGGCCGTCAGCGGTAACCAGTGAGCCATTGGCCACTAATATAACTTCTGTGGCTACGGTAGCAGAAAATGGGGGGCTAGCAAGAAGATGGTGGTTGAGCCTGCAAGCGGAGCAGTGAGGCTTGTGAACAGTGTGGCTCCTGCTTCCTGTGTCTCCAACCCAGCCGCCATCGAGAATATAGTGGTATGACTCCCCTATCTATGGCTCCATGGGTGTTCCTTTTTGGCCTCACCATGTCCTGCCTTTTTATGTGGGGAGCGGGAGCTGACACCCCGCATGATACCAGACCCCTCACGACAGACAGATGACCCCAGCTAGCTCCCAGCCAGGCAGCATGGTGAGCAGGGGTGGGGTGCATGCAAGTGAGAGTCCCAGTAGGCCCAGGTGGGTGGTGTGAGGGACCTTTGGGAGTACAGATGTTTACGGGACTAGGTGTGAGTAGGTGCAGTGGGGAAGGGGAAAGGAGCCTTACAGATGTGAGTGCGGCACCTCCATGTGTGTTGGTATGTGGGGCATACTCAGGGGGTGCAGAAGAACAGGCGATGGTAACCAGGATGTGGCTCTGAGCCTGGGCTCAGAGGCAGGGCTGCTGAAAACCTCTAAAGTTAGTGGTAGGGAGTGTGGGGTAAGCAGGACTGCAGCAGAAAAATGTAGGCATTTTCCTACAAACCCTGGGCCCCACAGCAGACTCACCGTGGTCTCACCTCCCAGCTGTGGGGACACATCTTCATAGCCCTGCCATTTGCAGTTATTATCAGTGGGGAGAGAGAGAAGGAGGAAGGAGAGGGAGAGTGCTCTCATTTATCGAGAATTGGCTGGGCTTGGGCTCATCTGATATCTTTAACATGTCTCCCCACCAGGCAGGATAGAAGAGCAGTTAAGAGCTAGTTGCTTAACCTCTCTGAGACTCAGTTTCCTTATTTGTAAAATGGGTTAATAAAAATACCTACCTCGGGGGGTTGTTGTGAAAATTAAATGAGATAATGTGTATGAAGCACTTAGCACAGTGATTGGCACCTAACTAGTGCTTAATAAATGGGAACTAATCATTATACTCACAGTGATAAAGCTTGCTGGTTCAGGTATGAAACTATATTATTTTTATAGTCAAAAGAAAAAGGAGCTAGAGCAACTGAAGTGAAGTAACTTGTCTGAAGTCATAGAGGAACAGGGCTTTGAGGCCAAGTCTGTGTGACTCCCAGGGCTCAGTTCTTTGCCCCAATGTAAAGGGCATCATTTCCAGCATCACAGGAATACCCAAGAGGTCAGAGATGCTTGGCATGGGCCAGCAGTTGGGGGGACCAGGACTGTGTGTGGCTTTGTAGACAGAGCCTGGGCAAGCTTGGAAGTGCAGCAGCTGATGCTGGCCTCGCCAGCTGATTGGTGAGTTGGGTTGGCCCTTCCTCCTGGACCTGGGGATTTCTGAACTCCTTGTCCCTCAATCCCTCCCAGTTTAATTCATTGCCTCTCTTACTACGACAGAAAGAGTTGGGGGATGGGGAGCTGTAGGGGGATATGTATGGTGCACCCTAACATGTGTCACAAAACGAGCCAGGCCACGTGCATGCATTCTTTCATTTGATCCTCATAAGAATTCTAGGGGGCTCTTTTTTTAGGGGGCTCTTATTATCACCCCCGTGTCACAGGGGAGGACACCCACAGAGAGGTTAAGACTCTTGCTCAAAGCAAGTAGAGAAGTAATAGGGCTGGGATACAAATGATTTATGGATTAATCCCAGTCATCTAAAAATCATAAGAAGTCAAGGCCCTTATGTCATATAAAAATGGCAGTGACTTGTTAAATTTACGGAGGAAGCATCCTCATTAAAGATTTATGAAATATTTCAGACATGCAAAAAAGTATAAAGAATAATATAATGAATGCCTGCTACCCACTTTAAGAAATAGAATCTCTGCATTCGCCTGTACCAGAGAGAACCATTACTCCAAATTTGGTGTTAATAGTTTCCCTTGCCTTTTTTTAAAAAAGATTTTTATTAAAAATATAGCTAACATGAAATATTATGGGTGTACACTATAGTTATTCAACAATTATATACCTAAAGAAGTGATCACCATGATAAATCCAGCAACTACGTGACACTCTACTATGCTATCATAATATTATTTCCCTTGCTTTCTTTAGTTTTGTTGCAATACACACACATTATAAGGATATATAGTAAATATATAACTTCATCTGTAAATGATGCATCATATTATTTTACAAGTTAAAGATTTATATAAATGGTATCATATTGTATGATTCTTCTTAATTTGCTTTTTATCTGGTGAGAATTTTTGGGGTAAGATTCTGCCTTGTATTTCATTCATTTCCACTTCCAAATCATTCTTTAACCATTTTCTCCTGCTGAAGGACACTTAATTGGCTTCCATTGCTATGGTGCTATGAGAGTTTTTGCACCTGTTTTCTTGTTTACCTGGGTAAGAATCTCTCTAGAGCACAAACACCTTCAGCTTTCCTAGACAGTGCCAAATTACTCTCCAGAAGAGACGTACCACTGGCGCCTTCTACCACAGTGGAAGAGTTCACATTATTCCACACCCTCCACATTACTAAGCCTTAACGTTTGGGGAAACACGATGAATGTGCTCGTTTTGTTTTTAAGGTCTGTGGTAATCACTTCTCAAGCAGAGCTGGGAGACATATTCTGGTACCCCACTTACCCCACTGTCACACATATATCTGTTAACGTATGAAACTCTCCTTTCCCTACACAGCTTCAGGAGGGCAGCGACCAAGTATTAGGTGTTATGGATAGCCAGGGTCAGCACAGTGTTCAGCATAGTAGAGGCTCAATAAATGGGATACAGCGAGTGGGCCGCCTCCTTGATTCTCACGGGCTCCCCAGGAAGGACACTGACCTTTCTCATTTCTAGGACCAAACAGGTGATCCCAGTCCTGCATCAGGGCCAAGAGTTTGTTGACCACCAGCCTTGAATCACGTGGGGAAGACCTTTCTTCCTAGTTCCAGAACCATGCTGTGGGAACAGAGCCAGGACAGCAGTTTCCAGGCTCTCGGTCTCATGTGGAGAGGTGCTGGCTTGAGTAGTAGATGGCCATCAGCTGTGACTAGTTGGTCGTCAGCTGTTACCGGTTAGCCATTGGCCACTAATATAACGGCCGTGGCTGCACTAGCAGCGGATGGTGGCTGGCAAGTGCAGATTGTGGATTGCAGAGAGGCGCGGCTTGCAGTTGGCAAGTGAGGTTGGTTGGCAGAAAAGCGGACGGCAGGTTGCGGATCGTGTGGCTCCTGCTTCCTGCATCTCCAAACCAGCCGCCAGCGAGACTATTAGCGGTATGACTCCCCCATCCATGGCTCCGTGGGTGTTCCTTTTTGGCCTCACCATATCCTGCACTGTTATGCAGGGAGCGGGACTAGAGACCCCGCATAACACCCTGCATGACACATGCACACCCTAGAGAGGAAAGAATAGTGCGTGCACATCCATTTCAAGCCCACTTTTCCCTTCCTTGCTGGCATTTCTATCTGTAACAAGAATCCAGAGTTCCTTCTGCTTTTTCTACACCTCTTCCTTATCTCTGACCCATGAAAACTCACTTGTTTCCCTCAACAGTGGCCCTTAATTTCTTTCTGAATATGAGGGGGTTTATTCTGCCAGACTCATTTGATCCCCTCAACATTCCTCAAGACGCTTAGTCACTGAGCAGGACTCTGGAATCTTAGAACTGCCCACATATTCTGTTTTGGTCCAACCCCCAGAGCCAATGCCTGTTGGTCCTCAGTGCCACCAGTAAATACTGAGACACAGGAAGTAGGGCAAGGACAGCAGAGTCCAGGAAGCTTTGCGCTCAGCAGGAGAACTACTCAAGGAAGGAAGGCAGGAATCGTGTCCAGGCTTACTATGCTTTCTCTGTTCACTGTGTTCTCTGCCCTTTGCCCACTCAGCGTGAAGGTATTTCAGTCCACGTGGGGCAGGGTGGTGTGCAGACGGGCAATGCCTGCTGGGAGCTGTACTGCTTGGAATGGGGAATCCAACCACATGGGCAGATGCCCAGCGACAAGACCAGTGGAGGAGAGGACGACTGTCTCAGGGCCTTCTTTAGGGAAACTGGAGCTGCAAAGCACGTGGATTGGAGCGCACCGTGATTGGTGAGTGATGACCAGTCTGTGCCATGGCCTTGTCCCAGGTACCACAGCAAGCCTTTCTCTAGAACAGGAGGACCCTGGAGCCTGTGGCTCCCGGTTGCTGCTGCCGATTAGAACTCCAGATCGGCAGAACTACTGTCGCTCAGCTCCAGAGTCTCAAGGTCCCTCCATATCCCTTTCTTTTTCATTGAAGAACACTTAAAGTCAAGGACAATACAGTAGCCTGAATGGAGCTCCTCCAGGGTAGAACTTGGGGGCTTGGATACCCCACCCTATCTGGGTACCTTGGGGCTCTGGGAACCAGGCTGCGAGAGGAGGGCGCCTAAAACTCTGTTCATTACAGATGAAGTTCAGATGGGCACATACCACCAACTTTTCCATCCAGAGCAGCTCATCACAGGCAAGGAAGATGCTGCCAGTAAGTATGCCCGAAGCCACTATACCATTGGAAAGGAGCTCATCGACCTGGTGCTGGGCCGGATTCAGAAGCTGGTGAGAGAAGGGCTAAGGGCTGGGGAAAAGGGATTCTGGATTCCTGTTGTGAAGTGGTCTGGAGACCAGATGGGCGATGGGCCACTTCAGCCTTTGGGAGAGAGGCTCCTGGAAAAGTCTTAAACACACAGGATCAGGGCCCTGCATTCTGATCAGAGGAGGCAGGGCGTGCGCTCCAGCATGGAGCTGGCTGTCTTCTCTCTCTCTTATAGCAATGTGTCCAATGTTGGGCAGAGTGACCACCAGGGCAAACCTTTCCATGGGCTGCCTGGCCAAGCTATGGGGGTCCAGAAGCATTCCCAGAATATCATCTTGTATCATAGGGGTGTGGGCAGAAGGCTCTGTGAAAAACAGGGATCCAAATAATGCCAGTCCGGGGCTACAAGATGGACTTCTACCAAGGATGGGGATTGAGTTCCTAGATTGTTGATCTCAGTAGAGAAGCTCTGCAGAAACATCTGAAGTTGAATCAGGAGGACTCAAGTATGAAGTTGGGTGGAGCTGTCGAGTTATGATGACAATCCTACGTCACGGGATTCAAGAGAGCTGCCTGTTAGAGGCCTCAGGAGGTGTCAGAGGAAGAGGGACGAGGAGGAGAGAGAGTGGGCCTACCCCAGGGGACCTCTGTTGTGCTCTTGGAAAAGTCTTCTAAGGATTTTATGAAACTTTTGGGGCAATTTGAAACAGCACAAGCTGGTTCTTTCCCATTTGTCAGCTGTGCTTCACACCCCACATTTCTCTTTGCCTTCACTTGCGAGGCCAACCAGTGCACAGGACTTCAGGGCTTCCTGGTCTTCCACAGCTTTGGGGGTGGCACCGGCTCCGGCTTCACCTCGCTCTTGATGGAGCGGCTCTCTGTTGACTACGGCAAGAAATCCAAGCTGGAGTTCTCCATCTACCCAGCCCCCCAGGTGTCCACAGCCGTGGTCGAGCCCTACAACTCCATCCTGACCACCCACACCACCCTGGAGCACTCAGACTGTGCCTTCATGGTGGACAACGAAGCCATCTATGACATCTGCCGTCGCAACCTGGACATCGAGCGCCCCACCTACACCAACCTCAACCACCTCATCAGCCAGATCGTCTCTTCCATCACAGCCTCCCTGTGCTTCGACGGGGCCCTCAACGTGGACCTGATGGAGTTCCAGACCAACCTGGTGCCCTACCCCCGCATCCACTTCCCCCTGGCCACCTACGCGCCCGTCATCTCTGCCGAGAAGGCCTACCACGAGCAGCTGTCGGTGGCTGAGATCACCAATTCCTGCTTCGAGCCTGCCAACCAGATGGTGAAGTGCGATCCCCGTCATGGCAAGTACATGGCCTGCTGCCTGCTGTACCGTGGAGACGTGGTGCCCAAGGATGTCAATGCCGCCATTGCTGCCATCAAGACCAAGCGCAGTATTCAATTTGTGGACTGGTGTCCCACGGGCTTCAAGGTTGGTATCAACTACCAGCCGCCCACTGTGGTGCCCGGGGGTGACCTGGCCAAGGTGCAGCGTGCTGTGTGTATGCTGAGCAACACAACCGCCATTGCCGAGGCCTGGGCCCACCTGGACCACAAGTTCGACCTGATGTATGCCAAGAGGGCGTTTGTGCATTGGTATGTGGGCGAGGGCATGGAGGAGGGTGAGTTCTCCGAGGCCCGGGAGGATATGGCTGCCCTGGAGAAGGATTACGAGGAGTTGGGCATGCATAGTGTGGAGGGGGAGGGGGAAGAAGGAGAGAGGGTTTAATACTAGGGGGATGCTTTTGTATCTGTGCTAAATAAGGTGCTGTGGCCTTATTGTCTCACAAATGTCTTTTTCTCTTGGGAAAAACCATGAGAGGAGGGCTTCTCCTTCATGAGGGATAGAAAGGCTGGTATCTTAGTCTAGACTCCCCCAGAAAGCAGATCTGATTTTAGATTTCAATAAAGAGTACAATTCCAGGAAGCGGAATGGGGGCCCAAGTAAAGCAAGGAAGGAGGGAGAATTTACCCTAGCGAAAAGGTAGCTGAATAAATGGCATCTCAGAACCATTGCTTGGGTGAGAGAGTAAGAGAGGTGGTGAGGGTGGGGGAATTTATGCACTGGCTCCATTCTTCAGTTGGTTAAAATGTTGCCCTATTAAGCATGAGCCCCCCTCTGTTCTTCTGGGTTGCACACACTTGGGCTTCAGGGTCAACAGAGAAACCCTGGGGCAGGAGGCAAGATGATGTTAGGTCCGTGCCCCACAGGCTGCAACAAGTGCCTGGTGGGGCCAGGAGGTGCCTTAGAGTAGTCTGATACAGCTGATATAGCTGGTGTTCATCCTATAGATTCGGGTTTTGTTTTCTTCAGGCAGGAGGTTTGGGTTTAGAGAGTTCAGAAACTGGCATTAAGACAGAACAGTGGCACAGTGGCAGCAACAATTGGAGAATGGCTGGCAGTTGTGGGGGAAGGGGGGGTGGCTTCCCTTCCTCCAGTAAGCTCCATCAACCCTCAGTAGACAATTGACCCTTTTTTCAATCCTATGCCGCGTATTATGCAAGTACAGTTTCAAGCCCCACTTCCAACCAGATGGCTGCCCCTTAAATCCTTGTACATGGACTTTCTGTAGCCCCAGCTGGGCTGGAAGGATGGTTTAACCGTTGGAAATTTAGACAAGCCAACCTCACAGAGATTCAGTGCTCAGTGTTGCCTTCCGTTCTGTCCTTCCTGCAGTCTCCCCTTTCCCCAATATCTCACAGGAGGTGAGCTGAGGCCTTTTGAGAGGCCAGCAGGAGAGGCCAACAGAGAGGTGAGTCTTCAATGGCTGGGCATCCAGAGAGGCCGCCGGGCAGCCCTCCTGTCTGCTGTACCAGCCAGCCCACCCTGGGCAGCTGTAGGGTCGTCTCCTCTCAGACCCCGAGAGGCCACAGGCTCAGCAGGCCTGGGAAGGCAGCCCAAAGGTCAGCAACACTAAGAAGCTGCTATCATTCCAGAGCTGAAGATTAAGGGATGAGATGGTGATGGCAGAGCTTTGGAGCTAGAGCCACAGCAGAGCTACCCAGAGGGAGCAGGAGGGACCAAGGAGGGAGGGACATTGGGGAGGATGCAGAGCCATGCAGTGGACACAAGCACCATCAGAGATGCCCCCTGGTTTAGAGAGAAGGAGAGAATTACCCTGGCTTCTCCCTTCCTCTCACCCTCAATCTCCAGCCAGCAGCTCTGGTTGGCTGAACCTAGACAGATGCTAGTTGGCAAAAGGCCTAGAGAAAATGGGGTGCAGTCTTGTGAGATACAGAGCAGAGTAGAGAAGGTGGAGGAATAGATCTCAGAGAAAACAGACAAATAAAACACACAATCAGCACTGGAAATGGACTGACTCCTGCTTTTCCTTATCTGACCCATCACCTGTCCCTGTCACACTTGTCCCAATAATTACTTTGTCATAAGTAGTGGATGGAGTGGAAGCAACAGGATGGTGGGGGGTTTAGAGAAGAAAATGGGCATGCCCAGCGTAGCAGTTCCCGCCTCCTATTTTGGAATCATTTGCCCAGAGAGAGCAAATATTCTCCACTTTAATTTGAGAATTTAAGCTCACAGGGGAAGCTCTGTCCTAGGAAGACAGAGGCCTGCAGTTGTGTGTATATATGTATGTGTGGTGGTGCTGGGAAAGGGGTAATTTAATTCACAGGGAGTATTTAGAAGCCCATTTTGGCTGAATAGCTCAGCTATGTCCTCACACCCGTTTTATTTTTCCACTAAATGGACTGAATTCCAAATCTCTATTTGATTCCTGTGTCTTTCTCTCAACTGGTTTCAAACTTGGCAAAGGAAGAGGGGTTATTTTGGGAGCCCTTCAAACCCCAAGAAATGGCTGCCATTTATTGAGCATCTACTATGCACCAGACCCTGTAGCCATATTATCTCCTTTAATCCTGAGGTAAAGACAATTATACCCACTGGACTGGAAGCTTTATGGGAACAAGGCCTATTCTACTCTCAGCACCAGAATGTTGCCCAACATATATTAAATATTCAATATTTGTTGACTAGACTTGTGAAATGTGGCGACTGATGCTCAGAGAAGTTATGTAACTTGCCCAAAGTTACTCAGCTAGTAAAGGGAAAAATAAAGACTTACACCCAGGTCAGCCTGGGCCAAAACTTATGCTGATGTGCTCCCCTTCCTCATATGAACTCCCCTCCTGCCCACAGCAGTTCTAGGTACCCCTCCGGACAGCGCCTCTTCTGAGCCTGTCAAGTTCCCAGTGCCCAGACAGTGACTCAGGTGCCTTGAAGGCAGGGAGGGGGGTGACACTCCCCTTGACACTCCCATGCCCAGGCACTGTGGTGGAAGGCATGTGTTGGGGAGGTGCAGGGACCCAGCTTCTGAGCTGAACGAGGGAAGCGGCCTCTTTGGGGCCAAGTTTTGGGGCTGTAAGTGCCCTCTGGAAAGTCCTCCTCCCACCCCCGATCTCACAGGAGCTGAGGCCTTTGAGAGGCCAGCAGGGAAGGCCAAAAGGGAGGTGAATCTTCAATGGCTGGGCATCCAGAGAGGCCGCCAGGCCGCCCTCCTGTCTGCTGTACCAGCCCACCCTGGGCAGCTATAGGGCCATCTCCTCTCAGACCCTGAGAAGCCATCCAGCTAGAAACTGTGCTAGTAGAGACCAGCAGGCCTCGGTTGGACTAGGTGTGGGAGTGGGGAGGTGGCAATCCAGAGCTCCATGGGGCAGCTGGGAGTGCCATCCAGCCTGGCTCCTGGGCACTCCCTCAGTGCAGGGGAATGCTTTCATCCTTGACGCTTCTAAAGCCAGGCTACAATTACCTTCTGCAGACAGGTGCAAGAGACAGATTCCCAGCCATGGAATCCACTCGCCACATTTATTCCCTCGCCTCTGATGTGTCAGGAACATGCTTGCCTCCAGAGTTGTGTTCTCACCATTCCCTCCTTCTGGAATGTCACCTCCCCCTGCTTGTCTCGGTGTTGCCATTCCTTCCAGCTTAGGTCATGGTTACCCAGAACCCACCCAACCCTGGGCAGCTCTCCTTCCTCTAGATTCTCCTGGCACTTTCTGTGTTTCTATCACTCATTTGGTACTTGGCATGGACTTCCTTGTACGATAGCACTTAGCTTCTTGCCAATATCCTATTTCCCCAAATAGATTTTAATTCTGTATATGTTTGTACAGTTAGTATGTGCACATCCTTCAGAATTCAAAAACTACCAAAGCTGTTTACAAACAGCAAAAATAAGTCTATACAGTGAAAATGTCTCCTTATTGGTTCCCCTCTTGGCAGCCACAACTGTTGCCTTTTTTGTTAGTGTTTCCTTCCAGATACATCTACATTCGCATCTACATTCACGTATATACTAACGTGTGTATGTACATTTAGATACACGTTTTTCTATACCTGTTTTTTCACTTAGTAAATCTAGAAGATGGTCCATATCAGTTCATGTAAATGTACTCCATTCTTTCTGGTGACAGAATAGTATTCCATTGTATTCCATTCCATCACTTATTTAACCAGCCTGCTATTAATGAGTATTTAGGTTGATTCCAGTTCTTTGCTGTTGAAAAGAATGCTGCAACCCTTGTACATACTTCTTTGCACATATGTACGACCATAAATTATTAGAATTGGAATTGCTGGTCAAAGGCTATGTACCTTTAATTTTGATACACCTCAGATTGCTCTCTTTAGAATTTATACCAAATTTCCTTCCCTCTACGAGTGTATAAGAATGCCTGTTCCCACAGCCTTGCCCCTACGATGTGTTAAACTTTTTGATCTTCATCAATCATCTGATAAGTGAAACAGTATTTTGTCGCTGTTTTCCTTTATAATTCTCTTGTTAAGAGATTAAGCATCTTTTCATATATTTAAAAGCCAGTATTTTCTGAGGTGTCTTGTCTGTGTCCTTTGCCCATTTAAAAAATGGCATTCTTTTGTCTTATTAATTTGTTGGAATTCTTTGTGAACAAAGAAAATTGACCATTTGTTAGATGCAATTAATTTCCCCCAGCTGTCTATGTCCCAATTAGATTTTCATGTCCTTGAGTACAGGGACTGAAACTTAAACCTCTCTCTGTTCCTATTCTTAATATAATATCACATACTCATACATGTAGGTGCTAGACAAATGTCTGTGGAGATAAAAGAAGTAAGATAGAGATTTAGAAGATTTTCGAGTGACCTAACCTAACCTATTCCTTCCTCTTATACCAAGATCAGTCAGGACTCCTGTTGTAAAAAGCAGAAACTAGCTGGCAAATTACACACACACACACACACACACACACACACACACACACACACACACGGTAGCACACAGAATCAATACGAGGGCTGCCAATAAGGCTCCGCAAACAGGTAGGCACCGAGGTAAGCTGGACAGCCAGCACCATAGTCAAGGTCAGGGCACATGATAGCATGCTTAAAACACCCCTGACCCCTCTACGCACTGCGGGGAGGCCCCCTCCCACCTAGGCACCGAGGCTAACATTTCCTTCTGTAGACACTAGAGGCCGCCGCTGGCTCTGCCGCCATCACCACCCTTGCAGAAATGAATTCTCAACTGCCCCAGCTTCTCTGTGACTTGCTCCAGATTCAAAGTCCCAGTGGGAGCTTCTGATTGGCAGAGACTATGTCTTTTACCTGCACCCTTGGAGCCGAGAAGTCTGGGAGAGCAAGCGTCCGAGCTTTGTGGCAGGCCACCCATCAAGGCCTACGTAATGGGAATTCCCCAAATGTGGGCAGGAGACTCCAACTGTGAGCAGCCAGGAAAACTGGACAAATGCACACCACCCTCTTTTCTCATATCTGGTTCAAGCCCTTCTCTTTGGTGAAGCATTTCTGGGTCACCCGGTCTAAAAACACTCTTCTGGACTCACATAACAATTGCTTGGGTCAATCACGATGCCAGAGAGGATTTGTGCTAAGACCTACTATGAACAACGCCTCCTCTGACTTTCAAATAGCGCTGGTGTTACCTGTAGGGAGGACAAACTGAGTCCTCAGAGGTTTCCCCAAGTCACACAGTAGAGCCACCTTGCTCTATTGTTTCCAAAGCCTGGAGGTTTCCCAGTGGGCTGTATTAATGGACTGGTATCTTATCCAGTTGGAGCTCTGGGGAGGCAGGGATTGGGCCACATTCTTCTTTTTACAACGTGGCAGCATCTAGTATGTAGAAGATGCTCAATTAATACTTGGTGGATTGGCCTGGATGATATCAAACGGGAGCCTATTCTGGAGGGTTCGCTAACTCTCCCATGAGGTCTGAGCCCAGGAATCATTTTGAGGTGGAAGAATTCTATTCAGGATCACTTTGGGAAGAAAAACCTTGAATCCAGGGATTTCCTTTACTCTTTGTCTTCCTTTTACCCTTTAACCCCATCTCCTCAAACGTGTCAAAACAGGCAACAAGGGGTTTGCATTTGTTCATTATTTGATCATCAGTGATTGTTTTTTAACCCCACCATTGCCCTAACACTCCAGTAGGAGAAAAAGACACAATCTCTGCTCTGCGGAATTTATATTCTAGTGGAGGAGATGAACGTCAATTAAATAATCAAACAAATAAATGCTAATTCGTAGGATGCTCTGAGATGCTATCCGAGGCAGATCCGACCTATCCAGTTAAGTAGGGGCAGCCTCCTTTGAGGACCTGGCGTTAGAGCTGGGATCTGGAGGAGGGGGGGGGAGGATTTAAGCTCAGAGGAGAATCCCAGTTCTTGAGGTGGCGATTTCCTCAGGGGTGAGTCACCATGAATCATCGAGCCTGTTTATAGAAAAGCGACAGAGGGACCTGGAGCCGGGTGGCCTGTTTGTTTGCGAGTGCGTCATGCCTGGATGGAGCCGGCCGTTGTCTCGCAAGTCCCAGTTGGGAACGCTGCCGTCCCGGTGCAGGCCCAATATAGCCGGCTCCGCCCCCATCTCCCGGCAGCCCCTGCAGCAGCACCCCCACCCCCACCCCGGGTGACTGGCCCAGCCGGCCTCCTCTGGGTTTCTCTAGTAGTTTCCGAGCAGCTGACGCATGCTTGCGCGCACAGCTGGGCCGGGCGCGTCCTACGCAGCAGCCGCGAGCCGGACAGCCGGTGCCAGACGGTTCCCGGCGGGGGGCAGGGGCGGGGCGCCGCAGGAGCCTGGGACTCCGGGCGGAGGAGGTGTGGACAGGGTGCCCCGTCAGGCTGAGGGTCCTGGCCGGGCTGCGGAGTTACGGGTTTGCGCTGGGCTCCCCGGGCCTGGGCACCGAGATAGTCGGTGGCATCGACCTGCGGGGGCCGATAAGGCTGCCCGAGCGAGCCTAGTCACCGCCGCAAGCAGCGCTCAGTGGGCTCCGCTTCCCCCTAGGAGCGCCTCCCGCCACCCCGGGGCGGGGGCTCCAGCCCCAGGGAGGGGCGCTTGGGTCTTTCCGCCTGACTCGTCCTTCTCTCCTGCACCCCCGAGGAGGCCCGCCGGCCTGCTGACGAGTTGCCATGGCATCCTACTACGACATCCTAGACGTGCCGCGAAGTGCGTCCGCTGATGACATCAAGAAGGCGTAAGTGCCTCCGCTGCGCCTCACAAAGCCTTTCACCCCCCGCCCCCCATCCCCACTCTCACCATTATGGGGCCCTTCAGAGGCCGTGTGAGGGAACCAGGTCCTTGACACCTGTAGACCCCTGGATGAGTAGGAGAAAGTCCATAGAGTGAAGTTCTCCTGGGAGCTGCACTCTGTCCTCCAGTAAACCCTCCCTTCCCCTCCTCTCCACTCCTGTCTCACCCCCAGCCCCTAGGTGTGGGCTTTCTCAGGATGCAGTGCAAAAATGCCCAGGCAATGTGACCAGAAAGGACCCAGTGCCCCTGTACTGTCCCTGGCCACATATCCCCTGGACCTTTGGAACCCCAGCCCCAGAGATCCCCAGGGAGGGTTAGGGCTGGGGCCTTCTCATCCTCACGTTTATCGTCTGCGCATACAAACAAGTAGCCCTAGCACTGGCTGCAGAGGGGAGATAGGGATCCCATTAAAACATCATAGCAGAGGCAGCTCCAGCAACTGCGGTGGACTGGGCTCTGAGCGGTGAAAGGACAGTGGTTGGCTAGTGGGAAAATGGGTCATTCTGTTCCCTAGTGGGAAGTACCGCATTTGTCCCGACCCAACCCTCTAAACTCACGTCCTGCAGGTATCGTCGGAAGGCTCTACAGTGGCATCCGGACAAGAACCCGGATAATAAAGAGTTTGCTGAGAGGAAGTTCAAGGAGGTGGCGGAGGCATATGAAGTGCTGTCGGACAGTAAGGGCCGGGGCTCAGGGCAAGGCATCACCCGTGCCCCCCCTCATGCCCCATTGCACTCCTTCCCATCCCAAAGCCATGCTGCCACCACCCCTGTCTCTTCCATGCCTGTTCCAACCTGGCATTTAAGGGCCCCCCTTCCACAGGGACTCTGGGACTTTTTCCTCTTTTTGCTTCAAATGAGCACCTACTGTGTGCAAAGTACCTTTTTCTTCTTCCCCTCGTCCCCTGTGCTCAGTGTCTGCTCCCCAGGATCTGGTAGTTGCAGCATGGGCCCTGACAAAGAAGGACGCAGGGCAGGTAACCAATGTGTGCCAAGCCTCCTCTGTGCCAGGTGGTGGTGGTCATCACCTCCATGAGTCTTCACAGTCATCCTGTGAGGCAGGATTTATCACCCCCATTTTACAGGCAAGGAAACTGAGGCTGGGAGAGGTGAAGTAACTTGCTCAAGGTCACGCAGACCTGGACCATGAATCCAGGTCTTATATTCATTCAAAAAATATTTGCTGAATGCTTGTGTTGCTGGGCCCTTGTTTGGTACTGCGGAACAATGGAGTGAAAAATCGGCAGTGTCCTTGTCCTGATGGGTTTGTTACATCTGGTCAGGGAAGGTGGACATTAACCAAGTTAATATATAGACAAGAGTATTCCAAAGAAAAGTAGCAGGGGGATGTGATAAGGAACAATGGGCACTGATTTTTGTTACGGTGATCCCAGAAGGTTTCTCTGAGGAGGTGACATTTAGGCTAAGCCCTGATCAGTAATAACACATTAATAATTGGCTAACATTTATGGAACACTTACTCTGTTAGGCTCTGTGCTAAGCTGTTTGTGTGGAGTATCTCATTTCATCCTTGCAACAACCCTATGAGATAGGTGCTGTTGTCATGTCCATTTTACAGATAAGAAGGAGCCACTGTGTGAAGGGCTGAGCTACTGCTGAAACCTATAGTCTGTGTCCCCTGTGTACCGTGCTGTCCCCCAAGTGTCAATCTCTGGGCAACCTCTGAGGGTCTTAGCCCAGAAGGGAAGGCTGGCATCCCGGAGGGAGGGAGAAATGATCCAGTCTCTCTTTCCAGAGCATAAGCGAGAGGTCTACGACCGCTATGGCCGGGAAGGGCTAACTGGAGCAGGTAGGTGGAACGGTGGGGCCTAGGGATAGAAGTGGGTCAGGGAGGAGAGAGGAAGGGCAGGTTCTTACAACGGATGCTCTCTTGGGGATCCTACCCATGTTTTAGGTGGGGTCCCCTAGCTTTGGCAAGATGCACGCCCTAAGCCCCCTCCTCATCCTGCCTCTCCCCCAGGAACTGGCCCATCTCGGGCAGAAGCTGGCAGTGGTGGGCCTGGCTTCACCTTCACCTTCCGCAGCCCTGAGGAGGTCTTCCGGGAGTTCTTTGGGAGTGGAGACCCTTTTTCGGAGCTCTTTGGTGAGCTGACCCAGGAGGCCTCTGACTAGTAGACTTCCCCCTCCATGCCCACCCTCCGTCAGCTGGGAGGCCCTCAGGGCGGAGGCTGAGAGGGAAGCAGAATTCCAGAATGAAGATTTTGTGGGGGTGGATCCAGTGTGAGCTGGGACAGAACCGACTCACGTGACCCTGTAGTGACACTTCAGAGACTTGCCTTATTAAACGATAACAACAACACATTGTTAGACCTCAACAATGACAGCCATGAAAGCAAGATTCAAAGCATCACGTGACAATAATAATGCCATTGCCAACAACAGATACCATTTTTTGGAATGATTAATATGAACCCTGTGAGGTAGATAATTTTATCCCCATTTGCAGATGAGGAAACTGAGGCGCATTCAAATAACTTGCTTCGGGTCACAAAGCAGATGGCAGAGCCAGAAGTGGAGCAGTGTCTGCCTGACATCACATCATGCTGGTCTTCTTAGACTGAAGGAGCTATCTATCTGTCTTCCCTCTTTGCCTTCCCCACTCCTTCCTTTATTCTTTATTGTGGACAGAATTTACTAATGAATTTTTTCGTATATTAAAAAGGAATTTAATTTGTAAATAAGTCCAAGCAGAAAAGTTAAAAAATCCGAAATGTACCCCGTTGCTTAGCAGCTTATATTTAGACTTAAAAGCAGGATTTGCACATTTTTGGGGGGAAATCTCTTCACCAGGTGATGGTTAATCTGCTTGTTTGTTGTAGATGACCTGGGTCCTTTCTCAGAGCTTCAGAACCGAGGATCCCGACACTCGGGCCCCTTCTTCACCTTCTCTTCCTCCTTCCCTGGGCACTCTGGTAAGTGCTGTCCCTTCCCATTTTGCAAGCTCTGAGTTTCGGAACCCCTCATCTCAGTTTGTGGCTTTTCTAAGCCTTCTTTCTGGTGCATCTGGAGCCCTGCCTCCGGGCAGCTCTGCAGACTGAGCCCATAGGTACCTGGCCCATTGTGACTGCAGCCTGCTGCTTACAGCCCGTCTAACAACCTCTCTTCCTCCTCCTCCATCCCAATGCCAGATTTCTCCTCCTCATCTTTCTCCTTCAGTCCTGGGGCCGGTGCTTTTCGCTCTGTTTCTATGTCTACCACCTTTGTCCAAGGACGCCGCATCACGACACGCAGGTGAGGGCTCCTCTGGGACCGTACTGGGTGGAGGGGAGCTGCAGACAACTAGAAAGTCAGCCCGTTGAGGGCAGCGCCCAGATTGTCCTGTTCACTGTGGCATCCCAGAGCCTGGATGAGTGCCGGCAGGACTCAGACATGCCCACTGAATGACCTGTGCTGTCTCCCACAGAATCATGGAGAACGGGCAGGAACGGGTGGAAGTGGAGGAAGATGGGCAGCTGAAGTCAGTCACAATCAATGGTAAGGAGTAGCTCTGCCACCCAGTGCCTGGCAGGAGGCCTCAGCCCCCAAAGCTCCCTCCCCAAACTGCTCCTGTCTAAACTCCCTTGGGGCATGGAGGGAATGGCAGCCACAGGCCAGACTAGCAGGAGCCAAGATGGTGATCATGGGGAAGGGGGCTAGGACAGGGAATTGAGAGGGCTGGCTAATCACCGTCATTAGTGGGGTGTCTGGAGTTTGCAGAGCACTTTCCTGTTTTTAAAGCACTTGCACACATACCATACCCCCTGTATTGTTCAAACAGCCAGGGGGAAAGCACGGCAGTTGGTGTGCACCCTGTTTTTCATTTGAAGTGGCTGCATCTCAGCACAGTTAAATGGCTCTAATGTCCCAGCTGGACAAGGCTCCATGGCCCTAATCCCCCAGGCCCAAGGCTCTGTCCTGCTTAGTAAGTGGGAAATCCAGGAATGAAACTCAGGACGCAGTATTCCTAGAGCTGAACTGTTCCCCACAATGCCTCGCTGTACAGGGTAGTCACCATGGCTACCCTTTCATGTCTGCTGACCCTGGAAATACTATGCTGTCTTATTTAATCATTGGAACAATTTAACAGTATAAATACTCTCATCATTTCCAATTTATAGATGAAGAAAGGGAGGCTCAGGGAGGTTGAAAAACTTGCCCAAAGAGATACTAGGTTCATGCAAAAGTAATTGCGGTTTAAATGGTTAATTGCAAAAGCTGCAATTACCTTTGCACCAACCTAATAGCTCTTACCGGCTGGAGCTGAGTACCTGCCCATGCTCATAACCACGATACGAGGTGTCAAAATGCCTATGTGCTATTTCCAAAGGAGGGACTAGAAGTGGTCAGAGTTGTTGCTGCATGAGGCAGCCTGGCAGCATTTCCCTGGCCTGGGCCAGAGGGCCTCATGGTGGCCATGACTCTTGCAGGTGTCCCAGATGACCTGGCACTAGGCTTGGAGCTGAGCCGTCGCGAGCAGCAACAGTCTGTCACCTCCAGATCTGGGGGCATGCAGATGCGGCAGACCCCTGCATCACGCCCCTCTGACAGTGACCTCTCTGAGGATGACGAAGACCTTCAGCTCGCCATGGCCTACAGCCTGTCAGAGATGGAGGCAGCTGGGAAGAAACCAGCAGGTGGGCGGGAGGCACAGAGACGACGACGACAAGGGCCCCTCAAGGCCCAGTACCAAGATCTGGGCATGCAGGGGACCCATGAAGGTGCAAGGGGTGACACAGCCAAACCCAGCCCAACCCTAGAGGAGAAGGCCTCTCGCTGCCTCATCCTCTGATCACCAGGCCCAACCCACCCCAATTCAGGTTGACTAGGGTCCTGCTCATGTCAGGAGAGTGGAGAGGTGTGTGGCCCTTTGAACTCCATGCCTCCTCTGCAGGTTCCCCCCAGGTCCCCTGCACTCCAGTGTGGACTCAAGCTTTGCTCTGCTGAGCTGATAGGTCCCTGGTGAAGCCCAGGACAGGGGCCTCAGGGCAGTGGGAGGGCCTGAGGAGCCAGGATGCACTTCTTCTTAGGGGCATTAGTGGTTTGGGGAGGTCCTTTTGTGCCCAGGTCTTCTGCCACCTATGTTGCTGATGTCAAGGAAGGAGGACTTGGCCTGGGGTTCTCTGAGCCTGAGTTGGCAGCTACACTGGGGAATCTCTGGCTCTCCTTGTCTAGCTGCGGACACCCCCCACCCTGGTTTCTGTGCAGTGTTGAGCTCTGACTGTCTCTGTTGCTTCTCTTCTGGTGCCGTTTCTTCCTCACTCTCTCCTCTCTGCAATTCCCCATGGGCCTCATCGCTTGCTTTCACTGCCGTCTGGCTAGGACTCCCTTCTTCCTTCCCTGAGAAGGCCTCAGTGTGTCGAGGAAGATGCTGTGGCCGGTAGGGCCATAAGGTCTTCCGGGGAGGCTAGCTGGGTGGGGCGGGAGCCTCTCGGCCGTCCAGATTCGGAACCGGAGCCCACTCCTCCTCCCTTCCTCTTGCTGCCTCAGCCTGCCCCAGGCCTCGGGACTAGGCAGAGGTGAGGCTGGCCAACCCTGGAGAGGTGGGATAGGGCCAGGGTGCCCCAGGAGGGAGGCCTAGGAGGGGACTGTGCCCCGTCCTACTTCACCATGCATCAGGGTGCAGGGAGAGGCCACAGGGCTAGCCCAGGTCTGCATGCTTGGCACCATCCTCCACGGCTTGCTGCTGACCCTCTCTCCTGTCACCCGCCCCCGCTCTCTCCCCAGATGTGTTCTGAGCTGGATGTCCAGGATCCAGAGTTGCTGCACAGTTCCAACAGGACAGCGCTCTCCCCTGTGCACTGGGAGGGGACCCTCCATTCCTGTCCCTCACCCGTGCAGGGCTAGAGCTGGGCCTGGGTGGTGGGTGGGGGCTGGGTGGGAGGCGTTGGTAGTCTTAGCCTGTAAACTCTTCCCTGGGTGTTTGATGTCGTCTCTTGTGGACTACATGTCCCAGAATGCAATGCGCCCTCCTTCCATTTCTGCTTGCCGGAAGCAGTGAGTGGTTATAGAGCTGTGCATCTTGGGACAAGTAGTTCCAACCCAGTTTGGCCTGTTAACTCTCTGTGAGATGGGGAGTTCTTACCATTTAGTCTGTCCCTGGCAGGGGTGGTGAGAATGTGGATGAAGGGGTAATGTTCTGAGCTTCATTCCCCTGACACCTCTTGTTAGTGCCGGGGTTAGAGTGTACAAATCAAAGTCCCGTGGCATCTGGGAGAGGCTCTTTTCCTGTGGGCAGTACGGGGTCTGAGGCCTGGGTGGGATCACTAAGCAATGTAATGGGCTTAGACCAGCAGAGAGCTTGAATTAAAGGGCATTCCCGTGTGTGTGTGTGTGTGTGCGTGTGTGTGTGTCCAGGATTGGCATGTGATGGGTGCTCCAGGCATGTTGCTGCTTGTATGGCTTCTTTGGCCTCTGACCCTGCTGCCCATTCTCTCTCCAGTACACAGCTGAGCTGCCTCTCCTCCTCCCTGCCTGGGGAGCCCAGTGGCCAGGGAGGGGAGTGGTGGAGCCAGGTTGTTGCCAGACCCTGTGACATCGTGTCTCAGAGACCTATCAAAGCCAGCTGGGCTGAGCTCAGACCAGAGGGAAACACTGGAATTCAATAAAGCTGAGTTTTCAGAGCTTGGTGGTGTGTTGTGTTGGAGTGTTCTTCCTTTCCAGGGAGGCCTGGATGACCTATGGGACCAGTGGGTGACACGCCCCCCTTTATTGCCCAAACATTGAGGTTGCAAGTTTTCCCCACTGACAGCAGAAGTCCCCACTTTGACCAGGCTGCCCTCCCCAAGTATGCTGTGGAATCCCGAGAATTGCTCACATTCTTCTGTCCTCACCTCCTGGGGTCCCACCAATGGCTTTCCCCAGGCAGCTGTGTTTCCCTACTCAGGGACCCACTACCCAATACTCGGCAGCACAGCTAGGACCAGACTAAGGTATGATTTGACTGAAAGCATGGAGACCACAGAAAGCAGGGAGCACTTGAAAACCTGTAAAGACATGTTCTCGAGGTCTGTAGACTGAGCCTCTCTACAGGTTTACTTAGCCCAGAGCCAGGGGGGAGTCTCAGAGGCCCGCCTCTCCCCACATGGCATGGTACAAATCCACCCCACAGGGGTCCAGGCCCACAACTCTCCGGACACCTATAGAGATGCCCTTCTGGCCATGGGACAAGCATCTTTCCATTGCCAAGCAGGGCACTGTGGCTCCCCACCAACTCTCTTAATCCAGGACAAGCACTTGGCTTCATCTTCAATAGCCAAAGGGGCTATAGCACATTTTTGTCAAAGCAAGGAAGCAGCCTGCCCTGAAAGAATTTCAAGCCGAGAGAGAGACTGGTGGAAGTTTGTAAATGACTGTTGTGCTGATTTCTAGCCTTTGAGATGCCATACTGGAGTTGTAGGCACCTCAGCTGAGCCCAGGTGAGGCGTAAAAGGCGGTCTGCTTGCCGGTTCCTTCTCTCCCTGCACAAGGCAGATGGTACTCGCCCCGTTTTCCATGTGAGGGGACAGCCTTCTTGGCAAGGTTAAGTGGCCCTAACTTCCAAGTAGCACCAGACCCAAGACTCTTTCTGCCTCGTTCCCATGTCCATCACCATTGTCCAAGGATGCCTCATGAAAGGCAAGTGAGGGCTTCTCTGGGACCATACAGGGTAGAGGGTTCTGGGAGCCATGGGAAGGGGGTGGGGGAGGGAGAAGGTACCGCATGTCCCCATGTGAATGCCTGTTGTGACATCTCACAGGCCTGGTCTAATAGTCACTATCAGGCTAGGACCTCATCAAGTCCTAATCCAGTCTACGAACTTGATTCCTGAGGCCCAAGAGCACCGAGCAGCTACCCCAGAACTGAAAGGAGAGATTCAGCACGCCCAGCTGGAATCCTAAGAAAAGCGATGGCCTCGTTGTTAGCTTCCATCCAAACCCTGGGGAGCCTGACTGCAGCCTGGCTCTCCCATCACACTCAGCATCTCCGGAGAAATGCAGCAGGCCTGGCTCCAGACTGAGGCTGGGGCAGAGCAGACAGAAGTTGGTAGGAGTCCAGGTTGCAGCTGCACACACGACACTAACTTTATTCATATTGATACAAAAGTAGATTTTTCTAGAAATGTTCTGCGCCAGAGGGAGAGAGTTAGTTGAGTGGCATGTGGGAGGAGGGCAGGGGATTGGGGAGAGGAGCTCTGAGGGAGGGGACCAGAAGGGTGGGGGCCAGAGTGTGGGTCAGGGAGGCAGGACAGGGCAGCAGGAGCTAGGACTTGGAAAGCAGGGGAGCTGGGTGTGGCAGCCCCTCCACCCTGTTCTGTCCACAGAGACACGTTAGGATGTTAGGAGCATCCCGAATGGCAAGAGATGGGGCCAGGGAACTCCAGCAGGAGAAGGCACTGGGTGTGATAACTACCCATGACTTTCCTCCTCCTGGCCGGCTGCCAGCTCCCCCACAGGATACCCCCAGGCTCTGGCATGCACAAGACTGGGCAGGCCTGCCTCTTCCCACTAGCCCTACCTTCCTTACACACTCCTCTTGGAAGGGCTAAGCCTGCCCAGGAGGGGCCAAGATGCGGGTGGGGGACCGCAGAGTAGATACACAGATAGACGTTCACACAGGCAAGAAAGAGGGAATGGAGGCTGGCTGCCCACCGAGGGGACTCCCGGGGCTCATTGGGGCAAGGCCTTGAGGATGGCATTCACCTCCTCCGCCACAGCTGTCAGGGCAAATTCAAACTGGTCCTGGGAAGGGAGGGGGAGAGGATGGTCGTGGGTAGGCCTGGTTTCTGCTCTGGCCCCAGTGGGAAGGGCCTTTGGGGGAGGGGAGCTGGGGAGTCACTTGGAAGAGGGAAAAGTCCTTTTGGGGGAGGTACAGAGGCAGGTGGGAGAGGCAGGCGGGAGAGGCAGGCTGCTACTGGCGTCCCTGGGCAAGGGTGGCATCAAGGGTTGGGACAGTCACCTTAGAGCGGACAAGGCCAGGCCGCTGGTCACGGACATGCTCCAGGGTGGCGGCAATGTCAATCTCCTTCACTCCTGGGGGCAGGAGGCACGGGACTGCTCAGTGGATGTCCAGAGGAGGATAAGACCCGGAAACCCTGGGCCGTCCTGGGGTGGGAAGCTTGGAGGACTGGACAAAGCCTGGGGCTGAGCCTGGGCACTATGGGGACGGTCCTTACCTTTGGCCATGCGGTTCAGTACCATGTCGATGAGAACGTAGGTGCCAGTGCGCCCTGCACCATCGCTGAAACAGGAGATGGTGTCAGGCTCAGCTCAGCTCAGGATCCAGCAGAAAGGGGAGGGGGGCAAGGGACATGGAGGCTTGGGGTGGGGAGGACACTGGTGGAGCCATAGGGTTGGTTTGAGGAGGGAGTGAGTGAGCTGAGATGAAGGGAGTGGTCATAGCACCTGGGCCCTGAATCGGGCCTTGAGTTGGAAGCCTGTGACCCATGGCGTGTCA
Organism: Rhinolophus hipposideros; assembly: GCF_964194185.1. Taxonomy (NCBI): domain Eukaryota; kingdom Metazoa; phylum Chordata; class Mammalia; order Chiroptera; family Rhinolophidae; genus Rhinolophus; species Rhinolophus hipposideros. The sequence continues at coordinate 85,215,494 of NC_138052.1, forward strand.
CTTGGGCAGTGGGCCAATGAGAAAGGAGAGCCCTAGCTCAGCCGCTCAGCCCTGGGGTGGAGGCAGCAGGAGGAAATGGGATTGGGTTTCCAGGCTCTGGCCAGGCTTTTTGTTCAACACATTTTTGTGTGTGTAAATGGCCAGATGGTAAATATTTTCAACTTTGTGGGCCACATATAGTCTCCACTGCAGTCTTCTTTTTCCTTCCCTTTAACCATTACAAACCGTGAACACCATTCTTAGTTCACGGGCCATTAAAAAAACATGGTATGCTGAATGTGGCCTCCAGGCTGTAGATTGCAGGCATCCAGGGGACAGGCAGGCAGTGTAGTGTGCAGGGGAGCCGGGCACAGAGGGGCGGGAATGAGGAATGCCCACCGCAGGGCCCTCTGGCCAGGACCACCCTGAACCCTTCCATCCCCACCCGTCCCACAGCCCCTCTCCACGCACCTGCAGTGCACGATGATGGGGCAGGAACGGCCCCGGTAGCACTTGTTCACCTTCCTGCAACAAGAAATAGGTATGAGGGCCAGGGGCACTAGCAGAGGAAAAAGGGAACTGAAACACACACGTGTGGGCCTCTCTTTCTTTCTCTTCTACCCACATGCCCAGGACGGAGTAGGAAAGAGGGCTGGAGAAAGGAGTCAGGGCTGAAGACAAAGAACCAGAGATGATGTGGGCAGCACTGGGCTTGCCTTGTCACTTACAAGCTCTGTGCCCAAACTATGCACCTGGAACAACTGATTTCACCTCTTTCAGCCTCAGTTTTCTTACCTGTAGAAAGGGTATGATAATCATAATAACCTTCTCCTTAAGGTTCCTCTTATGATTACATGAGATAATCCATGTAATGAACTAAGTGCAAGGTCTGGCACACAGATGCTCAATAAATGGTAGCTATTATTAATGATAATACATAATAATATTAACAGCCACCTCTGCCAGAAGTCTGAGGATGGCAGGCTTTTGCTGACTTCAGGGGTGTCAACCATGCCGCATCCCTGCTCTGATCCTCTGCCCTCCTCTACGACTGCCCAGGCTGTTCTCCTCCCGACTCAGGCTCCCTTTGGTCCTCATCAGCTGTGAGGTCAGGCAGACCTGGGCACAAGTCCCTTTGGCCAGGGGAGGACAATCCCTCAACTCTGAACATTGTGCTGCTCCGTATCCCCCTGGATCAGCCTCATCTCAGCACAGGTGCTCTGTGGTTGGGTCATATTCAGACTTGGGGTCCACTTGGATCTCAGACTCTTTGCTGCCCTACCGCAGCTTAGCAAGGAGCAGGGGATTTCTCCCTCCTTTGGTGGCCCAGTCTAACTTGCCCTTGCCTGCACACTCCTGACACCTCCAATGGTTTAGGAATAGGGAGAACCTTCTTAGGGGTTAGCAGACTGTTTCAGGGGCAGCTTCCTGGCTCCACCAGCCTTGTAGGGACCAGGTGAATCTGAATAGTTTCACAGGAGCCCACCTGGTTTTCTAGCACATTGGCTCGTACGTCAGAGGGCTGGGGTTGAACGGAAGCTGCAACAGTGGCTTCCAACCATTTAATAATAATGATAATAAATAGTATCTAGAATTGAGCCTTGCTGTGTACCAGGCACTTCAACTGGATTTTATAGACTTTATCCTATGGACTCTTTCAACAACCCCCTAAAGTGTGGGTCATCATCCTCATTTCACAGGTAAGGAAACAGAGGAAGGTCAAAGAACTTGCTGTGGGTCACTTTCTGGGACTTTAAAACATTATTTTGCCTTCTCTCTGGTGGACCTTCACCAAATTATAGTTATTAAGCAGCAATGAATTTGTTCTGGGTACCTAATGCCAACTGACTTGACATAATTCTAGCTGAAAGCAAAGGAACGTAACCTTTTAGCTTCCCTGTCCAGTCTTAAAAAGGGTCCATGCTCTACAAGGATTTTTGAAATGTGGAAAACAGGAAATAGCTCCGGTGCCCCTGGCATTGCTTTGAAGAAGCAATGTGCCTCCGGCCCCAGTTAGAAACCATTGTTCTGAGGCTCAGAAACTATTCCTAGAAGCTGCCCGGCTCTGCTCCTCTGCTCTCCGCCCAGCATCGAGGGACCTCGGGCCAGCCTGGCAAAGCTAGGAGAAGCAGGAGGAGGTCGCAGGGTGAGGGAGGCCCCTGCCAGAGGTGACAGGCTTCTCAGCCACCTGTCTGGGAGGGGGAAGGCAGAGGAGCAAGAGGCCTGGTCTGGATGCGGTTTCAGTTTCGGTGTCAGGACGGTAAGTCCCTCAGTTAGCGTCCCAGGCCAGCCCCCAGCGTCCCACTGAGTCCCCAAGAACCCAGAGATCCTCCAGCCCTCCCTCTGGTAGTATTTGTCTCTTCCCTGTGTCCCCCGAGCCCTCAGCTCCCCCAGCGGCCTTTGGGGTGGTCTCTGAGTCCACATGTCCTGTCTGTCCCGTTCATGCAGCGGCCACACCTGCCAATGATCACTTTTGTGACTATGCAACTGGAGTGAGAGTACTAGTTGCAGATCACAAAAATGACACTGGCAGCTGTGAGAGAGAGAGAGAGAGAGAGAGAGAGAGAGAGAGAGACAGAGGAGGGAGGGGAGAGGGACGGACGGGGGGGGGGGGACAGTGACATGCAGGGGATGAGACACAGACAGAGGGGCAGAGAAGGGAGGGAAGTGAAGCAAAAGGGGGAGGGAAGAGACAGAACAAGAGAGAGAAATGGGACCGAGGGTAAAAAAGGGACAGAATGATAGAGACATTGTATCATTGAGGGAAGGTAGAGGGAGACAGAAGAGGAAAGGGAAGGGAGGGGAAAGAGAAGGAAAGAGAGCGGGAGAGAAACAAAAACAGGCAAAGAGGCAGAGGGATGAGAGGGGGCGATGGGCGCGAGCGTGCAGCGGGCACAGAGAACCGCCCTGCGGCAGGGGCCCAGCAGGGCCGGGGAGAGAGGGAAGCAGCCGGCAAAACGGTGAGCCGTGCTTGGAGAAGCGGGTAAAAGAGAAGGAGCCAGTGAGGCAGGGAGCAAAAGAGGCCCTGAGAGGGAGACAGCGAAAGGAGCCGGACCGTACGGGTGGCGGGGTGGGCACCGCGAGACAGTCCTGGTTTGGGTGCCTCGAAGGGGGCGGCGGGAGGTCAGCGGCCCGACCGCTCCTCTGCAGGAGGAGCCCGGCTCCCGGCCCCCGCTCCCGCGCTGCCGTCTCCGCGCCGCAGGCCCGCACCCCGCAGCCTTCCGGGCGCCCGGGATGCTCACCTACGGAAGTCCAGCAGGGGCCGAGTGGAGGCCGGAGTGCCCTCTGCCGGCCAGCTGAGGAAGTGGAACTGCGTGAGCGTGCGCGTCTCCTGGGTCTGCACGTTCTTCAGGTAGAAGCTCCGCACCAGGAAGTCCTCGCACCAAATGTGCTCCGACACCAGGTTCACCTGCCGAGGAGTGGGTTCGGGCCTGACCCATCAGGCCTCTCTAGGGCTGTGTGCCCGCCCCCTGCTCTCTCCACATCCTCCCCGCTGCCCAGGCCGCTTCAAATTCTAAATCTTCCAGGAAGCTGACCCACCCCCCTACCCGACTGTCCCAGGTGTCTCCAATGACCCTAGCTGTCTGTGTCACTGTTCTGCTGCTGAGGACAATGTGTGGCTTTTCCATCTACATATAACTATTGTGAGCTTCTCAAGGCCAGTCTTTTTCTTCCTCTTCCTCACAGAGTCTAGCAACGTTTCTGTGCTATACACACAGAAACGTTGCTGAAATTCTGTAATTTAATTTTTTTCTTTAACATGAGTAAGACCAAAAAAAAAAAAAAACCAACTTAAAAAAGAAAAGCTGTTGCGTGTTCACCTGGTAATGAATAATCTACTATCCAGTACTCACCTGGTGATGAGAAACTTCTGTTGTGCTCTTCAAGTCTCTTGTCTTACCGGGGGTCACCTTCTCTCACTGGTCCGGAATCTGTTCCTCCTTCCCCTGCCTTTTTTCAGCCCCTTTTCCTCTTACCTATCCCATCCCCTAATGAAAAAGTTTGTTTCTATTTTTCATAAGCAACATATTTCTTTCTTTACTTTGGCCTCCAGGGAACTCAGGCCTAAATTAGGCTTAATTGAAGTAAGTCTTAATCTTGGTCTTTTGGCACACTTACCCTCCCTGTCTCATACTCTTGGCTCTTAGCTTCTTACTTCAGTTTTGGCGGTTTTATAGTTTTATTTCTGTACCTTTCATGATAGGTCCCTACAAATGCTTTTGGGCCCTAGACTGGACACACATTCACATGTGTGTGTGTATATACATACATATATATACACACACACATATATATGTATATACACACACAGAGGGTGCCAAAAAATGTACACATATCTTAAGAAAGGAAAATTGTATTAAAATTGTAATAATATATACTGATAACAAAAGATGGATACAAGTCACGTTTGACTTCTGCAATGACAAGAGGTGCTCAAAGTGGTTCCCATCAGCATCCAGACACTTCTGATTACAGCGAACTACTGCCTGAGCAACGCTGACCAAAGTGTTCATTTGTATACATTTTTTTGGCACCCCCAGTGTAGAAATATATTCATGTATGTATGAATGTTTACCGTCCACTTTTCCTATTCCCATTTTCCCGTAGCCATGGGGACCTGCTGACCTCATATATATGGTAGAGGGAGGAGCCCTCATCTGGCCAGTAGCGATCACATTGCTTGACACCATCCTCCACCAGCGGGGTCAGCATGACAATGACGGTGCAGCCACTCTCCCATACCATCTAGGGACAGAGACTCAGGTAAGCTCCATCCTAACCTCCTGGGACCTGGCTGGCCCTGGCTGCCCACAGGGCCCGTTTCCTGGAGAAGCCTCCCTCCAAGAGCCCACCTGCCAGAAGTCAGCGATGGTATGGGACAGCGGGCCCTGCGTGGCTATGTAGGCTGGCATCCTAGGGTCGTGCTCAATCTGGGGGCAGGAAAGATATATCATGAGCCAGAATGGGAAATGCTACTATGGAGAAGCTTGGTCAAAGGGAGCAGGCCAAGGTCTGCGGGAGCCTGAGGACCCTCCATTTCCACGCTAGGACATCAGGCCCCATCCACGGCTTCCGATGGGGAGGATGGTGATTATATGGGAATGGAGTTTATAGGAGGATTATGAAAACGGGGCAGAGATGGGGGCAGGAGCCAGGGCCACTCACAATGGGGCTGGCATTGATGTAATCACTCCGAGACGGGCTGCTCTCCACCTTCAGCTTGATGCGGGCGTGGTCATCTGCACAGACCCCACATCCCACCCCCAGGTTCCCCTCTAGTCATTGGGGTCCTGGCACCTCTGCCACTCAACCTGAGCCAGGAGTCCAGTCCCTTCCCCCACGCCCTCCAGAGTTCCCAGCAGAGAGAAGCTGGGCCAGGTCGGCCAGCAGGACTCACTCACAGGGCAGGAAGTCGGGGTGGCGGTTCTTTTTGATGTTGCCCTCTCCCTGAGCCGTGGCACAGGTGTTGGGCTCTGCCTGGTAGGCGCACAGGGCCTGCCACTCCTTGGCCAAGCGGTCACGGTTCCGCAGATGGTCCTCCATGTATGCCTGCAGGGACACCACAGACTGGCTCTGGCCCGCCCCACCAGCCCTGCCCCTCCTGCCATCCTGTCCCCTCACACGCTCTGGGCCCAGGCCCCGTCCTGACCAGAATCATGTGTCCCGTGGAAATGTCCATGTTGGCCTGGGCGGGCTCCTCGCACCAGGATGGTGTGCTGCTGTGGGAGCTGGGGCTGGCCTGGGCCGCGTCGCTGAACTGGGAGGACACGCTGCTCACTCGAGAAGGCTCCGATGGACCCTCTGCCCGGTTGAACAGGGACTTCGTGGCCATGTGCTGGCGGCACAGGTCCTGCAAAGGAAGGATCAGGCAGGGTCCAAGCGTCCCTGAAGCCTTTGCAACAGGGTCCTGAGTTCAATCTTGGGTCCTAGGCTCATCCTTGATAGACCTGAATGACCTCCTCTTCTGCCCTGGTCCTCGTCCTTTTTGGGAGCTGTTCTGCTTGGGTGGTGCCTATGCCAACCTCAGATATTACAGAGCTGAATCTCAGAATGCCAGAATCGTCACACTGGAAGAACCTAGTGACCATCTGCTCCCAATTCCCATCCATTCAAAACACCCTCCCAACACCCCTCCTGGGGCTCCTCCAGTACCCCCCATAAAACATCCCAAGAGATGGGTGCTGACTCCCCACCCAACTCCCCACTCTAACCCCATGTGAGACCCAGGCCCCCACACCCCTTCCATTCCCTCTCCTCAACAAGCTTCTGGGCTGCACACCTGGTACTCAAATGTAGTGTCGCCATGGGCCCCCTCGGGTCCCAAGGCTGCCAGGCGCTCCTTGTCCCGCTGCCGTGCATGCTGCCGCATACACAGAGCCACTGCCAGAGCCACCAGCAGCCCGGCCACACCTGCCAGGGCCACCAGAGTGAGCAGCACTGAGCGCATGGGAGACATGCTGCGGGCCGGTCTGGGAAGAACTGCAGCTGCCTCCTCCCTCTGTGGGAACAAGGCTAGAATCAAGAGGGGGCAGTGGTGGGGAAAGATTTAGGAGCTGCTTCTGCTCCCTGCTGGATACCTTCTGGGGCAAAGCTAGGGGGCAAGGGGCATGCCGGTACTGGCGGAAGGGTTCAGATGGACCCAAGAAACTCCTTCTCAATCCCCATCAGCCCAACTCGGCCAAACTACACTGCCAGAGACTGAGTGGGTGACCCCCACCAGGAGTATTTGCATTTAAAAATGGACGTAGAGAAGTGGAGAGAAAAACCCAAGGAATGCAATAATAGAATATGAGGCATCAGCGTTAGCTGCAGGATAGAACCATATTTTGAGTTCAGTGTTCTGTGTAAGGTTGTCCCTTGGAATTTAGAGATGGCTCCGAAGGCTCTGGGCATCTCAGGCAGTTCTTGCCTAGCGGAAATTCCGCCTTCCTCTGGAAGGCTGGGACTGCAGGAAGAGCCACTGGGGCCATCTGCTGGCCAGAAAGAAAACGGCAGGGGGAGGGCTGCTTTGGAGAAGTGGGTTGGGCCAGCCAGGTATAGGTTCCAGCTTCAGTTCTGTCAAGTTTGCCTTGGTCTCTTGGGGGCGATGTCAGGCCTCTGGGGCTTTGCCTGATTCTCCAGTTAGCTCATACCTGTCCCACTCCTGTCTGCAAGATCTGGAGCCCTGTCTGTGCTTCCAGTTCAGACTTCACCAGCCCTGCAGGGAGGACACTGGTCAGGCTCTCTCCAGCTCCATGTGGTCCCCACCCCATGCCATGTTCGGCCAGGTGGCTGGCACAGCCCATGTGGGCTTAGACTATTTCAAGGGGAGCATCGGCCACAGCCTGGGTGTATCCTGCTAGGGCTGGAGCTGGGGCCAGGCAGTATTTACCAGCTTGCTGGGTCACATCAGCCAAAGACAGGTTCTGTTCGTTGTGCCGTATGCGGAAGGTGAGGGCTGGTCCCACCACACTGCCAAATACGAGTTATGTTACTACCTCACCAACTGTAGACCCCAGGCTCTAGAACAGCGGCCAGCTCTGACTCTCTCCACATTAGAGGGTGGGGCTGCAGCTGATCAGAGATGCCCTACAAAGGTGTTTGAGGCCAGGGAGATACTGGATGGGGCCAGCAACAGGCCTAGGTGTGGCTGTACCTGCAATGCAGCTGGGAACATCTCTGACCCAGAGCTTGTCTTCCCCTCTTCCCCGAGCTCCTCTAGCCACCCTCCCCCCACTCAAGGCACTTCTAGATTCCTGCCTCCCCAGCCAGACAGCAGCCCCACCTGATGTTGATGAAGCTGCCCGAGGACATGTGCACATGCTCAGCCAGGATCTCCAGCAGCTTCACTCCTGCAGCCAGACTCAGGGGCCTGGAGGTAGGCAGCAGGCAGAGGAAGGAAGGTGGGGATCCTCTTGGCCACCTTCTTGAAACGGGCCACCTCCAGGAGTGCAGAGCAGCCCATCCCTCTCTCTACTTCACATCTGGATTTCTACTCTCTGCTTCCTGCCAGGCAGGCCAGCCCAACCCCTAGGGGACTGGAAGACTTCCCCAGCTGGAGCCCTTACTTCTGGTCAGTGACAATGTAGCCATACTCCTCCGCTGATGGCTGAGCTGAAGGCTGCCCCGCTGCTGTGCGCTGGCTCTGGCCCAGTGGACTTTTCTTCTCTATCAGGACAGGCATGGCAGGGGGGCCAGCAGCTTTGGGGGGCTCAGAGGTTCCAGAGCTCAGCACCTGCTGGGCTTTATTGGAGGTGGGGCCGGCAGTGGGGTATCCCGGCTGGGAAGGTGTAGGGGGTGGAGGCTCTGCTGTGTCTCCAGCCTGCATCTGCTCCTCCACTGTCTGTTTAGAAGAGAGGATATGGTCTCTGGGCAGTAGAGGGGCTCGGGGGGAGGAGTCCACACCTTAGACCCTGAGTTCCCTACAGTGGAGCTTAGGACTTGCTTCTCTTTCTATCCCCAGGGCCCAGTTCAGGGTTGGATACAGAGTGGGCACCCAGAAAAGTGAGCCAAGTAGATGAATGAATGAATGAGTGAATGAATGAATGAAAGGAACATGATAAGTGATAATCCACAGGATGGTGCTGGAGTAGGGAGAATCTTTGGAGCACGGTTATAAGGTGAATAGGCAGGCAATGCTTTTTAGATTTTGGTTTAGCCATGGAATCTTAGATGTCCAACACATGAAACAGATAGAGTTCCTCAAGTTCCAGGGGTGTCAGGAGCCTGCCTGCTCACAACTCCCCTCTTCCCCTAGGGCTCCTCAGAGCATGGTCTCAAATGATTGTAGTGGAAAAAAGCAGTGAATCAGAATTCTAGCTTATTGCCACGGAGCTGCCAGAGGGCCAGCCAGATGGCTCTGTTGGTTAGAGCGCGAGCTCTCAACAACAAGGTTGCCAGTTCAATTCCTGCATGGGATGGTGGGCTGGGCCCCCCACAACGAAAGATTGCAAATAGCGACAGGACTTGGAGCTGAGCTGCTCCCTCCATAACTAGATTGAAGGACAATGACTTGGAGCTGATGGGCCCTGATGGGTCCTGGAGAAGCACACTCTTCCCCAATAAAATAAAATAAAAAAGAATTCTAGCTTACGATGGATCCCGGAAAAACACACTTAAAATAAACAAAAGTTAAAAAAAAAATTCTAGCTTATAGTCTGAGTTCTGCCATCAACTTGAGGTGAGACTTAGGCAATGCGCAGTCTGTGGGCCTTGGTTTCCCCAAAATGAGGGTTTGGAGGATTTAGATTCTGGGTCCTGATCTTGAGGTTTAGATTTCGGCAAGGGGGTTTGCTGCCATGGGGCATGTATGGGTCAGGGAGGTGCTGGAACTCACTTTCTTGCTGTCAGCTCCAATGTTTACCATCCCTCCTGTAGAGACAGGAAAAACAAGACTCTGGCCAAAGGGCCAAGGCCAAAGTCCACACAAGGCATGTGGGAGAAGGGGCAGAGGCCCTAAGCCTGTTACATCTGCTGTGGCCGCTTTCCTCTCAGTCAGTGACTAAGACCCAGTCACTGGGCTCATCCTAAGCATGGCCTCATGCCACTGTGCTTCTGTCTTATAATTCTTTGTTTTATCAACTCTTCCCTCTGACATTGGCCACACCTCTCAAAGCTATTCGTTCTGTCCTCCCTCTACCTATACATCGTTGGCTTCTCCTCCGCATTGGCCATGCCTGTCTTTAGGTCCTCACTGTCATCCACCCACCCTTCTCATGCCTCGGATTCCTGCTCACTCCCCTGTACCCCGCCCCCACCCCCGTTGGCTTCTTTGTCCATTACTTCCACCCTCCAGTCCTTTCCAGTCCAGCTCTAACTCCTCAGCTCTCATTGCACCCCCTTGCTCCTTGCCCTTTGCTGCCAAGGACCCCAGCAAAAGAACTCCCTTCCCTGACCCTGACCCTTCCCCTCTAGGCGGCTCCATGGGGGCAACAGGCTTCCATGGGGCTGGTAGGTGCTGGTCTCTCTGCCTGGACACTCACCCAGATTTCGTCCCGCACCCTTGGGCAGAAGCTGCAGCAGGGTCGAGAGGGTAGAGAGCTGCTCAGGGGTCAGCTGACGAAGCTCCACCCCGTAGCCCGCCAGCACAGATGCCAGTCTCTGCAGAGTCACATCTGCTGGGAGCCAGACACAGAGGTAAGAGCTGGTGGCGAGATGCACTTGTGGGTTACAGATGGGTGAGTTGGGGGTGGGAGGGGGCTAGCATATCTAAGAGCGTCTTCTCAAACACCAGGACACTGATGCCCGCCCTCTTCTTCCAGCCCTTGTCCACACTTTGGGGGAAAGACCTTCCTGGGGCCAAGACCACACTTCAGGCCCACCAGGGACATCTGGACTCTCCCTGTGAAGAAGAGTCATGTCACCTCCAGCCCCCACTGTACCCCTACTACCTACCTACTGCCTGGCATTGATCGGGTTGTCAGTAGACATTAGTTAAATGTATGAATGACTTAAAGGGCAAGTTCACAAGTGCATGGATAGTCAAGAAGGAGTCCCCCAAAGCAGCCCCCACAGGCACGGAGTGGATGAAGACTGTCACCTGGCTGCTCTGCTGGGAAAGGAGGCTTCTCCCCACGACCCTCGAGTCCTTCCTCCTCTGAGGAGTCTTCTGCCCGGCTGCTGCCGCCTTGCTCTGGCAGCCTTGGTGCCCTGGCCCTGCTGGGCACTGGCAGCTCCTGGGCCAAGTAGAGCAGCCCTGACTCCTGGAAAAGCTGAGCAGGTGAAGGTCCTGGAGGGTCCCCATAGGAGTGGCCAGGGTGAGCCCCAAACATGCCCTTGGGGGCAGTTCTACTGAAGAGGGCAGGGGGATCGGCCTTGGGCAGGGGGCCGACACTGACCATCCCTGGGGAGCTCTCTGAGCCCTGGGAGCCATCTCGGGAGCCAAACTGTGGAAAACCAGAGATCCAGGTAAGCAGACATTAGGACTGGAGGGTTGGGGTTAGTGTGGGGCCGGTTTGTGGGGCTCACCTGATGGAACAGGTAAGGCTGCAGGAGGGTAGGTTCATAACTCAGGGCAGGGTGGGGTGGCTGCGGGGGCAGCAGCAGATGCTCCAAGAGAGGGGGCAGTAGCTCAGCCTGCAGAGGAGTCAGGGAGGAGCCCGCCCCAGCTCCGTCCCCACCCACTGGAGGTCGAGGAAGCCGGTGCTGGGCAGCAGGCGCAGAGCCCGTAGGGATGCCTTGTAAAAGCAGTTCCCCAGAGGGACCAGGTCTCCTGGGCACCAAGCCGGATCTGGGGAGGAAAGCAAAGTGTGTGTGTGTGTGTGTGTGTGTGTTGACTGTGTGGCAAGGGCATACAGAGCCTATGAGGCAGAGCTGGTGAGGCCAGGAGTGTAGAGTGAGTCTGACCTCTGAAGAAATGAGGCAGCCTCCGGGGAGGAGCGAGTACATGAGGAGGAGGCAGGGGCAGAGGTCATTGCCTCCTGGTAAGCATGCCTGGGTCCCTGAAACACAGCGGCAGAGGCTAGGGAAGTGCGAGGCTAAGAAGGAGAAGGGAATGGCAGGAGCAGGGGGAGGCAGCTGGCAACCTCTCTAGGTGAACCGTGTCTGCAGCTTGCCCATTGTCCCTGGGTGCATATCTCACGTCTGGCTCTCCAAGTACAGGTTCAAATATTCAACACTGTGGCCTCCTGCTCTGTCCCCACCCCCATCCCTCTGCCTTCTTCATCCTGGTGTCATCACCTGAGCTCCACGCCCTCATTTACTTTGCTTCACAGGGCCCGAACGATACCTTCCGAGTCCCTAACCACAGAAGATGGCTATATCTTCTACCGGATACAATTCCACATAGTAATGAAACTGAACATTAAACAACTTCAATCCAACACATTTCTAATTTTCCCATGATGACTACTTTGATGCTTCTTTGAAAATACCAAATATCCAAGTTTTTCACAACATTTAAAAAATACCTCTGTTTTGCTGGATCCCCAGGAATGACCTCAGCTCCTCCTGGGTGTGTGGGCATGTCAGATGACCATTCTTGAACTCCTTGTACCCATGCCCCAGGCTGCTGACGTTGGTGCCCACACCCCTCCATCTTTCTCCATCCATCAGGAAGATGCCAGACCCACCAGCCTTGCCATGCTAGAGTGGTTGAGAAAGAGTACTTACCTGTCCTTTGGATGAGGCTCTGGGGGGCGAAGCCTGGGGATGCGTTCCATCTCCTGGGAGATCACATACTGGGTGAGATCATCATGCCAGGACAATCCTGCCAGGGCACAGGACAGGGTGAGATTGGATCAGGACAGCCTGAGGGCCTAGGAACAGGGACCAGTGGAGATCAAAACTGCAACCCCTGCCCTGCAGTGTATTGAGTGTGAAAGAGCAAAAGGACAGTGGAGGGAGTCCAGAGACCTGGTGGGTGATCTGAAGTGTCCTTTTCCTACCCTCAGGAACAGATTTTGGAATTAGACTGCCTCCAGTCTGACTGGGTTTGAATTCTCTGCCACTTACTAATTGTGTGACCTTGGGCAATTTACTGAAACTGTCTGAGCCTCAATTCTCTCATCTGTAAAATGGGAGCTTATGCCTCCTAAGATTGTTGTGATAATTAAAATAACACAATATAAAATGGTTATAATAGTACCTGTCACATAGTGAACTTTCAATAAATGTTATTATCATCATCATCATAATTATTATTCCTATTCTTCTTTGTGTTGATCTTGAACTTTAGTTTTCTTTATTTGTAAAGTGGGAATAATATATACTTCATGGGATGTTGTGAAGTTCAAGTGCGATGAAGGAAATGAAAGTGCTTAGAAAACTCTAAAGCACTATACCCCTGTTTTAAACCTCATCCTCTGATCCATCACCATCACCGCCACCACCATCATCATCATCACCATCATAATCATCTCATCCTGAGGCAGATCCCCTGTTTAACCCTTTCCCACCAGGAAAGGTCAGTCAGCCGTTCTAAAGGAATAAATCTCCCACTCTCCACTTCCATTCCTTCTTCCCTGGCTCTGGATTAACAGTCTGTGCTGCTCTTAACTCCTTCCTGGGGTCTACCAGCACTCATATCTCTCCTTTCATGCTAATGTCAACGTAATTAACATTACACGGACTGTGTTCTTATTTAAGGCCAATTCCTCCACTTGAGCCCTAGATCTCATCCTCCACCACCTACTCAAGAACATCTTCCCTGCAATTCTCCCTTATATACTACACCATCATCTCCTGTATTCTACAGAATTATTCCCATTAGCATACAAACAGGATGAAATTTCAAAAACAATGCTTGATCTCACATTCCCTCGCATCACCCCACCTCTTTGCTTTTCTTTATAGCAAAATTCCTGGACAGTGTTACCTATACTGGCTGTATCCAATTGTTCTTCCCTCCCATTTCCTCTCAGACCACTCTATTCAGGATTTTATTCCCAACTATTTATTCCCAAGACTGCTTTTATCAAGATCACCGGTGACTTCGGTATATCTAAATCCAGTGGTCAATTCTCAGATCTCATCTTTCTTAACCTACCATCTTTCCACACTGTTAATCACTCCTTCTTCCTTGATACAATTTCACGTGATTTCTATGATACCAAACACTCTTGTTTTTTCTCCTACCTCACTGGATCCCCTTTTTCAGTCTCCCTTGTTGGTTCTTCCCCTCCTCTTGGTCCTCTAAGTATTAGAATTCTCTAGGGCTCTTTTCTTCATAAACACTCAATCCTTTGGTTATCTCATCCACTCCATGGGTTGAATTACCATCTACATATCAAAGAATTCCAAATTTGTATCTCCACTGCAGACCTCTCTCCCTCTTTCAAAACCCAATCTATGTACTCAACCGCCCACTCTACTTGAATGGGCATCTTAAACTCAATATATTCAAAACCAAACACTCCTTCCCCCAAGCTGATCCTCCCACATAGTTCACGACATCTCCATCAACCCAGTTGTTTACTCAGTAAAACCTGGGTGTCATCCTTGACTCCTGCCTTTATTTCATAGCCATATCCAATCGTTCATGAAATCATGCTAACTACCTTAAAAATATATACAGAATTCTGTCATTCCTCCCTACCTGCCTGCAACCACTCTGGTCCAGGCCACGTATATATATCTCTTACATGAATTGTTGTGGTAGCTTTTAATGGTCTCTCTGTTTCTAACCTTGAATCCCTACATTCTATTCTCAACAGAGCAGCAAAAATGATGCTTTTAAAGTAGAAGTGAGGTCATGCACTCCATGCCGAAAACCTTGTGATGGTTTCCTCTTATTCAGAGTCGAGCTGATATCTATACATCTCCTCTAAGGCCCTGTAGTGAACTGCATCCCTTGCCCAGGAGCTACTAGAATGCATCTTCTACGCTGCCTCTGGGTCACTCTCGACAGCCACACTATAGAGGTGGTCTCCACGGTGTGCCTCAAACTCACACTTCGACCTGAGGGCTTTCATTCTAGCTCTTTGGTTGATGTGAACTACAATCTCCCCAGGTAACCTTCTGGAAAACACCTCCACTTCCTTGATGTCTTTCTTCAAATTTCATAGGCTCAATGAGGTCTGTCTTAATCAATTTAATACTGTAGCTTCCTCCCTCACCATTTCTGGTGACTGTAGCCTGTTGCAATATTTGCTTTTTCTATGGCACTATCACCTTCCAACATACTACTTATTTTCAATTTATATAGTGTATTCCCTCTCCTCACCCTGGAAAGTAAACTCCAGTAGACAGAGACCTTTGTCTGTTTTATTCCCTGATAAGTCCCAAGCCCCTAAAACTGTGTTTGCCACATAGTAAATACCCAGTAAGTATTTGCTGAATGAGTGAACTGGATGAGTGGGGTGTTCTTCTGACTGAGGACTCCAGAATTCATAGGTCTGGAGCACTCAGACCGTTCCAGGGACTGAGATGGCCCTAAGGGGATGGATGCTGGCCTCTTACAGTGGCTTCTTCTAGAAGCCTCCTTTGAACTTCTCAAGAGTCTACATATGAGCAGCCCATCTCTAGGGTTCCACAACACTCCTGTTTCGCCTACTTCTCCAGTAAGGTGTGGGAAGGTGAGGCCCTAGGAATGGTGTGATAGGAATGTTCCATGAGAGAAATCCTTGAGTCAGGTGACCCTTCCCTTTCCCATCCTTATCTAATCAAGTTCCAGTCCCTCTCCTCCAATGACTCTACACCTCACCTTGGGACATAAGCTGTCGGAGCACGCCTTGTAAGCGTTGAAGAACAGGGGAGGTGACCTGCAAAAGGGGCCGAGCCTGCCCCATTCCCACCTGGCACTGTCCAAATAAGCCATCTAAAAAGACAAAAGTGGTGTCAGTAGGTGGTTTGGACAACAGGCCTTCCAAAGTCCAGGTTGCAAATGGGCAGGACTCTCTTCATCTCCTCTCTTGGCTTCAGAGAGCTCTGCTCCTCCAGGCCAGTCCCCCATTTTCCCAAGCCCAGTACCCCTTCTCCCTTCCAGGCCTCCCCCCAGTCTTTGTTATTGTGTCCCCCCATCTTGTAAATCCTGTGCCTGGGCCTCACTCACCCTGAATACAGACTTCAAGGTGAGAGCAGAGTCTTCGGTCAAACAGACAACCTGTAGAGGGAAAAGTGAGCAGAGGCTCAGACACCCACACACATAGCATGGATGGACATGCTGAGCGAGTGGGAAGCATATGGGTCCATTCTTTCATTCTAAGGAAGACTTTAAGCTGAGAGGAGAAGAGGGAAAACGCCTAGAATACTTAAGAGAAGGAAACACAGGGTATGGCTTTGGATTGTAAGGATCTGTGAGTCTGGATGCTTTCCCTAAAAACTTCAGTTTGCTTAACTGAGTGATGGGGAGAAGAAGCCTTCCAGGTGCACGGGGGCAGTGACAGTGGAGGAGCACACACTTGTACTCTCATGGAATTACTATGGGGGACGTTTACCGCCAAATTTTGAGGAGAAGAGGACTTTCCTTCCCAAAGCTCCAAACACATCCTAACTGATGGCCTGGACCCCAGAAAAGGTAAAAACCCTAGCACGTCTCCCCCCTCATGTGGGAAAGGAGGAAGGATGGGGTGTGTTTAAGGCAATGCGTCCTACACTGTCCCTACAGTCCGTGGACCCTGTGACGCTGGCTCTGTCCGCGGTGCTGAAGCTCTGAGCCTGGGCCGCAGAGGACTTGCCTGGAAGCAGTTATGGGGGAGGGAGGGGTGACAAGGAGAGGAGTCTCCAAGTGACGTGACCCCTCCGCTGCTCCAGCATTCATCTACCATCCTACTAACCCACAGCGCCACAGGAAGTACCCTGCAGTGGCCTCCAAGCCCAGTGGTGAAGGAGGGAGTGTGACAGCTGGGCTGCGCCCCTTCCGCCACGCGCCCCTCGCCCCCACCCTCCCCTGGCCCATGAGTCAGCGCTGACTGTCTCTGTCCTCTAAGATGTGAGTCAGCACCGGGGCCAGGCTGTGGGGAGGGGGACCGGAGAGGACCCTTCCTTCTTCGCTCTCTTCCGCCCTCTCCCCCAGCTGTACCCCTTATCGGAGATCAGACCGAAGCAATTGACCTCTCGAGCGTAAAGAGAAACGCTGAGCCTTTCCTCGGCCCGATTTTCTACGGGGACCTGGGACCCCGAGGCTCTCGGCCCAGACTCCGACTACCGGGAGCTCGGAGTTCCCTCTCCCTCCCCCTACCGCCCTCTCCACCTCTCAGCGCCAGTGGCCACTCCTTTGGCGCCTCGGTGCAGCTTGCTTCGCCCGAGGTCTTGTAGCCCCTCGTTAAGTCCCTTTGTCCATTTGCACCCCCGTGCTTCCGCCCAAACCCGCAATCTTCCCGGAGTCCGCTCCTCCTGGGTCCCGCCCCCGTATTCCCAGCCCCACCTCCAGGCCTACGCCCCTTTCCTCTCAGACGCCCTCTCATCTTCCTCATCTCACAATGCCCCTCCTCACCCCACTCCACACATATTCTACGCGAGCTTCCTACCTTCGAGACACTTCCCCGCACCCCCACCGAGTTTTGCTCCCGGCACCATATTGCTCCCCCCGCGCTCCCCGGCTTTCTCCTGACCGTGGGCACTAATGGCGCTGCAGCCCCCCGGACGGCTGCTCAGCAGTAGGAGGCAGAGGAGCACCCGAAGCCCGCCGGATCCTCCGGGACCCCCAGGCCGCCGCGGGTGCCGCATCCCACCCGGCTCCGCGCGCTCGCTCTGCTGCCGGGGCCGCAGCAACGCGGAGCTCAGCCTCCCAGAGGGTCCGGGGCGGGGCCTGCCACTCCCCACCCCCCCACGAGGCGGGATCTACACGCCCCTGTCGCCGCTCCTCGGCCAACCGGGAGGGCGGTGACGACATCTCCACCCCCGGCTCTTACGCTTACTTGCGTCACAAGTGGCGTCAGAGCACTGTCTTAGCAGGGGACCTACCCACCCCGTCCCTCGTCCACCAAATAGGCGCCTCACTAGAATTCCCACTCGGCTTTACCCTCTTTTGACATAGGCTTCTCCCCAAAGACCACCACCTTTATTCCCCAGTCCCGGGGTTGACGAAAAGGGTTATTGTAGTTGGATGGAAACCAGGAAAGATACGGGAGTCGGGTCGCATAAACACTAAGATGACGAGCATAAAAAGGAATAGGACAGGTACTCTTACGCATGTCAATTAATGGCACCGATGTCATCCTCAAGAGCAGGAATAGCTATGCGTGTGTGCCTAGATTCCAGTTCTAGCGATGCCACCTACTAAGGGTATACCTTTGGGCAAGTGGATTAATCTCTCTGCGCCCACATTTCCTGATCTGTAAAATGGAGTGCTGATAGTACGTTGTTTACCAGGTGGTTGTGAGGATGACAGGAATTAAACTCCTGTGAGTCACTTAGCAGAACAACTGCCCTGGCACATGCGAAACACTCGACGCACATTCACTTTTGTTATTAGCCTTGACTCTCCTTTCTTTCACCCTCTTCTACCTCGAGTCTATCAACAATCTCATGGTTTCTACCTGCAAATGTTTTATGGTTTATATCTGCCATCAGACCACTGCTCTCCATACTCCTGTCCTATCCAAACCGCTGTGCTCTTTCTTCATGACTATTGCAGTAATCAACTAACTAGTCTTTTGCTTCCACTCCTGCCACTCAATAAGCTAGGAAGGGAGCTTTGTGATTTGCTCACTTTACTTTCAAATCTGATCACTTTACTTTCTTGCTTTTCAGTAAAAATTTTCCAAAATACAAAAAAAGATAGTAGTGCATAGGTAGTAAATACTCATACACTCATCATCTAGACTTAACAGTTACTGACATTTTGCCATATTTGCTTCTTTTTAGTTTTAAAAGTAAAAAATAGACATCATATTTCCCATATAAATACTTCAATATACATATCCAAGAAATAACGATATTTCCCACATAACAAAAATGCCACTGACATCCAACAAAATTTACAATAATGCCCAAGTATCATTTGATGCTCAGTTCATGTTCATATTTCTCAAATTGTTTCCAAAAATACCTTTTTTTCAGCTGTTTTGTTTAAAATAGGAGTCATAGACTACCATCGCTTTTTGTTGTTTCTTAATTCTGTTTAAATTCGCATAGACAGGGCGCCCCCTCCTCCTCCATCCTATTTTTGACATTTTGTTGAAGAGACCAGGTCAGCTTTTCTTGACAACTCCCCACCTTCTGGATTTGTCTTGGTTGTTTTCTCATGATATAGTTCCCTATAGTTCCCCTGTTTATATTCTGTATTTACCCTGCATTTCCTGTAAACTAAAAGTTATAGCCAAAGTCTTGTTTGGGTCGGGTTAAAATTTTTTTTAAAGCAAAATGCTTTACAGGTGATGCTGTATGCCCTGATTGCATCATTTCAGGAAGTGCGTAATGTCTGACTGTCCCACTATTAGTGATGCTAGATTGATCACTGATTTAAGGTAGAGACAGCCAGATCTCTGTATGTACAGTTATGTTTTCCTCTAGTGACCAATACGAGTTCTGACAATTAAGTTTGTGAACTTGTAACGACGTTGCTAACTTTTTTTAATATCAGAGGGATTATTCATTCTGAATTTGTACCAACTGGACAAACAGTTAACCAAGTTTACTATTTGGAAGTGCTGAAAAGGCTGCATGAAAAAGTTAGACGAAAACGACCTGAAATTTTCGCCAACAATTCATGACTCTTGCATCACGACAATGCACCAGCTCACACAGCACTGTCTGTGAGGGACTTTTAAGCCAGTAAATAAATAACTGTATTGGAACACCCTCCCTACTCACCTGAACTGGCTCCCAATGACTTCTTTCTTTTCCCAAAGATAAAGAAAATATTGAAAGGAAGACATTTTGAGGACATTCGGGACATCAATGGTAACACAAAGACAGCACTGATGGCCATTCCAGAAAAAGAGTCGCAAAATTGCTTTGAAGGGTGGACTAGGCTCTGGCATTGGTGCGTAGCTTCCCGAGGGGAGTACTTCGGGGGTGACCATAGTGATATTCAGCGATGAGGTATGTAGCACTTTTTCTAGGATGAGTTCACAAACTTAATTGTCAGACCTCATATGTAATCCATGGGAAAATATTTTGGCATGCTGAGAATATCTAGTTCCCTATCAACTTTTCACTTAATGGTTTGCCAGATACTTGACTAAATGATTTCATTAGAGGTTGCAAAATGGTGATTTTTTTCCCCTATCATTCCTTTAACATTTGTTAACTGATATTATTTCACAAAGAGGAGCTTTCTCCCATCTACTGGTCTTAGTTACCCTGAAATATAATTCCAACTGGAGAAGTGGCATACATTCTTAGTTTTTTTTTCTTTTTACCTACCACTTTTCAGAGTAATGAGCTGGTATAATAGTTACCTCCAACAATGACAAGGTTTTAAAAAAAAAATTTATGACTTTTCTTGTTTGAGCACTACTATGAAAATATGGATTTTTATATATTCAGTGTGTATCAATCAGTTGCAGTAATTATTCTCTTTGATATTCAAATTGTTCCCGAGTAAGTCAATAAAGATTCCTTTAAACTGGTTCTGGTCTCCTTCTGAAACATCTCATTAATCACTGAACGCTCCCTTGCTTTCTAGCACTCTCAGGTGTAGTGGGTTCATCTGTTTTTATTCCCTGACCGAGACCTGGAAGCAGCCATTCCTCCAAAGAGACTTGGTAGCTTTCAGTAAGGACTGATCTTAGGACTGATCTTTTAGGAGTGATTAATGGCTACCGAGCTGATGTGCTTCTAGGCCTTTCAGTGCACAGAGCTAGGATATTAAGACATGCACACTATTTCTGATTAAAATTTAACTGTGACTTTTACTGAACTCTTGATTTATACTTGTATCTCCTTATTCTTATACTGAAAATGTTGGTTTCTAATGACAACATACTCACTTCTATGTTCAGTGCTACGATACGCATACAATTTATAAATAATAATATAGTCTGCTAATAAATAATGAATACGTTTAAGACTTTTGGTAGTTTATTTTGTCCTTAGACTATAACCCCTAGGAGTATACCATCAAAATATTGTGTTCTAAAGTAATTTGAAACAGTTCTTTTGTTTGTGTAGTCATTTTTAACAATTTGATATATAATTTGGTATATTTCTTTCGGTTTGTTTTCAATTTTAGGGTTTGATTTTTTATTGTTATGTAATTTTATTTTTTGAACAATGTAAAATATTTATATTGTTCAAAAAATTAAAACTATATATACTCAGGGAAGTTTCTGCACCTTCCACAATTCCCCCTGCCCTCTTGATCACTTCATGCCATCTATTTCCTTTTTAAAAAACTTTGTAAATTGTGAAATAGAACAGACAGAAAAATGCATAAAACAAAAATAGACAGCTCAATAAATGATCACAAAGTGAATACTCATGTAACCCTAGACAAGAAATAGAACACTTGGGCTGGCCCAGTGGCTCAGGCGGTTAGAGCTCCATGCTCCTAACTCCTAAAGCTGCCGGTTCGATTCCCACATGGCCCAGTGGGCTCTCAATTCCTCGAGTCCCTCAAGGGATAGTGGGCAGCGCCCCCTGCAACTAAGATTGAACACTGAGCTGCCGCTGAGCTCCCGGATGGCTCAGTTGGTTGGAGCAAGTCCTCTCAACCACAAAGGTTGCCAGTTTGACTCCTGGAAGGGATGGTGGGCTGTGCCCTCTGCAACTAGAAATGGCAACTGGACCTGGAGCTGAGCTGCGCCCTCCACAACTAAGACTGAAAGGACAACAACTTGACTTGGAGAAAAGTCCTGGAAGTACACACTCTTCCCCAATAAAGTTCTGTTCCCCTTCCCCAATAAAGAAAATATTCAACACTCATTAGTTATAAAAAAAAGAAATAGAACACTTCCTGTACCCTAGAAGCTTTATCCGTAGAAGCCTTATTGTGTCCCCCAGTCATTATTTGTTTCCAATTATTTGTTTGCTTTTCTTTACAATTTTATAATCTCAGGACACATGCTTAGGTTATAAAACTGTAAAGGAAAGCCAAGAAACACGAGTTTTGGATTACCCCCAGTCTTGAGTTATCATTAATACATAGTGTGACTGTGTATCGTCTTATACATGTTTCCTATGGCACATGTGTGCCAGGGGAGGCAGACAACCTGTAACAACCTCACAGGGAGGAAGCTGGAGAAATAAATAATTGCTCCTCACTCTTCATTCTCTCTCTTTGATCTCTTTTTAGGTATTCCCATTGTGCTAACCTTATCATAATCCAGAGGAAGAAGGAGTTCCTTGAAGTAGTGCAGCCTCTTTGGGCAGAAAACAGGGTGAAGACAAGTGGAGAGTAGATCCAGGGGCCAAACTTAAGGTTTCTGTTCAGTTGATACCCTTCTCTCTGTTTAAAAACATTTTGGAGAAATCATTTGTCAGTATATTTGTTACTCTTTTGTAGGTAACTTGTCTTTGGTTGTTAACAGTTTTACTAAGCTGTGACCAGGGAGGGGTTTCTTTTTATTTCCTCTCCTTGAGATTCAAAGGATTTCTTGACTCTGTAGCTTGATATCTTTCATCACCTTTGAAACATTCTCAGAAAGAACTGCTTACATTGCAACCTGGGACTGTTGCAGAACTGTTTCTCGCTTCAGGCCATACTAGGAGAGTCTGATGGATTAATGGTAAATGGGTCAGAGTAGCACATTGAAATGTGTTCGTTGTATTTTGCCTCAACTGCCAAAGGGGCCCGTTCTTTCACAAAGGGTATTATCTCTCCCTCATTTTTTTTTATTGTGGTAGATATCCTAGGTGAAGTAACTTGTCTCACTTTCAAGAGGATATAGCAACATGCCACAGACAGTTGGACCCTAGAAAGTTCACTGATGTGGCAGGACTCTGAGCTTTCTTGATGTTCCTCTTCCATGCATATGTCTTATGGCATCTAGGGCACTTGCTGCCTCCTGCTCACCATATCCAGTTGGCACAATATCATCCAAGTAATGGACTAGTGTGATTTTCTGTGGGATATCAAAGTAAAAAATGTCTTTCCAAACCATATTTTTACAGAGGATGGACAGGGGAGATGACATAGCCTTAATTCTTTTTTACTTAAAAAAATGTGACTACTAGAAATTTAAAAATTATATATACAATTATAAATTATATTTCTATATAATTTATACAACCACTGACTTAGAAAAATCTTTCTTTTCCATTCTTGTTAGGAAAGACAGCTGAAAGAAGTTTGCATTCACATAGCAGCAAAGACAATATTATACCCTAAGACTGTCCTATTTAAGCTGTAAGAGTTTATAGATATTCTTTATTTAATGTACTATTTTTTACTTTATCTTTAGCATTTTTGTTTCCTCTTTAAGAAATTTTCTCCAACTCTTAGGACACGGAGTTATTTTCTTATACTATCTTCCAAATGTTTCATCCAGAAAGTTTTGTAGAGTAGGCGTTCCTAAAATCAAACTAAAACTGCCAAATGGCTTTAAGTTATGGAGTAAGCTTCATTGTTTAATTCTTCACATTGGCTTATAATCCACTGGATTCTATTTGTGTGTATGTTTTAAGTTATGGATAAAAGTGAATTTTTCTTCTACAAGGGCTCCCAGGGGTTCTTGAACTACAAGTGTGTATTAAAAAGATTACCCTTTCTTCTCCGCAGTACCATCTTTATTATAAAGTGTCCACATTGTTCTGTGTCTGTCTATCAGCTCTGTATTTCATAGATCTACCTGTCATCTTTGCATCAATACGACACTTTCTTAATTACTACAACTTCATGCTCAGTCTTGATATCAGGTAGAGCAAATCGTTCCATCTTCTTTTCAAAAACATTTTTCTCTTATTCACTTCTTACATTTTGAGAGGTTCATAGTTACTATTATTTATTATTAAAGCATAACTTATATCCAGTAATGTATATAAACTTATGTTTATAACTGTATGATTATTAATATAAGTGTACAACTCTGTTACTCCTTAGAAACAGTAAATCTCGATGTCTGTCTATTTGCTGACCCCTGTGAGTATCCAACGAGTGAGAGGACTTTGAGAAGTATAAAGCTTAGCAAATAAAGTATCCTGGTGTTTGGTTGGGCTGAGCATGGGTGGTCAGATTACCCACTCCCTTTTAAGAATTTAAGCTAGTAGGAGCAAACTGGCATCGAAATAGTTAATGTCTGTACACTTTAATCATAGCACGCCCCTGATGATTCCTGGTAACTAGATGAGTGGGAAAGCCCTGGTAGGGGCTGTAATGCTGGAGGTGGAGACCCCCATAAAACAGCAGGGTGCAGGCCTGTTTGATGGAAGGGCGGGCAACTAGACCACCCAGTGTAGCTGGGTGTGGGTGGGGAAGGCTGACATTCCAACTGTAGTACCATCCTCACTTTCTCCACTTCAGGAATGGTCCCTGAGAGGAAAACCAGACAGAGACCAGCCTCCATGAGCACTGTCTGAGGAGCTGTGCTCTCCTCACCCACACCCCTGCTCTGGTCCTGCCTCCTTTACTTTGGAGGCTCTGACCAGGTCCAAACCCTACCCATCCTTCCTCAAAACAAGGCACAGAAAGACTTTGCATGAAAGTCCACTTTCATGATCCAGAATTGGGTGGTCCTAGAACTGCCCCCTCTGGAGGGCAATGGAGAGGGCAGCGGGACAGAGAGCCTTCTCACAAGGTCTCAGTCAGTGACAAGGTTGTGGCTCACAGTGGGGGCAGCCCAAAGAAGGCCTAAAACAAGAAGAAACAAAGGATTGGAATCAGTTCGTAGGGAGGTGGCCCCTCCCTCACCTACTCTCCTTTCATAACAGCCTGTTTTGAGCAAGCCCACAGTGACTCAGCCCACTGACTGAGCTTGTCCCCATGGCTCCCACATATAGTTTATACTCACTCCTGTGATTTTCCCTTGGTCTCAGAGCTGAAGAAGAATGGCAACACCTTGTTTGCACTGGCAGAAGCACCACGGCAACCAGTCCCTCACAGGTGGGTCTGCCATTTAGCTCTGAGTGCGTTAACCCAGCAACCAATCCAGGCTTAGGAAGCCCAGCTGCCACCTTACAAGAGTGGGGACCAAGAGAACCGGTTTCCTAGGAGAGCAGGAGGGGCTGGAAGCCCCCTGAGGTATAGGCTGCCTCTGGATGGAGTGCACAGCCAGCTGGGGGTGCTAGCTCCTCTGTCACCACCCCCGTCCAGGCCACCTAGGTCTCCCCTGGACCTGGATGATCCATTTCTTACGGGCCTCTCAGTTTTCACTCTTGGTGTTTTCACAATCCATTCTCCAACATCACTAGAGTGGCCTTTTAAAATCGTCTACCAATCACATTGTGACATCTCCTTCCTTAAAATTTCCCAGTTAACCTGCCATTATACTTAAAATAAAACCCAATTAAAAAAAGTTTTTTAACATGATCCATGAGGCCCTGTACGGTCAGTCCTGAGCTTCCGTCTCCAATCTAATCTTCTAGCACTGACTTTTCTGTCTGCTTCTCTAACATACCATGGTATCCTTGTCTGAGGGCATTTGTCATTGCAGTGCTCTCGCCTGGGAAGCCCTTCCTTTACAGCTTCCTCTAGTTGCCACCTTCTTGTAATTTTGGTCTTAGTCCAAAAAACAAACAAACAAACAAAAACGACTTTTGGCAATGTGGAAAGGCCTGATGTTTGGCACAGCCCAACCCCCACTGTGGTCCCTATGAAAAAAGGCAGGAGCTGTGCAGGGGACCTGGCTCCAGTCTTGCCTCTACCATAAATCTGGTGTCAGTCTTAAGTAAGTCCCTTGACCAGCCTGGACCCCAGCGTCTCAGCTAAAAAGATAGATGGGAGTGCTAGATGGGTGTTTTCAATCTGGATTCTGAAGAATTCAAGCATCTCAGGGAAATAACTCAGAGCTCTACCCAGATGACTGGCCCAAGCCACAGAGTAGAGCAAGGTAGTGTGTGTGTGTATGTGTGTGTGTGTGTGTGTGTTCTGAATGTGAAAGTCCCTGAGCTACCTCTCCTATTTATCCAAAGGAACTTTGCTATCACTTGATATAAACAAGGGAATGTATGGAGCAAAGGAGGATCTTTAATTTTGAAAACTGCAGTTTTCAATGCTTATACATGAAACTATATATCATCTCACCCTTAGAGGCTCCCGCTTCCTTGCCCTCCCAGCCTCTTATGCGGATTCCCACAGGTGGTCTGTGAGAGAGAAAAGGAAAGCGGGGGTACCCTTTGATTGGGAAAAGAAATATCTTTTCTTCAGCTTATCCATTCCACCTCAATACCCACTCCCTTCTTCATGCCTGCCTCCCTCATTTCAACAGGTCCTTGAGGATTCCAACCTCCCTAGAAAAAGTGAGCCCCTCACCTTGACAGGCTTGGTCATCTCTTGTTTTAGGGCCTTCAAAACCACTTTGGAGGTATAGCACTGATCCTTGTTCACCTCGACCACTGGGCTCCGTGAGGAGGGAAGAAGGAGTGAAGGAGGCAGAAAAGGGTAACAAAGCCCCAGAAGGAAAGAGATGGGACCCAAAGTCAGAGACTTAAAATTCTTTAGAAGGTGTATGAGCCTCACCTTGGGGAAAAGGAGTCGAAGTTTCTCCTCTTGCTTGTCCCCTAGAAGAGGCAGGAAGCTAGGCTTTCTAACATCCACAGATATCATTAATGCCTCATGGAGTGGTTTCCTACAGATCCTAGGCATGACCTCTAAACCATTCTCAACATGCTCTTGGCAGCTCTTACCTGCAGTTTTAATACCTGTTCTCTCCCTGCTCTGTCTGTCCACCAGACAACATGGGCTGACCATAGACCTCATGCACCTCACCCGTGGTTTTGGTGGGGAAGGCTCCCTGCCCATCCCTCAGACAGGGATCTTGGGGGTGGAGTATGCTGATGTGCTCCATCTTCTGCGTCATCATATCCTGGGTGATGTCATCCTTCCAGAACAAACCTGCAGGGTGAAAGGATGCAGTGAATTGACCTGTGGGACACACAGGCCCACTCCAGGGACCAGGTGAGATTAACACTACTCCTCTCCCTCAAGTAGGTAAATGATCACAATTTGTGGAGAGAATTAAATGAGATGGCATATAAAAGCTGTTTAGCATAGCGCCTGGCATTTAATATTCACTTAGGATTAGGATTATATTCTCTTTGCTGAGTCATTTGATGCTATTGTGAGAATTAAATGAGACTAGGGAGATAAAGAGTGCTTACAAAACGGTAAAGCACTGATTCCCAACCTTTAGTGTGCATTAGAATCTCCTGGTTTGTTAAGATGCAGATTGCTGTTCCCCACCCCTAGAGTATCTGATTCAGTAGTTCTGGAATTAGCTCAAGAATTAGCATTTCTAACAAGTTTCCTGATACTTCTGGTCCTAGGACACATTTTGAGAACCACTGTTCTAAGGCATTATATACATATTAGACAACAGTAGTAGTAGTAGTAGTAGTAGTAGTAGTAGTAGTAGTAGGGGTAGTAGTAATATGAACTCTAGATAGAGTTCTTATCTGACCTTCTCCCCATTCATGAAACTGCTTTAAGGAAGGGTAAGCCATCTGTCTCCAAGGGACTCTCCACTCCCTTTCATTCCTCCCCTGTATTTGTCATACAATTTGCTCTGCTTCCTGCTCAGACACAGGGGTGGGTGTGTGTTCTCCTGGCTGAGAATTTAAGGATTCCTGACTCTGGAAACACTCAGATAGGGCCAGGGGTTGAGACTAGTCCAAAGGAGTTAGACGCTAACTTCTTTTGGTGGTTTCTTCTAGAAGCCTGTGCTGGGCTCTTTCCAAGAGTGTTTAAGGGCAAACAGCCCACCTGTACAACTCCACCCTGCCTCTGGTCTCACCCCTTCTCCATGAGATGAGCATGACGGGAAAGTTTCAAGTAGAGACATTTGAGAAAGGAAGGTTGTCGTCAGATCAAAGAGCCCCTCACTGTCCCTCCTGCCCTCAGATCTGACCAGCCCAGCCTCTCTTCTCTAGGTCTTACTCACCTCGGGGCACAATCTGCTGGAGTACAACTTGCAAGTGTTGGAAGACTGGGGTAGTAAATCCTTGTAAGGGCCAGAGCTGCCCCACTCCCACTTGGCCCTGACCTTCTCAGGGCAAAATAGTGGCTTCAGCAAGGAACTTAGCCAGAAGACTTCCAACTCCAAGTTGAAGAAAAGCAGCTTCCACTATGACCTCTGGGTTCCCTAGTCTCTCTTCCCCCCTCCCCAACCAGGTCTCTTCCTCCTTTCAAGTGTTCCTTCTTTTCATTTCTCCCTGCCCCCATCACCACCTGCCCTGTTCTTCAGGCCCTTGCACCTCATTCACCTTTGGTACCAACTTCCAGGTAAGAACCAAGCTTACAGGCAGAATAGCCTGTGGGGGTTGAGGTAAGCAGAAACAGCTACACACATGGAATGCATAAGCAGGTGAAGAGATGGGGCTTTGGGAAGCAGGTGAGCTGCATCTCGTGGAAAGATTTGAAGGTATGAGGAGAGGAGGTCTGGAATCCGCATAGGGGAAAGTACTGGTATGTGTAGGGGTTGAGTGTGTCTGGATCCTTGTCCTGAAAGCCAGTTTGCCCAACTGTGCATAGACAAAGGACAAAGGGTGAGGAAGGATAGTGCCTAATGCTGTACACACCTTTCTTATTCCAGGCAGATGTGGTGGGGTTGGAGGAGAGTCCATTTTTTTTTCTGTGGTGGAATTACCATGAATCGTTATGGATATGCCTTAGGAAAAGGGAATTTTCCCCCAATCAAATGGGTCCTAAAATCAATTTCCTGGCTTTAGGTAGGAGCAGAACCTCCAGCATCCTACTGAGAAGGAAAAGGGCTTCTGGAAGGGAAGAGGCAGCGCTCCCAAGATTGATAGGAAAAGAGAGTTGGACACCCTCGGTCAGACCCACGGGAGGCCTGGTGCTGTCCGTGGTGCTGAGAGGTGTCCGGAGCCTGGGAAAGAGGCAGCTCTGGGCGGTAAGCGGGCAAGGCATTCCCACAAGGCTTGACCTTCCTCCCTACCTCCCGCCCCCACCCGTTTTGTCATCCGCCACCAGGCCTCTTCCCACAGTTCTTCGCGAGTCTTCTGCACAGGCCTCCAAATCCAAAACTCGGGAGGGGTTGGGGAGGGTTGGCCGCGGACGAGGACCTTGCGCCGTCTCCCCCCAGCGCCGCGCACCGCATCCTCGCGTCTGCGCAGTTCGTCTCTGGCTCCTCATTTAATTCTGCGCTGCTCGGCGGGCGCGGAGTGGAGGGGGGAGGAAGAAGGATGGACGCTTTCCCACTCCACCCTCTTTTACTCCAGCCTAGCCTTCCCCTTATAGGAAACAGGATTGCAGACACCAGACTCGCGGGGCTTATGAAGAAGCCCTGGCTTGTCTCGGCCCAGCCTTCCTGCCGGAGCGAAGCCCGATACCCGCGGTCTCTGCGCCTACTGGTCCCCTGCCTGTCCCTCCTCCCCGGGCGTCTCGTCTCTGGCCCCTCGGCGAGTCTTGCTCCTCCTGTGGTCGCATAGGCCGTTTCTCCTTTCCTCCTCCCACTTGTTTTTGCGCCCTCCTCCCGATCCCCCCGTTTTCCCGAGTTCCCTTCTCTCTTAGGTCCAGATCCCACAGGCGGAGCCCCACCGCAAGCTTGCGCCTCTTTCTGTGAGACGTTCTCTACATGTATCTCTTTTCACGCCCCCAAACACATTCTTTTCCTATTAACTTCCTAACCTCGAGGACTCCTGACCCACTTCTTTGGGGATCGCTATCTGGCCCTGCCTGCACCCCCAAGGTTTCGGTTTCCTCGGGACTGTGGCCGCTGCTGCCCCCTGGGCGGCCGTTGTGCAGTGGGAGGCAGAGGAGCAGACGGAGCCGCCCGGAGTCCCCAGAGCACAGCAGGCGCCGTCCTCCTGGGCTCCGCGCCTGCTCCCCACCTACGTCTCAGAGAAGGTGGAGACGGCAGCTGCAGGGGCCAGGCGGGACTGGTGCTTTCCACCCGCTAAGGAAAACGAGCCTAGGCAGCTCCGCCAATCGCGGGCAGGCCTTGCCCCTGCAAAAGCCGACCCAACTCCTGCTGGCCTTTCGGTCCACGCAGCCACCTGACGCCCAGGGGCCTGCTCCTTTTTTATGTAAATCAGGTCCAAAGTTGGAGAAATGGATTGCAAGTAAGATGTGGGTGCGAATTGTACCTACCTCGTAAGTTTGTTGTGAGGAGTAAATATGAACAACGACTAAACTGTAGATACTCAGTGCCTTTAGTCCATTTTTATTACCCTTGACGCTCACTTTACCCTCATCCTCCTAAAGACCTTCAACATACACGGACTTGACCTGCAAAATACAGAGGGTGCCAAAAATATGTATACACGTTTTAAGAAAGGAAAAAACTGTATTAAAATTACGCTGATGGGAACCACTTTGAGCACCTCTTGTCATTGCAGAAGTCACACGTGACTTGTAGTCATCTTTTGTTATCATATCAGTATATATTGAGTATTACAATTTTTTAAGAATTTAATTTAATGTTATTTAAGGAGGGTGCCACTCACAGTGGTCCGTGTGGGGATGAAACCGGCAACCTTGGTGTTATTGGCACCACACTCCAACGAACTGAGCCAACCAGCCACCCTGAGTATTATAATTTTAATACAGTCTTTTACTTTCTTAAAACGTGTGTACATTTTTTTGGCACCCTCTGTGCACCACACATCCATCCACTTCTCTCCACGTTGCCGCCATTTCTCTGGTTCAGACCACTATGCTCTTCTTAATAGAGTTATTGCAATAACAAACTGGCTAACAAACTGACTGATCGTTTGTTTCCACTCTTGTTTAGTCATAGGTTAGTGTGTGAGCTTTCTAAACTCTGGATTGGCATTTCAATATTTTGTGTATTAAGCTTAAAAATTATTATGAAAATTTTCAATTAAAGCAGAGGATCTAATGAATGCGCACATAACTACCACCCAGACTAACAATTAAGATTTTATCACAATTGCTTCTTTCTCTTAATGAAGTATTTAAAGGTAATTTACAGACTTCATGACATTTCACTCCTAAATAATTCAATACACATCTCTTAGAATTAATGATAGTTTTACTATACATATCCACAATACTTATGACATCTCCAGTAGCCTGAATAATGGCCCCTAAAAACGTTGACGTCTGAATCTCTGGAACCTGTGAATGTTACTTTACATGGTAAGAAGCATTTTGCTGGTGTGATTAACCTTAGAAGGTGATTAACCTCAGATGAGAGAGGGGAGTGTCCTGGATTTTCTGGGTGTGCCCAATATAACCACAAAGATCTTTGTAAGAGAGAAGCAGCAGAGAGTCAGAATCAGTAATGGGACATGTGACATTGGAAGCAAGAGGTTGGAATACTGCCAGGAAGGGGTCCCAAACCAAGGAATGCAAAAAGCCTCTAGACACTGAAAAAGGCCAGGAAATTGGTTCTCCCTGTAAGACTCCAGAAGGATCACATCTCAGTTGACACCTTGAGTTTAGACTTCGGACTTCCAGAACTGTAAGATAAATGTTTGTTGCTTTAAACTGGTAAGTTTGAGGTGATTTATTACAGCAGCAATTGGAAATGAATACAATATCTAAAAATATTTACAATCCCTAATTTACATAATTCTCTGAGTACTTCTGGATAGCACTCCTTTATCAAATAAATGGTTTTTTTGAATAGTTTCTCTAGTTCTGAACATTTCATTTTAAGTTTCTTAATAGTGTCTTTTGAGGAGCAAAATACTTTAATTTTGAGGAAGTTCAATTTATTAATTTTGTCTTTTATGGCTAATGCTGTGTTCTTAGAAATATTTGTCTACCCCAGACTTACAAAGATTTTTCCCCTGTTTTCTTCCAAAAGTCTGGTTATGCTGGCCTCATAAAATCAGTCAGAAAGCATTGCCTCTTTTGTTATGCTCTGAAAGAGTTTAAGATTGCTATTTCTTCTTCTTTAAGTGTTTGGACCTGAGTTTCTTTGTGAGAAAGTTTTATTACAATTAAATTTTTGGCAGAAAAACCTTGAAGCCTGATTATTTTAGGGCCGGAGTATTTTGGCTCTGTCTTAATCCTCGGCTGTTTCCCTTAGTCCTGGCCTTTGTATTTACAGTATATCTAAGGCATGGTCTT
This sequence comes from Rhinolophus hipposideros, assembly GCF_964194185.1. Taxonomy (NCBI): domain Eukaryota; kingdom Metazoa; phylum Chordata; class Mammalia; order Chiroptera; family Rhinolophidae; genus Rhinolophus; species Rhinolophus hipposideros. The sequence continues at coordinate 85,246,929 of NC_138052.1, forward strand.
TTAAGGATTTTCAATAAAAACCCCAAGGTGTTTACCAAGGCCCTCTCATGTTATGGGTCCTAACCTCCAAACTTGGTCTCCCTAACACTGTGGCAGCTTCTAAAAAATCCCTGTTCAGCTATTTAACTTTTCTACTAGGCTTCTTGAAATCTCACCCTGCATGTGTGCCATTTTAGAAAGTAGCTAAGGATCTGAGGGAAACTTGTATGTGGATATTGGGTTCACCTCTCTGTAGCTCACTCATTTCCCAGCTTTCTCCCTCAATTTCCAGCTACTCTGGTGTTTCTGTACTCCAGCCTCTGCTTCCTCGGCCAGGCAGACTGTCACTTTCTGCCTGAGCTCTGTTTCCCTGTGGGCTGCAGGGAATGGTGAAGTGTCTTTAGGAAAAAGCCTGTTAAATGTGGTACTCACCCCAGTAGGCTTTGCTTTTTTCAAGAATTAAATTCCTTCTATGTAGTCACACAACAGCCTAGCCAACTGTCCCCCCGTGTCTTTCCTTCAGGAAAGAAGAGTCTCTGAGACTGTGCCTTTCTCGGACTCTGTTCCATCCTTGTGTTTACACCTTATGTCTGTCTGGCCCCCAAGTATGGTTTGCAGCCAAAGACGGGTAAGATATCTCACGGGAGATACAACCTAAGCCAGGTGGAACCGAGTGGGGACCCCCAATGAGCTGCCTTAGAAAAATATGGGAAGGGGCCTTGCCTCCCTTCCCCACTGCCTGGGAAAAGCTGTTGTGGGCCCTGGCTTTTCCCTTGCACCTGTTTGTGAGAGAAGTCATGAGGACAACAAAGATCAGTTCTCTCCACTTATCTCAATGGAGCTGTTACAATATGAGAGACTTGACCCTGAGAGGGTACATACCTTAATTAAGACATCATGGGACCTTGTGCTCTGGCTGTTTACAGACAAAGGGTGATTGGAATAAACATTTTTCTGCTATGATGTATGAGTCTCACAGACCGTGTAAGAAACAATGTTACTTTCTTGTATGTGTATACCTATCAATAAAAACCTTCAGTTGGTCTTATCCTGGGCTCCAGTCCTCTGAGACTGAGAGACTCCTGGCCTTCTGAGAGATTTACTGCATTAAGTCTCTGTTTCTTTCTTTCTTAAAAACTTAACCCAAGCCACCCCTTCTCGCACCCTCACTGCCCATGTTGCGCTGGACGCGACACTTCTAGTTTGTCTTGCTTTTGGTAGGTCTCCATGCTTTCATACAGTTATTTTTATATTTTGTCATGTTAACAGGAGAGTCTGACACAAACTACTTGTCATGCCAGGAACTGGAGTTTTACCTGGTTATAATAGATTTGTGTTACCCATAATACTTTAAAATTATTTACAGAAACAATTTGAGGTCTAGGAGCAAATGAGTGTGAACCTTCTTTGAGAAGTATAATGCTACAGGAAAAAGGGACATAATGGCCTTTGGATGGGTTGAGCATAGGTGGGTGTGCTTCTCTCTCCCTTTTCAGATGTCAAACTACCAGGAAATAGCTACGAGAATGATGAATTACACATGCATTGATACTGTACTTTTCGCTATTCGTTGGAGGGGGCCCTGATGCTGAGAGTAATATCCTCAGGAGACTGAGTAGGTTCTCAGGCCTATTGGACTTGGGGTTCAAAGGAAGCTCCTTTCCCAAAGGGAAAAAGACCACCATAAAGTGTAGTGGGTAGAGGCAGGGGAGTGCTTGAGGAAAGATTGCAATTCAGTTGTGGTCCTACCTTGCCTTGCATTCACATTATGAATGATATGCCGAAGGAGAAAAGATTCAGAAACCAGGCCTCCGTCTGCACCAAAAATCTATATCCCTACTCCAAATGTCCCTTCTGTTCTGGTCCTACATAGTTTACTTCAGAGGGTCTGGCTGGAGCCCACCTTGTTTGGTGTCCTGACACCAAACAAGGCTACAGAAGGAATTTGAACAAAACCCACTTTAAAAGTCCAGAGCAGTTTGTCCTAGATTAGTCTGAATGGCGATGCAGGGGTGGGGGATGTGGGACACCTCCAAGTTTTGCTCAGAGAAGGAAACAGTTCAAGGAAGCTCTGGGACTTGGAATTTGTATGTTTATGTGCTGGAGGACCCCCCTCTGCAATGAAAACTCCCCCTCCCCAATAAATGACAGGCTCTAGTAGCAGTCCTGATTTGGGTAAGTCCTGAGGCACAGTGACTCAGCAGCTGCCTGATAGCTGGCTTCTCCTTGGTCCCCTTCTGATCTCTCCCTCCCCTGATTTTCCCTTAGTGTAGAGCTAGTCAAGGACCTAACCTTGAGAAGAATGGCAGATTCTTCTTTACATACTTTAGCACCACGGCAACCAGTTCCCATTGTGGGCATCAGTCACTTGGTGCTGATGATGTCACCCCAGCGACCAGTCCAGACAGATAAAACATGGTTGCCATGGTGACAGGAGTCAGAAGCTGTTTCCTTGGAGAGCATGAGGGTCTGGATGCCCCCTCAGTTTCAGGCTGCCTCTGGTAGAGTGCATGGCCCAACTGGAGGTGCTCAACTCACTGTGATAGCCCAGTCCAAGCCACCAGTGTCCCCTGGACCAAAACAATACTTCCTAATAGGTCTGTCTACCTGTTCCATTCTTGCCCTCTATCAATACATTCTCCAACAGTGCTAGCTGATGGTGTTTAAGTCCCAATCTGAGTTCAAAGGCCCGAGAACCAGGAGCACCAATGTCCAAGGGCAGGAGATGGATGTACCAGCTCAAGCAAAGAAAGCAAATTCACTCTTTTTCCACCTTTTTGTTCTATTTGGGCTCTCAATGGATTAGATGATGCTCAACTCCAATGGTGAGGGTAATCTTCTTCCCTCAGTCTACCTATTCAAATGCGAGTCTCTTCCAGAGAAACCCTCACAGACACACTCAGAAATCATGTCTTACCAGCTATCTGGGCCCAGTCAAACTGACATGTAAAGTTAACCATCACAGTGGGCAACTGGGAGTGAACCCTACTGGGAGCCCCCAAGAATCCGTATAGAATGTGTCTCAGGTTTACCCATCAAGGGAAAGATATGCTGGCATATTTCTCCAGTAAACTCAATCTTTAACTGGTTGAGGGCTGCCTTGGGGGGAGGGGGATTGTTAAATCCAGACACTTCATGGCTGTCTTGAGCACAGGTAGGTGACTTCTTCTGGTATTCTAGAACACCCATAGGAGAAGCAGAGAGCCCAGGGATTGAGGTGGGAAGCTGTCAGCATGTACAGATACTTTCCACCTGCAGCTGCAGGTAAGCTCGGATTCAGACCAGGGGATGAGGCAGGGCAACTGCAGGGTCTGCTACACAGGTATTCAATAACCATCCATCGCATGAATATGTTACGCTTATGACTCACTTCTCTGACTAGTCTTCAATTGCTTTGAGGCAGGAACCGTGTATTGCAGTGGCCAGGACAGTGAATGTATGATGGGAAAAAGTAGGGCAGGTGGTCGGAGTCAACATAACTAATGAGAACTAGATAGGTGCTGTATAAATTGATATGATGAATTAAGTATTATATTTAGTTATGTCCTTAGATGCAAGGATGAAGGGAGAAGATATACATTGGCAGCATGATTAAGCCTATATTACTAGAATGGTGTCTGTTAATTTCTATGGGTTCTATAAGTGGATGGGTGCTATAGTCTGAATGTTTGTGTTCCCCACCCCCACCCCAAATTCATATGTTGAAAACCTAAGCTCTAAGGTGACAGTATTTGGAAATGGGCCTTTGGGAGTGATTAGGCCATGAGGATGGAGTCCTCATGAATGGGATTAGTGCCCTTATAAAGGAGGCCTCAGAGAGATCTCTCGCCCCTTCCACCATGTAAGGTCACAGCAAGAAGGCACTTTCAACGAATCAGGAAGTAGGCCCTCACCAGACACCAAATCTGCCAGTACCCTGATCTTGGGCTTTCCAGCCTCTAGAACTGTGAGAAATAAATTTCCATTGTTTATAAGCCTCCCATTCTATGTGATTCTGTTATAGCAGCCCGAATGGACTAAGACAGTAGCTTGGATACTTCCCCATGTGCTCTCATTTGTGAGGATCCAATGAGCTGAGTATGAAGATGCTTTGAGAAATATAAAGCTCATGGTGTGGGACATCTGGAGTTTGGATAGGTTGAGCAATGTTGGCTGGTCTCCCGTTTCCCAGGGGTAAACTGACCATAGGCATCAAAATGTTAAATGTGCATAGCCTTTGGTTATAGAATTCTTTGTATGGTTTCTTGGCGTTGGAGCTGGTATGACTGCTCTGTACAGGACCCTAATGCCTGGAGGGTACTGTGAACCTCAAAAGGCAGAGCAAAGTCCAAGGCTTGCCTGATCTGGGTCTGGAGGGAAGGATTTCCTTCTACAAAAGGAAAGAAGATCAAGAAGACACATCTGAAAGCTGTAGGTGGGGATAGCTATCATTCTAGCTGCAATTCTGCTTTGCCTTCACCAGCTTTAGAAATGATCTGTGGGAGGAGAAAGGGATCTAAAACCAGGCATTCAGCACAACCAGGGGCTGTGTTCTCCATACCCCACACCCCATCCTTCCCATGTCACCTCAGAGACTCTGGTCAGGTCCAAACCCCACCCATCCTGCCTCCGGAAAAGTCTGTAGAAAGAGTTTGCTTGGAAATTGGCTTTAATAATCCAGTTTTGGGTCAGCCTGAAATTGCCCTTCTTGAGAGCACAAGGGAAAGTGTGGGGGATAAGAGGCTCCCCAGACTCCTTAATCAGCTATAAGGTTGTGACTCAGAATAGGGAATGGCTCCAAGACATGCTAAAATGGGGAGAAACAAGGGGTTTTCAATGAATGCACTGAGACACGGATTGTCACTTCCTCCCCCACCAAATTCAGAATAAGCCTCAATAGCAGTCTGGAACTGAATAAGCCATGAGACGAGACGAGTGACTCAGGCACTTCTGAAAGTTGGAAGACCTGTGAAATAGATTTCTATAGGCCGTTGCCTGGGCTCCATCTCTAATCCTGCATCCTTTCTGGGATTGTCCATGAGACAGACCTGGTTGGTCCCCTGAGCCTGGAAGAGAATGGCAGCAACTTGTTTGCATACTTAATAGAACCATGACAACCAGTCCCCATCATGAGGTCAGTCACAGGACCAGCGATGTGGTCCAGCAAGCAATCTAAGCTAAGGCGGCATGGCTGCCATGGTGACGGGGATGGAGACCAGTTTGTTCGAAAGGGATGAGGGGCTGGAGCACCAGTGGGGTGCAGACTGCCCTGGATGGAGCCCAGCTAGGAGCTTCCCAATGGCGCTGCCATTATCTCAGCCCAAGGTACCACCCGATCCCAACTGGACAACTCAAGAGCCCCAAACGTGTCTACCTGTTTCTACTCTTGTCCATTTCAGAATCCATTTTCCAGCACCCTCAGTATATCTTTATAAAATGTTTATCATATTGTCCTATTCCCTTCGTTTAAAATCCCCCAATAATTTCCCCCTGCACTTTGAATAAAACCCAATCCCTGCCTATAGGCTACAAGCCCTAAGCAATCCTGGGCCTACTGTCCAAGCTCACCTCCCACCACAGGCCATTCTGTGTGTTGTCCTAAGGAGACCTGCAATCTCAGGTAAGGGAAATTATTTGTAATTCTCTCTGCCTTGGGGACTCTTCCTCCAGATCTTTCCCTGGCTGCTTCCTTGCGCCATTTAGGTCAAAGTTCAAATGTCACTTGCTCAGGCTCTCCGTAGTATGGAGGGATGTATGAAACAGGTCACACTGTACTGGGGTCTGTGAAGAAGGGCTGCGGGCTGTGCAGGCAGAAGGCTGGGAGTCCGGACACCTGGTCCAGCCCTGATCCATGCTTGTCCACTCCATTTTTCAGCTGGAAAGGTGGGTAGATAACTACTAGATGGGTGGGTTTTTTTTATCTGGGCTCCAAGGAGCTCAAGGGTCCCAAGAGATGTCTGAGAGCCTTGCCCAGGTGACTTCCTCAACACCACAGGGCAGAGCAAGGGGAGGCTGAATGTGAGGGGCTCTGGGCACCACTCTTCTCCTATTTAACGACAGAAGCTATATAGGATGGGGATTAGTGTCATGTCATACTCAAGATTTTCTTAGAAAAACAGAGAGCCCATATATTTTAAAAGTTGGATGACCTCTGAAGTAGACTCCTACAGGCCCCTCACACTCTGTGCTTGATCTTCCAGAACAAGAGGCGGGTGCAGGCTCCCAGCCTTGGCACCCACAGTGGCTAAAATGTGTGGACAGGTGTCTGTGAGAGACTGAGAAAGTGTGGGCGCCCTCTAGTGGTAAAAGCAAGAATTTCCCTTCAATCCAGCAACCTTGGCAAGCATTTTTCATGTCTGTGATCTCCATAGAAACTTAGGAGAGTTGCTATTATTGCCATCCCCATTTCAAGAAGGAACTTGAAGAGCTTAGGTAATGTGCCCAAGGTCACAACTGGGCAGCGACAGAGCCAAGATTGACCTGGCTCTGTCTGTATTGAAAGCCCTGTTCTTTCCCAACCTCTATGCCCCCTCTTCCAGAAGGTTCTCCATCAGGCTCATTAGCCAATGTCTATCTCTTTCTTCATCCTGACTCCCTCTTTAAACAGGCGCTTGCTGGGTTCAGTCTTCCTGGACAAGGCCAGGCCCTCTCACCTGCAGCAGGGTCTTGCCATGGTTGGTCAGCTCTTGCTCCAGGACTTTTGGAACCACTTCAGCAGTGCTCTTCAAGCAGTGCTCTCTCTTCACCTCAGTCACTGGACTCTGAGGGGAAGGAAGCCAGGAGTCAAGGGTGAAGAGAAAAGGACGGAAGGGCCCAGAGGGAAAGAGATGGGGCTCATATGAAGGATTTCAAAAATCCTGAGGGAATCTCACCTTAGGGAACAATAGCTGAAGTTTCTCTTCATGCTTGCCCCTAGAAGACAAAGATTAAGCCAGGGGCAGCAAATAGGAGCCATGCATCCTAACCCCTTCCTTTAGCAGACATCACTAATGGATCATGGGATTGCTTCTGGCTGAAATCAGATAGGCTATTCACTGGACTCCTGACAGTTCCTACCTGTAGCCGTAACACTCATTCCCTTCCCACTCGCTCAGTCTACCAAACCACAGGCCTCACACACCTCAGCTCAGTGGTTTTGGTGGCAAAGTCTGCCTGCCCATTCCTCATGCAGGTCTCTGGGGCATGGAGCCTGGGTGTCTTCTGGGTCTTCACCCCTGGAGTGACACCATCCTTCCACAACAGTCCTGCAAGGTTAAAGGATAGAGTGAGTTTACCCTTGGGACAGTCTGATTGGCCCATGCCAGAAATCAGAGTGTAATTAGAATTTGTTTTTCCCAAAGTGCATAGGGACCACAGGGCATTGGAGGGGTCAGACTGGCTGGTGGACAGGAGTTTGCCTTCTGCCCACCTCTGCATTTGGATTCCTGCTCTTAGCTCTGTGACCCTGGGAAACTTAATTCAACTTGCTGAGCTTCAGCTTTCTTACCCATGAAATGACTAACATCATAGGATTGGTGAGAAAATTAAAGGAGGTAATGCATAAAAGTTTCTTAGCACAGTGGTTGGCATATAGTGAGCAATCAAATGGGAATTTAATAATGATGCTGTCAGAATCAAATCAGGTTGAGGATGGAGAGTGCTTTTAAAACACTAAGGCATTATACTCACACATCAGACCCTATGATTATTAGTAGTAGTGACTGGAACTCAAAGCAGAGCTCCCTTCTGAACCCCGCAACCATGAAAATTCTGCTTTCAGGAAGGGTCACACTTTTTTCCGAGGAATCACCTCCCATTCTCCATCCCCCATCTTTCATGTCTTCTATTTGCCATACACTCTGAGCATCTCACTGCCCCAGTTCAGAGTCTGGGATATGTGGGAGGGAGGGGTTCTGGTTGGGGACCTCATGATTCTTGGTTCTGGAGCACTCGGAGAGCACCAGGGGGTTGGACCAGTTCCAAGGAAACGGATGCTGGCCTCTTCCAGGGGCTTCTAGTTGCCTCTACTGTGCCTTCTAAAGAGTCCAAGTGTGAACAGTTCCCCTGTGGGGCTGGGAGACCAGCACCCCTGTCTCGCCCAGGGTCTGGGTAGGGGAGGCTCTAGAGGTGGGTATGATGACAAAGCTCAGGCAGAAAAGTTTGAGGAAGAAGCTTTCAATGCCAAGTTAGGGATTCCCTCTCTACCTCAATATCTGACAGGTCCAGCCTCTCTCCTACAGCGCTTCTGGTCTCTCCTGGAGGCAGGAGCTTCTGGAGCACACCTTACCAGTATCTCCCCACTCTTCCTTCACTTCCTCCCTTTGCCTCTTCGTCTTCTGGGTCTCACTCACCCTTGGCACTGACTTCTACGCAAGAGCAGAGACTTCGGGCAAAGAGGCAGCCTGTGGACAGACAGGTGAGAAGGGCCTCAGATGGCTACAAAAATTGAATGAACAGACAGACGGACAGGCTAGGGATGGAGGAAGGAATTCAGCTGCTTCCTGAGAAGAGAGCTGCAAGGAGTTCTGTAATCCTTGGAAGAATAAAGCATGGGACCTGGCTTCAGAGAGTTAGGGCTGGCCAGTCAGTTTTTTTCCTGTCAGCCACAGTATGCCCACCTACACAATGTGGGGAATGACCTTTCTACCATACAGGCTCTCCTCAATCCAGGTAGATGGAGTCGGATGGGAGAGAATCCAGTTTGTTTTTTTCCATCCTGAATCTCTCTCCTCCTCCAACTCACAAGCAGATCCTAACAATGATGCAAAAAGGTGAAGACCCCAATAAAAAGACAAATAACCCAGTTTTAAAATATCCATTCAGAAGGATCTGAATAGACATTTCTCCAAAGAAGATCGTCAAACAGCCAATAAGCACATAAAAAGATGCTAAACACCATTAGCCATCAGGGAAATGCAAATCAAAACCACTGTGCGATACCATGTCACACCTACGAGGATGGCTAGAATAAAAAAGACAGATAATACCAAGTGCTAACAAGTGCGGGTGAGGATGTGGAGAAACTAGAACCTTTATATACTGTTGGTGGGAATGTAAAGTGGTGCAGCTGCTGTGGAAAACGGTCTGGTGGTTCATCAAAAAGACTAAACATAGAATTACCATACGATTCAGCCAATCCACTCCTAGGTGTACACACAAAAGAAATGAAAACATATGTCCGCTCAAAATTTTCTATATGAAGGTTCATAGCAGCATTACTCACAAGAGCCAAAAAGGTAGAAACAAGTGTCCATCAACTGATGAATGGACTAATAAAATATGGTATAGCCATATGATAGAATATTATTCATTAATGAAAAAATGAAGTGGATGCATTTACAACATGGATGAGCCTTGAAAACATTATTGTAAGTGAAAGGAGACAGTCACAAAAGATTACGTATTGTATGATTCCATTGATATGAAATGTCCAGAATAGATAAATGCGTAGAGACAGAAAGTAAATTGGTAGTTGTCTAAATTGGTTGAGTGGGGCTGTGATTAGAAGGAAGAATGGCTAGTGATTGCTAAAGAGGATGGGTTTCTTTGGGGGATAATGAAATGTTATAAAATTGATTGTGGTGATGGTTGCACAACTCCATGAATATGCTAAAAACCACTAAATGGGTGAATTATGTCTCAATAAAGTTATTTATAAGTCACCAATAAATGTAGTTTATCAAAATGGAAGCATTATAGTTTAACACAACTGTCATGCGGGGTGTCATGCAGGGTCTCTGGTCCCGCTCACCACATAAGAACGCAGGACATGGTGAGGCCAAAAAGGAACACCCACGGAGCCATAGATAGGGGAGTCATACCACTATATTCTTGCTGGCGGATGGGTGAGACACATGAAGTAGGATCCACACAATCTGCAATCCGTCTTCCACTTCTCTGCCTGCCTGCCTGCCTGCAAACCAACCAACCACCAACGCAGTCGCAGAAGTTATATCAGTGGCCAATGCTAACTGGTTACAGCTGACGGCCAACTAGTCACAGCTGATGGCCATCTACTACCGGAGCCAGCACCTCTCCACTTGAGGCCGAGAGCCTGGGAACTGCTCTCTGGGACTCTGTCCCCACAACAACATTCCCCAAACTGCAGTTATTTGATAACCACTGGCATGATGTTTTGGCTTACCTTTGTGCCACTGTACTGTTAACCGCTTACTCCTTCACATTGATTCATGGTTTTCATTCAAGTAAAATTATTTTAAGAGGAAACTTAACCACTGTCTCCTGACATAGATAGAAGATAATTATCAAAAATAAAGAAGAGAATTTAAAACGAGACAGAGAGAGAGAGAGAGAGAGAGAGAGAGAGAGAGAGAGAGAGAGAGAGAGAGAGAGAGATTGATTTCGGGAGGGGGGCTGTGTCTTTGAGGTAGAGATCCCAGGACTGAAAGGCAAAGGGTAAAGGGAGCGACTCTGGACACAGGCCCTGCAGTCACCAGGACTGGAAACCCTGGGCCGGGCGCAGGGCGCGGGGGGACTGAGGCGGCTCCCGAATGGAGGCCCCGCTGTGAAGGTGAAAGGGCCCGGTGACCGCATAGAGCCTGGCGCGCTTCGCGCCCACCCAGCCCTCTAAGAACCCCCAGCGCCGCAGAAAGTGCTCTGCATTGGCCTCCAAGTTCAAAGACCCGCGCACAGACACGGTGGAGGGGAAAAGGCGCGAGAGCAAGGCAGGCTAGAAGCCCTCCCCATCCTCTGCCGCTCCCTCCCGCAGCCATCCCTCTAAGGTGCGATCGTGTCACCCCCACCCTCCTCCCCAGGCTGGAGGGGAAGCCGTAGCGCCGAGGTCGGGACTGGATGCCCGCGGGCGGCCCCTTCTGCCCAGCCCTCAGCTCCAGGCACCTCCGCCTGGACCCTCGGCGCTTCCTGTTTCTCCAGGGGCCTCGCGGCCTGGATCTGTGTCCCTGGGACCACTCGGAGGTCCTCTCCATTCCTCCTGCGGAACCGCCCCCCCACCCCCAAATGTCCGCTTGTCTTCGGTCCTGCCTCCGTCTTCCGAGTTTTAACCACCACCCCTCCCCCGTCGCCAAGACGCCATCTAATTTCCTCTTCCCGCCGCCTACGGTTCCCGAGCTTCCGAGCTTTGTGCACCCACCGCCCCGCAACCCCTCCTCCCGGGACCGCCCCCGCCCTGCCCGGCTGTCCTCCTGACCCTGGGGACTGACGGCGTCCCAGCCCCCGGGGCGGCTGCTCAACAGTAGGAAGCAAAGAATCAGACGCGTCCCGGCCGGGCCCCGGGCCCCTCGCGCCAGCCCCGGCCGCTGCGTGGTCTCGCCCGGCGCGCTCGCTGCGCTGCGGGAACCGCAACCGGAGCCGCAGCTCTGCGCACCCCTCTCTGGGGGCGCGGCCAGTCATGGAGGGTGGTGACAAGGCCCCCAGCCCCGCTCTTCCCTGTCCTGGCGTCAGAGCCCTGCTTTAAGAGTGGGCTGCTGTTGACATCGTTGACCCCCCTCTCCAGAATCCCCACTAAACAGTGTAGAGCAACTGGAATTCTGATATATTTCTGGTGGGTGAGTAAAATGCATAGCCATTTTGTAAAATTATTTGGCTGTTTCTTATAAAGATAAATGTGCATCTACTCTATAACCTAGCAATTCTCGTATCTTTCCAAAAGTAATGAGTATTTATATACAAATATACTGGTATAAGAATGTTCCTAAGAGCTTTATTCATCAAACACTGAAAGCAACCCAAATGTCATCAGGATAAAAAAAAAAAATCATGGTGTATTCACATAAAGAAATAATATTCAGCAATAAAAAAGATAACTACTTCCACATGAAACAACATAGGTAAATCTCAAAAGTAATTATGTCGATCAACAGCCTGACACATTTGGGGGACAAAAGAATCTGTACAAAAAGAGTATATGGTTACATATATGCAATTTGTGGAATTCAAAAACCAACAAATCTATAGTAATGTTTTGTCAACCTTCTGTATTTTATTCTTCTGTATCTTATTTTAGGTGTATCTCTTGTAAACAGCTATAATTTTTTATGTTGAGCCTGACAATCTTTGTATTTTAACTGAAATACTTAGTTCACTTATTTTTTTTAAAATAACAAACTTATTGATATAATTAGTCCATTTATTTGGAATGTTATATACAACTAGATATATTTGAGTTTCAGTCTGCCATCTTAGTGCTTTCTATTGCTTCACCTTTTTTTTCTCCCCTTCTTTTGAATTTTTAAAAAATTATCCCCACAATTTTAGTATAAAAATGTTCAAACATACAAAAAATTTGAAAGAATAGTACAATGAACACCCATCATCTCTCCACATCGAGTCAATACTTTTTGACCTGGATTCAATCCATTTCACTCCATTACCTACATATATGTACGTAATATGGTTTTGCTGAACCATTTGAAGTTGCAGAATGGGCTGATTATTTTTTATTATCCCATTTTCCCCACTCAATTAGTTTGAAGTTGTATTTGTTTCCCAGGCCTGCTGTAACAAAATACCAAAATACTGGGTGGTTTAAAACAGTAGAAATTTATTGTCTTAAGAGTTCTGGAGGCTAGAATTCAGAAAGCCAGTTGTCGGCAGGGTCATCATGCTCCTCTGAAACCTATAGGGAAAGCTCCTTGCCTCTTCCAGTTTCTGGTTGTTTACCAATGATCTTTGGCATTCCTTGGCTTGTAGAAGCGTTAACTCCAATGCCCTTTTCACATGGCACTCTCCGCATCTTCGTCTCTTCTTCCCTCTGCACATGTCTGTGTCCAAATTTCCCTTTTGTAAGGACAGTCATACTGGATTCGGGCCCACTCTGATGACCTCATATTGATCTTCAGCAAACAAATACTTCCAAATAAATACTTCCTACTTCCAAATAAAATCACACTGACAGGTACCCGGGTTAGGATTTCAACATCTTTTCGGGGGACAAAATTCAACCCATAACAGAGGCTATAAAGTCTTAAAATTCCTTTAATGGTTTTCCTAAAAATTACAGTATATATTCTTGACTTCATAGTATTCCTTCATTTTCTTTCTGGACATTGCAAGAACCTTGATACACCTGAACCTGTTGGCTTCTCCGGAGTTGTATGCTATTGTGATCATAGTTTATGTAAACCTAGTTTATCTTAAACCCCACAAGCATTAGTAATGTTTTATGCATCATATTAAGTGGTTAAAAGAACTTGGGTCATATTTATATAGAAATTTTTATATTGGTATCCAGAAAATTGGAACACTGGTTAGCGCAATTATTTTGATGGAAGAGTTTTTAAGGAGACTGCGACTTTTCCTATTTTGATTTTTTCAGTGATAATCGTTTTGCTTGGTAATAGATTATCAAGTAACAGCAGCAGCTGCTGACAAGTGAACTGAATGATGCAGGGTGATGCTAAAGCCCAGACTGTACCCTTCTCTTTTTCCAGTGCCTGGGAGGGGCAGGGAGGGATGAGAGTGAGAGACAGTCTGGGCAGCCCAGGGCAGCTTGGGGACAGAGCAGGTGGGGCTAATGTTAAGTCCTGAGACGTCAGAGGGCTGAGCTGGGCGTCAGGACTATTCTGGGATGGAAGTAGGGAAGAGCATTGAGGCCACTTCCCAAAAGGGAGGACAGAAGATGGGAGAAATGACCTTCCCACTGTGGATCTACCTACCCTTTGCCCACTGCAGGCATGAGTTTAAGGAAAAGAGATTGGAAATGAGGCTGCCATCAACTCCCAAGTGTTGTGGTCTTCTCTACCTGCACCCCACCCCACCCCACCCCCTCTGTTCTGGTTCCAGAGGTTTAAGTCAGGCTGAACTCCCACTCCTCCAATCGCCAAATAAGCACAACAGCATGAGTTTGTGTGAAAAATCCACTTTAATAATCCAGCTTCGGCTCAGCTGAGAACTTCCCCTCTCAAGTGCAAGAGAAGTGTTTCCAAGAGGCCTCAATCCACCAAGAGGTTACGGCTCAGAGAAGGGAAGAGCTCAAAGAAGCCCTAAAATGGGAGGCAACATGGGATGTGGAATCAGTGGAGACGAGATGCGGATGCCCTGCCACTCATTTCCTGCCAACACAGGCCCCAGCAAGACAAGTGTAGTTGCTTCACCCACATTTGACAACAGCCCCCGTCTTCCCATCCCCGCTCGATCCCTTCTCTGTCCCCTCACTGTCTTCTGGGGGCTGATCAGGGCCCCTGCGCCTTGAGAAGGGGGATCCTTCTTTTGCTACCTGGTGGCACCAACACAACCAGCCCCATCACCTAGGCCATCCACTTAATGATGGCGATGTTGCCCTAGCAACCAATCCAGGTACTAGAGGAGGAAGGAGCCCAGCTGAGTCACCTTGAAGAGGGTGAGGGTCTGCAGTACTCCGGTGGTGCAGGCTGTCTCCCGGATGGAGTGCATGGCCAGCTGGGGGCTGCCTAAATCCAGTACTCGCAGCCCCAGCCGAGAAGCCAAGATAGGTCCAATGGTGGTCCCACAGGGGGAGTCATTCCGGACCATGAGATCCTGGGGAAAGAAGAGGGTCACGAACAACATGGGGTATGTGCTCATGCAGGCCAAGGAGGAAGTCACCTTACAACTGCAGGGCTGAAAGCCGCCTGCAGACAGTCTACTTCTACCGCCTCAGAGAGTGGATGGGATCAGCATAAAATCACAAAACCAACATTAAATGGCAGGCCCAAAGGACAGTATATTCTGAATTTGTCCTAGTCTCTCCATGTACACCACCACCACCCTATTTCCAGCTCCCATCATCCTGTCTCCCATAAAGAATCCATTCTCCACATAGCAGGCAAGAGGAAAAAAAAAAGTATCCTTTATGCTACCCTCTTGCTTAATACATACTCACCACCCCCTACCCCATACACACATCAAGGAAAATAACCCAGTAGTTTTAGTGTTTTTAAAAATATTGCTATTGACATTAAAAAGATAAGAAAATTATGTTAGATATCTAGATTTTCAGTGTAAAGGAAAACAATTATAAAATCAAATAAATGAATAACTATTGTTATTTTTAAAATAAGAATTATAGTACTAATGATTTTCAAAATACATATCCTTTTTCCTAGCTATGTCCCCATCCCCCCAATAACAACGAACACTCATGGTGCCAGACCATGGTCTCGAATATCATTATGCATCAAACGCTACCAAGTGGGGGGAGAGAAATGAACAAGCTGAGCCTGCAATTTCTTATTGGGCCAAAAAGCAAGAAAACTTCCAAGAGTCATGTCCAAGGACACAGGAGTTACACTGAAAGGGCTCCCACTGGTCAGTTATGACAATGTGAGGATGAAATAAAATGAACGTGGTGCATCATTCAATTGATTCATTGAATCAATGAAAATCTATGATTTTTATGACAGTCAGAAAAGGAAAAGACAAAAAAAACACCCTAGTTGTCACCATTTGAGGAGGCTATTAAAACACTTCCCCTTGAAAATTGGTTATTAAAGGAAAAGAATGAGCATTTATCCTGTCTTTCTAGTGAGAACCGTACTTCATGATAACCAAATTGCACTCGTTGATGGGAGAAAAGTTCCACTTCACAGAACAATGGCAGCTAATAAATGTAAAAGAAATGAAATGTAGAAGGGATGAATGGGGGGGAGGGGAGGAGTGGTTTTTAGTAAACTCTAATGAAATTATTGATTTAGGCAAGGATTATCAAATGGTGTTAAAACCTTTCGATGTCTGGTTGATGGGGACTCATCGCTCATTAGTGTCCAGTCCAACAAGGAAAACCCCCACATGATGGAGGGATGGGAGAGCACCCCCAATCCAGCGGTCACTCTTATCATCGCTAAAGGTGGATCACACAGATAAGAGTTGTATGATACAACGTGAAGTACACCAGCCATGATGTCTTCTGGCCCAAAATATTTAACTTGAATCCATCAAGACTTTAGATATGAATTCAGTTTACAGGAAATACAGAAGCTAGAAACACAAGCTGAACACACCGTGAAGAAGCAACCAGCAAACTCAAGAAGCGAGAATTACATGGGATGATCAGCCTGGTTTCTTTAACAAGCCCCAAAGTCAATATTATCAAAAATAAAAATAATAATGATAATAATAATAAAAGGAGGGGGAGTGTGCTACATTAAAAGACATTTAAGCAACATATCAACCAGATATAACATGTGGTCCTGAACTGGATATTAAGTTGGCACAAACAACCGTAAAAAATATTTTTGGGATAAGTGGGGAAATCTGAAAGATTAGATGAGATATAAATGTGCTCAAATAAAAATTTACTGAAATAGAAAAAGAGAGTGTACTGAGTGAAAAGAAGAAGCTAAAACTACATCCAAGATGATTTCATTTCTTAAAACTGGGTGTTAAGTGCTATCCAGTAAATACACCCGTGGTAAGAAAGCAAAACAGCCTTATTGCTGATATGGAGAAAGTTTTACCGGTCTGGATAGATCAAACCAGCTACAACATTCCCTTAAGCCAAAGCCTAATCCAAAGCAAGGCCCTAACTATATTCAATTCTATGAAAGCTGAGAGGTGAGGGAGCTGCAGAAGAAAAGTTTGGAGCTAGAAGAGGTTGGTTCATGAGGTTTAAGGAAAGAAGCCATCCCTGTAACATGAATGTGCAAGCTGAAGCAGCAAGTGCTGGTGCAGAAGCTGCAGCAAGTTCTCCAGAAGGTTAGCTAAGATATTAATAGAGGTGGCTACACTGAACAGATTTTCAATGTAAACAAAACAGTTTATACTGGAAGACGCCATCTAGGACTTTCACAGTTAGAGAGGAGAAGTCAATGCCTGGCTTCAAAGGACAGGCTGACTCTCTTGTTAGGGGCTAATGCAGCTGTGACTAAGTTGAAGCCCATGTTTCAAGTCCTAGGACGTTTAAGAATTATGCTAAATCGACTCGGCCTGGGCTCTAGAAATGGAACAATAAAGGCTGGCTGACAGCACATCTGTTTACAACATGGTTTACTGAGTATCTGAAGCCCACTGTTGGGACCTATTGCTCAGAAAACAAAGATTTCTTTCAAAATATTACTACTCGTTGACAATGCACCTGGTTACCCAAGAGCTCTGATGGAGATAGACAATGAAATAAATGTTTTCATGCCTGCTAACACAACATCCATTCTGCAGCACGTGGTTCAAGGAGTAATTTCAACATTTAAGTCTTATTATTTAAGAAATACATTTTGTAAAGCTACAGCTGCCATGATGATTCCTCCGATGGATTTGGGCAAAGTAATTGAAAACCTTCTGAAAAGGATTCACCATTCTAGATGCCATTAAGAACACTTGTGATTCGTGGGAAGAGGTCAAAATGTCAACACTTTGGAGTTTGGAAGGATTCCAACCCTCACCGATGACCCTGAGGGCCTCAAGACTTCAGTGGAGGAAGTGACTGCAGATGTGGTGAGAAGAGCACGTAAACTGAAGATAAGGCTGAACTGCTGCAATCTCGTGATACAGCCACAACCCTGATTAAGCCAGCGGCCATCAACATCAAGGTGACTCTCCACCAGAAAAAGATTGTGACTTACTGAAGGCTCAGGTGATGGTTAGCCTTTTTTAGCAGCAAAGCATTTTTAAATCACGGTATATATGTTATTTTTTTAGACATAATGCTGTAATGCAATATAGTGTAAACGTAACTTTTATACGCACTGGGAAACCAAAAGATTTGTGTGACTTGCTGTATTAACTTTATTGTGGTGGTCTGAACCAAACCCACAACGTCTCCAAGGGATACCTGTGTCTACACCTGCACCTATGGACTAGATGGGCCATTACCAAGGCAGAATGAAAAGGAGCAGTTGGAGCTCCAAGCTCCCCCACCCTGAAGTTCCCTTATGGAAGCTCCCAGGCTGTGTCAGAGGCACAGGAGAGCTGAGTGTGCCAAGAGCACACTAACTTTAATCCTCACAGAAATCCAACAGAATAGGCATTGTTATTAGCCCCATTTTACAGAAACGGAGACTAAGAGAAATTAGGGGACTAGTCCAATGTCACAGGGCTAGCACCACGGCAGAACTAGCATTGATACCAGCTCTGTCGATATCCCAAACCCGCTTTCCTCTCTCTACTGGGACCCCCTCTACTACAGGTTATCTACCAGGCTCCCCCACATTGGAGGCCCATCTGCCTGTGCTGCCCGTGCTCCATCCATCATGCCTTCCCAGGCAGGGCCCACTCTCACCTGTAGGGGCACCCCGACATTGTTGGCCAACTTGCGGATCAGGGCCTCTGAAACTACATTGGAGGCATAGCGTTGATTGGTGTTCACCTTGATCACAGGGCCCTGGGGAGACGGAAACCAGGAATCGAGGGGGAGGTAGAGATGGATGACAGGCCCAGAGGGAATGAGATGGGGCCCAGAACCAGCCAGGCTTCCAAGTCCCCAAGGAGAAACAGGAACACCTCACCTTATGGAATAAAGGCCGATGGTTCTCCTCATGCTTGTCCCTGTAGGAGACAGATTAAGGGCCAGTGATGACAAAGGGGAGCTGGGCCTGTCAACACCTCCCACCTCTCCCACAACACACATCACTAATGGATCACTGCATGCTTTCCCACACAGACCAACAGGACCACAGTTTTGCTAAACAGTGTTCCAGGCAGCCTCTAGCAATATATGGAAATAAGTTTGTAGCTAGGGCCTGTTCAACATATCTGGGTTTGGCATTCCACGGCTTTCACCAAGCTGGGCCTTGGAACAGTCAAAAGGAAGCCCACACTGAACCTCGCAGTTGAATGAAGAAGGGGAAGAGGGAAGGGCTGAAGGCCAGGGTTACGTGCGGGGCTCCAGCTGTGTGAGAACAGGCACGGTACACTCACGGGTAGTTGGGGTGCACGGCGTGGGCCATATCTGCACTGATCATGAAGGACTTGGGTATGGCTTCCTCGAAGGCTGTCAGGTGCTGGGGTGAGGCTGAGATGCGCCGCAGCACCAGCTCCGTCAGCAGCGACCGTGCCCCCTGGGCGCTCTCAGACCCCACCTGGCAATAGCAGAGATCTGGCTCTGGGGGTCTGGGCTGAGGGGCCCAATGCCCACGCTGGCCCAGAACCCCACTGAGTCAGTGGGTGAGGAATGTGGGGTGTTATCATCATCAACTTCCCCAACCCTGTGCCACAAAAACACCTGAAGGTGGACTGGGGCCAAATAATCCTGTCATCTCAGGGAAAGAAAC
This sequence comes from Rhinolophus hipposideros, assembly GCF_964194185.1. NCBI lineage: Eukaryota > Metazoa > Chordata > Mammalia > Chiroptera > Rhinolophidae > Rhinolophus > Rhinolophus hipposideros. The sequence continues at coordinate 85,266,005 of NC_138052.1, forward strand.
CAGCACTTTCTGCACTGCCTGCCTTCCTTCTCCACTGACCCTCATTTTATCTGGGGCTCAGCACAGATGCCCTACCACAAAGGCCAATCCTCTTTTATGCATGTGACAGAGACCGCTAATTGTCCATGATATCTTCTATAACAGAACCCCAAGTTGCAGCTAAGCACATGATTACCCAGCTAGAGATGACATTCCCAGCTTCCCTTGCAGCTAAACACAGCCATGCTTTCTGCGGAATGAAGGCAGTGATAAATGCCACCTTTGGGTCATGCCCTTAAAAGGCTGGGCACACACTCCCCCTGTGCCCTTTCTCCCTTCCTACTCAGTATAGACATGGTGGCATGAGCTGGAACAGCCACGCTGGATCCCGAGAAGGAAGCCAGGTGTTCAGGATGGCGGAGACCTGTCCTGAACTGCTAACTGACTGGTGGCGTTACAAGATGGCAAACTACCCAGCTGTTCAAGCTCCCTTACAACTGCACCCTAACGTAAGCAGGCATGAGGACCCACCATGTGCTGAGCCCTGGAGCTTTGAGGACGAAAGGGCAGTCTTGCCCTCCAGGAGCTCACCATGTGGCACACAGAGAACTATGAGAGGTATGGTCACACCAGAGGCAGGGGCAGATAAATGCTGAGCCAGAGGGGACCAAGTGCTAAGGGAGCACAGACAGCATCTCCCCCGCTGGCTCACAGTGGGTGCCTGGCTCAGGCTGGCCATGAAAGACTCCCCAGAGGGGACCCTCCCCAGAGCCCTCCGTGTACCTCTTCGTTGTCATAGAGGGCAACCACGCGCACGTGGGGATCTGTGGCCAGCGAGTCAGGGGCTGCACAGGAATCGATCAAGGCCTGGTTTGGAGACGGATCAAGAATATCACCCTCACCCCTCCTGCTTTCATAACTCAGCCCACCAACACCTTGGAGTCACTGCCCGCCTTCTGTCATCATGGCCAGAGGGAAGCAGGCTTAGGCTTTCACTGGCTTTCATCTCAGGGGGCACTGCCTGGCAAAGGGCAATGGGGGATCTTTCCAATGGGATGGGAGAAGCCACCCTTTCGGTGTTCTTCTCCCATACCTTCCCATGCAAAAGGCAGGAGGATGTGGAAGGTGGAGGGGAAGGGCTGAGAATCCCATCAAGTCAAAAGGACTACATAGTTCAGGCAAACTAATTGGCCTCCGTGAAAAGATGAGGGTCCAAAGAGGTGACTGGCTTCATCAAGGTGCTATAACTGGCTGGCTGGCAGCAGAGGCGATTGAGTCCCAGGTCTGGCTCTGGTCTCAATGACAGCCCAAAGCCTGTCTCCAAGAACAGGCTGGGGAAAGAAGGAGAGGTGTGAAAAGGGTAGATAGAGGGGTGTGGATAACAGAAGAGAGAGGGAACCGACAAGTGTGGAAAGAAGGTGAAAACATCACGGTGGCTAAGAGGAAGGAAGACCACCCCACTGAGATTCCAAGGCACAAAAAGAAGGCTGAGTGGGCTTATGCCTCGCGGGTGGGGAGCAGAAGGAAGTGGGTGATACTGCCTGATGGGCTGCTAAGGCCTTTTCCTCGTAAAGGGAAACTTAGGCAGCAGGAACAGGACAGGACACCATGGTGCCTGAAACAACCCCTCAGCCTTCCTCACCACAGCCCCAGGCCCCAGGCCCCAGGCCATTGCAAGGATGTGGCGGAAACGTGAGGCTGACAGCATTTAGGCCCCTCCCCGTGGTCCACCAGCACCAGCAGACTGTGGGGGTGGCCAGAGCCTATCTCACCACCTGCTGGGGCTTGAGGCAGTCGCCCTGGTGCTGTGTGCTGCCCGGGGATGCCCTAGCTCCTCACCTGCAGGGCGCAGAAGCAGCTATGCAGATTGTCCAGTCGAGGGGCAAAGATGAACTCCCCAAAGGCACCACCTAGTACCTAGAAAGATAAGACAGTTAGCCTGACCTTTAATCCCATGCCTGACTCACCTGCTTCTCCCTGCTCCCCAGGGCTTTAGCATAAGCTGCCTCCTTGGTTCCTTGTACAACCTGTCCCTGACCCCTGGCTTTGGACTATGGTCCTGCTGTGTAGGGCTGAGCAGAGAATGGTGAATGGGGCTAGGCTGGAGCTGAGGGATGGAACGGTGGAGGCCTGCTCTTCCTGACCAGAGCCTGTGGGACAGGAAAAGGGGCTGAATGGTCACAAGAAAAGCTAAAGAAATAATGAGAGGAGGAGATCAGCCAAGACACAGAAACTTAGTATACATTCAAACAGGATCAGACATTCAAACAGGATCAGACATCCAAAGTCTTAGCAATCTCCAATTGTCGGCAACTGGCAGGGACTTGCGGACAGGCTCCAGAAAAAGGGTGGCCACATGGAGCCCTCTTGCCTTCAGAGGTTCCGAGCTAGGATGGGTCAAAGTAGACAGGAACAACTCTAGCAAAAACTCCCGGAGAATCTGTGGAAAAGCCAATTCCCAGGCCCCACCCCAGAAAGCCCCAGGAGGCAGGGCTGGAGCAGGAAACTGTCGTTTTTGAGAACCACAGTCCTGGACACAGGGGAAGAGTGTCTACTGGAAAGAACGGGGACGAGAGTACTGACAGACTGCAGAGCTGACAGTGCTGCAGGAGACATACTGGGGCAGGCTGTTATCCCCGAGGCTCCCCCGCTCACAAGTTCCTGCTGTCATTCCTTACCGCAGGCTGGGTGTCTGCCAGGCAGAGCTCCATTTCCACGATATCCTCAGGACTCAGCCCCAGATCAGCACAGAGAACAGACATGAGCACTGAGTGATGCCGGTCATCCTGCAGGGCGGAAGGGTGCTGGGAGGAGGCTCTGCTCTTCTCCTCTCCCCTTCTAAGGGGATCAGTCCCTTCCCCACCTGCTCACCCCTCCCTGTGAACAAGGGACTGTCTTACTGCAGCATTGAGGGGCCCTGGCTCAGGAGTCCCCTTCTCTAGCTCCTCCTGGACTGCTGTGGCAAGAATGGGAACTCTGTGGGGAGACAAGTGAGGAGGGATTGTGGGGAGGGCACAGCAGGGTGGGGTACCCCTAAGCTCAGGTATCTCCTGATGGGGAACAGCCCTCACCCTTTAATTCCCAATTCGCCCCCCGAATGGCAGAATTGTTGAGCACCCTCGGACATCAAGTGGGTCCCAAAAACAGAACCTGACTGTGACCACCATGAGATAGCGACCTCCCAAGTCCCACTGGGGCCATTCCGTCACCTGGGGCCACACCCCATCCCTCTCGGTCGCCACAACCCTCGCCCAGTCTCACAAGTGCATCTCCGTGTTGGGCCCAAAGTTCTCATTGATATTTCGCTGCAGATGGATGGCCAGGTGGGGGATGCGAAGAATGGGCCGGTCCACATGCACCAGCCGCTGCTCCAGACTGCCTGAGACAGGGCACTGTGGCCGACCAGCCAGGGTCAGCCCAGGGTGCCTCCCAATCAGTTAGTTAAAGCTCCCACTTCACACAGACCAGCCAAGGTGGTCCTCTGACCTGGACTGCCCCTACCCACCCCCTTCCCTGTGGGGGAGGGCTCTCCACAGGTCCTCTGAAGGAAGGTGACAATCAATCTTCAGGTGGCTGAAGCTGAGAACCTCCCAGGTTCAACCCCAATTACTACCTTGACAATGACGCGTCCAGCCAAGGTCAGGTCACGGTCAAACCAGGTGCTCCAGATCCCACCACCATAGGTCTCCACACCAACCTGCAGGAAGCCCACCTGGCTGCGACGTGATCGCCGTTTTACCTGAGTGTGAAGACGGAGAATGGGAAGTCAGAGAAGGCTGCACGACATGATCTGTAAACGAGATAGACTATCCACAAGTGAAGTACCATAGAAGGAACACTAGTGACAGAAGGACCCAAAGTGTGAAGAAGGGGAAGACAAAACTTTTTCCCTGCTCCAAGGAATAGATCCCCCAATGTGTACCTCCCAGCTCTCTTCTGCCCACTTCTCTCCCCCTTTGATGCCTCCCCATCCCAGAACAGCCCAGTTCCTCACCCTGAGGCAGGGGCTGTCTGTGTGGGCCCCAATGAGGCTGAAACCGTTGCCCGGAACATACTGGCCTCCCACAGCAAAAGCGATGATGGTGGAGGAGTTCCTGGTCAGGAAGTACTGGGGGGTGGGGTGGGTGTTGTTGAATTAGATTAGCCAGCCAGGTGGCACACGGGACTTTGAGTCCCTGCCTAGGGAGCTGCCTTTCAGTCTCTACCCCACCCCTAGTACCTTGCTCTCGGGCTTGATATCCCAGCTCTCGGTCTCCTTGAGTTCATGGAAGCCAGCCTGGAGGAGGCGGCTGCGGCATTCGGCAACAACTATAGAGAAAGAACCCTTTCACCGTGACAGAAGCCGGTAGGGGGCACACCCGCCCCACCCTCCTCCGCTGCCCTGGTCACTTACCGTGGAAAGGAGAGGGGCTCCTGTTTACGAACTTGAGGAGTTCTCGTGCCGCGGCCTGCACCGCCTCTTTGCGGGCCCTGCCGCTCATGGCCACCTAGGAGAGGGGAGCGCTCTAAATAACACCGACTATCATCCAGGCTCCAGGGACTTCCACCCCAACCCCCCAAAGTGACCGATCCAAGGCTCAGACCTCTGTTTCCGCCCGTTTCCCCACAGAGAGACGCAGATGTCGGGCCGAACCTCTCTCCGCTGAAAGTTTGTGCCTTCCAGCCAATGTATCGTCACTCCTACGGTGCTCCACGCCCAGCTCGTCCAAGACACCCCGCCCCCCAGTCCGAGCATTAGCCCCGCCCGCTAAGTCCCACCCCCACGTGTCCGCCAGGCTGGGAAATCCCGGTCGGGTTCCCGACTCCGAGCTCCCAAACCGGCTCCTAACTCTGAGCTGGTCTGAACCACGTGCGCGACCCCCTTCTCTAACTAAAGCCCCGTTCACCAGGGAATACCTCTCCTCCCCCCATCCCTTGCTCCCACCCCACCCCAGTCTCTCCCAGGCTACCCCTTTGCAACCCCAGGAAGGGCAGGTCACTCCGGGCCAGGCTTTCGGTTTCGTTTTGGGTCGGGCTCGGCCCCCACCTCAGCGTGCTGCTGAGCTTGGGCCCGAGCGGGCGCCGGGCCGGGTCTGAGCTAGAAATTCGAGCGGGGCAAGCGGTGGGCACGTACCTGCATGGCCCCGCACACCGCCTAGTATCCGCTCACCTGGGCCCTGCAGTCGGCCCGCCCCCACTCCTGCCGCCGGGCCCGCCCCGCGCGGCGCTGCTCCAGGCTTCACAGTCCGCCCCGCCCCCGCTGTTCGCCCCGCCCCGCTCGGGGGCTCGGCGTCCGCCCCGCCCCCATCGTTCGCCCCGCCTCGCGCCAGGACTAGTCTTCCTCCCCGCCCTCTCCGCGCCCTCAGCGGCGGTGGCGGGAGCCCTCTGCCGGCCGGGAGGTAGTAGGACAGCCACCTACCATCGCCCCCCACCCATCCTCAAGGTCAGAAAGTCAGAGAAGAAACTCGCCCCACCAGCTCACCTGGTCGGACAGGTACTGTACAAAGTGCTCTTTCTCGCCTCAGGCACCCTGTGATAATGATAGGAACATGGCTAATGGTCATAGAGTTCTCACCATGAGCTTTAGATGTATGATTAAGCTTAAGTGTTATCTCGTTTAATCTTCACAATTGCCCTATCAACTTTGTACTTTTACTGTCATTTTATGTGAACAAACCTAAATAGAGAGATGACTAACCTAGCCAAAGTAGTAAATGGCAGAGGTGGGGTTTGGACTAAATTAATTCCAGGGGCCTGGAACAACCCATTTCTGGGCGTTTCTTTGTCTTGGTAAGTGTTAATGTTACATGGGAGGTCCCTGAGGGACAGAGAAGTTAATGACTTGCCTAAGATCACACAGCTGTCTGGAAGCATCTGGGATTTGACTCTAATACCTGTCTGTATTATTTCCACATCTTAAGACTCAGGAAAAAAAAAAAAAACAAGTTCCATGTATTCTTGGAGGCAATTCCAATATTTCTGTGTCAGAAGTGGTGAATAGCTATTTTAAAAACGCATGCACCTGCCTAACCATAGATACTGGTCAGGGCTCTTGGTGGCCCTGAGGTCCTGCCACGAGGGGTGTTATCAACGTTCCAGGGGTGACGGATGGAGCATTTATGTACTGGGGTGAGAATGTCCAGGGAGTGGGGAGTAGTGGGAAAGGTCCTACACCCCTCACTTCAAAGGAGTAGCTCTTTCAGGGGAGTATTCAAGAATATACACACCAGTGATGGGTTAAATGCATGGCATTCCTTAACCAATTATTGAAATGCCATTATCTACAAAGTTTCAGTGCTGAGTGGGACATGGAGAGAACATTCTTGTCCAGCTACTGGGGAAGAGACACATTTGAGGACAGTGAAAAGAGCTGAAACGGGTACAATGTATAAAGGAAGGAGACTTAAAGAAATATCTTTAATGTTCCTCTGATCACAAAAACAGAGTACACGTTAATGTGAAAAATTCGAGTATCACCAAAATGGGTAACTTAGAAAGTGAACGTAAATGATAAATTGAACATCCGTTCTTGATAAAACAAAACAAAATCATCTTACGAAACTAGGAAGAGGAAGGATAAAGGGTATCTGCTAGAAATCTACAGCAGACATTAGTGGGGAAATACAGAAGTGCTCTTATTCAAATCAGGAGTAAGACACTGATGAGCTGTTGCCAGTAGTAGTCAGTGTGGACCTGCAGTCAGAGCCAGTGCCACAAAACAAAACAAACAATTATATAGTATATGGGAAAATAAAATTTGTCATTATTTGTAGGTTATGTTATAGCATTACCTAGAACCTTCAAGAAAATAAACTGACAGTTTTTTAGAACTGGTAGGAGGGGTGGCCTGATTTTCAAATCATTGGCTTGCCTGTACAATAATCAACTGGAAAATATAATAGTAAAAACATCCTATAAGAAATACTATTAGAAGTCCTAGGAATGAACATATGAGAGACCCAGTCTCACTGAAACTAGGGAAATGCATTTTGATTTGTCAGTATAGCAAAAATGAAAAGAACTGGTAATACCAAGAGTTGGAGAAGGCTTGGGGTAATGCATGCCTTTATACTCAATTTCTGTGGGGTAAATAAATACTCCCTGTGGCAATTCCAGGTTGCCATCATGAACTAAACATAGAATTGGGAAGAGATGCTCAAAAGCATAGCATTATATAGATTTCCATCATAGACTTAAAATTGACATAACCTCAAGAGCATAGATTTATGGTAAGATAATTAGGAAAGTGATGATTTTTGAGTATTTATTAAATGTGTTTGTAATATGACTTATTTAATTGTAAGTTTATATAATTTAATTTACTTTTTATTTAAAAAAAATTTTCTTTTAGATTTTATTGGGGAAGGGGAACAGGACTTTATTGGGGATCAGTGTGTACTTCCAGGCCTTTTTTCCAAGTCAAGGTGTTGTCCTTTCAATCTTAGTTGTGGAGGGCACAGCTCAGCTCTCGGTCCAGTTACCGTTGCTAGTTGCAGGGGGCACAGCCCACCATTCCTTGTGGGAGTTGAGGAATTGAACTGGCAACCTTGTGGTTGAGAGGATGCACTCCAACCAACTGAGCCATCCGGGAGCTCAGTGGCAGCTCAGCTCAAGGTGCCGTGTTCAATCTTAGTTGCAGGGGGCGGAGCCCACCATCCCTTGCGGGACTCGAAGAGTTGAACCGGCAACCTTGTGGTTGAGAGCCCACTGGCCCATGTGGGATTCGAACCGGCAGCCTTCAGAGCTAGGAGCTCTAACCGCCTGAGCCACCGGGCGGCCCTATAATTTAATTTTTTAATGATTGCTGTGTTTAACAATAGGATCACAAAATTCCTGGAAATTTGACAATCAGTTCCTATGAGCTGGTCCAACTTGGCTCTAGCACACAACTTCACCGATACTCTACATTGTTATTCCTCAAAGTGTGGTTTGTTGACCTGGGAACTTTTAGAAATGCAGAACCCCAGCACTTACCCAATCCTACCCAATCAGAATCTGAGTCTTAGCAAGATCTCCAGCTGATTTGAATGCACATTAATGTTTGATACACAGTGATTGAATACCATGTGGCTGTAAAAAAATAATGTGAGGTCAATCTTTATGTATTATAGAAAAAAACTCCAAATATATTTTTGAGTGAAAAAAAGCAATTTGCAGAATAATATTTATAGGACAAGAGCATTTAAGTAAAATTTACACAATGAGCTAAGTTTCTAAATTTTGTGTATATATATGTGTGTGTATACATATATATATATATTTTTTATTCCCCCAGGTTTGGAAGGCGTGTGGTCATCTGTGGACAAGGGGATGGTACTGGATATGAAGCTAACCAAGAAGAGTTTCTGAGACTCATTCTTGCCCTCAGCCTCCTGAGAAAATCTTCCCCCCAGTCCTTAGCTGGTGTTTACAATGCTACCATTTATTTATCTTCTTGGTTTAACACGTGCCTGTAAGTTAATACTGCAGTCGGTGACACACACTTCAGTGTGAGTTGATTTGTTATGCATGTCCCTTCTGACCCATTAGTTTATGAGAGAAGCTTCCTACGTAGTAATTTGTCACATAATTATTAAGGGTGATTTAGGATACAAAAGACCCAAGCACTGCTGTAAGGAAGAGAAGGTATGGTGTGTGTGTGTGTGTGTGTGTGTGTGTGTGTGTGTGTGTGTGTGTCCTGCTGCTGTCTGCTAAAATGCGTGCAGAGAGGAGCTGAATCAGGTGATCTTGATTTCCTGATGCCATGACAGCTCTGGGTATCTCATTCCTGGTAGTTGTCTTGGTGCTTTAAATTAATAAATACTCCGCTTCTGGGTATAATGACAGGAGCTTGCATAACGCAGTATGTGTACTTTGTCCTCTGACGGTGTTGTTGGAGAGCACTTTAGTTTCCAAAACGTGTCTTCTGCTCAAGTTCTGTTTTCCGAGCAAGACTGAACTGATTAAGAACGAAATCCCAGGATGCCTTGAGGTGAGTAGCTCACGCAAGATTACAATTTTCAACCAATTATGTTCTAGGAGGGAGGTTTAAAAAGTCCTTTATATGGTTATAAAAAAAAAAATGAAGCACCTCCATAGGTACTGATAGGGAGCGATTTCCACGATCTACTAAGTGAGAAAACAAGGTGCAGAATAGCCCTTACGATATGCTGCCATTCGTGTGTGTAGACCATAGGCACACACATATATTTTTACATGTTTAAAATATGTCAGGAGTCACAAGAAAATGGTAACTGACTGGGGAGAAGAAATGGAGGGGCTGAAGGTCTAGAATGAAAGGGACAGTTCCTTTTTCTTGCAAATCCTTTTGCACTTTAAAAATTTTTTCTACATACACTTATTACCTACTTTTAAAAACTAAATAAATAAATATTAAAAGTAACAGGTGAAAAGATGAATTTTTAAGTACTTTCTGTGAGTATAATTTTTGTTTTCTTCTGCACGCTGATTAAGTTAGTAAGCATTTATTGGTTAGCATTTAACACTAAAGCCTTCCGAAAGCTGTATTGCGTTCTGATTTGGAAATTGTATCTACAATTTGGAAGGGAGAATGAATGGAAGGGAGAGTGAATGGAATGTTTCTTTGGATGTTAATATTTTAAACAAAACATATACTGCGGTAAGGATGAGATAGGGAAACCTTCACAAAAAAGTACCTAACTCCATTAATGCTTCACCTACACAACTACAAACTAGTAATCCTATCTTTTCCCTGTTCTTCTCCTCTGGTCTCTGTTTTCCTCTTATCCAGCATACATCACAGGTTCCATCATTGTCATCACTCCCTGGCGTGTACCTTCAAGTCTGTTGCCCACACTGGATTTGCTTACTTGCTGGGCAAAAACCCAAACCCTGACTGCAGCCTGTTCCATGACTGCACCATGGGTACACGTAGTAGATATACAATGAATATTTATTGAATGAATGAAATTTTTAAAATAATTGTTCTCTGTGAAAATGAATACTCCCCAGCTATAAAAAGGAACAAACTGTTGAAATTGAAACAACTTGGCTGAATCTCACGGGCGTTATCCTGAGTGAAAAAAATGACCAAATTATAGAGATGAACCACAGATGGGTGGTTGCCAATGGCTAGGGAGGATGGGGAAGGGATGGGTCTGACGGGAAAGGAGTAGCACAGGGAACATCTTTGTGCTGGTGGAAAAGTTCTAGACCTTGATGGTAGTCATTGCATGACTCTACACGTGAGAAAATGAAGCTGCCAGATAAAATACAGGATACCCCGCTAAATTTCAGATAAAGAATAATTTATTAGCATAAGTATGTCCCAAATATTGCATGGGATATACTTACACTAAAAAAAAAAAAAAAAAGTTTTAACTGAGTGTCCCGTATTTTTATTTGCTAAATCTGGCAATCCTAGAAAAAATGGCATAGAACTATACACACACATTTTAACAGTGTCACTTGCCTGGTTGTGAGATTGTACTGTAGTCATGTAAGATGTAACTATTAAGGGAAACTGGGTGAAGGGTACACAAGACCTCTCTGTACTATTTTTGCAACCTCCTGTGAATGTATAGTTATTTCAGAATAAAAGGTTTTTTAAATGACCCTCTAAAGAAAACCAACTATTTCTGTTGGTGATAAAAGCAAGGAGACATAAGGAAGTGCTGATTATTAACCTTGGAAGCTTTATGGAGCATTGTAAAACTGGCATTTTGCAAAGGTCTTAAGATGCATTCCTCTTGAATGTCAACGATCTTATGTAGCTGTTGACAATGTAACAAAGTGGTTATGCACATGGGCTTAGGATCAGACAGACATGGGTCCAAATCCTGGCTCCTCCATTGATTAGCTACCCGCCATATTTGCAGTGTTATGCTGGAGCCAGCTCACACCCATCTCTTTGCAACTCCACATACAATGACATCAGGCTGGTAGCTTGAAACTGGCCTGGCAGGATTCATACTACCAACATTGGCAAACACAACAAATCAGGGCTTTTTTTTTCTTCCAAAGAGCTAGGTGTTTAACATTTACCATCATAGCACAGACTTTGAGCCTCAGTTTCCTCATCTGTAAAATGGGGGGAAATAACAGTAATAACCTCATAATGTTATGAGGATTAAATGAGATAATGCCTTATCGTGAAGTTTGTCGAATAGTAAGTGAGTAATAAATGTCAGCCATTATTATCTCTCATGTTAAACTGTGAGCAACTTGAGACCAGGTTTATGCCTCAAGATATCAAGATGCCTCTTGATATCTTCAGTGACTGGCACAGGGCGTGAAACACAGCAAGAGCTAAACAAATGTTCGCTAAATTACTGAAAAAATGGCAAATAATAGTGACTTGAGGTACTCCACCTTCCAGAGAATTCTCCAGAGAAGTCTCATTATATCAGAGACCTTTTAGGGCACACTTCTTGATCTTTAATCGTGAGCTTTTTTAGATCCTGTGGCAGGCTACCAGGAAGGTCTGGGGAGCACTCATGCTCCCCAAAGGTAATGTCTGCCCTTGAAGGCCTGGCCCTGGCCTCCCAAAGCAGCGCTCCCAGAGCACACCCCTAGGTAGCAGGGACAGGCTCTCACCTCTCCTTCCTCAGGAAGCTGAGATGGGCCATTTCTGGCTCTGAGCTTGTCTGACTAGAGGTCATGTAATCCTTGCTGGATTTGTCCTGTTTATTTTAGTGAACAGGGCTATTTACTTTCAGTTCGTATTTCTAGGGATGCTTGCTCATTTTGTTTCCGTTTTATTTACTCTTTGCAAGCACTTGGGGTTGAGTAAATATGTCTATAAAGTTCCGGGGACTTGGTTATTCTGTGTCTGGTATTTTAATGGCCTTTAAACAGTGTCTGCTCAGGTAAGCATTTTATAGATGGGTCGAAAAGATAGAGAATTCTGTTCTCAATAGCCTCTGATTCCTTCCAAGCTGATAGCTGGCCACCAGCAGTCTATGAATCATGGCTTTTTATCAATAATAAAAATACTGAAAGCCCACACCCATCTTGACAGAGAAACCGACTGACCCTGCTCAGCCAGACGTGGGATTTGGGAACTGTGGTAGGTGTTTCAATGCTAGGGCAGTGCCTAGGGTAAGAATGACCTAGAGTGATTTTTTAAATGCAGATTCATGAGCCCCACACTTGAAAATTCTGATTTGGAAAGTTTGGGCTGAGGCCCAGGGATGTACATTTTTAACCCATGCTGCAAATAATTCTGCTATCCTTAGACCACCCTGAGAAGAAACACTCATCTGTAATCTCAAAAACACATGTGCCATGGGGGCTGTCCTTGAGCTCACTGCCACATTGTGGGGCGACATGAAGAGAAGCTCAGGACCAGACTGGCTGGTTGGAATGACTCCATCAACTCTTAGCACAGGGCTCCTCCTGAGTTAGCCAAGAGGATGAGGAGTTGTGTTCTGGTAAACCACTTGCTCAGGGTCTAATTTGTCAGCAACTTGAGGGCAGGGACCATGTTTCGTTCATCTTTTTATCCCCCACAGCCCGTAAGACACTGCATGGCTCACACAGTGGCACTCTGCACTGGCTGGGACACTCCCACTGAAGACAAACCTAGAGACAGGCCTCATGGCAGCCTGGGAGCCAGTTGTTGGGAACGGAGGCGGCATAAACGCTGAGCGCCGTGGTCACCTGCTTGCCTCCTCTCCAGCCAGGTCTTTCAGAGGCTGAAAGGACAATGCCTGGACCTACTGCCTTCTTTTTAGAAGCTCCTCCCCCTCTCTCAGCCCCTCTGCCCCAACTTGCAGCGTCCTTAGTCTGTGCCACAGGGTCCATTATGACATCATCAATGCAGTTTGATACAGGAATGGCCAATATCTAAATGATGATCGCTGCGCGCAAGGAGGGTTCCTGTATTCCAGGAGGCTACAGATACAGCCTTTCTTCTTTATTTGAAGAGCTCCACCGTCGTGCTCAGGCTCAGCCTTTGTTACCTTCCCCAGTCAGTGTGCTAATGATTTTATTTGTGTGTTTTCTTATCCACCAGAAGGTGAGCTCCAGGAGAGCACAGCCCACGGCTGCCTTGTTCACTGCTGAAACCCCAGTGCCTAGAACAGTGCCTGACACAGTAAGTGCTCAGTCAAGATTTCTGGGGTGCACGGACACGAGAGGCTTCGCTAGCTCCAGCCACCCATTCATGTATCCATCCGAGGAGCACGTTTTGTGCAGCTGCTGGGGATCAGGCTCTCATCAGCCTGAATAACTCCTGTTTTGCTCTGAAGAGCTCCCAGCCTCGTGGTGGCATGCTGGAAACACATCCTGTGTGTAATGCGCCCTGACAGGGGCTATATATCCGAGGTTTAACGGCGATGGGGTTGCTGGGGGGAGCACAGGGTGGCCATGACAGGCTCTTAAGCCAGAGATATGGTATGTGGTCTGGCAGGATTTCCCGGCCCGATTCAGGGAGCCTCATCTGCCCCTAGGCCTCTGCTGACAACTACGCTGCTTGTTTCTGCTAATATTGCAGCAGGGTTCATCTATAGAAGCAATCTATAAAACACCATTTACAGCCATGACGAAACCACAAAAATCAATCCTGACTCACTCCCGTCAACAAACATGCGTGGAGGGCCTCTTGAGTATACGCATAGCTTTAAGACGCCATGGGAGATACAGGGATGAATGGAATGTGGACTGTGAGCCAGGGGGTTCTGATTGCCCTGGAGAGACAGGACACGTGGGGATGAGATGTTGAAATGATAATATTTTGAGTGTATTGTGTTAAGTATACTATATTATCAAAATCAATCTCACCTGTTTCTTTTACTTTTAAAAAAATGTGGCTACTAGAATTTTAATTTCTTTTTTAAAATGTGGCTACTACAACATTTAGGATTGCATATGTGGCTCCCATTGTATTTATTTTGGATAGCACTGGTCTAGTTGTTGAGGGGACCCAGTGAGGGACCTGGGCTTCTGCAGCTGGGAAGAATTCTGAGGAAATACAACAATTAGGAATGGGCGATGGAATACTGAGGAAGGGGTGGGAAGACATTTGAGAAGCTTGATCATGAAGGGAAGAAAGGAGGAAGGCAGCTTAAGGAGGCAACAGAGTCCCAGGATCAATACACATTGGTAACACCCAGCTCTTCCTTCCCCTCATGCCATCTTCTGAAAAGATAGACCCTGGACGCCGCCAGCCACCTTCCCATCCAAGGACTCTAGAGTCAGGCTCCTTCCTCGCAATCCTGGAGAGTGGGGAGTTGGCCAGAGAGCTGGTTTGGATGCTAAGTATTAGGCAAGTTAATCCCTACCCAGACCATTCATTGCAAGGTGGATTAAAACCACATTACCCCTCCCTGCCTCCCAGCCCCGGACCCTGGACAAAGGGCACTGGTGGGGAGGGGAAGGAGATCAGGGACCCTGATGCAGGTAAAGCTGGGAGTTTGGTCATTGTTTGAGACGGGGAGCATTTCTCAGAGGAACAGTGTGGCCCAGGAGTAGGAAGTCAGGCTCCAATCCTGGCCAGACAAAGCTTCCACTAGGAACACACTTCATCGGGGCAATCAGCCTGGACCTGATATTTCTGCCTCTGCCCTCCCACTCAGCCACACGGAGAAGTCATAAACACTCAAATGCAAGGATTAACTCTGCATGTGGTGTCTGGGACATTGTGAACGACTCTTGGTGGCAGTGTTGATGTCTGTATTAGATTGATCTTTGTAACCCCCAGCATCTAGGACGTCAGGCTTGGTACATAGCCAGCGTTCAAGAAATATGATGGGGGCCAGCCTGGTGGCTCAGGCGGTTGGAGCTCCATGGCTGCCGGTTCGATTCCCACATGGGACAGTGGGCTCTCAACCAAGGTTGCCTCCAAGGTTCAACTCCTCGAGTCCTGCAAGGGATGTTGGGCTCTGCCCCCTGCAACAAAGATTGAACACGGCACCTTGAGCTGAGCTGCCTCCCGGATGGCTCAGTTGGTTGGAACGCGTCCTCTCAACCACAAGGTTGTCGGTTCGACTCCCACAAGGGATGGTGGGCTGTGCCCCCTGCAACTAACAACAGCAACTGGACCTGGAGCTGAGCTGCACCCTCCACAACTAAGACTGAAAGGACAACTTGAAGCTGAACAGCACCCTCCACAACTAAGATTGAAAAGACAATAACTTGACTTGGAAAAAAATCCTGGAAGTACACACTGTTCCCCAATAAAGTCCTGTTCCCCTTCCCCAATAAAATCTTTAAAAAAAAAATAAAAATATGATGGATAGAGGGAAAAAGGGAGGAAAGGAGAGAGGAAGCGGGGTGAACAAATGACAAACCTATAGAAGCCCAGAAACAGATACTTGAAACGGGCTATGCTTATTCTATGCTAAATATTTGGATGTGGACAGCAAGAGGGGTCTCTCACCAGCCAGATCCCACGGTGTCCAGGTCAGAAGACAACTGATGCTCAACACACAGCATTACACCATCCTACCTCCCTGCCTCAGGGCGCTGGACCCACAAACTTTGAGAGACAGTGTATGTCCAGGCTGTAGCCTTCCTGGGCTAACGCTCTGCCCCTAGTCTCTCATCCTATTAAGTACTTTTTAAAAGCCCCTAAGGCCTCTGTAAAAGGAAAGATACAGTGAAGAATTCCAGTTGGGTTAGATAAGCCTGGCCTGGGGTGGGGTGGCTGAGTTAGTTTCTGGACCAGCAAAGGGACTCGCCAAACACTTCAGGAAGGCTGCATTTCCCCGCTATGGCCATTGGAGGGCACTTCGACCATGTAATACCAGATCTCCATCACCTCCCCTGTCTTTGGACAGCTGCGATTCAACTCTACAAACGTTTTAAAATCATAATATCAATAGCTCTCCTGGGTTGAATATCCAATATGGTGCTAAACGCCTTAAACATATATCATCTCTAATATTCACTACAATTCTTGTGAGTTATCTTGGCTATTTAGGGAAAAAACTGAGGCTTAAAGAAGCCAAATAACTTACCTAAGGTGGCTCAGCTAAATACAATTTGCGAGTAAAGACTCCAATCCAGGCCCTTGGGCACCGACCATCAATGCACAGAAGCTGAAAAGGGGACTGTCTGGGGCGAAGCGGAGAGATAAGTATGCTACACAGATTTCGTTAGGGAACAACTTACACACCTATGACATAGGAAGATGGTTCATGGACAATTTGTACAAGTCATGGTAATGTTTCTTTTTTTCCCCTCTGAAACGATGTTATTAAATAAAGGAAGTGTTTCACAATTCGTGGTGTCTTAACTTGGAGGAAATAAAGTCATTGTAATACAAAACAAGAGAAGAGAATTTTTGTTTAACATTTAAAAAGCACTCACTGTGTACCTAGAACTATTCTAAGCATTTTACATAAATAACTCAATTAGTCCTCATAGCCATCTCTGAGGGAGGCGCTGTTATAATCCCCATTTAAAGATGAGGAAACAGAGGGAAGCAACCCGCCCACGGTCAAGTGGCTAGTAAGAGGCAGAACTGAGATTAGGGACCCAGGTGTTCTGGTTCCACAGTCTGTACTCAGGA
The DNA here is from genome assembly GCF_964194185.1 of Rhinolophus hipposideros. Taxonomy (NCBI): domain Eukaryota; kingdom Metazoa; phylum Chordata; class Mammalia; order Chiroptera; family Rhinolophidae; genus Rhinolophus; species Rhinolophus hipposideros. The sequence continues at coordinate 85,282,437 of NC_138052.1, forward strand.
ATTTGGGAAGTTGGGTTGGAGCAGGCCTTCCGCAAAGGTGGGAAAGCAGGTGAAGAGTCAGGATTGTCTCAGACGGGGACTACAGTGGCGCCAGATGGCAGAGGGCTGTGTAGCCAGAGCTCCTTAGGGCCTCCTACGGGTGTGGAGAAGAGGAGGGGTTCAGCAGGAGGGCCCCGCAAGGGGTAGGGGGTGCACCAGTCCAGGGAAGAGCTGAGGCCACCCTACCCCCACCCCTCTCCAGGGACTGGCAGTTTGGGAAGTGCAGTGTGTGCTCAGGAAATGGCCAGATTGGATTACAGGGAAGATTAAAGGAGCTAAATTGGGCCTGGGGCTGGGGGAGGTGTCTGAGAAGGGAACTGCAGAGGGCCAGCAGCTGGACGGCCTGGAGAGGCTGAGGAAGCTAAGGGTGGGGGCAGGGATCTCACACTAAGCAGGAAGCCCTCCTGACCCAGTAAGGCTGGAATGTGGGGTCAGCAAGTAAGGGCATCCCCTCAGTTGGAGCTGGGGGTGGGGGCAGAGACCCTGACACCAGAGAGGGGAAGGGGGCAGAGACCGTGGGGGAGGTGGAGACAGACCTAGAGGTGGAGGTGTCCAGGCAGGATTGGGGAAGAGGCCTGACGTGGAGAGGGAGGGAAGGGGGCAGGAACCAGGGAGGGCGAAGACGCTGGGGCGGAGTCGCAGCCTGAGCCCCTTCCTGAGAGGGTGTCTGGGGCTCCAAGCTTGTCCTGGCTGGGAAGTGGGGGCACCAGTTGTTTTTAGGGTGTTGGTGGGAAGCTCTGCACCACACAGAGGAGCAACTGGAAACAGCTAGGGTCCCCGGAGCGCCCTGCCACAGTCCCCCTCCTCTTCCCAGACCCCTCCCCCAGCCTGAGTGGCAGCACCAGCTGTGGCCCCTCCCAGTCTCCAGGGCAGGTGGTCAGTGGTCTATTCTGGTGTGCAGGGTGGCTGGGGAGCCTGAAGAAGGACAGAGGGGGAGGGCTTGGCCCACCTCTTTGAGACTGGATGGGGAGGGTCACTAGGGGGGCTCTTCGGGAAGGTTGGGGTGTAGGGTTCTTACTGCTGTGGGTGGGAGAAAAAACTCCAGTGCTCTGTTTTCAACAAACTGTATATCGAGATCTTTAAAATTGGGAAGGGGAGTGTATCTGGGACGTTTCTAGGTGGCTCTGGGGCCTGGGTTCTGGGGCAGTGGAAATCCCCAAGAGCTGACAGTGAGCCCCTCATTTCTTTTGAATCCTGCTGCTGCAGGATCAAGCCCCACCCCCTGCCTAGTCCTCCAGGCAGCCTCTCCGGGACAGTTGAGGGTGCTGCTGCCGAGGCCTTCTCCTAGGCCAGTTGGGGGCAGTCTGGGGCCAGGGTGCACTCGGGGGAGCCTCTCCAACTTGTAGGGGAGCCCCAGTGCCTGGCTGGCCTGAGGGTGGCACAGGGCAGAGCAGCCCCCACTGGCCTCTTTATTCCCCACATAGGGGATCTGCAGTGTCCCCAGGTCCTGCAGTATAAAGACCAGACATTTCCGCTAATGGGACCTGACTCCTTAACAACCCACTTCCTTCCAGCCCAGGCTCCTCTCTGGAAAACAGGGTGGGTGGGGAGAGGAGCAGAGCAGAATGTTGGGAGGGACTTGCCCACTACTGGATAAGGGGCTTTTCAGTGGACATCCCCTGATAGGGCTGAGTTAAAATGGGAAGGACCTAGAACTGAGCCTGTTAAGTCAATCTGTGGCAAAGCCTTAGAGATCACACACAGAAATTAGTCGGGCTTCTAGAGAGCCATTGACTAAGGTTCAAATCCAGACTTGGTGCTTACTTGCTGTGCAACCTTAGGGAACTTACCTAACCTCGCTGAGCTTAGTATCTATAATTGTAAAATGAGAATAATAGTTATTTTTTCCCAGCGTTGTGAGGATTAGAGATACAGTGATTTCTATATGGCAGGTATCCAGAATACCATGCCTACTATATAGTAGGTACTCAATAAGTGGTAACTGCATTATTTTCAGAAGCAGCATAGCTTCTGATAGAGAGCTTTGGTCTGAGAGATTTGGAGTTAGGCAGTCTTGGCTGTTAATCTTGGCCCTACACCTGCTGACCTGAAGCAATGATTCAAGTCTGTCCGTGGACCTCCGTGAACTAGTTTCTTTATCAGTCAAAGGGGATGAAATTTTAGTAATGGGTGACAGTTACTAAATGCTCACTGTGCACAGGCACTATGCTAAGTGCTTTATAGTTTCTCACTTAATCTTCCCAACAAACCTATGCTGTTATTGTCATTTTACAGACAAGGAAACTGAGTCCCCAAGAGGTGAAGTAACTCACCCAAGAGTGATAGATCCAGGATTTAAACCCAGGTACTGGCCCAGCAGCTGCTCCCCATACCTCCCCATATCTCTGGAGTCAAATGTGATTTAAGCTATTGGCTGGCTATCTGGACAGGTGTGAGAAGATAAAGGGATGAAGGACTGGGGCTATAAAAATACTGAGAGCCCAAGAGGAGGTGTCTTCTGGAATCCAAGACTCAAAACCACTAGGATGGTTTGGAGAATAAAGCATCCCACCCAACAGCCAGAACAGCTCAAGGTGCTGTGGGGGTCTGCGGTCTGGAGTGGCAGAGAAGGCCCTGGGGTCTGAGTGGACCCCAAGCTTACTGTGACTCAGCTGGCTGGAGGAAGAGGAGGATGATCCTATAAGGCTATATATAGCAACTGTGCATAGTGGCCCTGTGAGGTCATTGCTAGCCTGCTCAGGCTCTGTTTAAAGCACCCCCACAGCCTCAGAGGGATGTAGGAAACCTGGAAAGGGCCCAGGACAGCAAGGATATGACCAAACTGGAGGGGCTAAAACCAAAAAAAGCCAATGAGGGAAGATGAAAGGAATGAATGAATCAGGGAGGAGAAAGGGATGAGTGATGGCACTAAGAACCTGACAAGAGAATTCCAGGGAAGAGAGGAAGATGCTTTTCTCCATCTGGGTTAAGGTCAGAGAAAGAAAGAAGGGGCTGACAGAGGGATTAGAGTTAGGCCTCAGAGGCTGTCTAGGGTGTGAATCCAGGGATAGGTGAAGGAGCCTGTGAAATCTTCCATGGAGGGTGGAGTGGGGCTGAGTGCTATTCTGTACGGCTCAGTTTCTCCCAACTCGCCCCAAGACACTCCCACCCCAGTTCTCAGGCACCCCTTCCCCTCTTTCACCCAGGTATCCCCAGCCAACAAGCATTTTCTCCAGGGGGCTCCTCTGCCTCTGATCTCTGCCTCTTCAGGAAAAGGCTCAGGACCGAGTGGGATTTAGAGAAGCTTAGGGGTATGTCCTGCAGACTGCTGGGAATTGTGGGGAGGTAGAAGGATGTGGTGAAGGGCCAACTGAAACTCTGAGAGCCTGTAAGGGGGGCTGCATTTATTTTGTTGGGCAGGACCAAGTGCTCACACAGTGAAGATGGAGACCTGGGGAGAGGGCAGAGAGGGGGCCTGGCAGGCGGGAGGAACCAAGGGGTAGGGAGAACATATGCCTAAGGAGGAAGCTGATTCAATTTCTGCTGGCAGGTGTAGCCACATCTTATCAACGTGTGGTAGGATTGGTGCTATTCTGGGGTCCCGCTTGATGGTGAGTCTGTGGTGAGCAGAGAGGCTTTGGACAAGGCTGCCCAGGGAGGCACCAAATCTTTGATTCTGAAGAAAGGGCCTCTCTCACTCCTTTCCTTGGAGTCAGAATATAGGGAGGGATATCCAGAATATTTTACTTTAAACAAGGAGAAATTGTGATCCAGAGACCCAGAAATTGTGACCCAGAGAGGGGATGTGGCCAGTCCAACATCACACAGCATATCCAGAGTTGACCAGCACTCTGGCCTCCCAACTCAATTCCCAGCCATATGCTGGGTGTCTTCCCAGGGACCTTCCCTTAATGCTGTCAAAGTCCCCTCCCCTTCCCTTGACTTGATTTCTATCCCCATCCTCCCCAATCCCTTCTCTTACTGATGCAAATAACACCTGAAATTTACAAGATGCTCACAGTCTGTAAAGCACATTCACCTCCAACGTCTCTCGATTAGCTCCTCCCCCTTGAGGCTCAGCTTTCTCCTCCCCCTCCTCCTTTTCCTCTCTCCCCCACATTCTGGGAGATGTCCTATTTGGTAGAAGTTGGGGGCTGGGAGGAGGTGAGATTAGCCTCAGACTTCTCCTACTTTGGCAGAAACCCTTGGCGCTCCATGTCTGTAAAAGGAGCTTGGGGCAGGAGGGGGTTGGAGCCGGGCTGTGGGGCCTCCCTGGAAAAGGCGCTAGGTCAGGGCTGTGGGGGTGATAAGGACCAGGAGTAGGGCTTTATGAGAACTGGGGTGGGGGTGCCAGTGAAGGAAGGGGCCTAGCAAAGTGTCTGGGGTCAGGTGGAAAAAGTTGGGAGAGGGAGGCCTGAATGTCTTCAATTAACGAGATGTGAGGCTGGCAGATGAGAGGAGATGGATTGCTGGCTGAGCCCCCAGGGAAGGAGGGAGGGGTGCAGTGCAGCATGGAGAGATGAGTTTCATGGAGAATCCTGACACTGCCTTCAGGCTGGGCCCCCCAACTCAACCTCCCCCGTGGTGATATCAGGAAGAAACAATTGCCTCTGGACATTCCTTCCCTTTTACAGTCACTCCTGCTCCTCAGCAGCCTGTGGAGGTTAAGCAGCCTTACAGCTGAGGGAAGGTGGATGGAGGGGGGCGAGGCTCTGGGAGCACTCAGGCAGGGAGGCATCAGGGAGCAAGGGCATAGCTGGGGACCACTCACTGTCCCCCCTGGGCCCAGAGACTCAGGATGTCAGCAGTTGAGGGGACCTCAGAGATGACCTAGCCTGATCCCCTTTCACACTTGGGCATGACAGAATCAGAGAGGAAACCGGACTTGCCCAGGGGGCACAGATGGTTAGTTGGTGAACCCCCAGGATAAACACCATGTCTTAGTCTCTGGCCGACCCACCCATCCCCACATCCACAGGCTTGGGCCTCCCATCTCCCCACCAAGTGCTAAAGCTGAGACAAGGACCAGGCTGCCCGAGTTCATACCTGCCACACTGTCCCCAAGACTCTCATGGCCCAATCAAGCTTGGGATGGAATCATGAGGTCCTCTGCTAGGAAACAGAAAGAGGAGGAGGAGAAGGAAAAGGAGAAGTTCTGGAGAAAGGGGCAAAGGACAACCCTGGAGGTCGGTGTCAGTTGGTGGATGGAAGCTTCAGTGCTATTTCACACCAAGGATACTGGCGTGGATCTAGAGTAGGTGAGGTGCTCCGAGACAGGGCAAGGGGGAAGAGTGCTTCAGATTGTCTCCTTTTGGACCTCTTTCCGTTTTTCTCAGTCCAAAAGCTCTGTGCTGGCCAGGTTAGTGCCCTCACCCCAGCCATCTGCCCACGCCAGCCACCTTCCCACTATCCATGCCATCCACGGGATCTGGGAGATCCCATGGGTTGGAAGGACCTTTGTCTTCCAAGGAGCCCTCTGTGGGGTTCAGCTATCTGGCCACACATCCGTAAACCCTCTAGATACTGAGTGTAAGGGAAGGCAGGGAACAGCAAGTGCAAAGGCCTGGAGGCTGGAAAGAACTTGGCAGTGTCACAGAAAAGAGGACAGTGTGGCTGAAGTGAGATGAGCCCAAAGGAGAGGTGAGTGAGCTGAGATGGGCAAGGTAGACAGGGTCAGTCCTGTGGGGTCTTCGGGGCCACCATGAGTTTGGGTTTTCTGCTTCAGTACTTCAGGGAAAGGAGAGAAAATGGCAATGGTGAGACAGGCAAAATTTCCAAAATGTATGAGCACTCCCCCAAAATAAGTGAGAAGCAGCTCTGTGAAGGGCGGGGGGAGATTCTTGCTCTATTTGGCTCCCAGGTTAGAATAAATGGCACAGCAGAGACACATCACCTGAGTTTAAATATAAGGAAACATTTTCTAGCAGAACTGTCCGCTGTCCCATGATGGGGATGTGTTAGGTACCCAATGACTATGGAATGGAATGGGCATTCTGGAGATGCCGAGTTCCCAGGCAGTGGAGGGATTTAAGTTGGAACAGTACTTGCTGGAGTCACAGTACAGAAGATTTAAGCCTTAACGGAGGAGTGGGGGTGCGGGACTGGTCAACCTCATGACTTATGAAGTTACCTCCAACCTTAAGTTTCTACAACTCTCCAAGATCAAAGTAATCTGAGAAGATCTCAGGCAAACTTCAGGATGGACTTTCTTTTTCAACTGATTCAATAAAATGTATAGATAACACCCACTGTACAAGGTACCATATCACATACACAAATTTATAAATTGTCCTCTTTTTCTGACAAATGCTGAATGAAATGGTCTGCCTTAGTGGACCTTCCCATTTTCAATATCAATTAGCTCAAGTAAGAGGTTGTGACCATAAAATAATATGACTGCTAAATTTATATATTCAAACGTGTGTCCTGAGAATGTTTGTAGCAGCATTGTTTATAACAGCAAAAGGTCGGAAACAATATAATTGTCTATCAATAAAAAATTGGCCAAATAAGCTGGTCAAATCCATACAGTGAAATGCAAATGAGGATATTAAGAAGAATGACTCAAAACCTCCCATCAAAGATGAGAGCTGGACCAGATGGCTTCACTGGTGAATCTTACCAAACATTTCAGAATTAATACTAATCCTTCTTAAACTTCCAATAATTTGAAGAGGAGGGAATTCTTCCTAACTTATTCTGTGAGGCCAGCATTATCCTGATAATAAAGCCAGACAAACATACACAAGCAAATGAAACTACAGACCTACATACCTTGTGAATATTGATGTAAAAATTCTCAACAAAATGCTAGCAAACCAAATTCAGAAGCATATTAAAAGGATTATATACCATGACCAAGTGGGATTTATTCCTGGAATGCAAGGATGTTTCAAGATGTGAAAAATCAATCAGTATAATACACCACAATAACAGAATGCAGGGGAAACCCTAGATGATCAATTTAACTTACAATAGCATCAAAAAGGATTTCCGGTCAAGGTAGTGGAGTAAGTAAACACTGTACTTTCCTCCTTTTATGACCACATCAAAATTACAACTAAACTACAGAACAACCATCATTGAGAATCACCTGAAGTTTAGGTAAGCCAAAGTCCTACCTCTAAGGACATATAAAAGAATCCACCATAAGACTGGTAGGAGGGGCAGAGACACAAAATGGGCTGGTCTCACACACTTGCATGTGACCCGTAAAAATTAGAAAAGGTATTTCAGCTCCCCCCCCACCAGAGGAGTGAGTGGTCCCAACCCCACACCAGGCATTCCAGCCCAGGTTCCAGTGTGGGGGAGAGGAGTCCCCATAACTTCTGGCTGTGAAAACCAGCAGAGATTGTGGCTGAGTAAGGTGGAGGGTGGCTAGAGTCCCAGGCACTCCTCCTAAAGGGCCCACACACAGACTTACTGATGACAGACTCACTCACTCTGAGCTCCAGCACAGGAGCAGCATCTTGAAATGCCCCAGGGGCATATAGAGAGGAACTGAATTGTCTGGCTTCAGAGCAAGGACTGGAGGGGTGAGCTTTCTGGCAACCAGTGTGCAGATGGAGGTGGGCAGCATATCTGAGTCTCCATCAACCCAGCTAACATTATTCATTCGCCCCACTCTGGTGATTCCCTGAGACCTCGCCCCACCCAACTTTTGGGCACACCCAAGTCATTTCCAGTGGCTTTTCCATATAACCAGCCTGTCTTGGCTCATGCTGCAGACTTTCCTAAATCTATCAAAGATTCACAAAACCCAAACAAGCAACATCGGACTTCAGCATGTCCCATACCTCTTGTGGAGCAGCCCGAAGCCCAGCACTAACAACAGCCAGCCTCAGTTCACGGCTTCGCCTCTCGAGCCACCTCCAAGCCCAGTGTGGGTGGCAGCTATCTACGGATTGTTTTGTGGCTCATGCCAAGTGGCCCCAGGCAGAGCACAGGCTGCTACTGAACTTGGCCTGCCGTGGGTCCCTTCCCAGGAGGTCCCAGGGCTGACACGCTTTTTGGCCAGCTTCAGACAGAGCTGCCTCCAAGGATGATGCACCCAAAGGATGGACTGGGCAAACACTAGAACTCTGCTAAAGCAAATCCATAGGGTCAGCTGCTGCACAACAGCTCCTCCACTGTAGTCATGGCCAGTCCTCACAACCAATCAGCCTGAGGGTCAATCTCTCCTACTGACATGCAAACAACAACCAAGGCTCAGCTACAACAGGAAAGCACACACAACTCACACAGGGACACACCTGGAGCACCTGGCTCAGGTGACAAGGGCCCCACAGGACACCTACTATATAAAGCCACTCTACTAAGAGTGGGAGACATAGCAGCCCTGCCTAATACATAGAAACAAACACCGGGAGACAGCCAAAATGGGGAGTTAAAGAAACATATCCCAAATGAAAGAACAGAACAAAGCTCTACAGAAAGAACTAAACAAAATGGAGACAAGCAATCTACCAGATGCAAAGTTCAAAACACTGGTTATAAGGATGCTCAGTGATCTCAGGGAGAACTTCAACAAAGAGATAAACAACATAAAAATGGAGATAGAAAACATAAAAAAGGGGGTAGCCAGGTAGCTCAGCTGGTTAGAGCACGGTGCTGATAACACCAAGGTTGCCAGTTGGATCCCTGTATGGGCCACTGTGAGCTGTGCCCTCCTTAAAAAAAAAAAAAAAAAAAAAAATGAAAAAAAATTAAAATTAAAAAGAGCCAGTCAGAAATGAGTACAATAACTGAAATGAAGAATACATTAGAGGAAATCAACAGTAGATTAGATGAAACAGAGGATCAAGTCAGAAATTTAGAAGATAAGATATCAGAAAACACCCAATCAGAACAGCAAAAGGAATCCAAAAAAAAAAAAAAAATGAGGATACTTTAAGGGCCTCTGAGACAACATCAAGTGTACCAACATTCACATCACAGAGGTACCAGAGGAGAAGAGAGACAGCAAGGAATTAAAAACCTATTTAATGAAATAATGATGGAAAACTTCCCTAATCTGGCAAAAGAAATAGACATACAAACCCAGGGCAGAGTCCCAAAGAAGATGAGCCCAAAAACCCACAGTAAGACACATAATTAAATATGCTAATGGTTAAAGCCAAAAAAAAAAAAGAATCTTAAAAGCAGCAAGAGAAAAGCAGTTAGTTGCCTATAAGGGCGCTCCCACAAGACTGTCAGTTGATTGCTCAACAGAAACTTTGCAGGCTAGAGGGATTTGCACAAAATATTCAAAGTAATGAAAATCAAGGACCTACAGCCAAGATTACTCTACCCAGCAAACCTATCATTTGGAATCAAAGGACAGCTAAAGAGCTTCCCAGACAAGAAAGAGCTAAAGGAGTTCATCACCATCAAACTAGTATTACAAGGAATCTTAGAGGGACTTCTTTAAAATGAAAAAAAAGAAGCAAAAATATGAATCATAAAATGGCAATAACTATATACCAACAATTACTTTAAATGTAAATGGATTAAATGCTCCAATGACAAGAGAGGTGGCTGAATGGAGAAGAAAACAAGTCTCTTACATACCCTGCCTATAAGAGACTCACTTCAGATTGAAAGACACACACAGACTGAAACTAAAGGGATGGAAAAAACATTTCATGAAAATGGAAATGAAAAAGAAACAAAGCTTGGGTAGCAATACTTATACCAGACAAAATAGACTTTAATAAAACTAGAGGCTGTAACAAGAGACAAAGAAGGACCCAATAATCCTACTTATGGGTATTTATCTAAAGAAACCCAAAATGCTACCTCAAGGGGATGTGTGCATCTATATATTCATTGCAACATTGTTTACAATGGCCAAGACATGGAGGCAGCCTGGGTGTCCCTCAATGGATGAATGGATAAAGAGGAGGTGGTGCATATTCAACACAATGGAATATTGCTCGGCCATGGAAGGGAATGGGTTCTTGCCATCTGTGGTGGCATGGATGGACCTGGAGGACATTGTGCTGAATGGAGTATGACAGATAGAGAAAGACAGATGCAATGTGATTTCACTTATTTATGGAATCTAAAGAACAAAATAAACAAACAAAACAGAAACAGACTCATAGATACGGAGAACATTTTGATGTTTGCCACATGGGAGGGGGGTGAAAAAGGGGAAGGGATTAAGTACAAATTGGCTGTTTACAAAGTAGTCATGGAGATGTAGGGTATAACATAAGGAATAGAGTCAATAATATTGTAATAACTATGTATGGTGTCAGATGGGTACTAGATTTATCGGGGTGATAGATGGGAGGGAGGTTGAAGGACAGAGTGAAACAGTGAAGGCTTAATAATCACAAATTAGTAGTTATGAAATAGTCATGGGGATATAAAGTAAAGCATAGGGAATATAGTCAATAATATGGTTATAACTATGTATAGTACCAGGTGAATACTAGACTAGTCAGGGGGATCACTTCTTAAATTATATTAATGTCTAAATACTATGCTGTATACCTGAAATCAATATAAAATAATATTGAATGTCACTGTAATTGAAAAGTAAAAAAAGCAGGGGGAGGGGGCAATAAGAGGTTCAAATTTCCAGGTGTAAAACAAAGAAGTCCCGGGGATGTCATGCACAGCGTGGGGAATATAGTCAATAACATTGTGAGAGCAGGGTATGGTGTTAGATGGTGGCTGGACTTATCACAGTGATCACTACTTAAGGTGTATAAATGTTGAATAACTATGGTGTACTCCTGAAACTAATATAATAAAGCTGTATTTTAGCTGTTATGTTAGCTGTATTTTAAGAAAAATCTTTGACAAAATAAAATACTTTGAAATAAACATAACCAAGGAGGCATTAAGACTTGTACACTGGGGCCGGCCCAACCCCATGGTAGCAAATCCTCAAGGGTGAAACTGAATTTTGGAAACAGCTCCGGAGCTCCAACTCCACGGAGCAGTTGGAGCTCTGTGCTCCTAACTCCGAAGGCTGCCAGTTCGATTCCCACATGGGCCAGTGGGCTCTCAACCACAAGGTTGCCGGTTCAACTCTTTGAGTCCCGCAAGAGATGGTGGGCTGCACCCCCTGCAACTAGCAACGGCAACTGGACCTGGAGCTGAGCTGCGCCCTCCACAACTAAGACTGAAAGGACAACAACTTGAAGCTGAACAGCATCCTCCACAACTAAGATTGAAAAGACAACAACTTGACTTGGAAAAAAGTCCTGGAAGTACACATCTGTTCCCCAATAAAGTCCTGTTCCCCTTCCCCAATAAAATCTTAAAAAAAAAAAAAAGACTTGTACATTGAAAACTACAAAATATCGCTGAAATAAATTAGACAGAAATAAATGGAAAGATATCCCGTGTTCATTGATGGGGAGATTTAATTTTGTTAAGCTGTCAATACTACCCAAAGTGATCTATAGATTCAATACAACCCCTGTTAAAATCCCACCCATTTTTTTGTTTGTTTGTTTGTTTTAAGGAGGGCACAGCTCACAGTGGCCCATGAGGGGATCCAACCGGCAACCTTGGTGTTATCAGCACCACGCTGTAAGCAGCTGAGCTAACCGGCCACCCCCCCACACCAGTGTTTTTGAAGAAACAGAAAATTCCATCCAAAAATTCATATGAAATTTCAAGTGACCCTGAATAGCCAAAACATCTTGAAAAAGAAAAAGTTGGAGAATTCATTCAACTTCTTGATTTCAAAACTCATTAGAAAGCAACAGTAATCAAAACAGTGTGGTACAGGCATAAGGACAGACAGATATAGGCCAATGGTATTAGAATAGAGAGCCCCGAAATAAATCCTCATGCACATGGCTTAATTGTTTTCCACAGGGGTGCCAAGACATTCAACAGGGAAAGGACAGTCTTCAACAAATGGTGCTGGGAAAATTGAATGTTCACATGCAAAAGAATGAAGTTGGATACTTACCTTTACACCACATACAAAAATTAACTCAAAATGGATCAAAGACATAAAACTGTAAACCTCTTGGAAGAAAACAAAAGGGTAAAGTTCATGACATTGGATTTTGCAATGGTTTCTTGGATATGACAACAAAAGCACAGGCAATAAAAGACAAAATAGATAAATTGGACTTCATCAAAATTAAAAACTTTTCTTCATCAAAGGCTACTACCAACAGCATGAAAAGGCAACCGACCGAATGGGAATTCTTGAATTTTGTGCTGAATACGTTACCCATCCAGGTACATTATTATTATTTTTAGTGTGTCCAGTTCTAACTGGCCCCCTGAGAACGCTAAACACTTACTCCAGCGGTGCTGCTGCTGAAACAGAACATGTCTTGGAGTGCCCTTCTTTCACCTGCCTTCCAAGCCTCAGAGTGTTGTTTTGCTGCCCTCCATGGTAGCAAATCCTCAGGGGTGAAACTGAATTTTGGAAACAGCCCCAAGTGGTTCAGAGCCAAGTCTGGTAGTTGTTGATTTTGACTAGAGAATAGATGGCTTTATTTATTTATTTATTTATTTATTTATTTATTTATTTATTTATTTATTTTCTGCCTCATTTCACCAAGAAACTGAGGTCTCGGGCTGGTCCAAAGGACAATTTCCTTATGTGGTCTGGAGGCTGTTTACAGAGAGGAGTCCCCAAAATGTTCTGTCCTCTCCAGCATCGTGGAAATGGGTGCATAGTCTCCGACAGTAGATTATTCAAAACATTGTTTTCACTGCAAGTGACAGAGTCAACACCAAGTGCCTTAAGTGAAAAAAAGGAAAGATTTTTCAGCCCCAAAGCCAGGAAGGACATGGACGGAGCGCACAAAATTGAGGAAAGAGCACAGAACCAGGGCCCCAAGGGCTGGGATTTAGGTTGCCCGCCTGGCATTCTCCTCCTCTCCAAGTGTCTCTGTCTCTCCTTGCTTGTGGACCTCTCTTTCCTCCTATTCCAGAAAGACCTCCCCAGAGGGCAAGAAACATGGTTGCCACAGCCTCCAGTTTAGTAATCCCAGTTCCATCTATAAATTCCAGGGAAGTTCTCTAATTGGCCTTGCTCAGGTCCAGGCCCACCCTTTGAGCCAATCACTGCAGTGAGAGGAATGCAGTTCTAAGACTGGCTGGGAACTAAGTCACCTGTCTAATACTCCTGGTGTGTGTCTGTGTCTGTGTCTGTGTCTGTGTAACATTTGTTACCAAAATAAGGGGAAGGGAAAGAAAGCTTTCAGGCTACTTTGAACCTACAACAAGGACAGTGCCACCTGGGGTGTGCTAAGAATCCACATGGTCTCCAGAATTCTTCAGGAAACTAGAATCTAGTTTGGGAGACAAGACACAAAAATAACCAGAATGCAACAGCTTGCAGTGACTCAAAGACTGGCTAAGAATATCTGGAACTCCCTACCCACCTCATACGCTTGTCTTTTGGGTGAAAATTAGACAATGTGAAAAGGCTTTGAAAACACAGCAGCAACAAAGTCCTTTACAGGTCACCTGGCACATTCACACCCACCCTGGGGGCAAAGCATGGGCTCTGGTGTCAGACTGCCTCAGCTTCCTGAGCTACAAAATGGGAATGGTACTAGTTCTCACCTCATAGCGTTGTTGGAGAATTAGGGATCATGGGTGTGGAGTACTCAGCAGAGTGGTATACAGTAGGTGTTCAATGCATGTAAGGTAGGATTTTTGCATATTGTTACCTGCGCCTCTTTAAACACCTATAGGATAGACATGGCAAGGCTAACATTCCCAGTTGATAAGGAGGACACAGAAATAAAGGACTTGTCTGCTAGTTATTAGTCCTGCTAGTGAGGGCAGAGCTAGGGGAAGACCAGTACTGTGCTCCCAAGGTTCGCATTCCAAAAGGGTCAGGCCTAAGAGAGGCCTGTAGAGTGCCAGGTGGAGGTGTAGAGAGATAGCCAGTGTTCAGGGAGAAGCAGGGATGTCCTTTGGGGTCAGCCAGTACCTTGTACGAAGCAGGGTAGGCTGTGGAGAGCTGTGCAAGCCCTCTGCCGGACTCCATTTATGCTGGGGGCTTGGAGCATTATGGGGGTAGGAAGTGTGTGGGGCTTATCACCCCAAGCCTTCCTCAGCCGTCTGACACCCGTGCCTCCTCAGGTACCCGGTCCCCAACCCCCAGAGCTCCTTTCCCGTGCGCATGTTTCCCGGACCCATGCATTCTCCTCTATAAATACCAGCTCTGGTATTTTGGGTTGGCAGCTGTTGCTGCCAGAGAGATGGCTGGGTTGACATGCGGCTCCTGACAAAACACAAACTCCTGGTGTGTGTGGTTGCGGGTGGTGGTGTGAGTGGGGGGATGAATCAGAGACGGGTGGGCGGGTACAAGGGGGCAGAAGCCAGGAGAAGTTGGTGGTGCGGGGGTGAGTGGACATGGTGATTGGAAATTGAAAGTGGAACAGACCCTTTCTGGAAATCACCCTGTTGCTTATAAACTTGAGGCCCCATCTTCACCAGTAGGGGTGGGGGTGGGGGTGAAGAAAAGGGCCTATATGAGTCCAGAGGGGAACTGAAGCTCAGAGCTAGAACCCAGGTTCCAGTGGACATACCTGAGCAGGCCAGCTCTGGCCAGGATTGCTCTCTGCCCCCAGGGCCCCCTCCCAGCCTTGGGCCTGCCTAGAGACTCCCCACCTCTAGGCCTGACTGATGGTCTCCTGGTCTTCACCTGAGCCCTCCCAAACTTCTGCCACTTCTAGAGAATCTTTAGAAGAAAGGTGACTTGGAGACTTTCTTGGGAACAGGCCTTGTCTCTTCAGTAAATGACACAAAGTCTCATGTTGGAGTAAAAAGGAGACCCTCAAACTAAGTGGGAGCTTCTCCCGGACTATCTCCCCTGACCAACCCCAGGAGGAGGCAGGCACCCAAGGGCTGAAAGGGGCCTGCCTGGGTCTTCCAAACATGCTCGCAGCCCGGGTGAAGCCGCAGCCCTGGTAAAGCCGTTGACAGGCCGGCCTGTTCTCTGCCCAACTAGGTCCACCAGCCACTCCTACACCCCTCAAGGGCCCCCCACCCGCCGGCTGGGGGCACAGGCCTCCTGCGGGGTAGCTGGCCTCCCCACCCCCACGCCAGCGGCCGCCCTTTCCTGGCAGGACAGCGGGATCCTGCAGCTGTCAGGGGAGGGGCGGCGGGGGCTGATGTCAGGAGGGATACAAATAGTGCGGACGGCTGGGGGCCCCGTCTCCCCTCTCCGCATCCACTCTCCGGCCGGCCGCCCGCCCGCCGCCTCCTCCGCGCCGCCCGCCCGCCGCCTCCTCCGCGCCGCCACCATGAGCCAGGCCTACTCGTCCAGCCAGCGCGTGTCCTCCTACCGCCGCACCTTCGGCGGGGCCCCGGCCTTCCCGCTCAGCTCCCCGCTGAGCTCGCCGGTGTTCTCGCGCGCGGGCTTCGGCACCAAGGGCTCCTCGAGCTCGATGTCGTCCCGCGTGTACCAGGTGTCGCGCACGTCGGGCGGGGCAGGGGGCCTGGGGTCGCTGCGGGCCAGCCGGCTGGGGACAGCCCGCGTGCCCTCCTCCTACGGCGCGGGCGAGCTGCTGGACTTCTCGCTGGCAGACGCGGTGAACCAGGAGTTCCTGACGACGCGCACCAACGAGAAGGTGGAGCTGCAGGAGCTCAACGACCGCTTCGCCAACTACATCGAGAAGGTGCGCTTCCTGGAGCAGCAAAACGCGGTGCTCGCCGCCGAGGTGAACCGGCTCAAGGCCCGCGAGCCGACTCGGGTCGCTGAGATCTACGAGGAGGAGCTGCGCGAGCTGCGGCGCCAGGTGGAGGTGCTCACCAACCAGCGCGCCCGCGTGGACGTCGAGCGCGACAACCTGCTGGACGACCTGCAGCGGCTCAAGGCCAAGTGAGCACCCGGCGCTCCCAGAACCCCTTTTCCACGCTGGGCTCCAGGGACCCTTTCCTGCCCCTAAGAAGGTCGTCTACTTGTGTCCCCCGAGGGGAGATAGGCTCCGGGTCTCTCCCTTGTGATCCTGTTCGACGAAGCAGTTGTTTGGGGGGACATTATGGGGGTGGAAATGGGAGACCTTGTGGTCCCATGTCCCCTGTGGACCCTGTGGACAGCGCCCTGAAAAAGCATCTTAAGATGCTGGGGTGATGTTGATGGTGGTCAGGCAGGCAGAGGGGTAGAGGAAAGAGGCCCAAGTGCAGTCAGAGGGGAAAGGGGAGGTTGACAGGAGACCAGGAAATCTGGGGCCAGCTGGGGAGGGCAAGGGGCGCGGAATCCAAGCAGTAGCTCTCGGCTCATCTGTGATGAGGCTTTGGGGAGGGGGTTAGAGAAGGGAATGTGCCCCTGGGCCGGGCTGAGGCTGTTCCATTTCACAAGGGAATGGGTCAGCTAAGAGGAAATGGGAGAGTGGGTGGAGGACTGCAGCCCTCAGAAAACTTGGAGATGGGGCCTCACCAGGCTCCCAGTATGAAAGGGCAGCAAGTATAGAGCACGTATTCATGGGTCCTGCTTCTGAGAGCCCAAGTGAGCAGAGTCACCACCCTGCCGCCCAGGTCACAAACATCATCTGAGCACGTACACAGGCCCGGCTGTAGCTCTGAACCGGGAACACAGAAGTGGATAAAATAGACTCTGTTCCTAATCCCAGGGAGGTCACAGTCTGGTGGGGACATAGACTTCCAGGGTGTGGCTCTAGTGCAGAGATTGGGCCACTTCCTGTCCACTCTCTGGGTGGGCGGGGCCTCTTGTCTCCACCCAGCAGCCAGCTTTCCTTTCTGTCCGGAGCCCATCCCTGGGCAGCCCAAGGCCAGTCATCTCCAGGGCCAGTTTTAGTATCCCCACCAACTGTCTGTTTGTCCATCTGTCTGTTCCTACCAGGCTGCAAGAGGAGATTCAGCTGAAAGAAGAAGCAGAGAACAACTTGGCTGCCTTCCGAGCGGTGAGCCTCTGTGGACCCCCAGCAGCCTTACCCCTCTTTCCCCCTGTGTGGCCCGTGGTCTCCCTCTGCCCTTCCTGGGTGATAGGTGACCCTGTCCCTCTTGTTGGACCTCTCCCAGGATGTGGATGCTGCCACTCTAGCCCGCATTGACCTGGAGCGCAGGATCGAATCTCTCAACGAGGAAATTGCATTCCTTAAGAAAGTGCATGAAGAGGTATGCCCTGGGCCCTCCTCCTGAGACACTGGTGAAAGTAGGTGGTGTGGGGGTGGGGGACAGTGGTAGTGCCTGGCTCTGGGAATGGAGGTGTCAGGGTGCTGGGGGGGGGGTCCCAGGTAGGGGACTGAAGCCCAGCTGCACCGTGCAGGAGATCCGAGAGCTGCAGGCCCAGCTTCAGGAACAGCAGGTCCAGGTGGAGATGGACATGTCCAAGCCAGACCTCACCGCCGCGCTCAGGGACATCCGGGCGCAGTACGAGACCATCGCGGCTAAGAACATCTCAGAAGCTGAGGAATGGTACAAGTCAAAGGTAGGCGGCCTGGCCCCTCCCTCCCCCTCACTCCCAGCTTTGGAGTTGCTTTCTGTGGCTCCATCCACGGGGAGGAGGGTGAGCCAGGGTCTCCATGCTCCCTTGCCCACGTCTGCCTGCATCATCTCAGGGCCCCTCTCTGTCTTTAGGTGTCTGACCTGACCCAGGCAGCCAACAAGAATAATGACGCACTGCGCCAGGCCAAGCAGGAGATGATGGAGTACCGACACCAGATCCAGTCCTACACGTGTGAGATCGACGCCCTCAAGGGCACTGTGAGTCCCTGCCCACCTCACCCAGCTCAGCCTTTCCTGCCCGTAGCTCACACCCTGGTCTGACGATGGACCCATCACATACCCGCTCTGGGCCTCTGTCTCCTCATATCTGCCACAGGGGTAAAAACAGGTGGATTGCCAGTTGGGCTCTCAGGAAATCATGGGGCTCCTATGTGGGTGCAGGAAAGGCTGAACATTTATCAGTTCTATTCTCTGAGTTTCCACATAACACTTCATTTGAGTTCAGGGTTCCCTGGCTGCGATGGGTTTGACAATTCCTGGACCTGACTCTCTGGGGTTGCCTCCCAGCCCCGGATGCTTGTGTCGCCGTCCATCTTGGGACCCTAGTGTTCCCCACCCACCCACCCCCAAGAACCTGACCTTGACCTAGTCGCCCCTCCCCTGCAGAATGATTCCCTGATGAGGCAGATGCGGGAGCTGGAGGACCGCTTTGCTAGTGAGGCCAACGGTTACCAGGACAACATTGCTCGCCTAGAGGAGGAGATCCGGCACCTCAAGGATGAGATGGCCCGCCACCTGCGGGAGTATCAGGACCTGCTCAATGTCAAGATGGCCCTGGACGTAGAGATTGCCACCTACCGGAAGCTGCTGGAGGGCGAGGAGAGCCGGTGAGGGGCAAGGAGGGGGCTGGCAGTGGGATTCTGAGGGGTGCTGGGGACCCATTCCTGCCCCGGGGGACGGGGCTCAGGATCACCTCAAACAAGATCTGGAAATAATTTTATACAAGAGTCCACCACTCCACTAATTGCAGAGAATTAACCGAGGCCACCTGGGGAAAAAGTGATTTAATTAATAGCTTTTATAAAAAGAGAAATGTAAGTATTCCCTCATCTACCTTCAGAATTAGGAACCAGCAGCATAAAACCGTGTTCAGCAACTGGTAATAAAATAAAGTATTACTGCCAGTCAAGGGAGAGATGAGAGCAAAATGAGGAATGATGAGGAAAGAAAGCGAGGGGCCAGATGGAGACAGAGGGAGATAGAGGGACAGACAGAGAGGCTTGAATGCAGGCTAAGAGAGAGGGTACAGAGGCTTGTGCACTGAAGGTGCATGGGCGCGGGCATGCACACACAAGTGCACACACGCACGCACGCACACATGCTCATCGGAAAAGAACCAGTAGGACATACTCAGACTTGTCCACTCACCTCTAAACACAGAAAACAACATACAACTGAAAGGGACACGAGGGAACCTGCTGGGGGAAAGGAAAGGTTCTATATCTTGATTGAGACTCGTAGTTATATGGATTTAGACATTGTTCAAAACCCACTGGATGGCCCAGTAAAGACCTGTGTGTTTCACTGAATGTAAACGTAACCTCAGTTTAAAACAGGTCATCAGCTCAAAAAAATGATGCCCATTGATACTCATAAAAATGATAACATCTGAAGTTTCAAAAAAACAGCCGACTTATTTATTTATTTATAATTGAAGTTTATTGAGGTGACAATTGTTAGTAAGGTTACATAGATTGTACATAGGCGTACAATTCTGTATCACATCATCTATAAATCCCATTGTGTGTTCACCACCCAGAGTCAGTTCTCCTTCCGTCACCATATGTTTGATCCCTTTTACCCTCATCTACCCTGTCCCCTTACCCTCTGGTAACCACTAAACTATTGAGCAGACATTTAGATATAGACTTACACGAAGAGAGATTTCAGATTTCGAATAACACGTACATATAATGGCTTTTTGAGGTAGCTAAAGTCACATTGCATTTTCCTGGCACTAGGCCAGGAAAGCTCCTGGAACTTGGCCTCACGTGGGTGGGTCAGAAGTTCCCAGCCTGGCTGGAGGGTGGGCACACACAATGGATGTCACCCAGCCTTGCTATGGATGCACCCTGCAGTGTCAGGAGTGAGAAGGAAATCCTGGTAAACGGGAGAGGGCAGTGGGGTAGGGGGTCTGGTGTCATGTCAGCAGGTTAGAGAAGGAATAGATGGCATGAGTGATCCTTCCAGAAAGGATAGTTCCTGGCACAGCTGGAGTTGGCTTTTGACCCCATACCTTGAGCAGTGTGATAGTGGGAGTGCTGGGCTTCATGGGACCGGGACAGCTGAGGATGGTGTTTAGAGAGAGGACCCGGGCAAGCTTTAACGGGTGGAAGAGATGGAGGGTCCTAATTCTATGGGGATTTGGTCTCTCCCCTTTCAGGATCAACCTTCCTATCCAGACCTTCTCCACCCTCAACTTCCGAGGTGAGTGCTTGTTGGCAGTTGGAGGCTGGGGTGGCAAGGAGTAGGAGTCCAGCATGGGCACTGCCCAAGGCCACCCAGGAGCGGAGGACGGAACCGTGGGGACAGGTCTGGGGTCTGGAGACGAGAAACGGGGCTGCTGCGGGGGCAAGGGAGGAAGTTTAGGTAGAGGCATTTTTTTGACAGTCCTTGATTATTTCATTTCATTTTGATTTTTATGTATTTTAATCTCATGGTATTGTATAATCCCCTCCGCCTTGTGAGATTATTGAGCATCAGCAAGCAGCTTCTGTTTCTTGATGTACCCAAACTGTGAAGGAACCAGGAGTGTCCTTGGGGGATTGCAGCGGGAGCGTCTAGAACCATTCACACTGGGCTACAAGGCACCCACCACCTATTGTCTGTATGGCAAGTTGCCAAGTGCCACCCACCCCCACAGGCACCCCTCCCAACTGCTTGTTGAACACCTCCAGTTTGCTGGAGCAAGATGTTGGATACACGTTTAAAACAATGAAGCCAACCCTTAGCG
Source organism: Rhinolophus hipposideros (assembly GCF_964194185.1). Classification (NCBI taxonomy): domain Eukaryota; kingdom Metazoa; phylum Chordata; class Mammalia; order Chiroptera; family Rhinolophidae; genus Rhinolophus; species Rhinolophus hipposideros. Next base: position 85,302,820 of record NC_138052.1, read on the forward strand.
AAGCCAAACAATTAGAAGAAGGAGCTCCCAGGGCATTCTGCCATTCTGCCATTAGTGATATGCAGATTGCATGGCTCTCCAACCCGGTGAGCAGAAAAACACACTATAAATGATACATTAGGAAAGGAAGTCAGAGTTCTTGGCACCTTCGCCTTTCCTAGACCAAACCATTTATATCTTCGATGTTCATTTCCATCAGGAAAAAACACATACTGTGCTCTGCCAAGTTACAATGTTCATCGCAGACAGCACGTGTGAGCCTTGCATTTAAAACTGCTTAATACGTTTTGAAATTAATAGTCCTGTGGCCGCGATAGGGCAAGTATTATTGTTACCATTTCACAATGAGGAAACTGAGGCACAGAGGGGCAAGTCACTGGCTGCCAACACAGTGAATCAGTGACTGACTCCTGTCCGTCTCTCTGTCATTAGGATATCAAGTTATTCATCCGGAATCTTAAAGGGGCCTGAGTACCATGAGGTCCTCCAAAAGCGTATCTCAAGACTGGGCTTTGGGGTGCTAACTGTCAGAGTACAAATTCATGCAGGGCTCTCCTGCAGCCCAGGGACAGAGAGGGAGCAAGGAGATGTGTGGGGGATGGGAATGCTGAGGGGCCTGAGTCTCAGGAGTCCCGCCCTCCTGAACCAGCCCACACCTGGAGCACATCTGTTGGCTTCTGATCCCATCTCAAGCCATGGGACTGGCCCTGGGGTCTGCAATGCCACTTGCTGGGTGTTGGGCTCAAAGACACGTGATCAAAGTCTTGCTGAGAAAGTACCAGGCCTATCTTGAGTGGGTGGGAGTCTTCTGTGCTCTGCCCCATGGACCAGGGATGGACTCCCAGCCCCTGCGGCTGCCTGGGCCTGGACTTGGTCAGGCTGAGCAGGGGGTGGATCTGTTACAGAAACAAGCCCTGAACAGAGGGGTTCCGAGGTCCATACCAAGAAGACAGTGATGATCAAGACGATTGAGACCCGAGATGGGGAGGTGAGCGGTCTGCCTTGGTGGGGGCCGTGGGGTACATCTGGGGGCTGTCAGCTGGGTGCTTTCCACGAGCTGTGCGTGTTCGAGCCCCTGTCTGGGGGGAGTAGGGGGCCTGCCATGCTTGCGTGGGGGCGGGCGGCTGTGGCTCTGTAATCCGGCCAGCACTGGATTGGACTGCGTTTCCCTTTTTTCCCAGGTCGTGAGTGAGGCCACACAGCAGCAACATGAGGTGCTCTAAAGCCAGAGCCCCCTTTGCCACCAGAGACCGCCCTTGCCCCTGTCCTCACTGCCTCCTGAAGCCGGCCTCCTTCCATCCCAGGGCACCACACCCAGCCACAGTGCTCCCTCACAGCCTCTGACCCCTGATCACCAACCTCCCCTTACAGTCCCCACAGGGGACATGGCCAATCCCTGCCAAGCACAGGCAGCCCCCAGCAGTGTAAGGAATTGAGTGAGCCTGGGTCTTAGCCACCCTTGGGGTGTGCTGGGTAGGGCCGAGGTGGAGCCAAGGCAGAGTAGTGACCCTGCCATTCCCACCTCTGTAACCTCAGGCTCTAGCCTCTGGTTTGGAAAGGGCCCACCCCCATTCATGTAGGGTGTTGGGACCCACGTGATCAGGATGGAGCCCTATGGACCTCCCTACTCCCCAGCCTGGGTCAGAGAGACAAAGGGCTTCCTCCACAGTAAGCTGGGCAGGTAACTGGGGGACTAGCCCCTGTGGAGACTGCTTGGGGGCACTAAACTGACCCCATGGTCTCTTACGTCCCCAGGGTGGGCTTAGCAAGCAGGGGCTATAAGAAGGAACCCCCGAAGGTGCCAGATGTGGGAGCAGGAGATTCAGAAGGAGAGAGGGTAGGTGAGATGCTGAGAGGAAAGGAGAGGAGAGAGGCAGAGAGCGGTCTCAGGCAGGTGGCAGGGATGCCCACCTCCCCGTGCCTGCCCCTCCCCCACTGCAGGGGCTCTGGACAGAAACAATAAAAAGATAAGCACAAGTCTAGCGTGTTTCCTGCTGTCTTGACTGCTCAGTCTTCTCTACGGACACCCAGGGCCCTATCGAACTGCCCTCCTGCCCAGCCAGAATATCCCCCAAGGCCTGTCACCCCTTCTGTTCCCAGAGCCTCCCAGCCTTGTTGTATGTGTGTAGCATATGGGGAAGGAGACCAGACGGGGCTTTTGTAGGGGAACTACAAACACCTATTAGGTCCCAAGTCTGGGACTCTCCCCCTTGACCTCCTACTCCCCTTTGGGTCATCAGGGCCTGGGATACCACCTGCTGCTCTTTCTGACGGTCACCCCTGCTCTCTGTAGACTGGCTCTGAAGTAGGGCTCCCCCAGTTCCTTCCCCAAAGAAGCTTACAGCCTCTTTCCATTAAACCTGCTTGAGCACCTTTCATACAGGAGAGCCAATTCAGGAAAAATAACAATGTTAAGGAAAGTGGAAAGCTCTTATCTTGCTCTTGGAGAAGACCCAATCCTCTAAAGATGTCCATTCATCCTCCATTAAGCTACAATTTCAATGCAAGGCTATCTCAATTAAAATACCAAAGGGAAAATTTGGGAGAATTGGAAAGATGGGAGGAGAACATAGGACATATGAAAAGAAAATTAGGAAATTGTGGAACAAAACATTCACACGTATGTTAAAGGTTTCTGTGGGGAAACCTTAATTACTCAACATAGGGCTTGGAGGCAATTGGGTAGCCATGGGGTGGGGGCAGGAGGGAAGGCTGTCTGTCTCTCTTTTTACTCCTTCCAAAAAATAAATTCCAGGTAGATGAATGATTTCGGAAGCTTGATGGATCCCTGCAGGTCTCAGGCTTCCTGTCACTCCTCACAGATTTAAAGGTTCTCCTGTAGAGACAGGAAGAGACAAACACGATAAATTCACCGTCTGTAGGTGAAATAAACCTTATGGGGTTTTAGTCTTCAGGTCTCTAGTCTGATGTTCCCAACTGGTTTTCTTCCAGAAACTTTCTCTCCTCCTTGGACACGGCCCTGCTCACAAGTTGCCCCTTCCCTTCTGGGCTGTGTAGTCCCTCCAAGAAGGCCCCCTTCTCTGTGGTTTTCTTTGCCCTAAAAGTGGCTGGGGCTACACCCCAGGTCCTCTCCCCAGGCCACTGGTGACTCACAATCACTGCTTCTCCCAGGTGCTCCTGTGGGGGGAACCCTTCAGGCCCCAGAACTCCCCGCAATCAACCTGTAGTGGAGCTCCAAGTGAAATCAGAAATGGCATTTCCAGTGTCTTCACTCTGGGATGGAGGAAGAGGGAAGGGTGAGGGGCTCGTCCTTGAGCCTGCTAAAGGCCCTGGATTAGTCTCTCTGTGAGAGAAATACCTGCCGGAGGTTAGGCCCAGGTGGATAAGAGGTGGTGTGTACACCTGTAATTTCTGGAGCCTCGCGGCTCATTCTCACTCCTGAGTGAGTTATGTGCACCCCACAAAAGACAAAGAGACACATATATCAGGGAAGGTCTGAGAGGCAGCCCCACCATCCAAAGAAAAGCTTCAGTGCAGACTAGTCCCCGAAGTGGAGGGAGTGTAGGAATCTTAGACACAGCCAGACCTCGAAGGCAATGACCCCCACCATGCAGCAATTCCTTCACCAGCCTTCATGAGCAGTCATCAAGCTGTGCTTGAATGTTTCCAGTGTCAGAGAACTCACCCCCTCCATGGTGGCCCCCTTCTAGCTGGGGACAGCTCTGAAAGTCAGAAAGCCCATCCTTCTCAGCACACATCTGTGTCCTGTGTCGACTACCCACCTGTCCTCAGAGAAGAGAGGAGGCCCAAACTCACCTTGTGTCCCCAGTGGGGAAGCATTCTCTGAGCACAGCCTTCTTGGGACTAGAAATTCTGGTCCTAAGTCCTCGACTTTGTCTCTTTCCTTGGGAAGTGGACTGTGACCCAGAGAAGCTAGTTTAGGGAGATGGAGGTGGTGCTCCCAGAGAATGGATGAAAATAAACCAAAAAAGATCTGGGTCTTATGTGTCATACACACATTCCCCATCACCTCCACGGCAAAACCTCTCCGTTTCTGGGGATACTTGGTATCTTCTCCTTCAACACTCTGTACATTAAGAAATAAGAGCGCTCACAGAAGACTGACGGGTTTCCTGCTAGACTCATGGGACCAATTCCTGACCAACTCAGACCCCACCTGAGGGGGTGGAGTAGGAAGGACTTGTGGAGGCGAATATGTCCCTAAGCCAGGAACTGAGGACTCAGCGGGCACTTTCCTAGCCTGTCTGTCCACTCTGGCTGCCCCTTGGGACAGTGCATTCTGCCCATTCGCCACTTCCTCGTCCTCTTCTTACCACAAGCTTGCTCAAGACACATGAAAATACATCAACGACCTTTGATTCAACACCTAGAATGTCAGCTAACCAAGGGCAAGTTTTTTTTATTGGTTTTATTCCCTATCGTGTCCCTGGTGCCCAGAAGAGTGCTTGGTTCATAGGAGGTGTTCATTAAAAATTTCCTTGTTGAATGAATACTCACTGGGCACTTTTATTTGCTTTTCTCTAAATTATTTGTCAGAAAGGCTGATGGCCCCCACTTCATTCACTGTTTCAACCAATATTCACTGAGCTTTTACCATGTGCCAGGCACATGGTCCATCATGACTCGGAGGAAGCTCCCCACGGCCCAGAGAGGTGGGGTGAACTGCCAAGGTCACACAGCATATCTGTGGCAGAGGAGACCAGGCCCCAGGCTCCTTGGCTTCCAGAGCCCAGATCTCTTTCCATGACACCATAGACTTGTGATTGCTAGGCAGGACAGACTGGCAGCACACACCTAGCCCAGCGCCAGGCCGCGGGGCACTGTGGGACCCATTCTGAGGGACAGATGAGCGCCTTGCAGACAGCTGCCCTGGGTGACGGGCCTGGCCAGAGCCTGATGGCTTCCTGCTGTCACAGCTAGTGCGGGCTCCTCCAGGAGAGGGCGCCAGCGACTCCACCGGGCCTCTGCCCTCCCTACCCAGGCCCACGTATCCCTTTGCGCACATCAACGAATGCCCCTATTGCAAATACTCGGACAGGAGACACAAGCCCTGTTCCAGGCTCTGTGCCAGGCCCTTTTAAATAGTTAATATTCATTTTAATATTTTATATAATAATTTAAAGCCATCACAACAACCTAAATCAGATCATGTAATTCCTCAGCTTAAAATCCTCTGAGATGACTTCCCAGTTCACCAGGAATAAAAATGCCATGGACTACAAGATATAGGCTATCTGGCCCCTGCTACCTGTCTGACCTCATGTCCCTCCACTGTCCCCCTTCACTCCTTCCAGCCTGGCCCTTTCCTGAGCCCACCTCTGCCTGGAGCAGTCCTACTCAGATATCTGCACCATTTGCTTCCTCATTTACCGTGTTTCCCCGAAAATAAGACCGGGTCTTATGTTAATTTTTGCTCTAAAAGATGCATTAGGGCTTATGTTCAGGGGATATCATCCTGAAAAATCATGCTGGGGCTTATTTTCCAGTTAGGTCTTATTTTCGGGGAAACATGGTAGCAAGGCTCTACCCTATTTGAAAATGCAAGCCCCCAGCACATTCCCATCTCCATTACCCTGCTCCATTTTTTCCACAGTGCTTATCTCCTCACGATCTTTATTATTTCTTATTTCTTTATATTTGTTTGTCTTCTTCCTAGAATATAAGCAACACAGGGACAGGAATCCTTGTCTGTTTTATCTGTTAATCCTTGTCTGTTAATCCTTTATCAGTTAATCCTTATCTGTTTTATCCACTGCTATATCGTTCTAGTGCCTAGAACAGTGTCAGGTATATAGTAGGAACTCAAAAATATTTGTTGAATGAATGACTAAGCCCTGAGTTGGGTTACTCCCATTTTACAGATGAGGAAACTGAGGTTTAGAGATGTTAAATAACTTGCTCAACATCACACAGTTTATTTAATTCAACCAACCAATCAACCAACCAGCCAAAATTTACAGACCACCTGCTGCATTCCCTGCAAATTGTTGAGGCACAGTGCTAGGTGGTTTTGGACAGTCTCTAGTCCTTCGTACTTGATGTTCCATCTACTTGCAATATGTTGCCGCTACATTTTTACCTTTTAGATTTCAATTTATGTTTAAGAATCAATTAATCATCCATCAGTGGTTGCCAGGGGCTGGGAGAGGGGGTGTGGTTGACTACAAAGGGGATGACCAAGCAAATATTTAGGGTGATCAGACTGTTCTGTATGGTCCTGGAGTAGCGAATTCATGATTCTTTGCATTTGTCAAAACCCGGAGAACTGCACAGTACGAAGAGTAAGCTTTAATGTGTGCAAACAACAAAATAATTGCATTCCTCAAGGCTCTCAGTCCCTATGGGCATAATTCAGTGTTTAAATTGTTTCTTCTCTACCCCGTCCATGGACACACACACAAGCACACTTTGGCTTCTGTCTCCCAGAATGAAGGTGGGGGATAAGGAGGAAACAGCAATAGTAGCTTTTCCCATCTCGGAATGACTCAGGATTCCTCTTGCGGCTGCTCTCGGCCTTCCCAGGCTTCATCCCTCAGGGCTCAAGGTCAGGCGTGTGCCTCTCACCTAGACTGTTTTTAAAAAGCTTTTATTTTGAAATAATTGTAGATTCACATGTGGTTATAAGAAACAATGCAGAGAGGGATGTCCTGTATACCTGGTTTCCCCTGGGGTAACATCTTAACATGCATAACTATGATCCAATATCACAACCAGGAAATTGCCATTGACATAGTTCATCCACCTTCTTCAGATTTTACCAGTTTTATATGCACTCATTTGTGAGTGTGCGCGCGCGCGTGCACACATGAATGCATTTATTTCTATGCAATTCTATCACATGTGTAGATTCATGTGACCACCACCGCAGTCAAGTTACAGAACTATACCATCACAAAAGCTTCACCTGGACTTTTAGAAGTGGTTATGTCCTGTCTTGATGTTTTCCAAAGTGCAACCTTTAGATACATCAGAGTTACCTGGGCCACTTGTTAAATGTGGATTCCTGGACCCTCCCAGCACCCCCTACTGAACCTGTGTCTCTGAGGGTGGGGCCTGGGTACCTGTACTTTTAACGGGCACCTACTTTGCGAATCATAGCTCTCACTGACCCCCAACTCTCCCATGTCCAATCCACTCTCCACACTGTGGCTGCCAGAGGGATTCTTCTAACACACAGCTCTCACCATGTTATCCTGCCGCTTTAACACCCTGCAGTGGCACCCAACTGCCATCAGGATACAGACTTAGCAAGCAAAGCTCCCTGAGTCAGGCCCCTCTCCCACCTCCACTCACCCCTCCCCACTGCAGTCCAATCCTTCCAAACTCTTCTGATTCTCAGAACACATCGTGTACTGTCATCATGCTCTGAATTGGCCATGCTGTTTCCTCTGCCTGGAATGTCCTCCCCATTCTTCTCCTCCTATTGCAACCCTACTCAACGACCCATTTTTACAGTTTAGGATTTGCAGGTTGAGAGAGACTTGATGTCATCCAGCAGGTAAAGGCAAGACCAGCTGAGAACCCGAATCCATGACTCCCTGCTCCTGGTCTTACTGTTCACCAGGCTGTCATGGAGGCTGCCGGAGCCACGGGTCCCTGCTCTCTGGCTGTCTACTCACTTCCATTGGGCCTTCTTCCTATCTGCCTCTCAGACAAATCACCCAAGACCTCCTGTCCCTCTTTTTAGTCCAGTGGGCCTGGGACCCAGGGACCTGAGAATAGGGAAGAAGGGAAATGGGACTGAGCCCAGAGGTAACCTGACTCTGGGAGTGGGCTTGGGTGCAGACCCACCATGGGGGAAAGGGTTAGGACCTGTTTAAACTTGAGGGGACAATGGGGGCCCCTGGAGGGGAAGGAAGGAGCCGAGTGGAGTCCAAGTCCCCTCCTCTGCTACCCCCTCCCTCCACAGCTCCCTCGAAACCCGAGCCGGGGGGCCTAAAAATAGCCCCCGAGGCGCAATTGCCGGCTGGCCGCCCTGGTGACCTTCTGGGTAGCACAGGCCGAAGGCGGGCGGGCAGCAGGAAGGCAGGGCGCCGGCCCCCCAGGACTCGTCTTCCAGGGCACCATCCTCCTGGTGCCCCTGTGACCATCAGCTCCAGCGTCCCCACAGCCCAGCTCTAAGAAGTCATGCAGAAAGCCCGGGGCACGCGAGGCGAGGAGGCGGGCACGAGGGCACCCCCGAGCCCCGGGGTGCCCCCGAAGAGGGCCAAGGTGGGGGCCGGCGGAGGTGCCGTGATGGGGGCACCAGTGTTCTTGCGGCCCCTGAAGGACGCGGCTGTGTTTGTGGGCAGTGACTTGCGGCTGCGGGTGGTGGTGAGCGGGACGCCCCAGCCCAGCCTCAGCTGGTTCCGTGATGGGCAACTCCTGCCCCCACCAGCCCCTGAGCCCAGCTGCCTGCGGCTGCGGAGCTGCAGGGCGCAGGACGCCGGCGTTTACAGCTGCAGGGCCCAGAACGAGCGGGGCCAGGCCTGCTGTGAGGCTGTTGTCACAGTGCTTGAGGTCCCAGGTAATGGGGAGGTGGCGGCTGGGTGGGTGATCAGAGATAGAGAAGAGCTTCCCCAGGCCACGTGGGTTCATCCAGACTTCTTCTCAGGTGTTCTGGCTTCTCAGCTGCGCTGACCCAGAAGTGCCCACCAAGAGGAAAGTGCAGGGAAAGGGGTGTCGAGGTAGAGAAGCTCCCCACAGGAAGGTCAGAGGTCAAGGGTCAGCACTGGGTAAGCAAAGCCTGAGCCCCACTCAGGCCTCTCTGGGAATTTCATAGTGGACACCCTCCTAGTTTCCCTGTAGCAAAAGGCCACCTGTGGAAAATCGTCTTCATCAGCTCCAGTAACTTAGACTGAAGAATCCTGATCAGCCCAACAGGTCTAAGGGACGGAGCCAGCCCTTCTGATCCCCCTGAAATATTGAGAGGATGGGTCAGAGCTCCTGGCAGTCTGTTGCTGGGGCAGGTTGCTGTGCTCGGCAACAGGCTGGTTGGAAGAGGCCAGTGGGTGGAAAAGGATGAATAAATAGGGTTCAGGGCATCAGGAGGTAGAGCTAGGGCTAAGGGCTCCCAAGCGTGTGTGGAGGTGGATGCCTGAGAATCCACATGTCTGCATGTGCATGTGCTTGTGGGGCTGTGGAGGGGTCTGGTGGTATAAGCAGGGGAGGGATGGGGTTTGTGGAGTTGGTGTGGAAAGCCTACGGGCCGTATATAGCTGAAGTTTGGAGGGCATGGAAGGGGTGCTCAGGCAGGTCCCTGGGACCCTGCCCCTGTGGGCAGAGAGTGCCAGGCTCCTGTGTGAAGGGACTGACGGTAGTCCAAGGCAGGAGTAGAGGGGATTGAGGCTGGACCTGGTGTTCAGGGTCCTGCTGGGGCTGGTGTGGGTGCCTGGCCAAGGCCAATTCTCCTTGGGTCCATGTTTGCTCTTCCTTTTTGACCTCCTCAGCCCCTAAGCCAGCCAATTTTTCTCTAGGCTGAAGGCAGAGCCTCAGGCTGACTGAACCTTGAGAAACAGAATTCTGAGGAAATAGAGTGCTGTTAGGGGAGAAGGCAAAGAGTTTGGGGGTCACTGAGTATGTCCTGGGCAATTTTCAAGAGGGAATTCTCAATCCAGCTGGGTGGTATTGTGTAGGGTACATCCTTGGGGACCGAGGAGGAGGCATAGGGATGAAGCTGGAGGGGAAAGAAGACTCTAAGGTGCAGCCAAGTCAGGAGATGGAGCAGGGGCTCAGACTCCCTCACCAGCATCTCCTCTCTCCCTAGCCCCACCATGACCCCCGCCCCAACAATCTTCAACGACTGGTCCAAGGCTGGCTTCTCTTGGTTGACTTTGTAATTGGCCAGATAAAGGCTTTCCTGGCTGGTGTTGGAGGATGAGGCCCATTCTGGCAGACCTCTTAGCTGGGGAAGGATCGGACTTCTTAGGAATCTTAGCTCTGGTCCCGTAAGGGGGCTGAAAACAGAACATAAATCGAAGGGCATGATAGACAGATTGATGAGAATACAGTGCAGTGGAGTGAGATATTAGAGAAGGAAAAGGAAGTGCTGAGGAAGGAGCGTGGCGGTCACAAGGTTTGTTTAGAGTTAGAAAGGACCACAGAGAACTGCAGTTCTAGACGCTTCCTTTTACAGGTGAGTTCACTGAGGTCCAGAGCACAGGGAGATCTGCCCAAAGGCACACAGCTAGTTATGGCCGCCCCAGAATTAAGAACACAGTCCTCCTGGCTTTGACTCTGGAAGCTCTTTACTACTCAAGGAATTCTGGAGGAAGGAGAGAGAAAGAGAAGGTGAGCTGTCCATTGTGTGGAACATATCCCAGGACTGGCCTATCTGAACACAAGAGCCTCCTAGCCTGCCCAGGTTCCCCAATGGCATGGAGTGACAGTACTGTCTCCTCAGCCCCTCTGTAACCTGGGAGGTATGGCAGGCAGAGCTGAGGCCTGGCTGGGCATACCTAGATGGAGGCCAAGGGGCCAGTCTCCAGGCTGCTCTGGTGGAACAGCATGTGGGAAAGGAAAAGACCTTGGGTGCTGGGGTACTGGACTTGGGGACTTTTGACAGTCATGTTAAAACACGAAGAGGGTTGGGCTTCAGCAAGTCATGTTTAAGAACTTTTTCCTACCGGTTAAATCTTTACCCCAAGAGCAGCCTTATTATTATCAATTGGTAGTAATTTATAATAGTGTGAATAGCTAGTATGCTACTGTGTGGCAATATGCTATCATATCCTTGGACATATCATTTAGGTCCCACAGCAACCCTGGGGAAACTGAGGTACAAAGGAATGAAATGATATGTCCTGCTGTATAGATAGAAGGTGGCAGAGCAGGGATGGAAGCCTCAGTCTGTCCCACTGCAAAGAACCATGCGCTTAACTATTACACCCCCCCACATGATTTGGGAGAGAGAGGAGCTTTGCTTTGGTGATGTTGGGGGACTGACCAGGTGAGTCTGGCTTCCTCCTCCTATTGCCTTCCCCCAACCAGTCCCTGCCCAACGATAGGTACTGGTCAGGGACAGCTGGGCAAGCAGCTCAGCATTGCTCAGACTCACTCATGGAAAACTTTCTTGGTTGCGATCAACAGTGGGAGGACTTCAGGGTTCTCGAGGAAGCTCAGCCAGGACCTGGCTGCAGAAGGAAGGAGGCAATTTCCTGGCTGGGACTGCTGTCTGGCTCGGCAAGGGGTGATGCTAAGGTTCCTGGCACTCCTGAAGCCTGAGATGTTAGTTCAAGGATGCAGGGAGACCGGCATGGCTGGGGGAGGCTGGGACCCTGAGAAGACAAGTGGACTGCAGGCTGGAGAGTTTGAAAGATGGGCAACAGGAAGGTGGGTTTAGGGTGTAGAAATGAGGAAAGAATAGGAACAGTGAAGATAGCAGAAATACAGGATACTTGTAGTATATCATTTCATTATTTAATCGCCTAACCCCAAGGTTACATATAAGAAAGCTGAGGTTCAAAATGGGAGTTTACCCAACATCACATGGCTAGTGAGGTGGCAGAGCCAGATATGACAGCCTCTGGGTCTAGGTCCACATTGCCTGTCCTCAGAAAGAGAAGTGTATGAAAACTAAGGCTCTGTAATCATAACCATCCTTCTGCCGATATCCCCAAAGCCATCTTCTGGCCCCGTCTCCAAGACAGGCAGGCTTTCTTCTCTTTCTGAACACCAGGCTCACACCGGCATGGGCTGAGGAGCCCTGTGCAAATCAAGTGACCAGAGTAAATGCCACCCTCAAAGCTTGGGGCATGTGGCTGTAGGGGAAGGCCGGCACTAAAGGACAGAAGGGTAAGGACAGGCACAGGCCAGACGGTGCAAGCTGACGATACTCACCATGTTAGTTTGAAGTTTCATAGCCAGGGTCTGGAAGACTCTGGTGTCAATCAGAAGGATCAAAGGTCAACAGATGGTTGTGAACCATGGAGATACTTGAAATCATGGAGAGGTTAGGGATAGGGGGAGAGGGCCAGTTTAGGCAAGGGAAAGGTGGGGAATATACCAGAACCTGTGCTGAGGTATATTCTTCGGTTATTATCTTTTCCACCTGGAATTTGGGAGTTTGGATGAAAAGCCAGGAGGGAACTAGTGTGGAACTGGGGATAGGTATGGAGAGTGTCACCATTCATTCATGCGAGAGTCCTATTCAGGAGAGGAGGAGGGGCCAGAGTGGAGGTAGTGAGGCGATCTGGGAGGAAAGAAAGAGAAGAGCAGAGAGGCCCCAAAGCAGCCAAAGCCCATGTGGGAGAACTTTCCTAAAGCAAGGCAGGTCCCCCCAGGAAGATCCTAAGTAGAATGCAAGTTGGTCACTTCTCCAGCTGTTTCTTGGAAAAGGTCTGGGTCAAGACAGAGAAGAGAGAAAGGCTAGATGAATGAGCTGCTCCGGGAAGATTTACTATCTCCATCCCCACCACCCCTCTTCCTCTCCACCCCCAGCTCTGCCATCCCCTCCCATGTTTATTGAGTGCCTACTGAGTGCCAGTCACTGTTTCAGTGCCTGGGGTAGGGGGTAAAGACCAAAATTCCTGTCCTCCTAAAGATTACATTCTAGTGAGGAAACACAGAAACATGCAATAAACATAAGCAAAAAATAAACAGTATGTCAGAAATACAGAGCTGGGTAAGCAAGAAGAAGGAAGGGAGAAAATGAACCTGGGCAGGAAAGAGAGGGGGCAAAGAGGAGGGGAGCAGGTGTACCTGGCTCAGAGGAGGGTCTGCATGAGAGATCAGATATGCCATGATGACCTGGGTTGTCTCTAGAAGGGGAAATGCTGGCAGTGCAGAAATTATAAGTCTGGGATTGGGGAAATGGCAGGGGGACACAGTAGCACAGCCAAAGAGGACAAATGGAGCAATCTGGGGCCCACCCTGAGAGCATGCCCCAGAGTGGAGTTGTGGGGGTGAGCAGAGCAGGCCCAGAGCAGGAACACAGAATCCCACAGGCCTCTCCTCGGCCCAGCTGTCCCATCACTCACGCCCATTGCCCATTGGTTATTTTTGCTATGGAATGTGCCAGCCCCTCAGATTCTCCTGGGGAACAGGGGCTCAAGTTACCCCTTCTCCTCACTCAGCTCCCCCATCTGTGAATGGGTGTGTTTGGGGGTGGGCAGGGAAAGTGCCTGTGGGCGTCTAGGGTCTCTAGCTAGAACTGATATGGACACACATGTGTACCCTCTCAGTGCACGTCCACATGCATGTGTCTGTACATGAAACATTTGTCTCTGGGGGTCTGGGACACAGGACTGCCTGCATGTACCCAGAATGTATAAGACATGACCATAAACTTTAAAATAAAGGGAACACAAACTCAAATAACTTCAGGAGCCAAGTAGAAATTGATAATAAGCAAGGTGCTGTTGTCAGTGGCTGTACTTGAGCATGCCTGCCTCACCTAAAATATTGTGCAGGCTGAATAAAACTCATGAGTTTGGCTCTGTATTTATTTTGGACCCATGCTTTCAAGAAATAGTTGGGAACCCACAGACCAATCCGCATGTGAGGCTTTATGATATAGTGGTCACTGAACTCAGTCACAGTGCGTGGCTTAGAATCCTGGATCTCCTAGTTATTGGTTGTGTGACCTTGGGCAAGTAATCTCTCTCTGTGCCTCAGTCTCCCCCCTTGTGAGGATTTAATGAGTTTATTCATATAAAGTGTTTAACATGATGGTCAGTACGCACTAAGCATGCAATAAGTGTTAGTGATAATTAATGAGTAGTCACATCTCAGAAACCAGCAGTAGCACTACTTGTGTGTGCTGGGATGGGAATTTGGATCTGGAGGACACGTGGAGACACACAACCTGTGTGGCTTTGGCTAAGTGACAGGACTTCTCTGAGTTTCAAGCTCACAGGGTTGTTGTGAATGAGGTAACATGTATAAAGCGCCTGGTACTAGCACACGCTTAAGAAACGCATAATGATTGTTTGGGTTAGGGGTAGAGTTTTGTACGGGCAAAGTGTACATGGTGTTAAATGGGAGGAGGATGAAGGAAGTTGGTGTGAGCAAGAAGGTGGGTCCTATTTGTGAATAATAAGAGTACCTCTGGGCACTTGAGCGTGAGTGCGCATGCGCGCGAGCTAGGCTACAGGGACGGCATACCTACCATCAAGGAATTCCAGTGCCCTCTCTAGCTTTCCTGAGAAACTAGAGGGTATTTCCTGAGAAACCTGGGGATTTTCATAGTCTGAGGCCGTGTTAGCCCGTAGCCCCCATCGACGAGGACCCTTGCCCCGTGTACCACCTAGGCGCCCCTACCCGGCCCTATGGCCTGTAGAGTGTTCCGGCCACGGCAAGTTGGGTACCTACCGCCTGGCACAGGGTCCATGTGCGCATGTTTGTGGAGTGAGCAAGTCGAGATGCGGTTGACCTTCCAGAGTGGCCCCGCGGGAGGCGGGAGGGGTGGCGTGGCGGTCGCGTTGGGCTGACAATGAGAGACTGGCTCGATTTCTCATGGGGCCACTGTACCGCTTTCTGTGCCTCAGTTTCCCCATGTGCCCAGGGTCCGGGAGGCAGATGCGAGGTGGAGGTGTAGGGAGGCAGGTGATAGCTGCCCCAGGGAAGCAGGGCAGGGAAAGGGGCGCCAGGTGGGGTGCCATCTGGCGGGGGAGGGGCAGGCTCTGGGCACCGCCGCCTTCCCCCCGCCCGGGCTCCAGCGGCCCGGAGGCTCCTTCCGCCACCAGCGCCGGCTCCCGCCCGCCCCCGGATCGCCCCCGGCCCCGCCTCCGACTCCGCCCCGCCCCCGCCCGTCCCCTCCTCGCCCGGACGCTCGCCCGGCCCCCTCCCCCGCCATGAAGAAGCTGTGGGTGAAGAAGCGTTTCCAGGTGAGGGCTCCGGGGGCGGGAGGCGCCGGGAGGGGGCAGGAAGGGCTGGGAGCCCTGGAGGGAGGGCGGGTCACCACGGCTGGGCCCAGGGGAGGGGGCTCTGGAGCCGCGCCGCCCCACCCCGGCCGCGGTGGCCGCTAGCCGGGCGCGCCGCGGAGGGCTCCCTATCTGCGATCTGAGCGCACAGTTTCCCCCCACCCCTCCCTGCGCAGAAGGGCAGACCCTCCCTATCGTCCGCAGTTCCCGCGACCACCCGGGGAGGTCCCTGCGCAGCCTTCGGCGTGGAGTGTACACTGGCTTCTTGGCCACTTGGCTTCATTTTCTCTCGCCTCTGTCCAACCCGGGCCCTGGCCCCCGCCTGGCTTTCCTCAGCTCCCCACCCTGGAGCCTTCCATCTTCCGGAGCTCCTGAAAGCCAGGCACCAGGGATCCTCGCTGAGCTCAATAAATTCCCCAAGCCCTGCTCTGTCCTCTGCCTACCCGGGCCTCCTTCTTGAATTCTTGCGGTTCTGGCCCTTTGGGGGACCTTGCCCTCTGCCCCCATCACCCTCCCCTCCCGCTTGACACCTATTTCAGGTGTCTGTCTTCCTCTCAGCAGGAATCTGTGTTCTCATCCCTCCATCTCCAGTCATCCAAGCAACCCCCCCATCTCTTCCGTCAGCCCCCTATCTTGTCTCCTCGCCTCTGTCTCTGGGGGTGTCACACAGGTCCCCAGTCCTTGGAGTCTCTGTTCCAGCGTTTGACCTGCAGCCTTGCTGTCCTCTCTTTCCTTCCTCCTCTGCTCCTCCCTAGAGCCACTCTGAGCTCTAGCTGGGAGGGCTGACAGGCAAGGAAGAGTGGAGACATTCCCTACAGGGAAGCTAGTCACACTGGATCTCTGTCCACTCCCCACCCCCTACCCCCTGGCCCCTGGAATGAGTTTCTGTTTGACATAGATGTTTGGACAGGATGTATAGGGGACATCACCAGTGAGCCTTCCCCTCAACAACTCATTCTGGCCTTTCTTTTTCAGAAAACCGGCCACTCCCGCCGGGCCTTTGGCGGCCTCACCCATGGTGCGTGGACCGTGGGCTTCTCGCTCTAGCCCATGCCTCCTTCTTTTCGTCCATGTCCCTTCATGAGGCACCCAGGCCCTGAAGACAGCCCATGAGATGTGGGCCCCCCCCCCACACACCTATACTCACCCACCCACCCAAGAAGGCCCCCATGTGCCCTGCAGCTGAGAGAGGACCTAGCAAAGGGAGATGGGGGGCTCACTACACACCCCACCATAGGCTGTTCTCCATCCACTGGGCCAAGTGAAGATGAGCTCACTGCCGTGCTTTGGCCACCAGTACATGGCTCCTTCTTGTCATGACACTCATAGAGAAACTGAGGCACAGAACCTGATAGAATCTGGGAAAATTAAAAATAAGCCCAGGAAACTTTGCTCCTAACCTAACCACTGGGCATTTTTGAGGACCATTCAGCAGTAAAAGAGAGGTATGGGGAGAAGGGTTCCTGTCACATTCTGATGCAGAATAGGTGGGGGGTGATTTATAAGGAGGGGTCAAAGCACAATGCAAATATTGTAATAGTGGATGGGCCTGGCCCTTCCCCCATGGGGCCCTGGGTCTGTGGCAGGGCTGAGCACCAGCAGGTGTGTGTGTGTGTGTGTGTGTGTACACATACGTACGTGTGTGGTCAGTGAGTACACCAGTAAAAGTGCCAAGAGTACAGAATAACGGGTAGTTGGAATAACCAGCCAGAGCATGTGGGCTCCCCAGATCTGGGCACATTGGGAGCCTGCAAGTAGTCAAGAATGAGAGATGCTTTCCCCATCTCAGGTGTCTCCCTCCCCCACCCTGTCCCCACAGGGCATCTCTGGGCACTGGGAACCCTCATACCCCCTCTGTTCTCCTGCCCACCATGCCCTACCCCACAAACGCTCTGATAACAGTCTGTCCATGTCTCTCTCCTGCTGCTCCTATGGAAGCGAAGTTTTCCGCTCCTGCAGAAAGCAAAGTTACGGTAGGAAACTGGCTCCTGCCCGAGCCCTCCACTCCCCCCTCTTCCCTGCCCAACCCAGCCTCTCCTCACCCTGCCTTAGCTGCACCCTGATGTGTTCCGGATGGTTTGGGGTTAGAGGACAGGCTGGCCCCGCGGTTGGTCGAGTGTCCTGACTGTACAACTCTGAGGTGACTCCCCTTTGTTCCTGGGGTACTGGAACCCAGAATTTAGAGCCTTGGAACCTAGGACCTTGTTATTTGGGGGGCTGCACAGGAACTTAAGCAACCACTGACAGGGGAGGAAGGACTGGGGCTGAGTCCTTAGCAATCCATAAAGTGTCTGGCAGGAGGATGGTAGGCAGTGGAGGGCACTACCAAGGAGGGAAGGGTGAGTAGCCAGGGCCCCAGAGATGGAGCGAGAGAGGGGTAAGCAGCCCAGATTGGGCAGGGGGATGTGGGGAGCCAGAGAGGAGGGAAGATCGGTGTCAGAAGGCCTATAGTGTGGTAAGACAGACTGCTGCCGGGGAGGCACGAGGTGACATGGGGAAGAGTTGGAGTCGGAGAGAGGAGGACCCTGCCCACACAGGCCCCTATTTCTCCAGACTCAGAGACTGGTGAGGACGACATCAGCGATGTGCAGGGGACTCAACATCTGGAGCTTCGGGATGATGGGGCCTTCAGCACCCCCACGGGTGAGCTCTCTGGAACGCTCAAAGAGCAGGTGGCAGGCCTCCGACAAGGGGCACCTGGGCTTCATTGTGCTCCTTTTTCTAGGGGGCTCCGACACCCTGGTGGGCACCTCCCTGGACACACCTCCGACCTCCGTGACAGGCACCTCAGAGGAGCAAGTGAGCTGGTGGGGCAGCGGGCAGACGGTCCTGGAGCAGGAAGCGGGCAGCAGGGGTGGCACCCGCCGCCTCCCGGGCAGCCCAAGGCAAGCACAGGCAGCCGGGGCCTGGCCACGGCACCTGGGGGTGGAGCCGCTGGTACGGGCGTCTCGAGCTAATCTGGTGGGCGCAAGCTGGGGGTCAGAGGATAGCCTTTCGGTGGCCAGTGACCTGTATGACAGCGCATTCAGTCTGTACAGAGGACGGGCGCTCTCGATCCACGTGTAAGTAATGGCCTCCCGTGGGCCTGCACTGTCCCACCTCACCATGTTGTCCTGCACTGCCCTTCACCGCTCCATCAGCCTCCACCCCCATCTACAGGGCACCATCCACCCCACTGCACTTCTCCACCCCCCATTGCTTCCACTTCTGGCCCCAGCTACTCACTCTATCTTCCCACACTGCACCATCCTCCTGTGCCATCACCACCCACAACCTCCCACTCCCCCTGTCCTGGTCACTGTGCCATCTCTATGGTCTTGTGGACCCCTCTGTGCTTTCCTCCTTTCCTCCAAGGTCTCCACTTTCCCAGGGGCCCTCTCCCACCTCGACTATTCAGGCTCCAGTTGTCCCCAGGATTCCCCCCCTCTGGGGCCCCCTCCGTGCCTGCTGTCTCAGCAGCTGCTGCCTTTTCATCTCTCTGCACATTCCTGTTCCCATGTGGGCCTTTTTCTGGGAGGAACGGAACCACAGCAGCTCCCGGGAGAGCAGGCGCGAGCAAGGGAGCAAGAGCGCAACCAGGAGAGAGAAGAGAGCGAGGTGGTCAGGGGCAGATGGGGCCAGGGGCCTGGGAAAGCAAGAGGATGTGGGGTGTGGGGGAGGCAAGGGCACGGAGTAGGGAGGGATGGAGACAGGGAGCTGGGGTGGAGGCAGAGGGCTTGGAATGATGGAGGCTGGAGCCTGAGATGATCTTGTGGGCAATGCCTGAGGATGGGGTTGAAGGTTGTCCTGGTAGGGGGGTGGTGAGGAGAGACGTTGGAATGAGGCATTGGAGCCATTTTTGTAGATTTAGGAACTGGCAGATACAGGGGGGAGTGCTGTGGTGGAAGGGAATGGCTGATATAGAGGTATTGGGGGGTATTTGTGGAGCTGAGAGGGGGCCTGATTTGTGTGGGGGTGTGGGGGAGGTACCATCATGGATGGGAGGGAAGGAGTCTGGTGCAGGGAGGCTGCTTTGAGGGTGGTTGGAGTGGCTTAGTGGTGGGCAGGGTAGAAGTCTGGGCAGGGGCAGGAGAGGCTCCCTTGCTTTATCTGGTTGGCATTAACCAGGTGCTCCTATGCCCTAGACTTGCCTTTTTCTTCCCTGTCTGTCTTTGCCAGGCCCCAGCGGGAGCCTGGAGTTGCTATGGCAACTTCGGAGGAACCCATTTCCTTAGTGATGTCTGTGGTACAGAGGCTGGCCTGGAGCTCAAAACTGCCTGCAAGAGGCCTCCTCTGCTCTGATTTATTTCTCTCCATGCCTCACCCAGTTCCCTGAGTCCATTCCTCAGGGACTCTGCTATCCCTCCCCCAAAGTAGACTCTGCCTCCCTGCAGGTGGCTGGCTATGGTTCCACTCTCTCAGGGTATATGGGTGGCTGTGTCCCGGCCCCTGCCCCCAATGTCAAAGGTGGGGTATGCAGTGGGGGTGGCTGACCCACGTAGTCTAAAACATCCTTATACTCAGGCCCCCCAGGACTTTTCCTTGTGACCAGTACCCTGTTTCTCTTCCCTTCTGTGCCCCCAGAATCAGAGACAGTTTGGAGAGAACAAGGGCTCAGGAGTCAGACTTCCTGAGTTTCAGACCTAGCACCAACCATTTCCTAGCTGTCTCTCCTTGGTATGGCACTTTACCTCTTTCAGCCTCAGTTTCTTCATCTGTAAATGGACCTAATAACAGTTCCTACCTCGAAGCATTGTTCGAATTAAATGCTCAGTGCATTTAAAGCATTTAGTACATGCCTGACATGCAATAAGTACTCAGTGAGCCATTCCACAACTTTTTATTAAGCTCTCTCTAATGTATCAGGTGTGATGCTGACATCTCAGATTCCTTTTCTTGCTAATCTTGACGTCTGATGTGCCCTGGAAGGGTCAAGATGGGGGAAACTGAGGCCCAGGTCTTGGGCCTCAAAGCTCTGTAGGTGAGAGGGGTACGCTGGGCTGACCAGCTCTTCCCACCTCCTCTCCCACTCTCCCAATTCCGGCCCACGCAGTAGTTATTTCTGAGCTGAGTTATTTCTGAGCTACCCCTTTGGGGAGCTTCTGTGCTTCTCAGTGGACTTACAAAGACTCAGGTAACTTTCCCAGGGACGGGACAAAGTCAAAGGCTTAGACTGGGGGCAGATTGATCAATGAGAATGGGAACATAGGTGTCCTGATCTCCCACCCCAAGGACCCCAGCTCCCGCCTGCTGGGTCCTGTCCGCACTGGTGAGGGACTCAGGTCTGGGTTGGTGCTAGGTAACCCCAGGGATGGGTCACTGCTTCCAGAAAGAAGGCTCTGAAGGCTGGAGCTTGTTCTTCTGGGGCTGCTGTGAAGGGGGTATGTCCTGTTGAGGATGGGCAGGGCTGTGGGGGCCAGCTGGGGGCAGGAATGAGTGGGAGGCTACATTCCTGAGAGGGCCCCTCCCCATTCAACCCTTCCACCTTCCTTCACCATTCATCCTTTGCATCCTAAGCCTCATTCTTTTCTCTCCCACCGCTGCTACGTTCTGTTTCTGCCGTTTCCCAGCTTCCATGGCTGGGGGGAGGGGGCTGGCCCGAGCCCCTGGGGCTGTCTGTACCTGGACCGAGCCACCGCCTCTCCCCAGCACCTGCTCTGGCTGTGCCTTCCTCTTTGCGGGGAGGGGGCGGAGGTCTGGCCCAGGTCACCTCCAAGCCTTCCCAGCATGCCCCACTGCCCAACTCCTGTCTCCTGAAGGTCTAGCAGGAGAGGCCCCCTGAATCTTGTTCCCTTTTCGTCTCGGTTCCTCAGCAGCGTCCCTCAGAGCGGATTGCACAGGGAGGAGCCCGACCTTCAGCCTCAGCCGGCCAGCGAAGCCCCACGTCGCCCGACCCTACCTCCTCCCTCCAAATCCGCGCTGCTGCCACCACCGTCCCCTCGGGTGGGTAAGCGGCCCCCGCCGGGGCCCAGCGCTCAGCCCCCTGCCACCCCTACATCGCCCCACCGGCGTACCCAGGAGCTGGTGCTGCCCGAAGGCACCACCGCCGAAGAGAAGCGAGGGAAGAAGGCCAAGTCGTCGGGGCCTTCTCTAGCGGGCACGGCCGAGTCCCGGCCCCAGACGCCACTGAGCGAGGCCTCGGGCCGCCTGTCGGCGCAGGGCCGCTCGCCGCGGCTGGTGCGCGCCAGCTCCCGCATCCTGGACAAGCTACAGTTCTTTGAGGAGCGACGGCGCAGCCTGGAGCGCAGCGACTCGCCGCCGGCACCCCTGCGGCCCTGGGTGCCCCTGCGCAAGGCCCGCTCTCTGGAGCAGCCCAAGTCCCAGGGCGACGCGCCATGGGGCTCGCCCGGGGCCTCGCAGGAGGAGCTGCGGGCGCCGGCGGGCAGCGTGGCCGAGCGGCGCCGCCTGTTCCAGCAGAAGGCAGCCTCGCTGGATGAGCGCACGCGGCAGCGCAGCGCGGCCTCCGACCTCGAGCTGCGCTTCGCCCAGGAGCTGGGCCGCATCCGCCGCTCCACGTCGCGGGAGGAGCTGGTGCGCTCACACGAGTCCCTGCGCGCCACGCTGCAGCGCGCCCCGTCTCCGCGAGAGCCTGGCGAACCCCCGCTCTTCTCCCAGCCCTCCACCCCCAAGACCTCGCGGGCCGTGAGCCCTGCCGCCGCCCAGCCGCCGCCTCCGATCGTCGCGGGGAGGCCCGGGGACGAGCCGGGGAGGCCCCGGAGCCGCGGACCAGCGGGCAGGACAGAGCTGGGGGAAGGCCCGCAGCAGGAGGTTAGGCGCCGGGACCAATTCCCGCTGACCCGGGGCAGAGCCATCCAGGAGAGCCGGAGTCCGGTGCCGGCCGCCGCCCCAGCCGATACCCCCGAAGGCAGGACGAAAGCTCCCCAGGGTCGGAAGCGGGAGCCCCCGGCTCAGGCCGTGCGCTTCCTACCATGGGCCACGCCGGGCCAGGAGGGCGCTGCTGTGCCCCAGACCTTGGAGAAGAACAGGGCGGGGCCTGAGGCCGAGAAGAGGCTGCGCCGAGGGCCTGAGGAGGACGGTCCCTGGGGGCCCTGGGACCGCCGAGGGGCCCGCAGCCAGGGGAGAGGTCGCAGGGCCCGGCCCACCTCGCCTGAACTTGGTAAGGCCTGAGGAGCTGCTGGGACATGGGTGAGAGGGCCTTCGGGGTGAGGGAGGCTGGCAGGCAGTTGCGAGGGCATGGTTTCCCAGGGAGGGCGTGGACCCCAGCTCAAGTTTGAGTGAAGGGTTGTGAAGGTCCCTGTGCTAAAAGTTGCCTGCTGATGAGGCAGAATGTGTTTTGATGGAGGCTGTGTGGAGCCAAGATGTGAGCAAAGACCCCAAGCCCAGATCCCTGCCATAGGCCTCCTGAGTCCAGTGGCCCTCTAGTCTATAGAGTCAAGGACCTAACTGATGGAGGACACTGGTGGAGATCTAAAGAGCTCCTCCACAGCCCACTCCTCTGTGGGGGAAGAAATGGAAGCCTGTCTTAATAAATAATTTGTCAGGTCCCTGTTACAGGCAAGCTTTGGACCAGCCAACTCTCATCTCTGCCCTCCCCATCCTGGCACCATTCCCTGACCCATCCCTCCCACTAAGATCTGACCCAGCCTCCCCTTCTATGGTCCTCATTCCCATCCTTGAGTCTCTGCATCCCTGAGGTGACTGTGGTCACATGCCAGCCTCTGTTGTCTCCCCATCTTCCTGTGGGTGATGGCCAACAGCCAGAATGCCTCTTCCCCTAACTCTGCTCATCCTGAACATCAACTTGGGGCCCACTCCTGGAGCAAGGCAGAGGAAGCCATCCTTCACTTGCTGCCACCCCCTGCTGCTTCCCCAGGCCAGATGCCCCACCAGCTGCTTCTAGGAGACCCTGTCAGTGTCTCTTTCATTGCACTTACCATCCTGTATTTTCCTTCAGCAGAATTACTTTATTTTTCATGTAAGTATTGCCACCTCAAAACCTTTAGAGATGATTAGACTCCTGTTCATCATCCTACTGGCCACCATGATTGCAGCCATGTCCCAGGCATTGTGTTAACTGGGCCCTTAGGGGTGTTAATTTAATCTGTAGGCCAGCTCTGCAAGATGTTGGGTGTTATCAGCTCCATCTTACAGATAACAAAACTGAGGTGCAGAGAGGTTATCTAATTTGCCCAAGGTTATGTAGCTAGAAGACAGCATAATTGGGACTCTCACTACTCTTTTGGCACTCCGCTTTGTCTAACTTACAGAACATCAGCGTTGGAAAATACCCAGAGAGATCTCTGTGTGTACAAGCGTCCTGTAAGCAGGGACCACATCTTATTTTGTGTTATATTCCGGGTACCAAACAGTGCTTTGTATGTAGTCAGTGCAGTGCAGTGATACTGTTTGGTGAATGGACAGAATCCAAGCTGATCTTTAGGGGGCCTCTCAGATGGCTACAGTACCCACCAGCCTCTCCCTTTTTTGAATCCAGCGGCATAACTAATTTGACAGTACACTATATGTTGCCCTGTGACACCATTATTATTGCTTAAGTCTCAGGTTGCCATTAGCTTGCCCTCTCTGTGTGGAAGCTTGTAAAATCCTGTGCCCCTCAGGGCCTGATCTGTCCCTGATG
The DNA here is from genome assembly GCF_964194185.1 of Rhinolophus hipposideros. Classification (NCBI taxonomy): domain Eukaryota; kingdom Metazoa; phylum Chordata; class Mammalia; order Chiroptera; family Rhinolophidae; genus Rhinolophus; species Rhinolophus hipposideros. Next base: position 85,326,220 of record NC_138052.1, read on the forward strand.
ACCGATTTGGGTAAAGACACAGCGTGAGTCCCTGCCTTCCTTCAGAACCAACACTTTAATTGAGGTTGCAGTTGAGGAGTAGCCATACTAATACAGAGTTCTGGCTGCCCTGTCTCGCTTGAGAACCCCCCCTTTTGCTTTCCTTTCTTCTCTGTCTCAGGATATGCAGGAGAGAGACCTTTGCTCCTCACCCCCCCCCCCCGCCTTCTAGAAGCCCCTCCATCTGGGTTTCGCTTTTCAGGATTCATCGCACCCTCTACCCTTGCGTCATTCTCACAGGGACCAGGTCCATTTACCCTGTCATCCTTTCTTCGGCAGAGTCTTCAGACGACTCCTATGTGTCTGCCGGAGAAGAGCCCCTGGAGGCCCCCGTGTTTGAGATCCCCCTGCAGAATGCAGTGGTGGCCCCAGGGGCAGACGTGCTACTCAAGTGTATTATCACCGCCAACCCTCCACCGCAAGGTGAGCTCTGGGGTTGGGGCCCAGCTCAGGTTGAGACTCGGAGGGGGAGTTCTTCAAATCCTTGGAGGGAGGGATGGAGGAAGAGGAGAGATCATCTGCTCCATGGCCGGAGGCCCCCTGCGTCCAGTGGACTTCTAGAAGCTGGACAGGGGCCAGTGGTCCCGGAGAGCAGCAGGAATGGGCAGAATGGCCTGACGTGTGTGTGTGTGTGTGTGTGTGTGTGTGTATGTGTGTGTGTGTTAGAGCTTTCCCAGAATTCCCTGAGCGGGGGGAGGGCAGGCCTGGGCTTCCGTGAGTTAGGGGAGTCCTCCAAATTCCCTAGGCTGGGGAGAGGATGTGTGGGGTAGGAGGAGTTTGGTCCCAGTGGGCCCTTGTGGGCCATGGCAGTTCGGTCACCCTGATGCTTCCCCGCAGTGTCCTGGCAGAAGGATGGGTCTGTGCTGTGCAGTGATGGTCACCTTCTCATCCGGGCTGAGGGCGAGCGGCACACCCTGCTGCTCCGCGAGGCCCAGGCGGCTGACGCTGGGAACTATACAGCCACTGCCACCAATGAGCTGGGCCAGGCCAGCTGTGCTGCCACGCTGGCCGTGAGACCTGGTAGGAGCCTTTGGGCCCTGGGGCTGGGTGGGCTGAACAGTGACTGTTCCCTGTGGGCCTAGGCTCCTTTACCATTCCCAGCCTAGAGCTTGGCTCTCAACCAGTGTGCAGTGTGTTCTCTTGTGTTGGCTGCTCTGGTGGAAGTATTTTAAATGGCCTTGTCCTTAGGTCAGAGGCCAAATTCCCAAGGCACACACCAAGCTGGTCAATTCATAAAGTCACTGCAATTTGTCTTCAGACATTGTCTAAATGCCAGCCTTTCGTGGCATTTCCCTGAACAGGGTCCTGTGGGGAAAGCAAATTATCCTTGAGTCTCCGAGAGAAAGACTCTTCCAGCTCAACGGGCTTAAAAGCCATCAGGAACTTTCTGAGGTCATTTCCTCTCTAGAACAGCACCTCCCCACCCCAGTAAAAAGACGTGCTTTTAAGTGCGTTCCTTGCTCTTTCTGTTGAATCCAAAGCCCTAAAGAGGATACAGCTGAGAGCACCCCTTGGGAGGTGGTAGTGGCTGAAGCTGCCTTGTTTTCTATTTTTATGAAAGTCCTCACTTGGTGTCGGACTATTTCCTTTGGGTTTAAGCCCAGTTTCTTTCAGGTTCAGGGTAGGGCTGGACTGGTGTCCGTGTGTGTGGCCAAATCAACTCCTTCAGGTTGCTGAGCCTGACAGTGTGCTGACCCTGGGCAGTGGGGGCTGGGGGGAGATGAAGCTGGGAAAGGGGATTTCAGAAAGAAAAGATGCAAACTTAGCCCTCAAGGATATTACCACTGGGTGATGAACCTCGATTAGAGGACCTATGTCGGAAGACAGTGCAGGGCAGATGTACCATGTACCTAGCACAGTGACACAGTCGGCTGGTGTGGTGGGATGCTGGCTTGAGAGACGTCAGAGTCCTGAAAGGGGCTGGGATTTAGACAGTCAGCAGGAGGGGCTGGCATGCCAGGAGGGGGAACAGCACACACTGTTCTGTCCCTTTCTTTCCCTCAGCCCTGGAGGAGACAAGATTTCAGAGCCTGTCTTGCTGTGTTCCCAGGGCCTCAACACCTTCATAATTAGGGAGTTCTTGGTGATATCTGACCTGAGTGCCAGTCCTGCAGGAGATCCTTTGGGTTACACCTGTCTGGCATTATGGAAGGGCAAACAGACCCCCTAGCTTACAGACCCCTTCCAGGAGCCCAGGTTTTAGGCTCTTTCCTTCTCACCCCTCGCACCTCACTGAAATATACCCCTCCCTCCATAGAGTGCTTCTGTCCTTCCATTACCTCTGGAGTCTGGCTTCTGACTCAACTCCCAGCTCCCCTTAAGGGGCCCAGGCCTGGCTCCAGGACTCTGGTCGATACCTGGATTGGACTGAGATTTTGGCGAAGGGTGGGGGTGGGGAGGTGCCCCAATGCTGGCTCAGGGCCATTTGGGAGCCTTTTAAGGTTGGGAAGGAGGCTTGGGGCAAGGCAGCTGTCAGCGCTTGACTGGGATTTCTGTCTTTGCCCAAGGAACCTCCTCCCTGCATTATAGTTTCCTCATTTGTAAACCAGAGATAATTGTGCTGTTCTCATGAAAGAAAGCAAATGTGTGAACAAGCTTTATGACCTGTAAAGCTACAGACAAATGTTAGTTACTAGTGTTATTAGGGGGTGCTGTAGCGCACAGTGAGGCTCTGAAGCTTTGGGAAGCTGCCTTTTCCTTTTCTGCCCTTTCTTTAGACTGTGCCTTGGGGTCTCCTCCCCACCCTTGCCATGCCCACAGCCCCTGGGTCCTCAGCCTCTCACAGCATCTCTGTGTCTCCTCCATCTTGGGGAGCCATGAAGGCTGCCTCGCATCAGTCAATTACACCAGGATTTGCAGCCGGAGAACAGCGCCCGAAAGTCAGGCTGGCTCCAGGCCCCAGGCTTGAGGGGCAGGCACGTGGATCCAGATTCAGCTCTCCTGGAGGAAGCAGACTTTCTTACCCTACAAGGCACTGTTTGGTCCAGAGAAGCTGGACAGGGGCCATTGGTCCCAGAGAGCAGCAGGAGTGGGCGGAACCAGTGGGTGGCATGGACATTTGGCAAGGGCCAGGGTCCCAGGCCTTTGTTTCTAAGGAGTGAGGGACTGGGGCTAGGGAAGGGTGTGCGGCAGTGTGGCTGTAGGTGGGGTAGGAGTGTGTAGTGTCTTGTGGGGAGAGGCCTTGTGGAACCACCTCCTTTTCTTGCTCCTCACCCCCCACCTTTGGTAACCAGGGTGGCTGCCCGGTGCCTTCTTAGGCTGTCCACTCCAACAGGGCTTGCTTTTGAGGGCCTGCGGATCTTAATTTCTGGTTGGGAACCACAGAAACAGGGAATTGGTAACTGGAGAATGTAGTTAGTGAGGTGCTGCGGTTTGGGTGGGCAGGGTCTGTCCTCTCTAGGTCTGGCAGCCCCAGGCAACCCTGGGTCCCTCCCACCTGGCCCCACCCCACTGAATAACTGCTGACACCACTGTCAAGTTCCCAAAGGGTGTGTGTGGATTGGGGTAGGGACGGGGGAATGGTGTGTGCGAAGTGTGCGGCGCTAAGCATTTCGCAGCTGCCTGCATCCATCACACAGGCGTTTATTGAGCACCAACTGGATGCCAAGGGCTACGTCTCTCTAAACAGTCTCATGTGTTTGGGGAGTGCCATGTACTTTTTCCCAAACCCTTTAACATCACTTCCCTTACTTGAGCTACGTCACTCACACCATATGTAATTGAGCCTTGAACTAAGTTAGGGGCACCTACTGTTCTTGCATATAACTTAGCGGGTCCTCCGCGGAGGCAGATTTCCAGCTGCCAGTTGACCCTTGAACAACATGGGTTTGAACTGCGCAGATAAATTAGGGGATAAAAATCCGTGTATTATAAGTGGATTCTCACAGTGCAAACCTGTGCTGTTCAGGGTCAACTGTGTATCCTTTGAAGGGACATGACAGGTGGTGATATTCCCAGTTTGCAGATGGGAAGATGAAAACGTGGCGAGTAAAGTGACATTGAGATAGCACAAGGCTAGCACCTTCACTGAGCATCTGTAATCTGCCTAGGAATGCTATAAGTAACAGGTGATTTAGGGAGTTGGAGATACTCACCTGTGAAGCAAGAAACCTAGTGTGGATAGCAGATGAAAATAACATGGCTAGTTAGCGTTTCCTGAGCACTTCGTATGTACCAGGCCCTGTGTTGATTGGGTTCTCACATTTACTCCACCTTGTGGAATAGGTTCTATGATTATGCCCATGTAACAGATGAGAAAACTGAGACTTGGAAAGCTTCAGTAAATTGCTCTAGAGTAGTGCTAATCAATAGAATTTTCTATGATGATAGAAATGTTCTACATATCACGGTCTCATATGGTAACCACTAGTCACATGTGGCTACTGAGCACTTGAACTGTGGCTGGTGTGACTGAAGAGTGAATTTTTCATTTCCTTTTGTTTTATGTTTAAACAGTCTCCGTGGCCAGTTGTCATGCAGGGTGTCAGGCGGGGTCTCTGGTCCCGTTCCCCACCATAAGAACACAGGATATGGTGAGGCCGAAAAGGAACACCTAGGGAGCCATAGATGGGGGAGTCACACCACTATATTCTCGCTGGTGGCTGGGTTGGAGACATAGGAAGCAGGAGCCACACTATCTGCAACCTGCTGTTCGCTTCTCTGCCAACCAACCAACCCCACTTGCTAGCTGCAATCCGTGCTTGCCAGCTCAGCCACCATCTTCTTGCTAGCCCCCAATTTTTTGCTAACGTAGCCACAGCAGTTATATTAGTGTCCAATGGCTCACTGGTTACAGCTGACGGCCAACTAGCCACAGCTGATGGCCATCCAATCACAGTTGATGGCCATTTACTACCTGAGCCAGCACCTTTTCACGTGAGGCCGAGAGCCTGGAAACTGCTTTCTGGGGTTCTGTCCCCACACTTCACCTCTACAGGGTCTCGCCTCACAATCTACGCGACAAGCGTCTTCCACAAGGGGCCCTGTGCGAGGAGCCTGGAGGTGAATGCAATATCCTGGACACAGCCAAGCTCTCTGGGCACAGCCAGGGTTTCTCAGCGCACCACCAATCCTTCTGGGCACAGCCAGACTTCCTGGGCTTCTTAGGGTACAACCAGTCTCCCCGGGCACAGCCAGGGTTCTCAGGGCACTGCCACTCTCTCTGGACACAGCCAGACTTCCTGGGCTCAGCCAGGCCTCTCACGGCACTGCCACTCTCTCTGGGCACAGCCAGACTTCCTGGACACAGCCAGGGCCTCTCACGGCACTGCCACTCTCTCTCTGGGCCTCTCAGGGTACCATGCTGGAACAACAGTGGCTCACATCAAGGTGCTTACATATTCTCGATGGCGGCCGGTCAAGACACAAAAGCAAACATCCGCCAGTCCCACTACATGGTGGTATGTTTCCAAACAGTCAAGCTGTCCATTAAATTAGGGATGGAGGCAATTCCCCATAGTCCATAGTCATTCGCCAGGGCTGTCCTGGGGGTGAGGGACGACCTTGACCTCATCTCCCAAGGAAGACTCAGCAAGCATTTCCTCCTGGGACTACAAGTCCTGCATCCGGGCTGCCTCAGCAAGAACTTCCCAGCCCACAGGGCCACAACGACCTTCGCTTTCTCTGGCCTATGCTGGTTGGGGAACCATCCACGTCTTTCCACCCCTCCACGGGGGTCCAGCTCTCTGGCAGCCGCTCCTCCTGGTCTTCCTGAGACCGAGTGTTCATACGCACAAACTGCTCCACCGCCGTTCGGAGCTTTGGCCGGCACCATGCCCTGCTCGCTGCACCATGTGTCGTGCAGGCGGCCTGCGAGAAACCCTGCTCGCTATGCCATGTGTCATGCAGGGTGTCAGGCGGGGTCTCTGGTCCCACTCCCCACATAAGAACGCAGGACATGGTGAGGACAAAAAGGAACACCCACGGAGCCATAGATGGGGGAGTCACACCACTATATTCTCGCTGGTGGCTGGGTTGGAGACATAGGAAGCAGGAGCCACACTATCTGCAACCTTTCATCCACTTCTCTGCCAACCAACCAACCCCACTTGCTAGCTGCAATCCGTGCTTGCCAGCTCAGCCACCATCTTCTTGCTAACCCCCATTTGCTGCTAGCATAGCCACAGCAGTTATATTAGTGGCCAGTGGCTCACTCGTTACAGCTGACGGCCAACTAGCCACAGCTGATGGCCATCCAATCACAGTTGATCGCCATTTACTACCCGAGCTAGCACCTTTCCTCGTGAGGCCGAAAGCCTGGAAACTGCTCTTTGGGGCTCTGTCCCCACACTAGTGGTTCCCCTTTTGGGGTGCTCAGCTCTAGGAGCAGGGGTCATTGGGAGGCTGGATTGTGATTTGAAACCCTATCTCTGGGTCTCCCAAGTCTACACTCCTAACCACTGCACCGTACTGTCCGTTTTCCTCTACTTGGAAGAGATTCAGTGTTCAGGTCGAATTGTGCTCATGAGCTCACGGGGTGTAGAGGGCAAGGCTGCCGATGCTCTCTGTGAGTGGGTCAGACTGGGATTTATTTCACCTTCCTCTCTTGATTCCCCCGCACCGAGGCTGTGGCCCTGCTGTGTTTCTCTGCACCCTTGGCTCTCCCACAAGGGTTCTGGTCAGGAGGAAGGGGACCGCGAGACGCTCCGTGCACCTGGGCCCCCATCCTGCCGCCTGCAGTCTGCCCCTCAAGCACAGGTCTCACATATTGGAGCCCAAGGTTCGAGCATTTTCCACCTGAGACCTTGGCCTCTTCATTTTACCTTAGCTGGCCACCATGTTTTTTTTCTGTACAGCTAGGATCATTATAACTCCTGGGTTGCTTCCTTGGTAAGATTTGTGAAGCTTTGTGAGGCTGAAGATTTAGATAAGGACGTGTTGGCCAGAGGATGTGGCTTAGCAAAGCTCCATCACCACAGAAAAGAGGCAGTTTTAGGGGTTCATGAATATAAAACGAAAGGAAAGAAATTATAGTACCACTGTCTGCCCCCCTCTTCTCCTGGCTTTGGCCCTGGTACAGCAAGTTCTCCCTTGTGAAGGGAATGGCTGCCTATGGAGGGGATCTTGGAATGCCACATGGCCCCACTCTCCATCCTTGGTAGAGCCGTGTGGCATTCCAAGATCCCCTCCATAGGGGTGGGGTTTGGACAACATCTAAAAACAGCATGGTCCCTTGGCCAGACTCTGTCCCTCCTCTCCACTTCTGTTTACCGGAAGCAGGTCTGTCCCTAACAGGTGTCCTCCCAGGGCTGCTACCTCAGAATGGGGGTCATTGCATGCAGCCAATCAGAAGAATGGAGACCTAATTTACTGTGGGCCCCAATGGTTCATCTAACATAGAGCAGCCCTGAATAATCATGTGTAAGAACATAACCTTCCATAGCTAGGTCAGGCTGACCGCGTGAAATGCTTTCTGCCTCCTTGTGCGTTTTTAAACCAAAACATTCTCAGCACAATTCTTCTCCTTTTCCAAGGGGAGATACTAATGACCACACCCATGGAAATTCCCACCTATAGGTGGGCCTGTGTCCTCCTTTTCCCTCACTTCCGTGGTGGGATTACCACAGCAGACGTTTAAAGAAATCGCGTCTGGAGGAACTTACTGAGACAGTCCATGTGGAGAGCAGACTGTGAATGGCCCAGCCACACGCAAGCCTCTTAACCTAATGCATGCTACTCCCTTCTCCACATGCCTCAAGGAGCTCCCTTTGCCTTCAGAGTGAAGGCCACAGTCCTGAGGCTGGCCTCCACCATTGGGACCTGAAGATGGTCTGAGGGTGGCTGCAGGCAGCTGAGGCATCGGGAGGGACCTGCTCTAACATCGTCAGGTCCCATTGCTTTCTTCTTGACCCGGTTCCCTACCCAGAGAGTTGAACTACAGTTCTCTGCACATATTCTCTGCCTCTGAACATTTCCTCATGTGGTTTTCTCTGCCAGGAGTGCTTTTTCCTGTTTAAACCAAACTCTTAATTCTAGGACCATCCCTTCCCTCAGTTCCCCCTTCTTCCCTGAGCCAAAAGTAATGTCCTGCTCTCTGCACTCCTGTGGCCCTTACATGCCCCAGTTGCCATCTGACTCCTGCTTTCTGTTATAGTCATGTGTGTCTCTGGCTTGTCATTCCTAACAGCCAGAAGGCTCCTGAGTGTATGACCATGCTTTGGCTACTCTTAGCCCTTGCAGCCACACCTGGAGGCCCTCCTGGACAGTTGGGGGACTGCAGGGACTAAGTGTGAGGTGGCAGTGGGGGTAGAGACCCTCGTGACTTTCCATGCCCCTGGAACAACCTGGTAACACACAGAAGCTGGGCGAGACACATCTGCAAAGGGTGATGAGCAGCTGCCTAAGAGCGGAGTTTGGGAGACAGAGGAGATCACAGAGCTGTGGTCCTCAAAGTGTGGTCCCCAGACCAGGTGCATTGCATCACCTTGGGGACGTGTTAGAGATGCATATTCCTGGCCCCATCCCAGACCTATAGAATCAGAAGCTTGGGGTGGAGCCCAGCGATCTGTGGTTTAAGGAGCCTTCTGGGTGATTCTGGGCGCGGTGAACTTTGAGAACCACTGCTGCAGTTAGGGACCTGGTGCCAGGTGGGAGGCCAGGCGGTACAGGGGGAAGCATGTGGGCTGTGCAGTCAGATCCCCGAGCTTGAGCCCTGCCCGGAAGTTTGGTGGCTGAGTGAGGTGGGACGTGGTGATACTACCTCTTTGGGTTATCCTCCTTCCATGAGGATCACAGGGGTCCCTACACTCTCATGTGCATAAGAATCGCCTGGGTGCTTTTTTAAAATGCAGTTTCCTGACTTCTCTTTCAGGAAATCTAAGTTCTCAGTTTAGAGTAAGGCCCAGGAGTTTATAGTCTAAACAGGCTCCCAGGTAGTCCTGATGTAGGTGGTTCAAGCACCATTCTGAGAATCCCTGATGTACAGGGCCTTGCGTGACGCCTTTCGTGTAAAGTGGCTGTGACAGTATCCATTGTGAGAACGCCTCAGGGAATGTTGGGACGTGTATTGAACTGGATGCACTGGTCTGGGGAGGGAGGACGCCCCCACTTATGGAATCCCCAATGCCAGTGTTTTCATCAAGTGAGTCTGACCTGGGAGCACTGTTGAAAGGCCAGACACGTGCACACTGTCAGCATGTTTTGGGGTGGTGGGGTGTGTAGGGGCAGCACCTACATGGTGCAGATAAGTGCATCTTAGGTTTGGGGGACTCCCTTGCTGGTTTGACAGTGTTTCCAACAGTGAGAACTGGGCTTGTGGGTGGAGCAAGGCTGGAATGTAGGGATGCTTACAAAGATGGTTTTGGTGGTGGGGCCAATGAAAAGTGGGATGATACTGAAGTCTGGTGGAACCCCGCAGGCTCTGGGACCCAGAGACAGAGATCCTGATCAGCCTCCTTATCCACACAGTTCTGGGGGAAATAGGGGTGGGGGCATGGCCTTGCTTCGAAGAGGCCTAGTTCTGCCTTCTCTGTAGCCTGAGCCTCTTGCCTAGGCTGCTCTTACAGGCCCCTCTCTGAGGGCCTTGAGAACGCTGGGTTCCCTGGTCCCTGGATGCCCTCAGGGTGCTGTTCCCCCAGCCACCACCAGGAGTCTCTGAGGCTCCCTGCAAACTTGGCCCATCTGCTTTAATCTCTGCTCTCCCTCCCTGGGCTATGAGTGGCCTTAGAGCTGTCCAACCTGGAGGTGACCCTGAAGTTCACCAGGTTCCATAGAGGGGAGGGGGTGCCCGCCTCCGTGGGTCATGCTTGTGATCTCAGCACCAGTTAGTGGCCCAGCCCCGAGCAGATGTTCACCAAGTACCATTCTGATTGACTTCCTTTCCCACCCCCACCTCCTAACAGCCAGCCTGAATGATGGGCCCCCCTCCTCTGCTGGTCCCCCCCCTTCTTCGCTGGCAATGCTGGGAAACATAGGTCATAGCTTGGGAATGTGGCCCTGGGCAGGGGTGATAGGAGGAGCGAGAAGGACACGTAACCTCTCAGCAGCTCCCCTACTCTCCTGCTCTGTCTCCAAGCCCCTTCCCCAACCCAAATACAGATGGGTGCTAATTGTGACGGGTTACTGGGGGAAGCAGCCTGAATCCTGATTGTTGGTCCTGGTGGGGCTGACTGGGTGAGGGACACTTGCCAACTGGCAGTGCCTGTAGGAAGGGTGTTGGGTGAAGGCCCAGTGCCCCGGGGTGGCTGCTGGGTCAAACCTGCCATGGCAGGATGGAGAGGCAGAGGTGGGATTCTGGACCCCCTCAGGCTGAGGGGGGCTTCTCTGGGAAGAAGGCCGAAGTTCCTGACAGTTCTCTGATTCTCAGCACCAGAGGAAACAGGGTGTGGCCTGGTTCTGTAGTATTTGAGCTTGTTGGGAATCTTGGTGGTTTGGTCAGAACAGGGGGCATCACGGGGGCCATTTGCCATCAATACCTCTTCTGGTGGACACATGGAAACGAATGGGTCAGGGTAAGTGTCTTAGATTCTTCAGTGCAGGCTACCCCCCCTCTTCTCTTGGGGACCAAGGCCCCAGCACTCTGAATGGAGGAACCACTGAGGGGGCTTTGTGCTTGTCAGGGTCCAGAAGCTGTAAGGAGAGAAAAGGCAGATCCTGCTGCTTGGGAATGAGCAGGGTGGCTAAATACAGCCGAGCTGCGCTCTGCCCCTCCCTTCTCCTCCCCCTCCACTCCAGGCCCAGGCTGCTTGTGGTCTCAGCCTCCCAGCCAGCTGCCTGCCTGCCACCCAGCCTGTCCCCACCAGGCCAGCCCCCACCTCCTCCTTCCCCTCCTCAGGCTCCTTCCCCTCCCCCAGGTCCCCATGCAGAGCCTCAGCAGGGTCAGCCAGTGAGTGGGGCTGAGAAAGCTGGGCTCCTGCTTCCTGGGAAGCCTGGTGGGGTGGGTAGTGGGCAGGTAGCAGGAGGGCCTGGTGCCAGGGCAGAGCTTCAGGACAGGCACAGGCTGGGGTCCGTGTGCAGAGTCTCGAGGTGAGTTGGGGTGCAGCTCTGCGGGGGGCCAGGCCACAGGAGTTTGGGGTGGGAAACTGGGAGGAGGGGCCAGGGGGCTGTGGAGGATTCATGTCTGTATTTGGCAGTCGGCTAGGAGCCAGCTCAGTGAGGCTGGGCCCCTGGCCAGTTGCAGAGGAGGGCGTCAGGGCCCTGGGGACACCCCTCCCCCAAAGCCGTATTGGTGCCCCCTTTTCTTACCCAGGCTGAGCTACTTTTCTATGTGGGTGACTCAAACTCTGCCTTCCCATCCCCTGAGAGTTTTAGGGTCCATGCTCCAGGGCTGGGGCCAACAGGTGCCCCTGGGGTATCTGGGGCAGGAAGCTGAGAAGGGAGAGGGGGAAGGGCAGGCTGGACATTGCCACTTCATTGGCCCTGGCTTTGAGGTCAGGATGGGGCTTGTCTGAGGTGTGTGTTCCTCTGCGCCAAGTCCAGCTCACCCAAGAAATGGGTGTGTTGACTGTGCCACTCTGGGGTCCAGAGATGTGAACCACCTGCATTAGGAGCATGTGATTCTGTGCCAGAAATGCAGGTTTCCCACTCCAGTGGAATTCCAAGTCTCCCACAAGGCCCAGCAGGGGCGCCTCTGCTGTCAGAATCCTTGGTCCCAGGCTATTCCCAATGGTTTCCCCACACAGGAGGATCAGCAGGGTCAGTGTTGGGAGATTTCTATGGCAGAGCAGGATTCAGGGGCTCAGGGACAGGAAACACCCGGCAAGGTTACTCAGCAAGCAAGCGGGAGCCCCAGGAAGTGAAGTTAGGGCAGGGCCGACTGCAGGAGCTGCCTCAGCTCCTGGGCTCTGCGAGTTTCAGATCTTATCAGGTCTCTGACCCCGGAATGATCCATCTAGTTCTCTCATCCTCTCTGCCGCCCTTCCTCCCTTGGCATCTCACTCTGTGCCACTGTCTCTCTTCTTCCTGTCCTCCAGGTGGGTCCACATCCCCTTTCAGCAGCCCCATCACCTCTGACGAAGAGTACCTGAGCCCCCCAGAGGAGTTCCCAGAGCCCGGGGAGATCTGGCCCCAAACCCCCACCATGAAGCCCGGTCCCAGCCAGAATCGCCGCTCCTCTGACACTGGCTCCAAGGCACCCCCCACCTTTAAGGTCAGACCCCTGAGGCTAGCCCCAGCCCCTGCCCCCTGGGAACCCCTATTTCTTCATGTAGCCCCTTGCTCTTGGGGCCACACCAGGTTTCAGCACAGCCTGGAGCTTTGCCCCATTAACCCTTTTTACCCAGAGCCAGCCTCAGTCAGACTGGGGTGGAAGAGGCTTCTGTCCCAGATTCTCCAGCCTCCAGGAGTCAAAGCTGGGCCCTGACTGTCTCCCCTGACACATTGGGGTCCCCCTTCAGGTCTCACTTATGGACCAGTCAGTAAGAGAAGGCCAAGATGTCACCATGAGCATCCGAGTGCAGGGGGAGCCCAAGCCGGTGGTCTCCTGGTGAGTAGCAGTCACTGACCCCCACCTGCCAGCTCCCTCTGCTCCAGGCTTGGCTCTGTGAGGCCTGGCTCTGGGTGGAAGGGAATGGGCCCTTTGTGGACTTGTCCGTGATCTACAGGAGGCCACAGCCCAGGTATAGTGGTGCCATTCCCCCCTCAACCTGCCCCTGCTCCCGCCTGGAGTCAGGGCTCATTCAGGGCTTCCCTCTCAGGGGAGGGGTTGGGGTAACAAATGGTCTCAATCTGGAGCCATCTCACTCCTGGAGAAGGCTACCCACCCCCATCCCTGTTTGTTGACAACAGGGTGATTTTTGAGGCCTGCTTTGTGCCCAGCCCTCTGCTGGACCCAAATGGAACCATTTGTTTCTGAGCTTCCAGAGCCCAGAGTTAAATGTGGGCCTCATCTGTGGTGCTGTGTCCCAGGTGCCTGGAGCTTTGATTAGTTCACTTAGGTTTTTATTGGTTTGGGTTCTAGTTTTCATTTTTAATTGATTGTCTCATCCCCAATGTGATTTCTTAACATTGTAAGTTACTTTATATCCCTTTTGGGAAGTGAGAAAGCTATCTGTTCATTATAAATAAGTAAAAATAAGACATGAGGAAATTTAAGAGCTATTAAGAGCTGAATAGCATAGCACTGCTCTAAGTTCAGTTAGGTTCCTAGAAAGGAGATAACCAGGTGGTCTGGAAGCTCCTGGCAGAGGTGGGATGGCAGAGTCAGGGGTAAATCCTCACCCTAACCACGGGGTGCCCCTGGTCGGTGAGACAGATCTGGGGAGGGCCCCAATGATATGGGTGTAGCTGAGGCCTGCTTGGCTCTGTACCCCCATTTCCCTGCCTGTGCTGGTGAGGACCCTGGGCTTGGGGACTGAGCTCTTGCCTCTCCGACAGGCTGAGGAACCGCCAGCCCGTGCGCCCAGACCAGCGGCGCTTCGCGGAGGAGGCAGAAGGTGGGCTGTGCCGGTTGCGGATCCTGGCCGCTGAACGGGGTGACGCTGGCTTCTATACTTGCAAAGCGGTTAACGAGTATGGCGCTCGTCAGTGTGAAGCCCGCCTGGAGGTCCGAGGTGAGTACCTCACGTTCTCCATGAACCCCGTCCCCCCTCCCCGTCCCCCCTGGCCCTGGCCGCGTTCCTGTCCAATTGCCAACTTTCACACAATATCATTTATGGGATGCCAGAAAGGGCCTTCACAGTCCCCAAGTTTAGCTGCTTATATTGTAGTTGAGTAAACTGAGACCTAGAGAATGGAAGTGACTTGCTCAAGGCCACACAGCAAATTGCTCAGTGCTCAGCTTACTACACAGTATTGCCTTCCCCCATGGTCAATCACGACTGCCCCTGATGGCCAGCCAGAGACCTTGCTTCCTGGCTCCGGCCATCCTCTCCCGACACTGTTCTAAGCCTTTGTCACTTTGCCCTTCCCAGGCCCCTCCCTCACACCCACTTCCCTCTCTTTCTCTTACCTTTTGGCCCTCCACGCACCCCATTGCTGTGCAGAAGCTGTTGTGGTTGTGGAGTGGCGATGGGGAGAGTCTGATAGTTGGACCCGTTCGGAGGGGCCCTTGGGGTGATTTGGGCATGGAGCATCACAGGGACCCCAGGGGTGCTAGGGCAAGCAGAGCTGTGAAATGTCAAGATAGCTGGGTCCCGGAGTCGGGGCATAAAAGCAGGGGGCCTTTCAGGCAGTGCAGAGGGCAGCCCTAGCCAGGCTGCCCTCAGGAGCTGGTGCTTTTCCTCCCAAGGGCTGGCCATTTTCCTCTCCTTCCACCTCCCTTTCCCTGTGGGCATTTCAGGGCTGGAAACTCCTCCTCAGCTCCACACTCAGCCATCATCCCTCCTTTCCTGGCAGAGGCCAGCTCTGAGAGCTTCTAAGATTCCCCCAGGCCCCTGCTGGAGCCTGGACCCTAACAGTCACGGTCACCTCTGCTGGGCCCTACCTGCCTCAGTTACCCGGCCCTGTGCCTCCTGTTCCTGGGGTTTCCACCTCCTCAGTCTCTGAATTCTTTGGTCCACCCACACCCCCCTGCAACATAATCCTGGCCTGCTCCTCCTCTAGGGTCTGGCTCTGCCTTGCTTCTCTGTGTTAACCCACGTCTTGGTGCTTCTCTCTCTTTGGGGTTCCTCCCAACATCCCCCAGTTTGGGGTGCTCCTGATGCCTGTGAATGCCTCTGCCCTGGTTGCCCAGGGCCTCTACCTGCCCAGGAACCCCAGAAACCCGGCCTCTGGATGGCTGCCCACCCCCACCCCAGGGCTGCTCTTGGGGGAGCTGGATGTGGCAGTGCCACCCTGACAGATTTAGATGTAGCTGTCCGTGCAGGGGGGTCCTAGCCAGGTCTGCGTGCGTGCGTGCGTGCGTGCGTGTGCGTGTGCTGCACTAACCTGCCGCTTGCTGACTGAGGTTTTTGTCTGTACACAGGCGAGTGAGCTCAGGGGGCCGCCTGCGCTCCCCCCGCTACCCTCCGAGCCGCGCCCCTGTCTCAGGCACCTCTCGGACCTCGCTGTGTTTCACTGCCTCCTGCCCACAGACCCTGCCGGCCTGGACCCTGTTCCAGCCTCCTCTCCCCTCCCTTCCCTGTGCAGCATCCTGGGATAGCCATGGGCCCCTATGGGCCCTCTCTTCCCAAGTGGACATTTGGCTGGGCAGGCCAGGAGCCCCCACATGGACTGAGTGCCAGGAAGGGGCGGCCATCAGGGATATCAAGACCCCCTCCCCAGGCTTTCCCTGCAGGGGAACACCCAGTGAGCGCATGTGCTAGCTACCGTTGCTGTAGGCCCTGTCTGTCTATCCGTTTGTCTGTCTGTGTGTCTGTGACAGTCAGGGAAGGATGCCTCCAAGCTGGCGTGGGGTGAGGCAGAGGGGGAGAGACAGGGCATGTCATCCCCAGGATGGAAGGACCCAGAGGGACAGGCTGTTGTTGACAAGGAGCTCATGATGGGGGGCAGGGCACTGACCACTCCAGAAACAGGTTTGAAGTGGCACAACACTATTTCAAAAGAGACCAAAAGCCAGACGCGCCCGGACCCTGCCCTGATGAGGAGGTCTGGCGGAATCCTGGCTGTGGCAGGTTTAGGGTCCATTTGGGGTTCCCTCGTTTGCTGTCAGGGCCGGGAGGCTCTGTCTGGGCATGCGGGAGTCAGGCAGACTTGGCAGAGCAGTAGGTCCTCTGTCGTGGGCGTGGAGATGTTCGGAAATACCTGTTTCTTAGCTCAAATAAAGTCCAGTTTATATCCAGCTGGTGTGCTGTGTTTTCTTCTTTTCCGCCGCCGTCTCTGCCCTACCTGGCCCTCAGGTTCCCTGTCCACATCCCCTAACCGCCCCCTCCCTGGCCCAGCTGGGGTTGCCATCCTGAAGCCAGGCCTGGGGCCTGGCTTCCTGGCCAGCCAGGCGGGCGGGTTTTCCCTGTCTGCAAAGGAACAAAATGCATCTCTTTCTCTGTGTCTGTCTGTCTCTCTGTGTGTGCGTGTGTGTGTTTCCCTTGCCCTATATGTCTCTGCTCCATGCGTGCCCCCCATGCCCGCCTCCCCCAGCACACCCTGAGAGCCGGTCCCTGGCCGTGCTGGCCCCCCTGCAGGACGTGGACGTGGGGGCCGGGGAGATGGCGCTGTTTGAGTGCCTGGTGGCAGGCCCTGCCGACGTGGAGGTAGACTGGATGTGCCGCGGCCGCCTACTGCAGCCTGCGCTGCTCAGATGCAAGATGCATTTCGATGGCCGGAAATGCAAGCTGCTGCTCACCTCTGTGCATGAGGACGACAGTGGCGTCTACACCTGCAAGCTCAGCACGGCCAAAGGTAACTGCCCTCTCGGGCCCTAGGGCTGCCTTGGGTACCCAAGAGAGGGAGGGAGGGGACGGGAGGTGAAGGAGCTGGATGCCGAATAAGATAGGCTCCATCGCTTTGGGGAAGAGCGGTGGGTGGAAGATGGCGTAGTCTACCTGCCTCAGTAAAACCAGCACTTGGAGCAGCATCTGGCACCAAGGACTCGCTGTGTCAGTGTTAGCTGTCGCTCCTGTTAGGATCCTGTCTGCTCAAGTGTGGCAGACCAGCCTGGATGTGGGTTCCCATTTTTGCCCTGCCGCATACCCACCACGTGACTTTGGACAAGTTACTTCATCTCTCTGAGCTTTAGACTATTCATCTGTAAAAAGGGATCATGATAATGCCTCACTCGTAGGGGATCGGTAGGATTAATGAGATAATGAATGTAAAGAACAAAGCACAGCGCCTGGCGAAGGGTGCCACCTAATAAATGTCAGCCATTATTATTATTAATGACATCTCTGACCTGGTCCCCGTCCTCGTTTGAAGAGTGGAAACAATGCCTCACCAGGTTATGGTGATGAGCACCTAAGGTGACACTGGAGGGGCTTTGTAAGCGGGAAAGGACCAGGTCAGCATAAGGGGCTGTTATTTCTCCCAGAAGATTCTGTGTGGGGCGATAGACTGGGACAAAGGGGCTCTGGGTCTGGGGTGGTTGGGAGGGAGTGGGGGCACAACCCAGGTGCAGAGAATTCCAAAGGCAGGGGAAAGGGATGTGGGGGAGGGAAGGAGCTTGGCTTCTGGGCCCTTCTCTTAGCGCTGAGCTGAGGAGCGTCCTGGGTGGGCAGGTGAGGTGAGAAGGGGAGAACCAGGCCGGGGCCCTGGACACTTGTCATATCCCCAGCCACCATGGCATCCTGCTGCCACCCTTGCTGACCTCTACCCTCCTGAGAAGGCCCGGTCTTTGGATGTTGCCCATTGCCGCGCTTTAGTGCCCAGGGACCTTGCTAGGCTCTACCCAAGCCCCAGCTCCTGGCCCAGCCCTCTGCCCTGCCCAGCATGAGGTCAGGGCCTGCGGGTTGGGGTGCCTGGGATTCCACGGCCTTTCTTGCCCCAGTGGTGACCTTTCCCCCTAGATGAGCTGACCTGCAGTGCCCGGCTGATTGTGCGGCCCTCGCTGGCACCCCTGTTCACCCGGCAGCTAGAGGATGTGGAAGTGCTGGAAGGCCGTGCAGCCCGCTTTGACTGCAAGATCAGTGGCACCCCGCCTCCCTCCGTGACCTGGACTCATTTTGGTATAGCCCTCCACCCTGCAGATGTTGGGGGACCCCCAAGGGCCAGAGAGTAGGGCCCCTTGCTGAGCCTGCTCTGCATCCCGCCTTCCCCCTCATCCCCCCCAGGCCGCCCTGTGGAAGAGAGCGAGAACTTGCGGCTTCGGCAGGACGGGGGTCTGCACTCACTGCACATTGCCCACGTGGGCAGTGAGGACGAGGGGCTCTACGCGGTTAGTGCCACCAACACCCATGGCCAGGCCCACTGCTCAGCCCAGCTCTACGTGGAGGAGCCTCGGACGGCCGCCACTGGCCCCAGGTACCACCTGGGGCCCCCGGTGCTCCTGGGGCTGCCTCTGTGGGACCCTAGCCCTGTGGTGGGAGGTGCAGCTCTGGGACTCTGGGCAGCCATGTGGTTTTTACAGCTCAAAGCTGGAGAAGATGCCATCTATCCCTGAGGAGCCAGAGCATGGCGAGTTGGAAAGGTTGTCCATGCCTGACTTCCTGCGGCCACTGCAGGACCTGGAGGTGGGACTGGCCAAGGAGGCCATGTTGGAATGCCAGGTGACTGGCCTGCCCTACCCCACCATCAGCTGGTTCCACAATGGCCACCGGATCCAGAGCAGTGATGACCGGCGCATGACACAGTGTATGTGTTTGGGGGGGGACCCTGGGGAGTGTCCCTTCCAGCACCCTCTTTGCTTGCAGTGCCCTCCCGTCTCCACATCCTCCGGCCTTTCTTTTCTAACCTGGTCAGGAATGTGGCATCTGGGGGAGGGGAGCCCAGAGGGGCTATGAGCTCTTTGCCTCCTTCCTCGATCCGACACAGTAACCCATCTGCTGAGTCACCATTCTGGGCGTTGGTGGCTTCGTTAGCACTTTATGGACAGGCAGTACAGCCCGCTGCTGACTGGACAAGTTACAGAACCCCTCTGTGCCTCAGTTTCCTCATCTGTAATGGGCGTGTTAAGATAATTAAATCAGTGAATACGTGTAAAGCGCTTAGAGCAGGGCCTGGCAAATAGCAAGTGGTCAGTACGTGTTAAGTCTTCTGATTATTGCTGTTGTTGTTGCCGCCATTGTCACCCTTGTTGGTAAAGCGGTGCCTGTCAGGCCTTCAGTGAAAAGGCCGGTGTGGGCAGTGTCTGGCCTCGAAAGGAGGCTTGGCCAGCGTTGTTCACAAACAGCAAATAAAGAAGGAGCGGGAAGAAAATACAAAGGAACATATTTGGGACTGAGTCCTTTCCTCCTGGGGTATTTCTCATGGGAGTATCTCAGTTCCAGCCTTGAAGGAATCGGAGTCTCCGTGTGACAAAACTCACCAGGCTCTGAGTGCTGAAGGCCTGACGTGTATGACCTCACCTTCCATACTATGTGCCTGTGAGGCAGGGACTTTTATTCCTGTTTACAGATGGGTAAACTGAGGCTTACAGAGACAGGGACTGTCTGGCTCCGGCTTCCACTTCCTAACCGGACTGTCTCCTGTCACCCATGCCCTACCTCCAGTGCCACCACCGTGGCTCTGACCCTTCCCCTCAGCCCCCTCCCTCAGTGGCTGTCTTTGCTTAGCCCACGGTCTTTCTATCTCTTGATAGAAGTTCTGCTTGAGGTCCTGGGTGGGTGTCTGTCTCAGAACCTCAGCTGGCGTCTCTTCTGTATGAACTGGGGTCAGTGGCAGCCCTTGGCTTCTCTTCTTTTATAAATAGTGTCAGCAGAGATAAATGAGTGGGTGATTGTTCCGTGCAGAGATAACCACGAAGGGAAGGGAGGGGTGTTTAGGGACAGCCCTGACATGAAGGAGGATAGTGCAGGCCTCTTCCCCTTCACCTCCCCTCTGGAGATGTCTCCCTTATCACCATTCAGGGAGCACAGTGTAGGGAAAGAGCTTCGAATTCAGAGGGAATCAAGTTCAAGCCATAGCTCCATCATTTATTAGCTGTGTGACCTTGGACAAGTCTGTTAATGTCTCTAACCTCATTGGTAAAATGAGGATAATTTTGCAGGGTCGTTGAAGGGATTATGAGGGGAAAATGCATGTCAAGTAGCTGGCATAGGCTAGCTGCAAACAACTCTTAACTCTTATTGTAATTTATAATATATTTGGCACTTCCTGCATGCAAGGCATTGAGATCTGCTGGAGGTCCTAGGGGAAACAGGGATGGGGGTGAAAAGGGCCCCTCCCAGACATGGCAGACAAGGCTTCCCAGGTTGGTGCTCACCTGAACCGTGTCTTAAAGGAGAAGGAGACCTTAGTAAGAGAAGAATATTCCAGAAGGGAGGAATTTAGTGAACAAAGGACCTGGAGATGGAACTTCCGTGGCTTGTTCAGGGACCTATATTGGCTTGTCTGGGTCAGATGGTGGAAGACTAGCCAGAGACGGGCCAGATGGGCATGTAGGCTGAGGGCTTTGTCTGCTTCCCATACGTAGTAGGTGCCCTTAAAATTTCCAGGTCGAGAGGCAACATGCAGTGCCATTGGTGAGTGTGGACTGCATTAGTGCAGGGCTTTCGTGGGGTCTGTGCTGGCAATGGGACTGCAGTGGCCATGGGGATCGGGAAGAGGGGACTGAGGGAGGGGCCTTAGGCACAAAGCCTTCTCAGAACTTGGACACAGAGGTGTGCACGCCCACCCCAGAGGTGCGGAGAAGAAGGGAAATCAATAGGCTGCAGAGGTTGGTTGAACCGGTGTGGGAGGAAGGCGAGAAGTCGCTGGGCACGAAGTACAGAAGGGACAGGCAGGAGGAGCTCGGGCTGCAGGTGTAAACTTGGCAGCCTGGACGTAGGGTTTGCCACACAATGGACACACTTCTTGCTTGTCTGCCAATCCATTCCCCCTCGCCTCCTCCCTGAGTGGAGGAGTGGGAGGGGTTGAAGGGCTAGGCCTGGTGTGGCATGGGCTCACCCCTCGACGTATCCCCCTAGCTCAGGCCCAGTATCACTGTCCCCCCCCCCCAGACAGGGATGTGCATCGCTTGGTGTTCCCGGCGGTGGGACCTCAGCATGCTGGTGTCTACAAGAGCGTCATCGCCAACAAGCTGGGCAAAGCTGCCTGTTATGCCCACCTCTATGTCACAGGTGAGGCACCTTCCTGGCCAGTTGCACAGCCTACCTAAGGGGCTACCTAAGGGGCTGGGTGAAGGAGGGGCCCTTGCACCAGCGCCCTTCCTTCAGTCCCCTGGGAAGCCATCTGGCCTTGCCCCCGCCCCTGTGGCGGTGCCACCCGGTCCCCAGCCCAAAGCGTGGTGATCCTGCAGAGCCATTGGGCCCTGAAGGACCCAGCAGATGTTTGACTTGTGGCTTTCAGATGTGGTTCCCGGCCCTCCAGATGGTGCCCCGCAGGTGGTGGCTGTGACTGGGAGGATGGTCACACTCACATGGAACCCCCCCAGGAGTCTGGACATGGCCATTGGTGGGTCAGGGCCACCCAGGCTGGGGGTGGGGGTGGGGGCGTGGACAGGGCAAGCTCGGGCAGGGGTGGGTGCCAAGGGAGCCAAGAGGGGAGGGCAGGTCCCAGGGAAGCATATTGGATGATGGGAGTGGACGGTACTGGGAGCACGGCCAGAGCAGCCTTGCCTGTCTCCTCTCCGTGGTGGCTGAAGGCCTGGCTCGGGGTCAGGAGAGGAGACAAAGGGGGCCACCACATTCCTTTCTCTTTCCCAGAGGGGTTGGGTGCTTGGGTTGTGATCCTGGGAATAAGCTCTCCTTCCCTGTTCACAATCTCTTCCTGCTCTGTGCCTCAGTTTCCCCACCTCCGATAGTAGCAGGGAATTCGATACAAGTCAAGCTCCCTCCATGCCTGTGTACCCCATGCCTGGCACCTCGTTGGCTCTGAGCCAGTGGTTGGGCAAGAGCAGATGAGGGGCAAGCAGAAGCCACAAGAGAAACTGAGGCAGGTCCTCAGAGCAGACTAATGATGAGCTTTCGGGTTCTGAGCCAGCTGAATGGGGGTGGGGGACGCCTCAGCAATGCCCACCTCTAGCAGCTGCCTCCCCACCAGACCCAGATGCCCTGACCTACACTGTGCAGCACCAGGAGCTGGGCTCGGACCAGTGGACAGCTCTGGCCACGGGCCTGCGGGAGCCTGGGTGGTCGGCCACAGGGCTGCGCAAGGGGGCCCAGCATGTCTTCCGGGTCCTCAGTGCCACCATCAAGAGCAGCAGCAAACCTTCACCCCCCTCTGAGCCTGTGCAGCTCCTGGAGCACGGTGAGCCTGGGTGGTCTTACGAGGCGGGGGTGGGAGCTGCTGGGCCAGGAGACTGGGTCCCCATGGTGGAGGCTCAAGAGCTGGTCAGGGTATGAGAGCTATGACAGGAACAGCATGGCTGGGCGCTACCTTGATGGTCAGGGTGCTTTCTTCTCAGTCCTGAAAGCAGCACTCCTAGTGGGCAAGGCTGAGGCTGTGGAGTCAGACACGCTGGGGGTGCAGTCCCAGTTCTGCTGCCTCCTAGCTGTGTTCCCTAGACAAAGTGCTCAACCTTTCCCCCAGCACCCTCTTCTGTAGAAATGGAGCTCACAGGGCAATTGGAGGGTTAAAGGAGCAGTGGGTACTAAGGATCTGGAGTCCAGCCCAGGATGGAGCCTGCACTTTCCTCCTCTTAGGCCCGCCCCGGGAGGAGGCACCTGCTGTTCTGGACAAGCCAGACGTCGTGTATGTGGTGGAGGGACAGCCTGCCAGTGTCACCGTCACCTTTAACCACGTGGAGGCCCAGATCGTCTGGAGGAGGTGGGGCTCCGCCTTGCATGCCCCACTTCCCACAAGTGGCAGTCCAGCTCCAGTCATCCTGGGTGACCTCCCTGTCATGTCCCTTAGCTGCCGAGGGGCCCTCCTAGAGGCACGGGCAGGTGTGTATGAGTTGAGCCAGCCAGATGATGACCAGTACTGTCTTCGGATCTGCCGGGTTAGCCGCCGGGACATGGGGCCTCTCACCTGCACTGCCCGAAACCGCCACGGCACACAGGCCTGCTCGGTCACACTGGAGCTGGCAGGTGGGTGATAGTAGGCTTCCTTCCCTCTCCTCCCTCTGAGGCCCACAGCCCTCTCCTCACACCCCCAGGTGCACCTGCCAGTCTCAGGTCTTCCCTCTCAGGCCTATCCATCCAATAACTATAATAATACCAGTACTACTAAGTAATAACAGCAATAGTACTAGTAAGATATTTATTGAGCACCTAGTATGCACCAGGCTTAGTGCTAAGTATCTTACATGTATTATTTCATTTAATATTTACCAATGCTGTGAGATGAGGGTTGGTTATTATCCCCATTTTACAGATGGGGGAACTGAGGTTCAGAGTGTGCTAAGTAACAGGCCCAAGGTCACACAACTTAATAAGTACAGGAGCTGGGATTCAAGCCCAGATGCCCAACTCCAAAGCCAGAGGGTGCTTTTTGCTCCTGTGTTAAATACAACGTGAAATACTACCTCAACTGTAACAAGTGTAGGGAGACCAAGTCGATTTAAAAAAGAAAAAAGCCCAAGAGAGCACATCTTATCACGAGACTCCCAGTTCTGGGGATCCTGGCTGCCCGTTGCATGGCCTGTTGGTCAGAGCCTCTCAATCTTTGCAGTGAGGACCCTTTTTATAGTTTCTCCTTCAGAGATGTAGTCTGCAACCCCTAGCATGCATTAAGTGGTAATTGTCTTGTTTTCCGGTTTGTTAATTAATTCTAGACATATGTAACTGCCACTCAGAACTTCGGACCAGCGCCAGCTAAACAGTGTTACCTGCTGAGTAGATACAATTCCAACCAAATGCAAAGAAAGTGACATTTTAGTTAGCACAGGCAAGCTTATCATGGGTACATTTTCTGTTGCTTTGAAAAAACTGTTCAAGTTGACTTGAAATTTTCCAGTTTTGACCTTCATAGAGCTCACCCCCCCAACCCCCACTTTCCCCACCCAGACTAGAAACCAGATTCCTAGAGGGGAGATAAAACTTCTTTAAAGTGGAAGAGAAGTGGCAGGAAAGTATATGAGGAAGAGATGGGGGAGCCCTGCTGGGCGCACTGTGGATGGTGGATGGCGGGGGAGGGGCACAGATCGTCTGGGCCCCTGGTCTCCCTTTTACGTGTCTTTCCCTTGCCCAGCTTCCCCTCATCCCATCCCCTGGCACTTCCTATTCAATCACCACATTGCTCCTTGATATCACCACTTTGCTCCTTGATAGTACCATCTGCAGGACTCATCTTTCTTTTTAGATATAGGAAGAGGCCCAGGCCACCGAGAGCTCCTGCTCCCTGGCCTGCCACAGACAGTGACTGAGGGAGACTGTGTCCCAGCCGGCCAGGACTAGACAGGCCTGGGGCTTGGCTCTACCCCGTCTCCCACTGTGCCCCATCCTCAGGCAGGGCAAGTGGAATGGTCCCTTTCATCCACTGCCGCCCCACTATAGCATCTTCCTCACTGCCAGGATGCCCTCTCCTTTTATCTGTATAAAACCAAGCTGTGTGCCTGTGATGGGTGGTGGTCCATGCCCAGCACCCCTGCTCTTCCCTCAAGGACTGATCATTCCCATTCCCCTTAAAGCCGAGATCCTCAAAAGTGCTCAAGAGGGAAGCACCAGGAAGTCACAGGCTCCTCTGCAAAGCAATTTGGAATACATCTGTTATTCCATCATGAGAATTAGGAGCAACTTTATAAGGAAATGACACCATCGCATGATATGTGCAGAGAATAAAATCACAGTCACAGTAGGAGAACTAAGCTGAGAACTGGTACCCCACCTTCATGCTTCCAGGTGGTAGAAGGCCCTTTAAATAGTTAAACAAGATTCAGGGAGAAAACATAAAAACAGAGGCAATGCCATGGTGCACTTCATTCAGGGTCACAGGCTGAGCGGCCTGCAGGGCCCAGGACCCTGCAGTCCAAGAAGCCCGCAGTGGGACTGTGCAGAAGGACAGTTACCCACAGGGGGCAGCGTGGAGCCACTCTGCACCAGCCAGTTAATACAGGAAGAGGCTCAGGATGGCCAGTGCTGACTTTTCAAGAGAGGCAGGAAATCCAGATTTCTTTTGTATGTGAGAATCTCCTAATTTCAAAGCTGGCAGATGAACACGGGGGGTCAAACAAAGCAAGCCTGAACGCTCTGACTTAGGTTTTCTGAGATTTGGAGACCATTACCTGTGCATTTCCAGGGAGAGTGCTTGTTCCAGGCAAAGACCTCTGGTGTTCCAGGGGCGAATTTGAGAGCCCCAGTGGTTGAGGTGCTGTGGCTCTGGGAGGTGTGAGGGGGCATCTGGTGAACCGATTGCTGAGGGAGAGAGGCTGAGGAGGCAGGCCCTTGTGACTCCAACCTTGTCTACTTCCCCACTCCACCCCATGTGTTTCAGAGGCCCCTCGGTTTGAGTCCATCATGGAGGATGTGGAGGTAGAGGCTGGGGAAACCGCTCGCTTCGCTGTGGTGGTTGAGGGGAAACCACTGCCGGACGTCATGTGGTACAAGGTCAGAGAGTGATGAAGCCCTGGGGGAGTCCCAAGTCTGGGCTGGCCAGGAGCCAGGGAGGACGGAGGAGGGGTTTCCTGGGAGTGGGGGAGGGGTCCAGTGTCCTTAGGAGGAGGGCAGCCTAGACAGAGAAGAGCAAATGTGTTGCCAGAGGCGCAGTTAGGAGAAGGAAGTGCGACCCAGGGGTGCTCAGTGACGCTGGTGGGGATTGGAGGAACCAGGGGACTAATTGGGGGTGCAGGGTTATTAATGGAAGATAAGGGTGGAGCCAATTCCAGGTCCTGGGGTGAGCAAGGCCTCGGGGAGGAGGGGTTCCTGGTCCTGAGGTAGGGCTGAGATTGAGTCTCTGGCACGGAGGTAAAGCTGGGTCCCAGGTGGAGGTGAAGCCAGGCCCAGGCTGGAGGTGACGGCCAACTCTGTAGGATGAGGTGCTGCTGACCGAGAGTAGCCACGTGAGCTTCGTGTATGAGGAGGCCGAGTGCTCGCTGGTGGTGCTCAGCACGGGGGTCCAGGATGGAGGCGTCTATACCTGCACCGCCCGGAACCTGGCGGGAGAGGTCTCCTGCAAAGCAGAGCTGGCTGTGCGTTCAGGTGAGCCGGGGAGAATGGCAGCGTGCTCACCCGCAGGAATCTGATGTGGGTCCCTGGCGAGGAGTCACTCACCAGGCCCTCCCCCTCCTCCCCCCCAAGTCCTCAGCCCTAGCACCCCTCCTCGGGCCCCTGATGCTCTTGCTCCTCTTTTGTCTTCTCCATCTACCCTGCCTGTCCCAGTCTCTGCCCTCCACATCTAACACCAGGAATCTCTTCCCCAGCTCAGACAGCTATGGAGGTGGAGGGGGCCAGGGAAGATGAGGAGCAACGAGGAAGGAGATTCAGTGACTTTTATGACATCCACCAGGAGATCGGCAGGTGTGGGACAAAGAGGGGTTCGGGGGCCAAGAGAGCCTGGGTCAAGGGCTGGGAGGGTGTGGACAGCCAGGGCTGCAGCAATGCCTGAATCCCATCCTCTCCCTGTGTCATCACCCAGGGGTGCCTTCTCCTACCTGCGGCGTGTGGTGGAACGTAGCTCTGGCCTGGAGTTTTCGGCCAAGTTCATCCCCAGCCAGGCCAAGCCAAAGGCATCGGCGTGGCGGGAGGCCCGGCTGCTGGCCCGGCTCCAGCATGACTGCGTCCTCTACTTCCACGAGGCCTTTGAGAGGCGTAGGGGACTGGTCATTGTCACCGAGCTGTATCCTGGGACTGGCTGGGTGTCTGGGGGCCATGTGGCCTGAATGACTGGTCCTTCTAACAGCCAATTAGCAACATGTTTCACACTTTACAAAGTGGTCCCATTGACAGTTGGCAGAGGCTGACTACCTGTACAAAATGTGTCCATTTACACTTGGGAGGTCTGAAGGCATCTTATAAATACTTCACTGAGTGGAGTCTGGAGACTCCAACATTTTTTGTTTTGTTTTGTTTTTTAGTTTAAACTTCCATAGCATTTACGGTGTGCCTGGCAGTGTTCTAAGAGGTTTACGAATATTAACCTATTTAATCCTCATGTACACCTATCTCATGGAATTTTATTATCCCCATTTTATAGA
This sequence comes from Rhinolophus hipposideros, assembly GCF_964194185.1. Lineage (NCBI taxonomy): Eukaryota > Metazoa > Chordata > Mammalia > Chiroptera > Rhinolophidae > Rhinolophus > Rhinolophus hipposideros. Next base: position 85,352,738 of record NC_138052.1, read on the forward strand.
TAATGAAACTGAGGTACAGAATGGTTAAATAACCCACCTGAAGTCATGAACCTAACAAAAGGCAGGTGATTTTTATCACGAAATACAGTACATTATATCTAAACATTTGAAGTGGCCCCATTTCAGGTGAGCATTAATACTTCGCTTTATTTGGAGGCTGTTTCCATAAAGAATAGATTTTGGCCTTGCACGAGAGCTGTGGTTAAACAAAGGCACACTGTGGTAAGGATCCTGGGTGGTTAGCTTGTCACTCCCACTAGCAAGGTGACAATGTCCTTCAAATCATCTTCCTAGTCTGCATTATTAGAACCCAAACCTCAGCAAAATGACCAATGACTTATGTGTCATGGGCCTTCTAGGTCATTCTCAAATAGAGTCAAGAAGTTCCGTCTACAGTCAACAAAATTCTGCTCTAACTTGATCCTTATAAATACCTCACAGGTTGGGCGAGAAGGGAGATTATCCCCATTTTACACCTGAGGGAACCTAAACTCAGAGAGGTTTGGTGACTTGCCTGGGATCCCACAGCAAATGAGAGTTCAAGCAGGGTTGTCCCATCTGTGCACCCAGAGAACAGGGAAGGTGAAGACACAATCCATAACTGGTATCAGATGTGCTGTAAGGGGAAGGAGAACACTGTGCTGAGTTGGGATCTGACGTGAGCTCTGGGGGTGGAGGGCACTGCCCAAGGAGGGCCAGGCAGTTGGCACTGGTCACCGTTCTCCTTGATCCAGGACATAGCTGCACAGAGGAGCTGCTAGAGCGAATGGCCAGGAAACCCACCGTGTGTGAGTCTGAGGTGAGGGCAGTGGGTGGCAGGGGTCGGGTTGGGCACTAGCGTTCACCGACCTGAGCTCTGAGAACTGAGGGGTGGGTCCGGGGCATGCCATCTATGCCCATGAATAGACCATGGGTGGTGGAGGAGAGCACTGTTAGGCAGGCAGCAGAGCCCCCTTCCCCCATCAGACCAGACCCCTACCCGGGGACTTGCACTGTCCTCTGTAAATCTCAGTAGATGCACCCTGGCTCCTAACTATTGTTTCCCAATATTTTTCATGTAAACATTCCTCAGATATTTCTCCCAGAAGGAGACCTACTTAGACTCTTCGGTCTCACCAGTGTCCTGCCATGTAGAACTGTACAAGTTGTGCACTGCACAATCCTACTTATTATAATGTAAATGGCTCCCTTCTATAATTGTGCTGTGCCCGATCTGTGTAGCTGTACATGGAGGCCCTGGATCTCAGCAACCCTAACCTGTGTTTCAACCCCGTCCACCAGCCATCTGAAGGCCACTTCCTTAGCGTGGCCTGACCTCTTGCCACAGCCCTGGTGGTGATCAAACATAACATCCCACCCTTCCCCCCATGGACTCTGGGCCACCTGTTTCCACAGATCCGGGCCTACGTGCAGCAGGTACTAGAGGGAATATGCTACCTGCACCAGAACCTTGTGTTGCACCTGGATGTCAAGGTGAGGTGCCGGTGGGGGTGGGGAGCAGCAGCCCCTGTGGGAGCCAGGCAGTGGAGCGTCCTCTCCTCCTCACTCAGCTCCTACACCTTGCCTTGTGTCCTGCAGCCTGAGAACCTGCTGGTATGGGATGGTGCAGAGGGCGAAGAGCAGGTGAGGATCTGTGATTTTGGGAATGCCCAGGAGCTGACTCCGGGAGAGCCCCAGTACTGCCAATATGGCACACCTGAGTTCGTGGCACCTGAGATTGTCAACCAGACCCCTGTGTCTGGCGTCACTGACATCTGGTAATGTTGGCATACTGAGCTGCGGGGGTGGGCCAGGGCAGCTACCCTTGGTGCCATGCTGGGGAGAGGAGCTTTATGAAGCCCAGATTCCTTCTCTGACAGTTACCTGGGTCACTGCCCATGTTACTACCCCTCATCAAACAGGGATGACCTACCACTCAAGGCCTCGGGCCTGGCAGTCCTTGGTTCCGAGTTTCCCCTGGGTTGTGGCCTTCCCCTCTGCAGCCACCTTGCCTCCCCGTGGTGAGGCAGGCATGGTCCGTTGGTTCCCAGACTCCTAATGGTTCCCGGGCCTGGCCCTGCCATGACCTTTGACTCCTCCAGGGATGCCTGGACCTTTGGGTTCAGAGTCCGCCCTAAAGGAGGCCTCCCTATGTCCATTTGTCCACAGCAGTGTTCACAGAGAGGACACTTCTCATTAGATTCATGGTAGCTGAGAATTGCTCACTTCCGGTGGGAGGTGGGCTGTCCTCTGACCAAGCCACTCTCCTTTCCCCACAGGCCCGTGGGCGTCGTTGCCTTCCTCTGGTAAGGACCTCTCTGCACTCAGGGCCCTGGTCTCCAATGGTCTCTCAGCAGGCCCACTCCTGACATTTGCAGGGCCTGGGGCTAGAGACCAGTTGGGGGCCTGCAGCCCACCTCTTCTCTTCTACCCCCCCTGCTCCTTCCTGCATGGCAAGGGGCCCCATGCGCATGCATGTGGACACCCCAGCCTGTGTGTCTAAGTCTGCCCACCACCAAGCCCCTCATAAGGGTGGGCACACTGGCCAGCTGGAGGGAGGCCGGTGCAGACTCAGTGCCATTTAGGCAGGAACTCAAGGTCTTGATTGTCCAGCAGGGACTAGAAGGGGCAGGCTCAGGTTCAGGGGGCGTGTTCCCTGGGCACAGACACCTCACCTCAAGGACAGGCCATGGTAGACGAGGGACAGATTGGGTCCTCTAAAGTGTGGGCCTAGGGCAGGGACCTGGTTGCCCAGGTCTCAAGGCAGTACTGCCTCCCCACCTGTCCTGGGGAGGAGGGAAGGGGAGAGGACAGACAAGAGGCTGAGAGACTACCCTCTGCCCAGACTCACCCAGCCTCTGCCTGCCCCACAGCCCAGGGCCCCCCAGCCGTCCTCACTGCCTCCCGTCATCTCTGCCTGAGCCCCAGGGCCCTGCCCACCTCTCATTCAGCCCTCTCCACCCCTGCAGTCTGACGGGAATCTCCCCATTCGTTGGGGAAAATGATCGGACAACATTGATGAACATCCGAAACTACAACGTGGCCTTCGAGGAGACCACGTTCCTGAGCCTGAGCAGGGAGGCCCGGGGCTTCCTCATCAAAGTGCTGGTGCAGGATCGGCTGTGAGTGCTCGGGCCAGGGAGCCCCCGCCTGGAGTCCCCTCAGGCCACCCCTGCTCTGCCCAAGCCTCTGCCCTTACACATTCAAGCTCCCAAGTCCTTCGAGGCCCTGTTGTACCAAATATTTATTGACTGACTGACTGAATTAATATATGATAAATCCCTTCTTAATCCTCGTTCCTTTCTTTACAGGAGGCCTACCGCAGAGGAGACTCTGGAGCATCCTTGGTTCAAAGTGAGTCTAGTTCTGCAAAGTCCGGGTAAGAGGTGGAAGGAGGAGAGAGAACGTGATTAACAGCTCCATTTATTGCGTACCTACTGTGTGCAGTTACCATGATAGGCATTTTATATACTTATGATCCATGAGCCTCCCAATAGCTGTGCAAAGGAAGGTATTACTCCCAATTTGTTAAGGAAACAGGCTCGGGGTTGGGATATCATGGCCTCCAAGGCACAGGTCTGGACCGCCCCTACATCCTGGGGTTCTTCATCAGGGTTCTCCCTGGCTCTCAAGACAAGCCCTGGTCCTCCTCATTCCTGTGTGCCCACCTCTGTCCTGCACTGGGCCCTGACTTTCCTGACTGAGGGAGGCATCTGTCTTGGTCTGGCCCACCAGGCTGCAGATGTCTGGGGTGCTGGCTCCACATGGAGACAGATGGTGAGCTGGGCAGTGGGGCCCAGGTCCGGGGCTCAAGCACAGGCCTCCCAGGGCAGCCGGTGTACCAGGACAGGGCCTTGGGCCCTGGGGTGTGCTCCATAACCCACCCCACAGGAGCCATCGAATTTCAGCCCCTCCACTTAGGGTAGGAGGATTGGTCCACATGTGGGCACCTTGGTTGTGGGATTTGTTGTGACAGATCTAAGGGGAAGAGGACCCACAGGAGTCTGGACTCGATACTGCCCAGCCCACTGTCCCCTCCTGGGGACTTTGTCCCTCCATTGCTAAACATCGAGGATCTAGTTGACAGAGGATTGAACCTAAGTCCCTCTTTCCTGGGGTTTGCAGACACAGGCAAAGGGCGCGGAGGTGAGCACGGATCACCTAAAGCTATTCCTCTCCCGGCGGAGGTGGCAGGTAAGTTTGGCTGGGCCCTGCTTCTGTGCCTTCCACCTTCTCATTCTGCAGCCTCCTCTAATCCTGCCATTTTTCTGTCATGTGCCCTCACATCCTGTTCATCTATCTTCATACGCTTTTTATTCTCTCACCTCCCAGCTTCTCCCATGTCCCCTGACCCTCTGCCTGCCTTAGGCCTTGCCCCTCCCCCCAGAAATGAGGTGGGCCTGAGTGGGTCAATCCAGCCCCAGGCTCCCTCTGGTCTGACTCTAGTACTCTGTCTCCAGCGCTCCCAGATCAGCTACAAGTGCCACTTGGTGCTGCGCCCCATCCCTGAGCTGCTGCGGGCACCCCCGGAGCGGGTGTGGGTGGCCGTGCCCAGAAGACCACCCACCAGTGGGGGGCTCTCATCCTCCTCTGACTCAGAAGAGGAGGAGTTGGAGGAGCTGCCCTCAGTTCCCCGACCACTGCAGCCCGAGTTCTCGGGCTCCCGCATGTCCCTTACTGACATTCCCACTGAGGATGAGGCCCTGGGGACCCCAGAGGCTGGGACTGCCACCTCTATGGAGTGGCAAGAGCAGGGAAGGGCTCCCTCTCAGGACCAGGAGACCCCCAGCCCTCAGGCTGCCCCCTCCCCAGGCCAGGAGCCCCCTGCTGGGCCCAGCCCCCTGCGGGGAGAGCTCCGAAGGGGCAGCTCCGCTGAGAGTGCCCTGCCCCAGGCCGGGCCAAGGGAACCGGGCCGGGGCCTACAGAAGGCAGCATCTGTGGAGCTACCACAGCGCCGTAGCCCCAGCCCGGGGGCCACCCGCCTGACCCGGGGAGGCCTGGGAGAGGGTGAGTATGCCCAGAGGCTGCAGGCCCTGCGCCAGCGGCTGCTGCGGGGAGGCCCTGAGGATGGCAAGGTCAGTGGCCTCAGGGGTCCCCTGCTAGAGAGCCTGGGGAGCCGTGCCCGGGACCCTCGGCTGGCACGGGCTGCCTCCAGCGAGGCAGCACCCCAACACCAGCCCCCACCTGAGACTCGGGGCCTGCAGAAGAGCAGCAGCTTCTCACAGGGTGAGGCAGAGCCGCGGGGCCGGCACCGCCGTGCTGGGGCACCCCTTGAGATCCCTGTGGCCCGGCTTGGGGCGCGCAGACTACAGGAGTCTTCCTCCTTATCTGCCCTCAGCGAGACCCAGCCACCCAGCTCTGCGCGACCCAGTGCCCCCAAACCCAGTGCCCCTAAGTCTTCAGAACTGCCTGCCACCCCACCCAGTGATGCTCCCCGGCCCTTGGTTCCCCAGTCTGCTCAAAAGAAGGCTGCAGAGTCCAAGGCAGACCCAGTCCCAGCGCCCAAGCCTATACAGCCCCCTGTGGCTCTGCAGACCCCAGCACCCCCCCTCACACCCTATGCCCAGATCATGCAGTCCCTGCAGCTAGCGGGCTCTGCGCAAAGCGTACCCCAGGGCCCTGTGGCACCTGCAACAGAGCTCAAGTCCCACCCGGCCGTGTTCGCCAGGGTGGCCTCCCCACCTCTGGGAGCCTCGGACAAGCGCGTGCCTTCAGCCCCGGGTCCCTCAGTGCCGGCCGAGAAAGCCCGGGTCCCCACGGTGCCCCGCAGGCCAGGTAGCAGTCTCAGTAGCAGCATCGAGAACCTGGAATCAGAGGCCGTGTTTGAAGCCAAATTTAAGCGCAGCCGTGAGTCGCCCCTGTCGCGGGGGCTGCGAATGCTGAGCCGCTCGCGCTCCGAGGAGCGCGGCCCGTTTCGCGGGCCGGAGGAGGACGGCATGTACCGGCCCAGCCCGGCGGGAACGCCGCTGGAGATGGTGCGACGGCCCGAGCGCTCCCGCTCCGTCCAGGACCTCAGGGCGGTCGGGGAGCCGGGCCTCGTGCGCCGTCTGTCGCTGTCGCTGTCCCAGCGGCTGCGGCGGACCCCGCCCGCGCAGCGCCACCCGGCCTCGGAGGCCCGCGGCGGGGACGGGGAGAGCTCGGAGGGCGGCAGCTCGGCGCGGGGCTCCCCGGTGCTGGCGGTGCGCCGGCGGCTCAGCTCCACGCTGGAGCGCCTGTCCGGCCGGTTGCAGCGCAGCGGCAGCAGTGAGGAGTCGGGCGGCGCGTCGGGCCGCAGCACCCCGCTCTTCGGACGGCTGCGCCGGGCCACGTCCGAGGGCGAGAGTCTGCGGCGCCTCGGCGTCCCACACAACCAGCTGGCCGCCCAGGCTGGCGCCACCACGCCTTCCGCGGAGTCCCTGGGCTCCGAGGCCAGTGGCACGTCGGGCGGCTCAGGTGAATGTGTGAACACGAGTGGGTGGGCAGGGGCCTGTACGGAGCTGGGGTGACAGGTGCAGAGTGCCGAAGGGGGGGGGTGCGCTAGAGGAAGGTTCTGGGAGGAGGAGAGGGCCAGGGACACCCACCGGGAAGAGGCTGAGGAGGTGCTGGAGGCCCTGAGAATGGAATTGGCCGGGCTGGAGCTGCCAGAGGCCTCGAGACAGAGGTCGGCTTGGGAGCGGGCCTGGCCAAGGCTGGATGTTCGCTGCTGCTCTGGGCTGAAGGCTGCAGGGAGATGGGAGCTGTCTGGTACTGGCTGGGCAGCTGCTCAGGCCCCTGGGTCTCCACAGCTTCTGGGGAAAGCCGGAGCAGACTTCGATGGGGCCTCTCTCGCCTGCGGAAGAACAAGGGGTCATCGCAGCCAAACCTCTCTGCCAGCGTCCAGGAGGATTTGGGTGACCAGTACGTGCGCAGCGAGTCAGGTAAGAGAGGCCTGCCGGGTGAGTAGGCCCTCCCTTCCCTAGGGGAAAGTCCTAGCTAGGTGAGAGATGGACCACCTTGAGGAGCCCGGGCACTGGTGGAAGGGCCCTGGAGTCAGCAAAACAACAATCATAGCAGCAGCTGCCAGTAATTAGCAATGCCAAGTATCTTTCTTAAGAAGTAAGAGCTTATTACAAGAGCTGCCTCACTCAACCCTCCCACATTGTTGAGAAACTATTTGTACCATGTACGTGTTTTACAGGTGAGGAAACAGGCTCAGCCATGCTAAGTAGCTTGTCGAAGGCACAGAGCTGGTAGTAAGTGCAGCAGCCAGAGAGTCGGACTGTATGACCCTGTGCAGCCAGACACCAGAAGCAGCTTTGGGACCCCATACTCATGCCTTTCTTGGTCTAGCCTTCTTCCTGGTGGGAGAACCCAGACAGTCTCTGTAAGGGGGGGTGGGGGGGAGTTCTGAAAGATCTCAGGGTAGGGCTCCCCTCTCCCCACAGCCCCCATGCTGATGTGTGTAGGCTTAGATGTACAAGCAAAGACAGACTTTCTCTCCCAGCCTAGAGGTCCGCAATCTGGACTGTCTCCCCAGTTCTCCATTTCTCTACAGTTCTGAACACTCAATTGCCCCTCGTGGCCCCCCTGCCCCTGCAGAAGGCACTTCTTCATGGACAAACAGCTTCCAGGGCTCTTTGCTAGGGGGAGGGGAACACAGGATATTCCCTGGGCTGCAGGGAGGCAGGTATTCCCCACCTGGGGTCACCTTGGTCCCTCACCTGAAAAAAGGGTGCTAAAGGAAAAGGCTTCAGGAGGCCAGGTTTCCCAGGCCTTCGTGCAGAAAGGAGCAGACCCACCAAGCCGGGCCGTGTGCAGGGTCTTAATCAGTCACCGGTTCTTTTTCATTTTCTGATAAAACTCTGAACCCTTCCAGCCATTCCTCAGCTTGGCTTGGCCAGGGAGCTGGGGCGACTTTCTTGAGGCAGTGAGCAGTGGGGGCTGTAGTGAGGGAAGAAGAGGGAGGGAGGCCAGTGGGTGGGGGCAGGGGAGGAAAAGGAGAGGGAATAAGACAGAGAGAGTGGAGCCCACACAGAGGCCTGGGGACAGCTGATTCCTTCCCACCTAGGGCCTCCTTCCCAAGTCTGTTTTGCTTGTGCAGTTGATTTCCTGCTGAGGCAGTGTCCCCTTACCTCATCCTCTCCTCACTTCCTGCAGAAGAAGGCTGTCCCGTGTCCACTTAACCAGCTAGGGCTAGCCCCTGGGGGATGGAGATAGGACTGGCAGAGCTGGGCCAGGGTCACCTTTCACCTTTCATCCTGGCCTCCCTCTTTCTACCCCCTACCCTACACCCTCACTCGGCCTGGAGGAGGCCATTGACAAAACTGTATTCACTTAATGTTGGAGCCTGTGTGGGGCCCATCCTCAGGGAACCTGGGTACTGCTGTTCTGACATCCCCTCCTGCTGAGCATTCCTCTCCTGCCCAGCTCACCCCCACCCCCACTCCCTCCTGGGCTTTCAGAAAGGCAGCAGCTAGGGCTCCTAGGGGTATCTACCCCTCAGCTTTCTCTGCCCACATGAAAAAAGCCCATCTACCCACCCACACCCAACCCCAGTGGCCAGGATCAGATTGAGATATTTCTAAAGAGATATGCCAGGGAGCAGGAATGCAAGTCCTCATGGCACTAAAGAGCCACAGGCCGGGTGCCCTGGCCAGAGACCTTGGCCCTTTTGCAGCCTGGCCTTGGCCCATTCACCAGCCAACTGTGAAGCCAGCTTTGTTGAAATAACCTCTTTCTCTGGTGGTCTGTGCCTGGCTTTCTACTGGTATTTGAAGAAGCTAATCATAACAACAGGAGCTAGCATTTATGAGCACTCATTACGTCTTAGACACATGCTAAGCACTTTATATGCTTCTTACAATTCTCACAACAACCCTATGAGCTTGGTGTTGTTCTTTTCCTCAATTTACAGACAAGACATGGTTCAAGGTCATGCAGATACTGTCTCTTGGCCCTTCAAAAGCTCTCACCTCCTACCTGAGCTGAAGGAGTATTAGAAGGTGTAGATGAAGGGTGAGGGAGGCTGACCCAGTTCCAGGCTCTGCCTCCGTGTGGCCTTGACTTCAGATCTTTGGAGACTGCACATTTTGACTGAACATTACGTTCAACCCCAGGAGTCTCAGCTCAGGTCTCCAGCTCCTCTCCCTTGCCTTGTGGTACCTCAGAGGGAGGGAGTATTGTCGGATCTTAACCACTGCAGACTTTCAATATTTATTTGTTTTATTTTATTTAACAAATGGTATAGGGCACTTCAATGTAGTGCCAGGTCTTGCTCTAAGCAATTCACCAACATAGGAGGTTGCTAATAAGCACCTGCAATAGTCAGTGAAAGGAAAAGATAGTTCTACACACAGCCAGTGCCTGGGGAGAGTGATGCTCACCCCAAAGAAGAGAAAATGTCTCGACGGTGTGGCCTGGGGTTCTACTTTCCATGTCTTTTACCTGCTCCCCAGCTCTCCCTCGAATCCCCCCTCCCTTATCAGTAAGTGGCTGGGGTCCCCACAGACCATCCACGGCTGTCTGCTCTCCCTCCAGACTTTCCTCCAGTCTTCCACATCAAACTCAAGGACCAGGTGCTGCTGGAGGGAGAGGCCGCCACCCTGCTCTGCCTGCCGGCGGCCTGCCCTGCACCTCACATCTCCTGGATGAAAGGTAAGGAGGTTACTTCTCCCCAGAGAGGAGCGTCGGCACGTGGCCTCAAGGCCCGGGGATGCTTGGGAGCTGGAGGCGCGCACACGCTGCCTCACTCCGCCCCCCCTGCTCCTCCCTGCACCCAGACAAGCAGTCCCTGCGGTCAGAACCCTCGGTGGTCATCGTGTCCTGCAAAGACGGGCGGCAGCTGCTGAGTATTCCCCGGGCGGGCAAGCGCCATGCTGGGCTCTACGAGTGCTCAGCCACCAATGTCCTAGGCAGCGTCACCAGCTCCTGTACTGTGGCTGTAGCCCGTGAGCCTGGGGCGGGGACCAAGGGGGGCAGTGTTGGGAGATGTTGGGGCAGGGCTGGATGGGCCCTAAGCTGGAGCCTCGGGGCTCACTGGGACTCCCCTGCTCTTGCCAGGTGTCCCAGGAAAGCTAGCTCCTCCCGAGGTGCCCCAGACCTACCAGGACACGGCACTGGTGCTCTGGAAGCCAGGAGACAGCCGGGCACCCTGCACATACACGCTGGAGCGGCGGGTGGATGGTGAGGGACTGCACAGGCGGAGGGGGGGGGGGGCAAGGGACAGCAGGGGGAAGGTGGAGAAGCCAGGCAGACAAGCGCCCTCCGCGGGCAGACGTCCTCTCCCTGGGCTCCTTACCGATAGCACTGGGAGTTTGGGCCACCGCTTCCGTGACCTCAGCTCCTCCCCCATGCTGCCTACAGGGGAGTCTTCCTGGCACCCTGTGAGCTCAGGCATCCCCGACTGTTACTACAATGTGACCCACCTACCAATCGGCATGACCGTGAGGTTCCGTGTGGCCTGTGCCAACCGTGCCGGACAAGGGCCTTTCAGCAACCCTTCTGAGAAGGTCCTCGTCAGGGGCACGCAAGGTCAGTGAGATGGGAGTGGAGGGTGGCCAGAGAAGGAAGGGGACCCAGAGCCCAGGGTCCACCCACTCTTTGGAGTACCATGGGTTTGCCTCAGGGGGCGCCATGGTGATGATTTCTTTTTCCCCACTTAGATTCCTCTTCTCGGCCACCCGCTGCTCACCAAGATGCCCCTGTTACCTCAGGGCCAGCCAGGGCCCCACCTCTGGACTCTCCTACCTCACTGGCTCCATCCCCGACCCCCACTGCAGCTCCTACTCCCCCAGGTCCCCCCAAGGCAGCCGCTGTCAGCCCCTCATCACCTCCTAGCCAGGCCTTGTCCTCACTCAAGGCTGTGGGTCCACCGCCCCAAACCCCCCCACGAAAGCACAGGGGCCTGCAGGCTGCCCGGCAAGCAGAGCCCAGCCCACCCAGTGCCCTGGTCCCCCCAAGTGAGCCCAAGTCTTCTGTCCCTGGCACTGGGACTCCGACCCCAGCCTCCCCCCATCAAGGGGTTAAACCAGTGTCTTCCTCTACTCCCTTGTATATGGTGACCTCCTTTGTGTCTGCACCTCCAGCCCCCGAGCCCCCAGCCCCTGAGCCCCCTCCTGAGCCCACCAAGGTAACTGTGCGGACCCTCAGTCCAGCCAAGGAGACGGTCAGCTCCCCTGGGGGTGGTCCTCCCAGCTCTCTGGGGCCGGAGGGCACCACTCTTCGACAGGGCCCCCCTCAGAAACCCTACACCTTCCTGGAGGAGAAGGCCAGGCAAGCAGGGCCAGGGAAGGGAAGGGGGACAGGGGGGGAGTGGGTAGAACATAAGGGACACAGGGATTCAGAGAGAAGACCAGACTGCCCTGCCGGGGTGGGGGAGATGCGCAGACTGGGTCCTCAGCACTACTGAGTTCAGATTTTCTCTGGGCGAGGCATTGTGTTAAGCTCTGCAGCCATATGATCTCATTTAATCTTCACAGCTCGGAGAGGGAGCCACTGCGTTATTAGTATCACTCATGTCACAGATGGGAAAACTGAGGTTAAGAGGAGAGGTTATGGGATTTGCCTAAGGTGCAGAGCTACTGAGTGGCAGAACTGAGATTTGAACCCAAAAGCCTAGATTGAACTCCAGAACCCACATTTGCAGTCACTGCATTCTTGCCCCCAGGGGTCCATGCTCGCCCCCCCTAGCCCTCACCATGGAGGTTTCCCCATCTCTCCTCTGAGCCTGTGGTGTCCCCCCAACACATAGGGGCCGGTTTGGTGTAGTACGAGCGTGTCGGGAGAATGCCACCGGGCGAACATTCGTGGCCAAGATTGTGCCCTACGCAGCTGAAGGCAAGCGGCGGGTCCTGCAGGAGTATGAAGTGCTGCGAACGCTGCAGCACGAGCGCCTCATGGCCCTGCACGAGGCCTACATCACCCCACGTTACCTGGTACTCATCGCCGAGAGCTGTGGCAACCGGGAGCTCCTCTGTGGGCTCAGTGACAGGTAGCTGGGCATTCTGAGGGAGCAGGGGGCAAGAGTGGGGAGAGCTGGGCTGGGATCTGGGATATCACGTGCCTCCCCTGGGCCCCCCAGGTTCCGATATTCAGAGGATGACGTGGCCACGTATGTGGTGCAGCTGCTCCAAGGCCTGGACTACCTCCACGGCCGCCATATCCTGCACCTGGACATCAAGCCAGACAACCTGCTGCTGGCCCCTGACAACGCCCTCAAGATCGTGGACTTCGGCAGTGCCCAGCCCTACAACCCCCAGGCCCTGCAGCCCCTTGGCCACCGCACGGGCACGCTGGAGTTCATGGGTGAGAGCACCATGCCAGCCAGGATGGGGGTCAGGGTACTGCCAAAGAGGCAGCCGCCAGAGCTCACCTCACTTTACCCACATGTGTGCCTTTATTGAGTGCTTGCTGTATGCAAGCAATGATCGAATCCACGTCCTTTCCGTGGGTTTTTTTTCAGTTTATCTTTACAATAGCCCTGGAGATTGGCATAACATTACCCCCATTTTACAGTCGCGGAAACAGGCATAGTGAGGTTATTTGTCCAATATCAGACAGTTTTAAATGGTCAAGCCAGGATTTGATAAAGCTGGAAAGACAGGAGGATCAATTACTAATTTATATAAATAAGGAAAACCAGCTACCATTTAGCTGTCCACTAAATACTTAACGTTCATTATCTCTGTTCCTTAGAGTTATTCTGCAAACCACACGTCACAAATGAGGAAATGGAGAGCCAGATAGGTTTAGTGCAGTGCCCCTGTCCTACAGCTAGAAGGGGCAGGCCTGGAATTAGAGCCAGCCAGGCCGATTTCAAAGGCTCTTAATCTTTGTGCTGGCCCTACTCTTTGTGAATGGGCACCCTCCCTTGGAGCTGATCCGAGGGAGCCAGTGACCCTGTTTCTCAGCAACTCTGTAGTTCTGGGAATCCCCACCATTGAGTGCTGGGGCTGATTCCTCAGGTTCCCGAATGTCCCCTGGGGGCCACCCCCACTCCCATCCTGCCTGCTGTCATCCAGGGCCAGCTGCTCTGGTTGGACCCATGGTCTGGTGACCTGGGCATTGTCCTGCTCCTCAAGCCCCCGGGGACTCCCCTGCCTCTCTCCCTGCTTCCCTGCCACCAGGAAACTGGTTCAGCTTGGCCTCTGTCTCCTGTCAGCTCCTGAGATGGTGAGGGGAGAACCCATCGGCTCTGCCACAGACATCTGGGGCGCCGGTGTGCTCACTTACATCATGTGAGTGCCCCCAGGACCCATGTTCTGCCTGCACCCTTTGCCCTCTCCCCACCTCCCCAGCACACGTGAATGTACACATGTGCGCAAACACGCGTGTGTGTGCCCAGGTATAGGTAGCCTTGTCCCTCAGTGCTGTGCCCCCGACCTGTGAGTTGATCCTCAGTTCCCATGTATCAACTGAATTCTCTCTACCACAGGCTCAGTGGACGCTCCCCATTCTATGAACCAGATCCCCAGGAAACAGAGGCTCGTATTGTGGGGGGCCGCTTTGATGCCTTCCAGCTGTACCCCAACACCTCCCAGAGCGCCACCCTCTTTTTGCGAAAGGTCCTCTCAGTACATGCCTGGTAAGTGGGCCCCACACCTACCAACCCCCCAGCATTCCCTGCCCCTGGCCTTGGACTGCCCCGACCCAGCCCATGCCTAAAATCCCCCAACTCCTTCCCTGCCCCTTATTAATAATGCACTGTTAACTACTACTAAATGGTTGTATACCCATCATTTAAAGCTTACAACAGCCCTATGACACAAGCAGAATCACTGTCCCCATTCCAGAGATTGGGAAACTAAGCCCGAGTGGTGCAAAGTCATTCACTAGGGGTCAATCCAAGATTGGGACTCCGACCTATGGGAGGACAGAGCCCCGCCCTGCTCCAGGCCATCCCTCCAAGCTCACTGTCCCTGGTCCTGCCTGGCAGGAGCCGGCCCTCTCTGCAGGACTGCCTGGCCCACCCTTGGCTTCAGGATGCCTACCTGATGAAACTGCGCCGCCAGACACTCACCTTCACCACCACCCGGCTCAAGGAGTTCCTGGGTGAGCAGCGGCGCCGCAGGGCAGAGGCCGCCACCCGTCACAAGGTGCTGCTCCGTTCCTACCCAGGCAGCTCCTAGGGGCTCGGACCAGGACCACAGCCTGGCCCCGGGCTTCCACTTGGGGCTCCCGCTGATGCCTCGGGACATTCCAGGGCCCCCGCTGAGCCTGGTGGGCCCAGGGCTTCGGACACCACCAGCAGCAACATCCGGTCGGGCTATTACCTCATGGACCCGCAGGGACAGAGGTCCCGGGCTTTGGCCATTGCCACCAGGCCAGAGCCAATGGCCACCAGGCTAGAGCCAGAGTGGGAGACTTGTTGGCCAGGCTGGGTGGAGTCAGGAGCAGAAATAGGGGTAAGAACGGAATGGGGAAGTGAGAGAAAAGGATGGGAGACGCTAGGAAGGTTCTAGGGTGGAGGACAGTGCATCTGGGGGGAAACCAACCGAGGAGGGTGTGAGTGGCTGGAGAGGTGGAAAAGGAAGGAGCCCAGGGTGCCAAGGCCATGGACAGGGAGTGAGTGTCAGTGAAGCAGGGACAGGACATGGAGACAGTGTTAGAGTGCCAGAGACAGCATGTAAGAGAGGGCAGCGAGGTGGGGGAGGGAGAGGAGAAAGGACTCAAGTGCGGATGGGGTGGGCCAGCTGCCAGCATCCCGGAAGAAGAAGTGTGGAGAGTTGGAGGCAGGAGGCAGTGGCCACTCAGGCCAGCCCTGTCCTCCTGCCCCAGCGGATGCAGCTCTGGACCCTCTGTGCTGGCCCAAGGATGTCCCCACTGCCCTTCTGTGGCCTTCGCCCTTCTTCTCGTTCATATTTATTTATTTATTGACTTTTATGAAGTTTCCCTTTCATCCAATCCCTATTGCTCATGTCGTCCCCCCAGCCATCCAGCTGTCTGTGCAGCTGTCTGTCTGTCACAAGGAAAATAAAAACAGCAAGCAGCAAGACCTATGTGTGGTCTATGGGGAGAGATGGTTAGGGGTGCAGGGTGTTGGGACAGGAGCATTCCAGTCTTCTTTGGGCCAGTGAGAGCCCAGGTATACCAGCTAGCACCTTTGGACCTGTTTGCCCCCTCCCCTAAGCCTTCTGGCCCCTTACCGCTCCCTTATTCCCAGAGGGAGGAGAAACTTCAGTCTGCTTCTCTATCTCGGAAGGTTCTGGAATCCTGGCAGGACCACTGAATCCCCACCACCACCCTCTAACCAGACTCTGGTGGCTCCCACCTCTTCTCACATGTTCTGTCATCACATCGTGGAGGATGCTGGGCTCTGGAATGGACTGGCCCACACCCCAATCCCGGCTCAGCCTTTCACTCTGCTCAGGAGATGGGCTAGCTCTAGTCCTGACCCCTGGAGCAGAGGGGGTTTTAGGATGATGATTGGTGAGAGCAGGTGGTGTGAAGAGGTGCAGAAGAGACCAGGAGAGCCCCACGCCCCACACTCTGTGTTAGAGCACGGATCAGGGCACCAGCTGCACAGGGCAGCTGTGAGTGCTCCGGTCAACATGTCTGCTGTGATGGGGCCACAGCACTTTCCTAGGTCCCAGGGACACTCAGCCTGGACCTTCTGGTCTCCACGGCAAGCTAAGGGGTCTGCTGGGTGTGAAGGCACCTTGCCTCTAGCTGCGCTCCTGCAGTGCCACAGAATGGTCACTGGGTCCTAGAACTGAGCTGCCCTGCCTTGAGGTGGGGCGAGTGGGAAGCCAGTTCTCGTCAGCTCCAGAGGGACTGTCCTCCCCCTTCACCTCTTGAAAACTCTGTTCTTGACAGTGACAGAAATAAAGCCTCCACCATGAGCAGAGAGAACTGGTGCTGGTGTGTTACTGATTGAGGTTGAGGGCTCCCTAGCTGGAGCCCTAACAACCCTCTGCCCAGCCCAGCCCAGCCTCTCTGGCTTCTCAAGACCCCAGGGAAGAGGCAATCCCCATCATCATAAAACAACAGGATGTTAAAGCAGCTGGGAGGGACCAGAGAGACCCTTGCTCACCTGTCATTTTAGCAATGAAGATATACAGTTTGCCTGTGAGAATCTCTAATCCCCTAGTCACTGCAAGTGTTTCCATATAAAAATGAGGTGCCTGAACTCATATCTTGATAAATGGTAAAATTCTTCTCCCATGCCCTTGTGGTCTTGAGCTCCCTTCCAATCTCCATTGGAAATGGCATGTGAACTGCTTGTTCCAAACCTGGAGGAGCAAAGGTAATTTATATTAGCAGAACTGTGTCAAAATTGCTGTGAATAAAAGTGACAGTGCTCCACAGCCTGGCTGGCAGTTACAGTGAATGGAAGAAATGCTCTTACCTGGTGGCCTGGCTTGGGCTCCAGGCATGTCTCCAGGCTAACCTAACTCCTTCACCCCAGGTGGTCTGATGCCCCTATGCACCAGCTTTGCCCCCAAATGGGCTTGGACCAACCTAAAGTTGCTGAGTCAATCTCCAGGGACAGTGCAACCCAGCCAGACCCTGCCATGTCACATGGAGGACGAGGGGAGATGGGGGTGGCAGGAGGGGATGCTGGTCTCAAAAATCTTTAAGGTCCCCTCTAGATTATCTCAGTTTACCACCAGAGGGCACAGTGCAGAAATAACAACCCTAGACTCTTGGGGCAGGGGAGGGGGAGTAAGGCACTTATAGATTGGTCCTGACAGCCACGTGGCCCTCTCATAATTGGCTGGATGGACATTGAAGTCCTCCGCTACTCTGGCTTCATTTAGGGACACTCCCACAAACACTCGTATGCCTTAACCTATGGTGTTCCCCGGAAGGGCACATCGCATTGTCCAAGGACTGACCTGAGTGTAAAGTTGCCCCGGCAGGCAGCTGCATCTCCTGTCTGCCTGGAACCTTGTCTGGTCCTCCTGGGAGTGGGATGGATGCCCCCTGCCCTGGGAGGGGATGGGGCTGCGTCCAGCTGCCCAGCTGTCAGGGCACTGACGTGCGGTGCACCCCAGAGCAGCTCGAGTTTCCCTCCAGGGCCTGTCCCAGCGGCTGAGCCAGCATCCCAGGCGTCCTCGGGCTAAATAAGGAGACTACTTGGGTCAGGGGGCGGGGGCTGGGGTCCCGGGGGGCTTGGGGCTACCACTCCAAACAAGGCAAGGAGGGGAGCGATGTATAAAACCAGGACCCAGGGCTGAGTACCTGCCCGTGCCCTTACGGTGAAGAACTCCGTGCCGCCTGCTACCCAGCTAGTTGTCTCAAGTCCTGAAGTCAACCCCCACCCCTCACTCCACGGTGAGTCCAGATCCTCAGACCAGCGCTAGATACTCACATCCCGGGGATGTTCTGAAACCGAAGGGGAAAGGCTGAAGGTCTCAGTCTCTGTGTCAGCTTAGACCCCTGCGTTTGTTTTCCGCTTCCCAGATGTCCAAAGCAGCTCCCGCCAAAAAACCGGCAGCTGCGGCCCCGCCTCCGGGATGTACCCTGGATATCAATGACCCCCAGGTCCAGAAAGCGGCCATTCGCATCCAGGCTTCTTACCGGGGCCACAGGTGAGGGAGAGCCCTGGAGCCCTCGGAAAGACGGGAGCTGGAGCTGCAGAAAGCCCATTCCTGCATTGGGGGTGGGGGATACTGAACAGTGCCATGGACCGCTAAGGTCATTAGACTGAGGGGAGAACAGTTACTGAGGTTGAAAGGATGGCAGACAAGAGTAGATCATTATATTAGGGTAACGATTCAGGAGCGGCCCCCTTCCTATTTCCCCACCCCCATGTTTAAGGGTCTAGTGGGCCGAGGGGGCAGGCAGGGTAGGGGGTGCGGGCGACAGGGTTGCGGGCGGGTGGGGACAGTGTCGTGGGAGCTCTGGGCCCTGACCCTGCCTGCGGGTAGGTCCCGGAAGGAGCTGAGGGAGAACGGGCCGCCTCGAGTGCTGGAGCCGCTGAAGGACGTGATGCTGATCGAGGGCAGCGCGGCCAAGCTGACTTGCCGCATTTCGGCTTTCCCGGACCCATTCATCCGCTGGAGCAAGGACGGCAAGGAGTTGCGCGACGGGCCCAAGTATCGCTACATCTTTGAGGACCCTGATGTAGTCGCATTGGTGGTGCGCGACGGCGAGCTGTCAGACTTGGGCCAGTACAGCATCAACGTCACCAACCCCTTCGGCCAGTGCTCCGACTCGGCGCGCATCCTCGTGGAAGGTACGAGCGCCCCAGGTGCCCGCGCAGAGCAGCACCACCCCGCGGGCGCCCGCAGCCAGGTCCAGCCGCTCGTGTATCGCTGGGCCTAGCCGAGTTCGGGCGGGGATGTGGCCAGCCTCGCCCCCGGCACGGCCTGAGGTACAGAGCAGGGCGCCGCGCCGCGTGGGCTGGGAGTCCTTCCCGACCTCGGGATCCTGTCCCGCCCAGGCTAAGAAGTCCACTATGGGTTTCAATCACTCGACTTCCGGGCCCCAAGGTTGCAGCGCGCAGAGGCAGAGCCAAGGGTAGAGCCCTGGTCTTCTGGCTCCCCCCTCCCCGGGGGGGGGCGCAATTTCCACTACCCGGAGCTGTCTCCAAGGCACCGCGGGATGTGTGAACGTTTCTGGGCTTTCACGCGTAGTGTCCCTTTTGGTCCTCCACGCAGCCCTACGAGGTAGGAGGACGAGCAGGGACTGGAGTTGGTAAAGCGAGTTTAGATCCATCTCGTATTTGGGGCTGATATTAGCTGGGAAGGTGTCGTCCCCGCCCCGCCTCACCTCCAGGTCACTCACTGGATCGCATTCCCTTTCCCTTCCTCTAGTGCCGGCGAAAATTCAAAAGGGACCGGGTAACACTAAGGCGCGCAAGGGCACCACCGTGACGCTGAGTGCGGAGATCATGGGCGAGCCTGCGCCCGACGTGGGCTGGACCAAGGACGGGAAGGACATCGAGGAGGATGACAGGCGAGGGCGGGGACCTGCCTCAAGGGCAGGGCCTGGAACTGGAGCCCGGGCCCCAGAAAACCGGCGGAGTGGGACGGGGGTGGGGAAACTGGGAGCGGAGAACAGAGCTGGCTAATTAGCCCGGCCCAGGGCGCACGTAAACTGACCCGCTGCCCCTCCCCTCTCCCCCCCCCCCGCAGGGTGTTTTTTGAGATCGGCAGCACCACCACGACGCTGACCATCCGCCGGTCCACACCCCAGGACAGTGGCAAGTACGAAGTGTACGTGGAGAACAGCCTGGGTATGGACCAGAGCTTCGCTCGCGTGGACGTGGCCTGAAAAGGACCCTCGGACCTTCCGCCCTGGCTCCGAGCCCGGGAGTGGGTAGCACCAACAAGCCCCCTGCATCTTGCTTAATAAAACTGCTCTCTTTGACCCTCCGCGTCGATTCTCTTCTTTTGAGTTGCCATCTCCTCTCCCCGCCACCCGTACCCACACTCTTCCAGACCCACACATCAAGGTCACAGGGAAGTTTGGAGAGTGCCTGGTCCAGTACCTCATTTTACAGACAGTAAGTCTGAGACAGGCTTTTCTCACGGCAGAAAGCTCCTTCACTTCCCAGGATGGGCAGAGGCGTCAATGACGCCGCCTTCTTTTCTTTTGTATACCTCAAGCCTCTCCCACTCGTGGAGGGTTTGCACGCTGGCCATGCCCGGTTCAAGGCTGACCTCACGCCCTCTCATCTCTAGTCCCGCTTTTCCCGCGTGACTTAGTTCTCTACTTTGGCTGCTACCCCTGGGCCCATTCCCAGACAGTTTTTGGTCCTAATCTGAGTTCCGGCTTGTTTCTCAAGCCCCACCCCTTTTCATTTAGCCCCGCCCCTTGGATGCCTTGGCCACGCCCCCGTGTTCGCCCGTAAGTCCCCCCTTTCTCCTCTCAGAAGAGGGAAAGGAGCTTAAGAACTACAATCCCCGGCAGACTTTGCGAAGTTCTCGCGAGTTGCGAGAAGACACGTGCACGGAAGGAGCGAGCAGTAGCGGGCGGCAGAGCTGGAATAAAGGGGGCTAGTGGTAAAAGGACCTGATGGAGGGGTAGCGCAAGGGGTAGAGGGCAGCGGACGGCCCCTGGACGGAGGGCGGCTTGGCGGTCCCGGCTGGCTCTCCGCAGCTGTGCCGGTTCCACAACTGGATACGCGAGGTTAGGGTTTATCAGACAGAATCAGCTGTGAGATTTAGAGTCAGCAGTCAGCCCTCTGAATTCAGAGATTCGGCACTTGTCGTTAGTATTGGGACTCAGGGGGTTGGTAGATTCAGTATTTGGGATGCCAAGGGAACCTGTCTTGATTTAGGATTCATCACCTACGGGTTAGTTTTAGGATTCAGGTTCGGCAGCATATAGAGAGTTTTTGCTAGGGTTTGGAGTTGTCAAATGGAGATTAGTGTTTAATACTCGAAATTCACTCTTAGGATTGTAGTTAAATATTTGGGGCTCATTCAGGATTTGAGGTTTAGTATTCAGGGTTCACTATTGGGATTCAAGGATTAACATCTAGAGTGAGGATAAGCAATTTGGGCATTGGTGGCTTTGGGGGTTTGGGTGTTTTGAGGTTTGGGGTGTGAAAAGGTCTGTTGCTGAGTTTCTGCGTTTGTGGCCAGAGGGAAGTCTGTTAGGGATCAAACTGCAGGGTGTAGATTTCAGAATTTGGGAGGAATCACTGTCGGGTTTGAAGGCCAACTGGAATCTGGGTTGGGATTTGAGATGTGTAGGATTTATGAGGTGGTGTGCCCAGGGAGGGACTATACTGAACCTTGGATTTACATCCTGGGAGAGACGGCTCAGTGTTGCTATTTGGGGTTTGGTTGAGGTAGGAGTGGGGTTTCTGGGTTGGGATATGAGATCTGAGCCTGACTTCTCTTTTGGGATTTGAAGTTTAGGAAGCATTCGTCATCATGCTTAAAGCTGTGATCCTGATTGGAGGCCCTCAAAAGGGTGAGGAGCCAGGGCAATGAATGGAGGAGGTTGGGCTGGAGTGGTTGGTGGGTGGGGACACAGGGAGGCGGAAAGCTGAAACGTGCTTCTCTGTCCTCTCCCAGGGACTCGCTTCAGGCCTTTGTCTTTTGAGGTGCCCAAACCCCTGTTTCCGGTGGCAGGGGTCCCCATGATCCAGCACCACATTGAGGCCTGTGCCCAGGTAACTCCATAGGCTCCCCTCTCCCACCTCACTTCCTGCTCATCTCATGTCATATGTCCTCCTTTTCCAACCATGACCTCTTCCCACCAGGCAGAACTCCAGGGACCACCATTTACAAATGATAGTGTGAATGGCACCCCTGGGAGTTGGCAGGGCAGCTGTGCTGCTGTCTTCCCTTAATCTAATCTCATCTGGCCTCTTCTTGGTCAGAATTCACAACTGTTTTTAAAAGCATGGAATGTGAGATTAGGCAGGAATCTTAGAGACAATTTAAAACTGTAACATGGGAAACCTTAATGAAGAACGAAATCTTACTACCCTTGCTCATTATGGAGTTAATTCCTTTATTGTTTTTGGTATTGGGATAGGCAAGGTTTTGATTTAAGTCCAGTCTTTGCGTGCTATAAGGCACTGAGCAAATTTCTCACCCTTTCTCAACCTTAATTTCCTTAATTGTAAAGTGGGGGTGATTAGTCCCACTTTGTGGAGGTGGCAAAGCTTAGAGATATTTGTAAAGTACCTAGTAGGATGTAGACACTTATAAATAGTATCCTTACCTCACACTGATCTCAAGCTCAGATTGACAGATAATAAGTTTTGGGGGAAATGAATGGATTATCCTTTAATGCAACTTGGTAGGCAAAACCTTTCCTAGGGTGAGCCCTACTTCAGATGTGGAGGTGCGGGGGGAATAATAGAATAATAAAAAATTGAAAGATTAGGGACTGAGACTTCCTCTGACTCTCTCATTGTCCACAGGAGATATCAGGCCGGCGTAGTGAAGTGAGTGTCCAGGACACCACAGCTGAGACTGAAACTGTGGGTCTGGACTTTGGGCCAGTACCAGGCATCTCTCCCTGCTGTCATTCTCTCCTGTCAGATGTGTTTTTTTTCTCCTAACTTCTTCCCTTGTCCTCAGGTCCCTGGGATGCAGGAGATTCTGCTCATTGGCTTCTACCAACCTGATGAGCCTCTTACCCGGTTCCTAGAAGCTGCCCAGCAAGAGTTTAACCTTCCAGTCAGGTCAGGTGTTTGCCACATGTGCTGCATGGGTGTAGAGGAGTGGTGCCAGGCGTCTTGAGTTCTCGGGAATGGGTTGAGTCGGCATTTGCCCAGAGGTCACCCTCACACACTAGGAGGATTTTTATTTGGGCATCCCCGAAACCGGGAATATATTGTTTCTTTGTGGGTCTTGGGCAGATGTATTCTGGGAAAAGGAGAGGTCAGGTACTCAGGCTCATGGTAGCCTTCTCCTCTCATCTCACTGAGCTGGCTCTGGGTTCCCTGGGGACAGGTACCTGCAGGAATTTGCCCCTCTGGGCACAGGAGGTGGTCTCTACCACTTCAGGGACCAGATCCTGGCTGGGGGCCCTGAAGCCTTCTTCGTGCTCAATGCTGACGTCTGCTCTGACTTCCCCTTGAGTGCCATGTTGGCTGCCCACAGACACCAACCTCACCCCTTCTTGCTCCTGGGCACCACAGTAAGGGGCCCTGGAAGGCTGGAGGGTGTCGAGGGGGTGATCCAGAGAGGTTCCTGGAATGCAGGGTGTTGGGGAAGCAGGGCCAGCCCAGGGAGTTGGAGTGGAATCGGGCGTTAGGAGGGAGAGGTGCCAGAAATCCCGGAAGTAATGGAGGTGGTGGTGGAGACCCTGATCCCTTTGACTACTCAGAAGTAGGGAGGGGGAGGGCAGCTGTCAGTTCTCACCCCAGCTGAAGGCTTGTCAGTGAGGGAGCTGCGTGCCAGGTGCCATAGGGGAGGGAAAGCAAGAAAAAGAAAACAGGCCTTGCTGCCCTGGAGCAGGCGGGTCACGATGTGTCTGTCTTTCAGGCTAACAGGACACAATCCCTCAACTACGGCTGCATCGTAGAGAATCCACAGACACATGAGGTGAGAGCAGAGAGGGGGCTGGCTGGGTGCCTAATCTGTCCATCATCATTCTCTTATCCATCAGCCTCTAGAGAATGCTGGAATGCTATAGGGTGGGCCCCAGGCTTGTCAAACAGGTGGGGCACATCCTCCGTTGGTCCTCTTCTGTGCCTTTAAGAAAGATCAGTGAAGAGGTAACAGTTAATTTCCATGGGTGTAGTGCTCCAATAGACATATGCACAGGGTGCTATGGCAACACAAAAGGGGCCCAACCCAGCCTACCTGGATGAGGGTGGGGAGGGTTCCCTGGAGGAGGTGAGGTCTGAGCTGAATTAAGTATGTCAAGATGAAGGAGACAGGAAGGCACTGCAGATAAAGGGAACGATATGTGCAAAGGTATGGAGGCAGGAAATAGCATCGTACCTCCAGAATTATGAAGGTGGGAACATAATGGCAAGGCAGATGATCTCTGCCCCTGTCTCTGAAACTCCCTGCCCCGGAGCCCAACTGACTTTCACACACCCTTTCATTTGTTCAAGCTTTAGTATTAAAAATATGAATACACACTCGCGCGCACGCACAGTTTTGTGTTAGGCACTAGCTAGGTGTAAGGAACAGAGCCAGAAAGACACAATCCCTGCCTCTCAGGAGCCCTCAGTCTAGTGGGAGACAGTCAAAAATCAACCACTTCAAGTGACAGGTACCACGGGTGAGGTGTGGCCAGAAGACAGGGAATGCCCAGAACTGAGCTAACTCTGGGGCGGACAACAGTGGACGTAGAGAGGGAGCAATCATGTCAGCTGGGGTTTGAAAGCTGAGTTTTCCGGAGGAAGGGCATTCCAGGCATCGGCATGCAGCAGCATGGAGCTGTATTCCGGGAGCACTGGGGGAGGTGGGGAAGATTGGGAAGAAGGCAGGTAGTTCAAACTTATCTTGAAGGTGAAGTTGAAGGGCAGTGGCAAGGTGCACTGTGCGTTTTAGGAAGACCCTGCAGTGGCAGTAGGGAGAACCTGGAGATCGGAGGTTCTTAGGGGATGGTGGCTGTGGCCCCTCCTCTGTTGACCCCTTCACGCTCTGTCCTCAGGTCCTGCACTATGTGGAGAAACCCAGCACTTTCGTTAGTGACATCATCAACTGCGGCATCTACCTCTTTTCCCCAGAAGCCCTGAAGCCCCTTCGGGATGTCTTCCAGCGTAATCAGCAGGATGGACAACTGTGAGGCAGGCCCCGTGGCCCTGTAACCCCCAAGTACCCCCAGTTACAGCCCCCCACCCCCAGTCTCTGCTGTCTCCACCTCAACTTGCTCACCTTCCCCCTTCCACTTTGTCATCTCCGGCCGAGCCTCCCCATCCCTCCCCTTCTAACCTCATTCTGTCCCTCTTCCTTATCCAGCCCAGTTCTTCCCATCACTGCCTGCCCACTTCCCTTCTGGTCCATTTCTCTTTAAGCCCTGAGTGTCCCAGAGATGTCTTTCAGAACAGACGGCAACACACACACTTGGGCGCACACATGCTTGGATGCACACACACACGCACACATACACTGAGGGGGCTCCCCTTGGAGCATAGCATCCCAGAGCCCTGCTCGCAACAAGTCACAATCCCAGGGTGGTCCTCCTAGGCCTAGGAACTGTTCCCTTCTATGGCTCCCCTGTCTTCATTCCCTCTCACGCCTCATTCACTCATAGCCATCTTCTTACTCCCACCCATATCTCTGCTTCTCTCTCCGTCTCTCCTGGCCTCTGTTTCTGCTGAGCTGGCATCTCTACCATCTCCCTCTCCCTCTCTTTCTGTGACTGTCTCTGCCCTCACCAGCTGCCTTCCTCTGGGGTGAGTCTGTCTGTGTTTCATTCCATCCAGTGAGAGGGAGGGGGACTGGAGGTGGGGTTCAGAGGTGTGGATGGGGAGGAGGATGGGAAAATTGGGGGAAGCCAGGTCTTGTCACTCTTTCTGGACAGGGGGCAGGATAGGCAGCAGGTGTATGCTGAGGTCTTCCCTGGGATAGCGCCCCAGCTAGGACCACGAGGGGGTGATGTGTGTGAGCAGTGGGAGAGGTTCCTGGGATGTGAGCATCCCTTTGGAGAGAATTGAGCAGACCTTGCGACGTGGTAGGGTTCCCTCTGATTCCCACTCCGGAGAGACTGTGTTGGCGCCACAGTTGGGCTCAGCTGGGGTACTGATGTCAGCATCCCTTCCTCTGCCAGGGAGGACTCTTCAGGCCTGTGGCGGGGGGCAGGCACCATCCGCCTGGAGCAGGATGTGTTCTCAGCCCTGGCTGGGCAGGGCCAGATCTACGTGCATCTCACAGATGGTATCTGGAGCCAGATCAAGTCTGCAGGGTATGGCAGGGGCCTCTGGTGGGGGGCTGGGTCTCCTAGGGGTTGAGACTGCAGAGCAGTGGGCACAGGCCCTGCTGGTCCCTGAGTTCCTGCTCCACTCTGTGGCCCCCAGCTCAGCTCTCTATGCCTCCCGCCTCTATCTGGGCCAGTACCAGCTCACTCACCCAGAACGCCTGGCCAAGCACTACCTGGGGGGGCCACGGATCCGAGGTACCCACCCTGCCCCAATTCCTCACCTCTGTCCCCCACCCCAGCCCCCTCTGCCCTCAGAGCCATGGCTCCTGACTTCACATGCAGAAGTAAAATCGCAATCCCTCCCCTCCCTGAACGAGATATGGTTTGGGGTATTTGTCCCCAGGTCCTCTCTTCTGCTTCTAGGAAACGTATACATCCACCCAACAGCTAAGGTGGCCCCTTCAGCTGTGGTAAGTGGCAGACCAGCTCAGGGAGATTCGGAAGGTGGCTGTCAGGATGGCTGGGGCGGTGTGGGTACCTTGGAGTGCTGGTCTCTGCTTCGTAACAGCCTGTCATGCGGCCTCCTGCAGTTCCCTTCCCTGTATCTGTTCTATGAGGGGACTGGGTTTGGGGTCCTTCAAGACCCTCCAGGACTTATGGTATGTGCTCTGCTCCACAGCTGGGCCCCAATGTCTCCATTGGGGAGGGGGTGACTGTGGGCGAAGGTGTGCGGCTCCGAGAGAGCATTGTTCTCCATGGAGCCACGCTTCAGGTAAGTACCTGGGCACATGCAACAGGGTCTGGCGCCCCACGAGGCTGAGGGGAGGGGTGGACCCCATGGGCTCTGCGTCTGGTCCCTTCTCACCGCACCCCCCAACACACAATGTCCTGTTTGGCAGGAGCACACGTGTGTTCTGCACAGCATCGTGGGCTGGGGGAGCACTGTGGGGCGCTGGGCCCGTGTGGAGGGTACCCCCAATGACCCCAACCCCAACGACCCCCGAGCCCACATGGACAGTGAGAGCCTCTTCAAGGATGGGAAGCTGCTGCCTGCCATCACCATCCTGGGTATGGCTTCCAGGGGATGCAGGGCTGAGACACCTCCACAGGTGCCGGGTGGGCTCTGTGGGGAGCACTTGAGCATGCACGAGTGTGTGTGTGTGTGTTTTCCTCCAGCAAACATTTACCAAGTGCCTGCTCTGTGCCAGGCCCTGTGTGAGTCACTGGGGGCACGGGGCCAGAGCACAGATGGGCAGGGAGGGTGCCTCCCCATGGCAGTGGCCCCAAGCTCCTTACCCCTCCCATCGCCTCCCATGGCCCCCCCCTGGTGCTCTTGTCCACGCTGCAGGCTGCCGCGTCCGGATTCCTGCTGAGGTGCTCATCCTGAACTCGATTGTTCTGCCACACAAGGAGCTGAGCCGGAGCTTTACCAACCAGATCATCCTCTGAGGGGGCTGTCAGAAGGCCCACCCCAACTCCGACCCCTCCAGCCTCTGTGTAGAATGGACCTGAGAAGCCAGGCAGGGTCTTCACAGACCCGGAGCAATGTGGGTCGGCAGAGGACTCCGGGGCTCCGTCTCCACTCACTCCCTAATAAACCCCATGAACCTTGGAGCCTGCACGGACTCGGTTTGTGCCTGGGCTGGGGTGGGGGTGGGGGTGGAAGGGGGGCAGCTGAGTCAGGCCCCCCCACATTAGCATTTAAATTGGAGTCCTCGCTGCGGGCTCATGAATAATGAATCTGGAGCCCTGGTAAATCTCCCCCTCCCACTGCCTCAGCCTCGCACTGCTCCAGAGGAAGGCCCTCAAGGCTCCCAGCCTGCCGGCCCCGCCTTCACCCCCCCCTCCCCCGCCACGCTGCCTGCCTGCCTGTTCCTCTTCACTGGGCCTGAGTCAGGCCCGGGAGCGGAATGCTTCCGAAGGGAAGGGTGAAGGATTTCAGTTGGGCAGTGAGGTGCCGGGCGCAGGCCCGAGGTTTGATCACCCAACACCTGCTGTCCTTGGTTCTCGCGGAGCCTCAGCCCCGCCCATTTTATGCTTTGGCAGCTACCTCCACTCCTAGCCCTGCTTTCGGCAAGTTGGGGGCGTTTCTCCCTCGCCCTCCCGAGGCCTGGTGTCCGCTACTCTCCTGGCAGGCAGGGTGGGTCTGTAATCAGCAGGCAGCGTTGTTCTGGGCGGGGAGGATACCTGGCCACCTCCCACCACCGCGGCTTTGCCCTTCAGGAGGTCTCGGTCCTCCTCTCTGCATTCCGGAAGCCCCTGAGAAACGCAGCATCTCTCTTGCTCTCCCATGACCCCCACATGCCCCTCTTGGTGCCCCCCTTTCCCCAGCTGTGGGTGCGGAGCTTAGTTGCCAGATGAGCTGGTAATGATCGTAATCTGCTAATTGAGAGGAATCTAATTACCCGAAGAGAATGGGGGGGCAGGGTGTGGGTGGGAGGGAGGAGGGGGTCCTGGCAGCAGGCAGGGGTGCAGGCGGCAGGGTGCCGGGTCTCGTTATCAGCATGAGGGTCTGGGACAGAGCCCAGGGTTTCATAGCTTCGTTAGCTGGGCAGTTGGGAGATGCTCTTGCCCAGGAGCTGGGCTGAGGGTGACGTGGGGATGGGACTTGATGTGATTTCCCTGCCGGCGGTGTGAGAGCGCCGGAAATACCGGGTGTTAGCAGGCCTGACCTCTAACCTGCTTGACTCAGCCCCTCCCATTTCCTCAGCTTCTTGCCTCCGGCCCGGACCTTCCATCACCTCCGCGTGGGGTTGGGAGGACGCAGCAGAGACCTACTCTGGGCCTGGGGTCAACGCCCTGAGGAAGGGGCTGGGAGAGGCGTGGGCCTCGGGTGGGGGTGGGTCCTTTCCCTCTTCCCAGGCCTGACCCTTCTGTCCCAGTGCTTGGCAGAGCCCACGGCAGCTCCATCATAAATATGATAATTTAATTATTTTCTCAGCAAAACACCGTGAAATCCAATAAGTCTGTGTCAGGCCCTGGCCCCCGAGACCCCCCTCCTAGGCCAGTGGAGGGTGGGGACATGGTGGGGAGACGCACTGGAAGGGGAAAGGTCAGTGTTTGAAGCGAGGGGGCTAGTGAAGCTGAGGTCTTTGTAACGTACCCCCCAGGCTGATGGAGTCACTGTCGTGTGTGAATATGTACTCAGGCGGAGGGGGTGGGGTATGTTAGAAGTTGGAATGCCCCCCACTCCTCTATAGCCTTGTCTGCTGTGGGAGGGGCCTCAAGCCCCATCCATCTGAGGGCACAGCTCAGGGCCCAGGATGTGGGAGCCCCCTGCCTCTGGAGGGGAGAGAGCAGGGAGCCCCCTTTTCTATCACCTCTGGGACCTCATTTTCCCTGTAGGGATAGGAGGGTGCTGGCCCCTTGGAGGGGTAGAGAAGGGAGAACTGAGGGAACTGGGCTGGGAAGTGGGGGATGACGGGGGCGGAATGCGGGGGAGGGGTGCGCTCCTGCCATTAGTGCTTTTTTCGGTTTCCATAAAAAGATTATTCTGTAAAATCAGCTAGGGGAAGCGAGCTGGGGGCCGGGTCCCTGGCACCAAGCATGATGGGGCGACTGGGGAGGGGAGCTGGGTATGGGGACGGAGTGTGGAAAGATATTGGGATGGGCTTCTGGAGCCAGCGAGGGGGAGAAGCCGAGCCAAGAACATGTTGGGAGGAGGCTGGCCAGGACATGATGGGGTGGGGGGCAGGGCCCTAATCTTCTTCCTGCCCCTTTGGTGGGGCTGCCCTGGACCCAGTCCCACCCCCATCTCCACCTCCTCCCTGCAGCACTTAGCAGCCATTATGGGGGGGAGCAGATTGCAGCCCCCTCCCTCTCTCTGGGAAGCAAGCACAGCTGGGGCCCCACCACATCTGCCGCATCAGCACGGAGCACAGCTGGGTGTGCCCAGAGCCATGATCCCCAAAACACAAAGGGGGCGGGGGCCAAGGAGAGCCCAGACCCCTGAGACAAGCACACTGACACCTCTGCCAACAGACACATACTCCTTGAGGCAAACGAAGCTACACCCACCACCACACACGCTCCCTCATGTGCAGAGACAGGAGAACTGACAAACATGCAATTACTCTGCCCCGCCCGCCACCCCCGCTCCACTCTCCCCACCGCCTCTCCTCCTCCCCTCCCGGCTCCCTTCTGCCACCTCTGAACCGCCCAGGGCTCTCATCTGGAGGGTGCAGGGCCTCAGCCTCCCCAAGCACACCCTTCTGGGAAGCTGGGAGAACAGGAGGGCTGGGGGTGGTAAGGGGCTTCGGGTCTGAGGCGGGAGCCTGGAGAAGCCACCTGCCATGCCCATACCCCTCCCCACAAAAAAAAAACAAAAACCCTTTGAAATGCTGGTCCTTGCCACCCTGGCATGATGAGGTCTCCATCCCAGGGCAGACTGACAGGTCACCGTAGACTGTCGGTCCCAGTGACACTGGGTTTCATTGCCCACTTCGAGGTGCTTTGTGCCCTAAGCGTCTTGCCAGGATCTCAGCGGCTCCCAAGGTGGGCCCCTGCCCCTTTCCTCCACCCAACCCTCAGCAATACACCTGTCTGCTTAGCTCTGCCATCTCTGACGTGTATAGGGTGTGGGGAATCACCAATGGTGAGACACACCCCCTCCCCAGAAGAGATAAGCAGGGGTCCCTTCTTTCCTCCGTCTTTCCTCGGCAATGACCACGTCTTGGCCTCTGATTAAATCCTGACCCTTTGACAGACCTCGTTTCTCCCATCTCCTTGGCCTGGATGTCTTGACCTCAACCCTCTCTTCCCGGCCTCCCGGACCCGCGCCCCCCCCCCCCTGTGTCCCACGCCTCGCCCCCGCCCCTGCCCCTCAGAGCTTTAATCCCTCCTGCTGCTTTGCCTCCTTATCTGTTCCCAGCAGCTTTCACTGCTGCAAAGCCCTCTCCCCCTCCTTCCCTGGCTCTTCTCCCCCCCTCCTTCCCTGGCTCTCTCTTCCCTGACCAGCACCCCACCCCCCAGCCTGTCTTTGCCTCTCAGGCCCCTTGATGGCTCCTGGATGACACCAGATCTGCACCCCAGTGCCCTTTGCCCTCTCTCCAGCCTCAGGTCAAGAGTTGCCAGCTGCCCACCCACTCCTACACTGGCTTCCTCCCCCCGCCCCCGAAGGCCCTACAGATGTGGTCAGTTTCTGTCCAGCCAAGACTTTTCATCTTCTTTCACTGCTCTCCCCTTCCTGGCCCCCTCGCCTGTCCCCCCAGCGGCTTCTCCATCTTGGATCTGGTCTCCTCAGTCCCAGTGACCCACTGATGTGGCTTGGGCATCCCTAAACGGGATGGGGTTTTGGTAGAAGCCACAGGGCAGGGGTCAGGGCTGAGCTAAGCTGGCCCTAGGACAGGTTGGGGGTGCAGAGTGCTGGTGGACAGTGGGGGCAGGGCCAGGCAGTGGGACCCTAACCCTCCTAAGTCGCCTCAGATCACGTCCGGACCTCCCCACCCCCCTTCTCTGGGACTCTCATTAACCGCTTCTCCTGCCTCGTCCGCAGCATAAATAACCCAGATAAATCAGCCGCCGTCCGCCCCCCGCCCCTCGGCCCCCACACAGCCCGTTTGTCACTGCTGCTCGCTCACCAGCCAGGCCTGCCCAGTCCTGGCCTCCCCCCACCTTGTCCCTTCCCGTGCCTGTCTGTCCCACACTGGCTCATCCCTTGGTCCAGGACAGGTGTCGGGGACGGTGAGGGTGGTAAGGGGGTGTCCTGTGGGAAGGGGGGGGAGGCTGGAGACTCTAGGAGAATGCTGTCTGGGAGTTTGGGGGTCTTGTCATTTACGAATGGGGCTACCCAGGCAAGGAGTCTGGGGCCCACACGTGGTGGGAAGGGGCAAACGCAGCTCAGCTTGGGGGTCCTTGCGCCGGGAGAAGAGGCAGAGCCCCAGAAGCCCCAATGCAGGAAGGGGTTAGAGGCGCCCTGAGAGCCCTCCACCTGGATCCTGGGAGGTCTCCGAGTCTGCCTTTGGGCATTTTGTCTGAATCAGACCTCTTACCCTCCCTAGTGCTCCGAGTCAGAACCGGCCCGCCCTCCCTCTCATCTCCCTTACCCTCCGGCCCCCATTCCCATCCCCTGCCTTGTCAGGACGCACAGGTGCCACTCCAACCTCACCTCTCAGTCCCCCCACCATTCTCTTTTGTGGTCAGGAAGCCTAGGGGGCTCCACCCTGGGGGGTGGAGAATTGGAGAACAATTCTGGGGAATGGGGACAACTGCAGGACAGAGGACACCTGCTAAGGCTTCGCGGCCTGACCCTGCAGCCACCTCTACCCCTGGGTCCCCGAGGGCCCAGCACCCACACTCCCAATTAGAGTCCCTCCCCTTTTGCTCACACCCAGCTCGGGTCCTGGCCAGCCAAACTTGGCTCAGATGCTCACTGCAGGGGGCAGCTGGTCCCCAGGGAGTGAGTGGAGGAAGCAGGGAGGGGACAGGGTAGCTGGGCGCTGGGCTGGGGGTGGGGGTGGGGAAGAAGCTGGGCTGGGCCCCAGGGACCAGCTGGGCAATGAGCCGGGGAAGCAGCCGGGAGGCTAAATGAGGGAGATTATCACCCAACTGCAGCCGGGCAGAGAGGGAGGCAGGCAGGGAAGCGGGGAGAGGGAGGGGAGAAAGGACGGGGGCCAGAGGGAAAGGGGGTGTAGAGGGAAGGGGGAACAGAAGAGGCTGGGGGAGTGGGGGTGGAGACCAAGGGATGGGCTGAAAAGATGTATGTGTGGGACTCCCACTGAGTATAACCAGATTCCTGGGGGTCTGGGAGAATGGATGATGGGGACTTGGGGACAATTGGAGACAGCTGGCTGTGGGGCATTGGTGGGGGTGCGTGCAGTTAACTGCTGTTCCACTTCCCAGTGTCCTGGATCCTCCCCTCCTCCGACCACACTGGGTTACCACCCAACTTCATTCCTTCTAGAGGTAGAAGGCTTTCTGCCCCACCCTCAGGAAGAAAGAGGGTGTGCTCTCAGCTCACGAAGGAGACCAGTGCGTTGGGGGGGAGTATGACCCCACGATCTCAGTGGATGGCAGGGCAATTTAGGGACATGCACTGAGCCCAGGGCAGCAACGAGTACTGGGGAAAGCTTGGGGGGCAGCTCCCCGCTTTCTTGGCAGAGCCCCAGACTGAAGTAACCTTAAAAAAGCAATTAAATCACCTTTAAAAAAAACAGTAAAGAAAAATCAATACTAGGAGAAAGGGGAAGAGAAAGGCTGGGGGAGGACAAGAAGGTGAGGGAGAAACACTGGAAGGGTCTAGACTGGAAGTCCCGCGGTGGGGGGGGAGCATAGGGGGGCCTGGACAGGGGGCAGAGAGGGCTTTCCGGTGACTCTGCGTGCTAACTCACAGCTGCTCCCAGGGCCAACCCTTTCCCCATTTGGGATGCCGCCAGAGGCAGCCCCTAACCCCCAGAGTCTATCTTTCCAGCTTGTGGGGAAGCCCAGCCACAGGGCCCCTGAGGAAGCTACTTTGAGGAGAGGCTGGGGACGACCCAAGCAGGGTGTCATGCATGGCCAGGGGCCTGGAGGTATGTGGGCTACATACTGGGGTGACCCACGAGGACGGCGCTGGCCCAGTCTTGTAGCCAAAGGGGAGCAGAGTGGCTCCTTGTCCCTCAGGGCAACCATCGCTGGGCCCCTCTCCCAGGGCCAGGCAGGGGCTGCATGGGGGGGGGCAGGTCTGACGCAGGGGAGGGGTGGCCACTGGGCAGCGGGTGGACCTCGGGCTCTAATCCCCAGCAGCTGCCGTTTCCCTCAGATCGATTCCCTTCTCACTTTTTTTTCAGCTGCTGGTTCCGCGGCTCAGATCGATGGAGCCGCCTCCCCCGCCCCTCTGAGCTTCCTCTCCCTGCTGCTCATTAGCACCCCGATTAATCAGCCCCCCCTCCTCTAGGGGACAAGTGCTTCCTCTCCCATGAGGGCTCATGCTCTCACAGGGCCCCCAGAGCACATGTTACTCACTGTGACCACCCCCACTCGGGGGCACCGAGGCATCTCCTGCTGGCCTGCCAACAGGGGCCGTCCCTGCCTGTGATAACAGCCCGGATGCTTGCCTCCCCTTGGCAGGACAGCAGCCACCCCAGGGCTCCCCTACCCCACTCTGCCAGGCACCCCCTGCATCTGTTTCTTCAGGATCGCACTTCCTGCCATCCAAGCCCGGCACATTTCTACTCCCGCCAGTACCATTTGGCCTCTCTGCTCCCTGGCCTGTTCACTCAACAGCCCCTCCCCACCCCCAACCGGTTGTGGCTAGAAATTTGGGAAACATCTGGGGAAGCAAAGTGGCCACAGATATGCAAGGATGCCTTCTTCCCAGACACTCCAGTGACTGAATTTCGGGGTGGGGCAAAGTAATAGAGGGGTGACCAGCGTCCCAAAGGGGGCAGGGTATGGTAGGTGTGAACATCAGGAGTAAACCTCTAGGGAAGCCGAGAACGTTGGTGGCCTCACCGTTGTCCCCTTGTCTATCTTGCTCTTCTCTGCCCCCCCCCATTCAAACAAGTGGCTCTGCTAAGTAGTTTCTGGAAGCCGCTGTGGATGGGGTAGTGGGGTCGGGTGGTGGCTGGGTGCTGGAGGCAGGAGTCAGGGAGGCCAGGAGCCAGGAGATGGAGTTGGCTGACCCTTCCTGGGGCGTGGTCCAGAAAAGTGGCAGAATGAGCTGAAGACTCCGGGTGCAGCACTCCTCCCTGGGTGGCCTGGGAGTGGGACCATCTGAGGACCCCACGAGTGGCTAGGGTATAGCAAGAGTTTAGGGCTCAGCCCTACCAGGGCTCAGGCAAGGACCAAGGATCCCTGTCCTGGGCTGGGGGCTGCCCCCTCCCCTGGCCTGGCTCCTGCTGCCCGTGCTGCCGGTGAAACGCTGTTGACATGTCCTGAATTATTAAGCACGGGGTGGGCTCCGGAGCACATGCTGAGCGGAGCGGCTGGGGCTGCGCGTGGCGGAGCAGCGCTGCTCCCTCGCTCACTCGCTCGCTCGCAGGGACACACGCAGGGGCTGACAGCTGTGCTGGTGCTGATAAGGGAAGCCACAAGGAGACGATCGAGGAGAGAGACAAGCGGCGGCAGAGGCGGCAGCGGCAGAGGCGGCACCAGGGCTGCGGAGCTGCTGGGAGTGGGAGTGACTCCCCCACCTCGGGCCCCCACCCTGTCCCTGTCCTCCTCCTGCTTGCCCTGAGTTTAGAAGAGCAGCCGCTGCCACCACCACCACTCCGGAGGGCACCGGGGGCTGCTGGCCAGGGAGGGACAGGGGCAGGAGGCTCCGGCCAGTCCCAGCAGCTGGGGACAGATGCCGATCGAGATTGTGTGCAAAATCAAATTTGCAGAGGAGGATGCGAAACCCAAGGAGAAGGAGGCAGGGGATGAGCAGAGCCTCCTGGGGGCTGCGCAGGGGGCAGCAGCACCCCGGGACCTAGCCACCTTTGCCAGCACGAGCACTCTGCATGGGCTGGGCCGGGCCTGTGGCCCAGGCCCCCATGGACTTCGCAGAACCCTGTGGGCACTGGCCCTACTCACCTCGCTGGCTGCCTTCCTGTATCAGGCGGCAGGCCTGGCCCGGGGCTACCTGGCCTGGCCTCACCTGGTGGCACGGGACCCCGCTGCCCCAGCCCCAGCGGCGGGCTTCCCAGCTGTCACCCTCTGCAACATCAACCGCTTCCGGCATTCAGCACTCAGCGATGCTGACATCTTCCACCTGGCCAATCTGACAGGGCTGCCCCCCAAAGACCGGGACGGGCACCGTGCCGCCGGCCTGCGCTACCCAGAGCCCGACATGGTAGACATCCTCAACCGCACTGGCCACCAGCTTGCCGACATGCTCAAGAGCTGCAACTTCAGTGGGCATCACTGCTCCGCCAGCAACTTCTCTGTGGTGAGTCCTGCCAGCTGGCCCGCCTGGCCTGGGGTGGCTAGAAGCTGGCGGGGATGGGGGTGGGGTGGGGGTGGGGTGGTGTGTGGGTAATCCTCAACAGGGCTTCCCTTCCTTCCGCCACCAGAGGCTGGCCTCACGTCTCACCCAAGCCTGGTGTTTCCCTTGGGCTCCCTAGCCATGAGGCAGGGGACACTCAGGGGCTTACCCTGGCGCTGCTGCTCCTCTTCTTGGCTTTGCTGCTGCTGCAGTGCCCAGGTCTGGGGCGGGGGTTCCTGGAGTGGGACCAGGGGCCCCAAAGCTGGTTAGCTTGCATGGAAGGAATGCCAAGGCTGGACTAACTGACCCCACTTTTCTCTTGCTCCCTTTTTCTTCTATGGCTACTGGATGCTTCTCCCTGCCAAATAAGGGTGATGGGGAGAGGGTGTTTGGGGGGCCTCCAGCAAGGGAGGCACTCAGACTGCCTCCTGGGGAGGTGGCCAGACTGGCCGGCTGGATAGAGACGATCTTCGTGTACACTGGGTGCCAGTGTCTCTTCTCTGTCTCTGTGTGTCTCTCACACACACCCCCTTTCACAGACTCCCTCACACATCCCTCTTTCATGCTGCCCCTCTGGCTTCTCCAGCTTTCCAGGCCCTCCCTCCGTTTCCTGGTTCCTGCTGCTCCCTTGCCGGGCTCTGGCTCTGACACTGAGAATCACTCATTCACTCTTCTTATGTGCACGGCTCACCCTCACTGCTGCCCAGCACACACACATGCGTACTGCTCAGGGACAGTTTCCTGCACACTCTGTCACACACTCGGTGTCCATGCCACTACTCTCATGTGCACACCTACACCCCCACACAGCCAGGGAGCTACTCGTCTCCGTGTCCACATCCCAGCTCTTAGCTGCCAAGGACAGGGTCACACTGTGGACGCCATCCCCTCTTGTGACAACCCCTCCATCTACCTCAACGCCTGCTCCCCACGGGGGCTGCGGGCGCCATCTCTCCCATGTGTGAATACAGACACACATCCTGTCACCGGGAGTCAGTATGTCGGCTTGGGCTGCCCTCCCAGGCACACCTCCCCAAATGGGTGTGTGAGTGTGGGGGTGTGTTTTACATGCTGTCTGTCAGTGCGCCATTCACCCAGCCACGGGGTATCTATTATTCCTGGTGCTTGAGATGCCTGTCCCCAGTCTAGTTTACTCCCAGCATTGTGTACGTGTGTGTTTTCATGCATGTACCACTGCCCAGTGCATATGTAAATAGGTGTTGTTAACATGCTACCCACTCCAGGCCAGTCTCCAGTGCCAGCCCCAGAGATGGGGGACTTTCCCTCCTCATGGCCCAGCTGCTCTCTGCCCAGGTTCTCGCTCAGTCACTGCCTCAGTATCACCAGGATACATGTTCCCACTAGATGCCTGGCTTCCACCATTCCTGTAGCCTCTGGGTCCTCCTGCCATTGGGTGAGGGGCGTTGGGTAGCAATGCAGGAAGGGACAGAAGGGAGAGGATTGTGCTGGGAGAAGAGTCAAAGGGCGCTGACCCATCTTTTAGGAAAAAAAAATCACCCCTCCCAAAGCCAGGGTTGTGAGAGTCCCCCAGAAAGAGGTGGGGTACGGACTGTGAATGTGGCCTTTTGGATCCATGGGGCTCCTCTGTTTGACATCCTTCACCCCTCCGAGTTGGGGGGACAGAGCCCAGTCTTAGCAGGTGCTGTTGGGGCAGAAATCAATGGGGGCTTTGTGTCCCTGAGCAGGAGTTTTATCCCAGGCCCTGGCTGGTGGTGGAAAAGAAAGGGGAAGAGTAATGAAACCTCAGTGGAGAGAAGGGGAGGAAGAGATGGAGGGGTGAGGGAGGTGAGGGAGGCAGGGGTTTCTTGCCTAGCCTCCGGGAATGAAGGACGTGCTGGAGGATAGGGAAGAGGGAGTCCCCTGATCCAGGCTGGCGAGTGCCTCTGAGTCCTGCGGATGCCCAGCCAGGGATAAAGGAGGATCTCCCACAGGCCTTTGCTTACGCTGGAGCTGGAGAGAGGAGGACAGTACAAGTTTGTGGGTCTCAGCTCTGGGGCTGAGGCAGGACAGTGAGGGGGGAGAAGCAAAACAAGCATTGAGGGACAGGAAATTCTCTTTGGATCCTACCCCCTGTCCCCCGCCCAGCCTAGACCCCATGCCTTTCTACCTGTATCCCACCTCCCCATCTGCTGAGTGTAACTGTCCATTGCACCTGGCATTCTAGGGCTGAAACTGCTGCAAATTCACAGGGTCTGGGACTATGGGTTGGGATGGGTGCCCGTGATCCATGGCAATGGGGAAGATGGGGTGTATTGTGGGGGGAAGATGGGGTGTATTGTGGGGGCAAGATGGGAGAAGGGGTATGGAGATGAAGACATGGGGTCTCTGATGAGGACATGAGGTCCATTATAGACTCCGTGGTGAGAACATGGAGACAGGATAGGGATTTGGGACCTATGGTGGAGACATGGATACAAAGACCAGTTGGTGGAGAATCTGCCAGGGTGTGGGAGGGGAGGTGGTCAGAGACAGGCTTTGGGTAAGGGGCTGTTGTGTTTTCTGTTGCTTTCCCTGTTTCCTCCTTTCCACTTCCCACTCTGCTGTGACCTTTCCTCTGGAATCCAAGTTAATAAATGTCACATTTTCCAGCCTATTTTTACTCTGGGTAATGCACCCTCCCCCAGTCCCCTAAGCTGCTGCTCTTGATTCTGTTACCACTGCAATTGCTCTCCCCCTACACTCCCTGAAATCCCCTCGCTGACTCCCAGTCAGTCAGTCACTCAATCAACATGGTGTTCTGGGCGCCTACCATGTGCCAGGCTCCCTGCCAGGTGCTGCGGGGGAGAACAAAGAAGGGAAGCCCCAGTCCCCAGGCCCTGTCCTCAAGCAGCCTACAGTCTTGCGGTGGAGCACAGACAGGGACACTCAAAAGCTTAACCAACCATGAAAGAGTTAACCAGCCATGCAAGCCAAGTGGTGTCCTAAGATGCCCGGATTAATTGCCAAACTAGGTACATGGATAGTAATAGCCTGAGTTCAGAGAGAGAGACCACCCTGAGCCAAAGAGAGCTGGGAAGGCTTAGGGGATGAGCCAGGCTGGCCTGGGTGAGGTTTGGAGAGTCTCCTGGGTGGTGAGGAGGCTCTCGCCTTTCTACCCATGCTCCCCTCCACCTAGCCCACCCAGCATTTCTCTCTTCTCTTGCTCTTCCCCCTCCCCACTCAGTCTCCTACCAACTCACTCCCACCTCCTACTTTCACCAAGACCTGTATGTTCTCCCCTTCCTCCCCATTTCCTCCCACCGTCTTCTCCCCCACCCCAGTGCTCCAAGCCCCATCTAGACTTTCCCCACTGCTGCTTGCTCTCAGTCTGCCCACTTCCTAGAAGGCAGAAATGACTTTCTCCCGAGGCTTCATCTCTGGAGCTGTAAACTGCAAGGGTGGCTCTAAGATTCAGTATCTCCTCTCAGATGGGGACTGTATGGTGGGGCGGCCAAGTGCATGGGTTCTCGAGCCAGACCGTGTGGATTCGAACCTCGGCTCTACCCTTTAAGCTATGTGCCCTTGGAGGAGTCAAAAAAATCTTCTGTAAGCACCAGTTTCCATAGTCATTAACTAGAATATTAGAACCTAAAAAAAAAAACACCTGGGTGATTGTGAGGATTAAAGAGATGGCTTAGCACTCTGCCTGGATGTAAATAGTGTGCACTCTGGAAGTGTCAGCTGTTGTAATGCCACCACCCCAGGTCCTGTCTTTCTTTGACCTGTTCCTGGCACCACCTGCCGTTTTCTGAACCATACGCTGGCATCTTCGCTACTCTCCATCACCTAGCCTTCCCCTTTCCAGACCCTCAGGCTTCCCCTGGCCCCGTACTGCATTCCCGTGCTATCCGACCCTCCCCAATACTCATGCACACATGCATAGGTGTAGGAGTGTGCACACGCCCGAGAGATCAGTGCTATCCCACAGGACGTTCTGTGATGATGGAAATGTTCTGTGTGGGCATTGCCCCACATGGCAGTCTCTAGCCACACTGGCTACTGAGCATCTTAAATGTGGTCAGCGTGACAGAGAAAACGAAGGTTCAGTGCAAATAGCCGCATGTGGGTAGTGGCTGCCGTATTGGACAGTGCAGCTTTGGTCCTAGGAAAGAGGTTCCGTCCGCCAGATTGGGTGGGGCTAGGAACTCCAGCTGGTATCAAAGGGAAGAAGGTGACAGCTGCGGGCTGTGATTGGAAGCCTGGCATCTGATCTCTGGGCTGAGGTCCCATGTTGATCTGAGTGGGGACACTGAGGTGTCTGGAAATACCACAAGAGCAGTACACCTTTCTTTACAGGTACAGGACATGACCTTGGTCTTTTCTCTTCCATTCTATTGTCTGAAAAATTGAGGTACAAGGGAGATGAAGAATCCTTGAGTAGGCAGGCGTAGCCCTCCGTCTCTCTGTGGGGTCCTCAGGGGTCCAAGCAGCCCTTGAAGGGCAGGGTGACCAGGGACCTGTGGGTGCCTCACTGTATCCATTCCCTCTAGGCTCTGACTTCCCTCCCCCTCCCAAACCTCCTTCCACACATGCTGGTGACTGCCGCGACTATTAATCACTCGCCCTGTTCTCTTCCTCTCTACTAATCAGGCACAATTAGACAAGGCCTCTTCCAGCTGGGCAGTCCCCCTCCCCGCCCTCCTCCCTCCTCTCTCAGCCCCACCCCACTGCCACCCAGGACAGCTCTGAGGCAAGCAAAGCAGCATGCAAGCCCTTACCACTCTCTGGCTCCCCTGGCCCTCAATTTGGCCCCCAATTCAAGGCCCCTTAGCAATCCCCTGCCTTCCATCCAAGCTTCCTCCTGAGCCTGTTCCCTTCTCTGGCATGGCCAGGCCAATATTGATGGTCTTTGCTCACCCTCCTTGGTCATGGGAGGGGTTACTGCATGCATATCCCAGCTCCATACGTTTGCCACTGGGGACTGGGGGCTGCCCCTTGCCTCCTTGATTGTGGAAGGGAAGGGCTTCCCACTGAGGTTGGTTCAGGGCTCTTACTACCAGATGAGCTTACCTCTGACCCCCACCCCCTGTCCAGCCCTCTGTCCCCTCTGGTCCCATCTTTTCCTGAGGCATGAAACTTGAGAACATCTAATTGAACCCGTAATTCAAGCTTGGTCCTGACTTCAGGAGCCCTGCAGGTCAAGCCAGGGAGGGCATAATAGGGAAAGGTGGGGTCTGAGGAGAACTGAAGATGGCTTATCCTTAAAGGGAGACATCCTAGCCTAACTGTTGCCCTGTGGTCAGAGATGCCCAGTGTTGGCGGGGTTGTGGTGGGGAGGGCGGTATCCTCCAATTTGTCCAGAGAAGCCCCAAGCCTTAATTTAATAAAATTTTTCCTGATTAAAAAAACAATACTCTGAGAACTACCTACAACTCACAGACGGCAGAAACCCAGTGTGCTTGCCCTCACCTGCCCTGCCACTGGCTGCTGCCTCTCAGCCCCTCCTGGAGGAGGCACTCTCAGTTCCCATTGGCCAGTGGAGTTGGCAGAGGGGTATTTGAGTGGTGTTGGCCCAGCAGCCAAGGGCAGGGGCTGTTACTGTTACAAAGGACCGGTCTGCAAGGACAGCAGGAAATGCCATGAGGGACGTGCCCCACCCGGCCCCACTCAGCAGCCCTGTGGCCTCTTCATTAATCAGGAATCAGCCCTGAGCTGGGCTCATTATCAGCTCAGCTTCTCACGGCAGCCGGAAGATGCTGATTAGCATTTGAAGAAATAGCCCCCATGTCCCCCTCCAGCCCTCCCTCTTTCTCCCCTACCCTTGCTTCTTCCTGGATCCTCACCCCTGCCCTTCTGCTTCCCAGAGGAATCTGCTCCCTCTCGTGGCTTGGCAGCAGGGCTGCCTCTGCCAGGCCCAGGCTGGGGTTCAGCAAGGATCAGGTGGGGGGGGCAGGAAGGAGGGAGCACCCCAGGGAGCACTTAAAGTGATAAGCCTCAGGGCAGCTCACGTTGAGGCCCCTGGGTGGAGGGGAGGGAATGAATGCCAGGTGCAGACTGAGGGTGGTCAAGGAGAGACAGACAGCTACCCTGGAGGAGGGGAGAAGAGGGCAGCCTCAGGCTGGTGAGTTCTCAGTATTTCCCTGCCCTTCCAGGCTCTCCAGGCAATGACACCTCCTTAAAGCAGCTGGGCAGAGGGGTTGGGGACAGCCAGAACCGTGGACAGGAGGCTTGAGGGTGGTTTTTTGGGGTTATTTTATTTTCTTTTTTGCAAATCACGGTGCAGGCTTAGGGTCTTGGAACCATCCCAGATGAATGGAGGTGGGAAGGCAGGAGGAGGGCAGAGACCCCAAGGGTGGAGATAGGTTCAGAGTGCGGTGTGTTTTCCAAAAGGCGGAGAAGGTGTGTACACTTTTCTTGCCTTGGCCCCCAGGTCGGGCGCTGGCAGTGCTGGAAATCCAACCCACCTCCCCAAATGTTCACCATGCCCTTGGGACCCCCGTTTTGGGTTGGAGGGAGAGCCGTTGCAGAGAGACAGACATTGGCTTGCAGCAGCCGAGGCAGCAGCGAGAGTTCAGAGAGGAGCCACGGGATGATTAAGGGGAAATAGAGGATTGATTTAGGAGGAAAGATTAAAGGAGCTAAATCCGTGGCGCTTGGCTCAGCGGTGACTAAGCGTGGACAGGATAATAGCTTACAAATGTGTGAAAGGTGTAAATACCAAACGGGGTGGGGGGGAGGGGAGGCAGCTCGGCGGGTCACGGGAGCGGGGACGCGGGCTGGGCAGCCCTCGAGAGGGCTGGGTACCGCTGGGCGACCACCCCGCACGGCTGGTCCCT
This sequence comes from Rhinolophus hipposideros, assembly GCF_964194185.1. Classification (NCBI taxonomy): domain Eukaryota; kingdom Metazoa; phylum Chordata; class Mammalia; order Chiroptera; family Rhinolophidae; genus Rhinolophus; species Rhinolophus hipposideros. Next base: position 85,394,564 of record NC_138052.1, read on the forward strand.
CTCCAGTGGTGGGGCGGAGGGAAACGGGGTGTCGGGGAGCCCCAGTTTCCAAGCAGGGGTTCTGTTTCTGGGGGGCAGCTTCGCTGTCCTGGTTCTGCCCTCCAAGTGCGACTCCCGCCCCGCTGGGGACCTGAGGTCGTGCGTTCAAATCCCACCCGAGTCCCTCTCCGCCCCTTCGCCACCAAGCCTTTCTCGCTGTTCCAGGGCCCGCCAGTCGGCCCGGGTTCTGCAGCTCTCACTGGACCCCCGCCCTGCCGTCCAGGCTCGCGCCCCCTCGCCCCTCCCTGGCCGGGCGGGCGGCGGTGGCTCCCTGCGCGGTGGAAGCCTCTGGCGCCGCTGTGTGCGGAGGTCACTTTGTCGAGGAGAGGGGAGCCGGGGGAATGCAAATGAGGCAAACCCAGGGAGAAGAGCGGAGGAGCCCGGAGGAGACGGGAGGGAGGGCGCTCGGGCACGGTGATGGATGCCTGCCCCGCGGGAGGAAGGAGGGGGTGGCGGGGAGCCGGGTGCCGGTGGGCCGGGCCTGGACGTGCGCGGGGCCGGGGGGGGAGGGGCGATGGGGCCGGGGGGGGGGGGCGATGGGGCCGGGAGCGGCGTACAACCGCCCACCCACCCACCGCCACCTTCTAATTCTTGGCTCCTGAATTCTCGCCCGGCAGTGGGTGTGTGTGCTCCACTGTGTAAGCAAAACTCTTAACGCACAACTTTGCATCGCGCGGTGGGAATGTCAGGAAAGGACTTCGTTACATATTAAAAGTATTACCGCCTGGAAAATTGACTTTCTAGGGTTTAAGGCCTACGCGGTAGTTACCTCGGAATAGGTTTGGCGGTTTACTTGCGTTTTGGAGGCCCTGCACTCTCCTCTCCGGTGGAAACGCGGCGCTGGCTTGAAATCACTGCGTTCTTCCGCGGCCCCAAGCTCTCCCTGGCTCCCAGCTCCAGCTGGGCCTCAGCCCAGAGCCGCGCGGCCTGGACCCAACGCGGTCCTGCTTCTCTTCCACCACCCCTCACATATTTACAGTTGAACAAACCCTGTGTCTTTTCCTCCTAGACCCACAGCACTTCTACTTCGGGGGAGGAAGTCTCCCTGAAAAGCACTTGGGTGGCTGTGGGGGTGGGGGTTGGGAGGCGCTGTTGACCACGTGGTAGGGAAGGGGGCCAGGCCTGCTTGGGGAGTGGGTATTCTACCTCTGTCTGACTGTGGCATGGTCTGATGCCCTTCCTGCGGGGTGATTAGGCTTGCTCTGGGAAGCTTTACCCCCCTACCCAATTGAACCCCTGCTCCACTGCCAGAGGACTTGCACTGGTCTCCTCATCATAGCACCAATCACAACTGGTTATGATCTGCCTATACCTGTGACTGCTGGTTTTGTGCAACACTGCTGTGTACCGGCTCAGAGTGTAGGTGCTCAACAATCACTTTTTGAATGAATGTCTGCAGCTAGACACAAACTGCTTCAGGGCAGAGACCGTCTATTTTGTTTTCTGAATCATCCTTAGCACCAAGCACAGTACCCGACACACGGTACCGGCTCCAGGGATAGTGTTGGCCAAATAAGTGCTGTTTGAACACCCGCCATTTCTTGAGCACCTACTGTTTGTCAATGCGGTACCAGATGTGTCTGTCTGATCACACACTGGCTGTGAGCACAGACTTCAAGGCCAGACTGCCTGGTCTTATGGGACTGCTCTGCTGTCTTACGGCAGGCTCCTTGCCTTCTCTGGGTCACCTATCTTGTGTGTAAAATGGAGATGATAAGAAACCGCCAGTTTAGGGTTTTTGTGAGGATTAAGGAATTAATTTATGTAAAGCGCTTAGGACTGTGCTTGGCACAGAGTAAGCACTAAAATGGTAGCTATAGCTCTTATTTACGTACATTGCCTCTTTTCTCATAACACCTTTGAAGGGTGCCTATTATTATTATTTTTTAAATAAATTTTATTGGGGAATATTGGGGGACAGTGTGTTTCTCTAGGGCCCGTCAGCTCCAAGTCGTTGTCCTTCAATCTAGTTGTGGAGGGCGCAGCTCAGCTCCAAGTCCAGTCGCCATTTTCAATCTTAGTTGTAGGGGGCGCAGCCCACCATCCCATGCGGGAATTGAACCAGCACCCTATTGTTCAGAGCTCCTGCTCTAACTAACTGAGCCATCCAGCTGCCTAAAGGTGCCTATTATTATTCTCATTTCACAGATGAGAAATGGGGGATCCGAAAGGTTAAATGACAGAGTCCAAATCCCACAGACAGTAAGGGCAGGGCGCAGACGTGAACCACATTGAGCTTCTGGCCTGTGCCCTCCATGCTGCTTCTCATCTGGTGGGAGAGCCCTATCTGAGAGCCTGGGGGTTTCAATGTGGCATAGCTCCAACCTTTCTGAAGTGCTGTCACTGTTTCTCCCAAGTGCAAGAGGCCCTGTGACAATGGGCCCAGTTGGGAATCCAAGATCAAAACCGCTGCCTAATCTTGGCAGGAAGCTCTATTCCCCAAAAGGGCTCCCCACTTTCTTGAGTACCTACTAGGCATCACTCTGAACGGAGCTCTAATCCTCATGACTAACCTTAGGAGGAGGAATCCCCCTTCCCCTAGGCTCAGAGAAGTTAAATCATGTACCCAGGGTTGTTAGTCCACCGTTGGTGCAGAGACAGGATTTGAACTCTATTCTGTCAGGCTCCAATATATGTGCCCCTTCCCCATGTTAGGAAGCTTACGTGGATCTATTTCCGGCATCGCAGCCACTGGTTGAGCTCTGCCCGGCTTGGTTCTTATTGGTCTCTACAGCACTCTTATTACTAATATTAAGGCCTCATGTATATGATTCCACTTTGCAAATGTCTTCCATATACTTTGTCCCCTTTGAGACTTACAACCACCCTGTGAAATAAGTCAGGCAGGAATTTCTGTCCCCACTTGACAGAGGAGGAAACTGAGGTCCAGAGAAGTCAATAAATCACCTCACTAAGCAAAGTTACACAGGCTATCAGTGGTGCAGCTGGATTGGGACCAGGGTCTCTCGACTTGGGGGTGGGGAGGGTAACTAAGGGTAGTGGAAAATGCTGGGGCTGTTGGAGGGGGCTGGGTTCTCATTCTGAATTTGCCCCCTTTTACTGTATGCCTTTGGATATGCACTTGTCATTTCCAGGCTTGTGTTTGGCCTTTGTACAGTGAGGGTTCAGACTGAGTGACTTCCAGGTTTCTACAGCACAGACACCCCAGGCTTTTTGGGTTGGTGCCATCTTCCTTCCTCTGACCCTGGTGAGGATAGAAAAGGAGGAGGCTTTGAATTTAGACATTTGACCCAGCCCTGAGTAAAGCTGGGCCGGGAGCTGTGTGACCCCGGGCTGCTAGTCATAGTCCAGGGTATATGAAGATGTACTTCCTTCCACTGGCCCACTGTGGACTCCATAGCACTGCAGGGGTAAGGGGAATTGATCCCAGGGACCTAAGTGAGAGGCGTGGGACTGGACCGCAGCAGCAGGGAGGGCTGATGGAATTTGAGGGGATGAAGTCGCCATGGAAAAGTGGGGGGGAGGTGCCAGGGCCTTGGCAGAGGCAGGGTGCCCAGAAGGCAGTGGAGATAAAGCCCAGGCTGCAGATTAGCCCTGGGATTAGCCCAGCCTTCGCTGCTTCTGGTTGCTCCTTATCTCCTGGAGGCCAGGCCCTCTCCCTCGAAGCTCTGAGCCCTGGACCTGCTAATTGCCTGTTAACCCTGTGGGCTCCATGACTGCAGGGAGGATGAGGGGCTGGGGAAGGGTGGGGTCCAATGCAAGCAAGCCAGCCAAATGGGAGCTGTGAATAGATGGAACTCAAGGGACTGAGAAAAGCCACCATTCAGATCTTTCTCAACCCCTGATCCTTATCTGGGGCAGACCTGGAGGGGGTGGAGGGAGAAGGTGGGTAGGGCACCAGGGGAGGAGTTCCTGGCTGGCGGGGGTTGGCCTCAGGCCCAGGGAAAATTCTAGGAGGAAGACAAAAGACAGACACTGGACAGCTAGACTAAGGGATAGACAGAGAGAAAAGCAAACAGGATGGAGATGCAGATAGCAAAGGAACGGAGAAGCTGGGAGGGCAGCCAGGCCAATGGGAGGGAAAGGCATAGGCCCGGGGGATGGACAAGGAGACGGAGGGCAAGGGACAGAGAAATAGGCCAAGTGGATAATTGATCAGATGCCCAGGACAGACAGGCCTGGAGGATAGAGAGGGACTTGAGAGATAGTCTGAGATCAGAGGACAGAGGCTAGGAAGACACACGAACCCAGGGCAGGTGCAGGCTAACATTAACGGGGGACAGGCAGAGGCTGGCCAGAAGGACAGTGGTGGAGGGGTTCAAGGGTCTGCATGCAGTGCAGACAGATTCTCATCAAGAAGCTGTCTACCCTAGGTCCAGAAGGACTCTGGGAGGCCATGGGCTCAGCCTAAGGCCAGGGTCGTGGACCTGGGAGCTCAGGCAGAGAGCAAGGGAGGGCTTAGAGGAGGGAGGGCCAGACTAAAGGAGGAGGTGGGGTCTGAGATGGGGACAGGGTCCTGAGGCTGAGGGCGGGTCGTGGGTGATCTGGAGAGTGCAAAAATGCAACCCATTGGGGTAAATCCCGATCTGGAACCTGTCCCTTTCTGTAGCTGAGCCCTGGACTGTCAACTCCCGTACACACACCTTCCTTCCAGACCAGTCCAGCGGGAGAGAGCAGTGGACAGCCAGTGGGACCTGGTGGCTGAGAAGCCGTGCCGTCTCCATGGAAGAGGCTGTGGGCTGTGCTGCCACACGAGTTCTGCCACTTAGGAGCTGGCGGCTCCACCCACCACTGCCTGCCTGACCCAGGGATCATCTCCATCTCCTGAGCAACGCTCTGCTCTCCCCAGCAGTTGGGCCTGACTGGGGCTGTGCAGGTGGCCTGGTCCTGCCAGCCTGGCCTGTCCATTCTCTGCAGAGTATATCCATCAGACCCAGAGTCCTTCTACTCATCTCCTTTTGTCATCCCCAACTCTGCATAGCCATCTCAAGGCGGGGGTGCCAGATAACCACTGTCCTCCAAAGCCATGGGAGCCAAAGCCTTCCCCATTGACTTTGCCTTGCACAGGGCTGGGCTCAGTGTCATGCAGCATGTGTCTGTGTGTCCATGGGGGAGGTATCAGGTAGGGAGGTTGTCCCAATCCCACTCAGGGTCAGGAATCTGCACTAGTCATTTATTCACTGCATGCCCACCAGGTGTTTTATAAGCACCCACTATGTTTTGACATCAGGCTCAGTTCTGCTTGAACCTCAGCTGTCATTTACTTGCTGTGTGTCCTTAGCCAAGTCACTTTCCCTCTCTGAGCTTCCTCATCATTGAATGGGGGCAACAATACTTACTTCACATGGTTGTCTTAGAGGCTCAAAGGAGAAAATAGATTGAAGACACCTAGCATAGGACCTGCTACAAATGGGGATGTTTTATAGTGTTCACCTTTGTACTCTTTCCTTCCACCTCATGCCTCCTTCTGCAAATTGCACTGGGGCCTGGGGATGCCAAGATGGTAGAACAGGGCTCCTGGCCTCAGGATGAGGCTGAGCAGTAGATAGACTGTGAGTTGCTGGCAGTCAGGGCTCTGCTGAGTGGTGCTGCATGCTGGGGGACATGAGTGAGCAGTTCACTACTTGGGTCCCCCACGCAGCCCATGTGTTGTTTAGCCTCTCAACTGGAGCGTAAGCTCAGAACTGGCTGCATCAGCAAAAGCTGATTCCAACATCTTCTTGGCCCGAAACAGGAAGGGGGTGGGTGCTTTGAGATTTGGGGCACATACTTACATATTCCTTCCATCTGCCTTTCCCACACCAGTGGGGACCCAGGAATCTTGCATCCAGCCCCCTTCAGGGTTTCTCTCCTTCCGGCGACATGTTGGGAGAGCGCAGGTCTAGACTCAGGCTGTCTGTCTTGCTGGATTCTTCCCCCTTCATCAAGGGCCTTTCTACTCAAAGTGCAGTCTGAGGACCAGCAGGTGGTTTGAAATGTGGAATCTCAGTCCTGCCCCCACCCCAACACGTTTATACAATCGGAGGTTGCATTTTATTAAGATTCCCCTGGTGCTTTGTGTGCATATTGAAGTTTGAGAAGCACTGATCTTGGAGACATTGGCAGAGAAGCCCACCCATCTGAGCCTCAGTTTCCTTATCTGTAGGATTTAGGGTGGTTGTGAGGATGCCATTGGAAAGAGCATGGTGAGCATTTAGCCTAGTGCCTGGGACAGAGGGAGTGCTCTGTGACTGTCAGTGTCGCCCACTCTTGACCCACAGATGGACACACAGCAGGGAGTTGGCCAGGGGTGATACAGACAGGATCAGGACTCAAATCCAGAAGGTGGTTAGGGTGCAGAAGGAGGAGGGGAGGCGCAGGTGAGGAATTGAAAGGCAGCAAATATGGAGTGAGGAAGATATCGATAGGAGTGGAGGGGAAAGAAAGGAGGGAGAGCAGACAAGGTGATGGGTGTCTGATCACACTCCTGTTTCATTTCAGCTGAATGGGGCTGAAACAGGAGCTGGGGCTTGGGGTGGGGGGAAGGGGTCAGGCACCTACTAGGAATAGGTTGTGTATTGCCTCTACATGAGTTCCACCTCTCCCATTGATTAGCTGTGTGATCTTGAGCAAGTCATAACACCTCTCTGAGCTCTGGTTTTCCTGTCTGCAATCATCTGGCTAATTCAACCTACCTGATACCAGGGTGGCTGAGTGGATGAAATGAGATAGCAGTGGATGTTGCCATGTTTTATAAACGGCATGGTGCTTGTTTTTGTTTTAGGGATCTGCACAACAGATCTGAGAGTATTTGGGTTAAAGAGGAACTGTAAGAGAGGGGAGGACCCACAGGGCAATTAACCTACGGAGGATGGGCGATTTAACCTTGCCCCACAAGGGCGCCCCCAGCCCCCCAGTTCTTAGAACTTCTCATTCCCACTGCCCTCAACCCAGCCCCTCTCTCTTCTACACCCTCTCTCTGAATCGAGGCATTTAGAATATCTTTTCCCCAACATTCCTCATGCCTTTTCTCCCAGCTTTTACCCGTGTGAAAATGTTCCCAAGAAGAGGGAAGGGGGAGTTGAGAGAGAGTGATTGAGTGCGCCGACCCCTTGCCCCCAGGGAAGGTGCTGCTGTGATGGGTTTGACCCCGGGGCTGGTCTCTGTGGGGTGAACCTGGCTGAGGGGAAACTTGCCTCCGCCTCTCCCTCAGCCTCCTCCCCACCCCAGCTGCTGCAAATCCCCACCGCAGCTGTCCCCTCCCGGGTGCAGTCCCGACTTCCATTCCCGGGGCGCCAGCGCCATCTGGTGTCCATGCCGGAGAACTCTCCGCAGAGGAGAAAGGAGATGGGCTTCGTTCAGTGCTGCAGTAACTGCTTATTAAAGCGTTCTTTGCGCTCGCCGGGCACTCGGCCAGGTGCTGGCGACACCAGACAGGCTCCTTGCTCCTGTGCAGCATAAACTCTATCGAGGGAGAGAGGTGAACATTGAACAAGCAGACAAATAGATAAACAAGATCACCTCAGGTGTTGATAAGTACTTTGAGCAAACCAACACGTTGATGGGTTGGTTCTATCAACACGTGTGGTGTGTGAGTGTGATTCTGAATAAGGGACACTTAACCCGAGGCTTAAAAGATGAACAGCTGGCCGTGCCACGATTGGGGGTGGGCATTCCAGGAGAGGGAACTGCATGAACAAAAGTCTGAGGAAGGAAGGTATGCCATGTGTTTAAATTTGTCAGACATCTGAGGGTGGAGTGGCAGGAGAGCGAGGCAAGGGCCACATCATGTGGAGACTTGCAGGCTAGGGAAGGGGTGTGGCTTTCTTCCGCAGGAAATGGAAGGCCATTGTGGGGCTTAAAACCTGCAGGTGACTTGATTGGATCTGTATATTTTAGAAGGAGCACTCTGGCTTCTGTATGAATGGCCTGGAGGGAGAGGCAAGAATGGACTGAAGGGAGACCAGTTAGGAGCCCACTGCCAAGGCCAAAGTGGGACGAGAAAAGGGGGGACACGACATGGAAGGAGAGTGGATGGATTCTACATAGATTTTCAGTAGAATTGCCCGGGACAGCTGCTGGATTGGATGTGGGGGATGAGGAAGAAGGACTTCAGGAATTCTGACTTGAGAAACTTGGTAGATAGTGGGGCCCTTTACTCAGAGGAGGAAAATGGTGGGGGACAGGATTTGGGAAGATGTCAAGAGTTCTGCTATTGATTTGTTAAGCTGGAGATGCCTTTTAATCATCTAAGGGAGATGTCAGCCTAAAAGATGGAGTTCAGGTGAGAGCTCTGGGCTGTATACTGATTGCTGGGATATGGGACAGGGCTGCCCAGGCAGATCTAGCCAGGGAGGACCGGGAACCCTAAGCCCGAGGAGTTGTCTTAGCCCCTCCTTTCATGGCCCCTCCTCTTCTCTCTCACCCCCAGGTCTATACTCGCTATGGGAAGTGTTATACCTTCAACGCAGATCCGCAGAGCTCCCTCCCCAGCCGGGCAGGGGGCATGGGCAGCGGCCTGGAGATCATGCTGGACATCCAGCAGGAGGAGTACCTGCCCATCTGGCGAGAGACGAGTATGCAAGCAGGAAAGGGGCCGGGCTGCCTTGGGGACTCCAGCCGGGGCCATCTGCCTGGAATGGCTTTCCAAGGGTCTCCATCCCCACTGTGCAGATGAGACGTCGTTCGAGGCTGGTATTCGGGTGCAGATCCACAGCCAAGAGGAGCCCCCCTACATCCATCAGCTGGGCTTCGGCGTGTCCCCAGGCTTCCAGACCTTCGTGTCCTGCCAGGAACAGCGGGTGAACACCTTCAGCTGGGCGCTGGGTTGGGCATGGGGATGGGCCTTTGGGCTCAGAGGGGATGCTGACCAGACCGGCCTCTGAAGCTCACAGCCTGCCTGTCCACCCGTGGAGTTTCCTGGGGCTGTGGGCACTGGAGGAATGGGTGGCACTCCTGGGCATGACACCATCATGCCCACCTCTGCAGCTGACCTATCTGCCCCAGCCCTGGGGTAACTGCCGGGCGGAGAGCGGCCTCAGGGAGCCTGAACTTCAGGGCTACTCGGCCTACAGTGTGTCTGCCTGCCGGCTGCGCTGTGAAAAGGAGGCCGTGCTTCAGCGCTGCCACTGTCGGATGGTGCACATGCCAGGTGGGCGCCCCACCCCCACCAACCCTCCATGCTGCCCTGCCAGGCTCCAGAACTTCCAGGGTCATAGCACTGCTCATATGCACGGAAGGTGCATGTATACAACACCTGTGCCTATACCAATTGAATGTACATGTGTTTGTGTGGGACTTATGCCTGTTTTCACATGTGCACATGGAACGCACACATGCATGCTAAATTGCATCTATGCATACACGTGCTCACGTACTCTGTACCTGTGGACTTGTGGGGGTTGTGTGCCTGTGCTTGAACACATGCATACAAGTATGTGTGCCTACGTGCGTGCCTGCAGGTGTGCATGAGCATATATACAACTCAGGGCTGCACAGGTGTACAAACATGCACATTTTGGGCATGTGTGTGCATGTACATGGGTGCCCACATTTGGGGATGTGGTGAGGTGGAGGGGATGGAACCATAGACTCCAGGAATATTCTTCTCTCCTTTCAGGCAACGAGACCATCTGCCCACCAAATATCTACATTGAATGTGCGGACCACACACTGGGTGCGTGCTGCCTTCTCCCTTCCCTGCCTCTCCATCACCCTCTTCTTCATCTCCCTGTCTACCTTTCTCCTCACTTCCTCGGTTCTTCTCCTCCCCGTCTCTCCCTGGGGGAGGGGTTCTTCCTGGGGGTTGAACCTTACCCCATACCTCCAGGGGTCTGAGGACCTTTGCAGGTGTGGACACTTGGGTAAGTGGAGGAAGCAGGGTGGGGGTGTTGCAGAGAACCCAGGCTTCTTGTCTTGGTTCTGCAAATGAGCTTGTCTCTGCTGGGAAGTGAAATGACTCCTTTCTTGCTGTGAGGAAAAACACATTGCTGGCTATCAGTGTGGGTAAGGCAAACCCCAATCTGCCCATCGGTCTCGCCTGACCTGCACTTCATTCATTCATTCATTCATTCATTCATTCATTCATTCATTCTACAGATGATTACAGCCTGCCCTGGTGCTGGAGGTGAGCTGGGTACAAGAGCCCTGCTCTCGCAGAGCTCACTGCGTGGCAGGGCTGTGGACAGGCACTATGAGGCACTGTGTTAGTCCTTGGGTAGAGAACCTCAGGGATCCTACAAGGCCCCAGGGAGGGGTGTGCAGCCCTATCTGGGAAGGCAGGGAGGATTCCTAGAGGATGTGACAGATTAGCTGAGACTCGAAGGGTGCGTAAGAGTCACCCAGGTGAAAAGGGGGACATGTTCTAGGTAGTGGGAACAGCACATGCTAAAAACCTTGTGGCCAGAAAGAGCGGGTGTGTGGGGCACTGAATGATCGATCAGTTGTGGCTGGAAGTCAGAGAACAGAGAAGGGGGAGGGGAAGAGTAGAAGAGGCTCTGGGAAGCCAACAAAGGCTTAAGGCCAGGTAAGAATGCTGTCTGGTTTTAGGAAGATGACTCTGATTAGATGTGGAGAATAGATAGGTAGGGATGGACAATAGAACCAGGGTGACTGGTCAGAAGAACATTGTAGTGACCCAGACATGAGGCCGTGGAGGGGAGAGAAGTGATGGGTTTGAGATGCTGAGATAGTAGCTCCCATCAAGACCTTCCCTGCCCCACGTACCCACCGCGTCAATCAAAGGGTGATTGAAGAGTGTTTCGTGAAGGAACAGAAGTGTGAGCAGGGATAAGTGAACCATAAGAGATGGTGAGACTCCACAGAACCAGCCACACCAGGGAGCCTCTCCTTCCCCAGGCCTGGAGGATAAAAGAAGGGAGCGCTACTGGAACCCAGAGAGAGAGCTGTGGCTGTCCGAGAAGGCTGACGGAGAGGAGCTGTGGGCACAAGAGGAGGAATGCAGCCTTTGCCAACTATAGCCTGGCAGTGAGGAAGCCAGGGAAAGAAATACCCTAGTATCTCTCCCCTCCATGCCTCTGACCCTGCTGGGGCCTTCCATTGGCCAAACCCAACCCAAAGCCAGACAGCAAAGGAGTCTAGGTGATACACTTGGCAGGGCTCAGCCTCTAGGGCTCAGAGGAAGGCTGAGGAGAATGGAGAGTGGATCTGAAGGGGCGAACAGAGAAAACCCAGCATACTGAGCACACACATCCTGTTCATCCATTTATTCTTCTGTTTGTCCGTCTGTCCATCCAACCATCCATCCATCCATCCATCCATGCACCCACCCACCCACCCATTCATCCCAGTATCCTCTCCAAGTCCCTTGTGTGTCTGAGGCCTCATGTGGTTGATTAGCTTGGTGGATGGGCTGTGCCCTCCCTCTGAGCCATGAAGACCTCCCTGCCCCAGGGGCTGGGGGACAGAGGGACAAGCCTGTGGGAGGGTGGTGGGGGGTGGTTCTGCCTTCACCTGCTTTCTTGGGTAAATTGAAGCTGATCCAGGAAGAGACCCCCAGCCAGCCTCCTCTAGGCAGTGCCAGGGCTGGTCAGTAAAAGCTCTACGTGTGGATGTGGCTACCTCAGGACAGCTCCTCTGCCTCCTCATTGCAGCTGGTGGGCCTCTGGGCCACCCCCCCCCCCCACTGCAGTTGGTGCCTCTGTGTTGCAGACTCCTTGGGTGGGGGCTCTGAGGGCCCGTGTTTCTGCCCTAACCCCTGCAACCTGACCCGCTACGGGAAAGAAATCTCCATGGTCAGGATCCCCAACAGAGGCTCAGCCCGGTACCTGGCCAGGAAGTACAACCGCAATGAGACCTACATACGGTATGTGTGTGCGTGTGTGTGTGCGTGTGCGTGTGTGCGCGCGCGGTGAAGGCCACCCTCCACAGGCCTGGTGCATGGCGGAGATGGGGAGCATTTTTGTTAATCATGAGTCTTCTGCCAGGAATGCCTTTCATAAACCTTTTCTAACCCATCTTCCAAGTTACATCCTGTGTCTCCACCTCCAGGGAAGCCCTGGTTGGTCCAAATGCCTTTCATCTGAGCCCCCATGGCTCCCTGTACATATCTCCGTCAGTGCATGTACCCATTGTTTTAGAACTCTCTGTCTACATGTCTTTCTCCCCGAGCAACCTGGGAGCTGTTAAATGCATGTGGTGTGAAAGCTGTGCTGAGGGAGAGGAACTGGAAGGGCTTGGAGAGAAATAAGGCGGCCTGCAGCCAATCTACAAATGCTGAGCGTCCTCTGGGCGCCAGGCCCAGGGCTGGGTCCTGTGGGGACAGGAATGATTATGACCCAAAGCCTACAATGTGTGGATGAACCCACGTGTGATGTGTGGCACTGCTTCTCAGGCCCCAGGAGAGATGAATGCGCATGGGGTAGGGGAAGCAGGGTAGGTGTGAGCTGGGCCTCTGAGGATCCCAGATTTGGGTCTGTGAGAGGAGGAGAGAGGAGGAGAACCCCAGTCAGAGAACTGTGCAATGATGTGGAGACCAGCCTGTGTAGCAGGGGGACGAGAAGCAGATAAGAAGGCCCCGTGCAACATATCATGGGCAGTCTTGGAAGTCAGGAAGAGGAATTTTGGAGAGGACTTCGGGCAATAGGGATCCACTGAAAGTTCTAGAGAGGCATGGGGTGAGGCAACATGAACTCTATTTGCTGCGTTAGAGAAGGCAGGGGGGAATCCTGCAGGCCCAGGCAGTTTTGCTCTCCAGGGCCCTTGGCTAAACCTAGAGTGTGAAACTAGCATGCATCTGTGGCTGCCTTCCCTCACAGGCTTTGGGATTCTGAGGGTAGTTACCAGCTTCCTGGCACTGGGGGTCTCAGAGTAGGATCTGCTGGACCTGGGATGTCCCTGCAAACCGCCTCCGTCGGTCCCCATAGACGCCCTGCTCTCTGTCTCCACAGGGAGAACTTCCTGGTCCTAGACGTCTTTTTCGAAGCCCTGACCTCTGAGGCCATGCAGCAGCGAGCAGCCTACGGCCTGTCAGCTCTGCTGGGTGAGATCTGGCCCAGATTCCATGGGGTGGGTCAGTGCAGCCTGCTCCCTCTGACTCTGCTCTTCTGCTCTGTAGGGGACCTCGGGGGACAAATGGGCCTATTCATTGGGGCCAGTATCCTCACACTGCTGGAAATCCTTGACTACATCTATGAGGCAAGGAATGGGGGCCTGGCGGGGGCCACCCAGACAGCGAGTGGGCGATGGGAGGAGGGGCTCTGGGAAGAGCAGAGGGGCAGCGCAGGCTTCCTGGTGAGGCTGGTCAGGCTGGGAAGTCAAGCTCTGCATTCTTTGCCAGGGTCCCCTGACTGGCTAAAGGAGTCAGGAGAAGGGGATGGGTGGAGGATCAGGGAGTCTAGTGCGAATGTGTTGGGCAGCAAGTTCTCTACCAAGTTTCCTGAGCTTGCTGCTATCCCTGGACCCCTAGGTGTCCTGGGACCGACTGAAGCGGGTGTGGCGTCGTCCCAAGACCCCTCTGCGGACCTCCACAGGGGGCATCTCCACTTTGGGGCTGCAGGAGCTAAAGGACCAGGTAAGGACGAGCCCTACACAATACGCATCCAGCACCTTCTCCCAGGCCTGAATACCTGCCATGATTTCTGTACCAGCCTATGGGAGGGGTTCCAGGGCTCCCTTGGAGCCTCTGCACCAGGGAATAAGGCTGGTTGTATGAGGCTTGGGGGCATGGCTTGAACTCTCCCTCTTTACCTTTCAGAGTCCCTGCCGAAGCCGAGGCCGGGCTGAAGGTGGGGGAGCCAGCAGCCTGCTCCCCAACCACCACCACCCGCATGGCCCCCCAGGAGGCCTCTTTGAGGACTTTGCTTGCTAAGATGATGCTGCCTCTGAAAGGACCCAGGAGTCTGGGACCCCTCCTTGAATCCCCAACGTAGTATCCTCCTGCTTCTGGGACAGAATGCTGGGGAAGGGGCAGCCCAAGGCTAAGGGCCAGGGTGGTGGTGCTCACCGGATGTACTCAGTTCCTGTTCTCACCAACGCTGGCACCAGCTGCTTTCTTTCCATGGTTCTTCTTGTTCACGCCCCCCACCTCAAGGCTGGTGCCCAGCGAGGGCTGGAGAGCAGGCCATGGGCCCTGGTGGAGGGGACAAGAGGGGAGATGAGAGGGAGGTGGAGGAAGTGGCCCACCCCGGTAGGGGTGAAACCCTCTGTACATTTGTATATACTTAGGGAGGACAGCGTGGGGGTGGGGCTATGGGGGGGCGGGTGATTCAGGGGCAGCCAGGGTCCCAGCTCTAGAGTGTCAATAGGAGAGGGTGGGCCCCCGGGAGTCAGGACTACTGGTCTGCTCCCATTTCCTACTCCTCTCCAGGCCCAGCTCCCCTTTTGGCAGGGGGAGCAGGTGGCCCAGCAGGCCTGGCCCAGCTCCCAATTCCCCCTGCCCCACCCCGACCTCAAGTCCCCCCCGCAGGGAGCAGGCAGACCTTTCAGACCCTGGTTGAGCTTGGGGGTGAGGAAGGAAGCCTTCTCAGGCCTCTTTGCCTCTGGTTTGGTTTTAAAAAGTGCTGATGAAATTAGGAATAAAGCGGCATAAATAATTATGTGTGTCTGTGTGACCGAGCTAGGAGATGGAGCAGGGCTAGGCACACGCACAGCGTGGTCGCCGGGAGAAGGGAATCCAGGCCCCGCCAGGGCAGGGAGCCTCCATCCTCACCACCAGCCCTCCCAGCCCCCATGCCTGCCTTCCAAAAACTCAGAATCACCAGTCCACACTCAGCCAGTTTATTAAAGGCAGGGATCCTCACCAGGGGTCTAGAAGGGAGAAGTTGGGAGACACCCCATCCTCCTCTCTTAGCTCCCCTCTTCCCCCACAACTCATCTACAGCCCAGCCCCCAGGACTCGGACCCCTGAGGCAGGGCTGGCGTCAGGCAGAGTGTACTGCATAAATACTGAGGCCATAGCTTGAATCAGCAGCGTCAGGGGGCAAGGAGACTGGGTTTGGGGCAGAAAGAGGTGGCTCCGAGGGCCCCTTCCCCAGGGCTTGTCCTAAGCCTGAGGACCCACAAAGCCAGAGAGAGGGGGCCAGTGGGCTGCCCTGGGGTCTGAGGCTGTGGCCAGCCCTGTCCAGAGAGGCTGGCAGGTGGCTCTAGGTGGTTGGGGGAGAAGTGCCACTAGGCCAGGGTTCAGGGCTGCCTGGTGGGGTTAGGTGCTGTTGCCTTGCTCCTGCTCAAAGAGCAGCATGGCGAGCTGGGTGCGGGAGCCCAGGCCCTCGAGCGTGCTCTGGCGACAGCGATGGTACAAGTCCTCGCTGAGCCGCGCGCTGCACGTCTGGGCCCGGTAGCGCTGCAGCAGCGCTGGCTCCACTGCCCGCAGCACATGCAGGCCAGAGAAGCGCAGGAAGAGCTCATACACATCCATGCTCTCCAGGAGCTCCTCCTCCTGCTCCAAGGCAGCTGCCAGCCGCCCACGGGCTGCCACATAGTCGGAGTTGTAGAAGCAGGCCTCACTGGCTGCCTGGCGATCAAAGCGGCCCGTGTCTCGGCCCAGCTCCGGGGGCCCTGGGCCCTGTGGTGGGGCCACGGCCGGGTGGAAAGCCTGGAAGTGCATGGGAAAGAAGGCCTGCCAGCCAGAGATGGCATGCATGCGGCAGCGGTTCAGGAAGTCCGGCGTGAGCACTGTGTCTGGCCCAGCCAGCAGGAACAGTGTGTCCAGCGGGTGCTTCTTGGAGAGCAGATCCATGAGGCGCAGTGGGGAGGGGGCAGCTGTCTGCACACTGAGCCAGGGCACCCGGGCACCAGGGAAACGCTGCTCCAGCTCTGCCACGTGGGCCTTGACAGGTGCAAAGACATCTGCGTGGGCTGCCCGCTGGGCCTGTCGTGGCTCATACAGTAGCAGCAGGGTCAGGGCTACTGCAGTATCACCAGGCTCCAGCGCTGCGGAGGCGAAGGCCTCCAGGAAGCCAGGGGCCAGGTCACGCTCAGTCGCAGCCAGAGGAAGTAACACGGTGAGACGCGAGGCCTCGGTGACATAGGGCACAGGCAAGATCTCCACGCGGCTCAGTGGCCGTAGCAGCTGCACCCGGCGGGTGAGGGGCCAGCGGCCGCCCTGGGGGGTCAGTGCCTCCAGCTGCAGGTCCAGCGTGTACTCCATACCCCGGGCAGGATCAAAGCGTCGGTAGCCATTAACCAGCTGCTGCTTCTGGAGCCGCAGGGCCGGGTGGTAGCGGCGGTTGAGCTCTTCCAAGGCTGCCCCCAGAATGTCAGCGACGTCAGCCCGGTCAGCCCCACGCAGCGGGCAGCGGGGAGAGCCATCAGCACAGGAGAAAGCATGCTGCTCAGTGAAATAGTCCCAGCGTAGCACCTCAAAGCGGGAAGCCGGACGAGATGGTGCTGGAATGCCTATGGGCCAGGAGGCTGCACGCTCCCCATCCGCGGCCAGGCGGCTAGTGTTCTGGATCTCCCACTGCGGTGGAGAAACAGACTATGAGCCGCATAGACCCCAGAGGCCAGCACTCAGCTGGAGGACTGGGCAGGCAGCAGGTGCCACTCACGTGGGTCCCCAGTCCCCTGCCAACCTCTGCCCTCCTAGGGCCTCCCACCTAGCATTCCCACAGATGGAGGGAGCCTGAGAGTTAAAATAGGGGTTTCGGGGGAGGGGCTCCTCAGAAAAGAGAGAAACAAACAAGGACTGGTGTGTTCTGATTCTAGTGCTCATTTGTTATCTCCCTGGGCTAAGACCTCTCAGGACCTGCCCCCCCCCTCCCATTCCCTGGCTCATACCTGCAACTCCTGGATCTCCTGGTATGTGCGTTCCAGCTCAGCTCGGGCAAAAGCCTTGTGCAACTGGTACATATGCACAGGGTCACGCACAGGGTGGGCTGTCAGGGCACTGCGGAAACGAGGGTCCCTCTCCTGCACGGGCTCCCCAGGGCTCAGCTCCAGATAGCTGTAGTGTACTGCCTGCAGTGAGAAAGAGAAGGGGTCCACACGGGGAGAATGATGGGACAGCCTCCCCACCTCGCCTCACAGTGTATGTCTCATCTCCCCATCTTACGACCTGCTGTGGACTTGGAGTCAGAATGATGTGGGTTTAGGTACCTTGACTAGCTGCGAGCTTGTGTGACCTTTGGGCAAGCCTCTGCTAGCTCATCTATGAAATGGGCATGCATCCTATCTCAGAGCTGTCTGGATGCTCAAATAAAATAATGGCAAACACCTACTATGTGCAAGGTTCCCTTATATTTTCTAATCCTTATAACAACCGTTAGCAATAATTATTCCCATTGGTATGGATGAAGATACGGAAGCTCAGGAAATTACTCAGTAATTTACCCAAGGTCACAGGGATAGAAAAGGACAGAACTGTCGTGGAAACCCAGGCCTATATCGCCAACCACCCCTTTGCCTCTCAGGGGAAGTGCACAAGCTCAGTAGGCGGCACCCGTGGGCAGCTTATTTTCCCACCTCGTGGTCGCCTGTGCAGCCCACCCCGGTGGCATCCAGGATGCAGCGTCCCAGCCACTCATCCGGACGCGCACTGACGATGTCATTGCGGCAGCCTTCCAGGTGGGGGCGCAGCTGCTGCAGCAGTGTGCGCGACAGGAGCACCCCAAAGCCTCCGTGGCAGTAGCGGCCTGGGGCGGGCTCTCCACCGATGAAGTCCTGGGGCCGGCCCAGATAGAGGTGGGCAGCGGCTGCCAGGCTGAGGCGGCCAGCTAGGCGCGCCAGTCCGTGAGCCTCGGTGTAGGTGGTATCAGGCACTAGAAAGAACCAGTCAAAGTCGTCGCCGTGCTGCTCCAGCAGGTGGCGTAGTGCCAGGTGCAGGTGCCCAATGGGTCGCTCCTCGCCCAGTGTCACCACAGCCATGCCTGATGGAGCCCGGCGGCCCCGCGAGCCTGTCAGGAACACCACGCGCTCTAGCCGGTGCCCCAGCGTGCGATTTACGGCCACGCCCAGAGTGGGCAATGTGGCCTGTGAGGTCAGCACTGCCACGAGCAGCCTCTGCCTGATGCCCAGCTCCGTGCTGATGTAGCGAGTCCTGGGGGAGGAGACGGCACAAAATTATCAAAAAGACAACTGGGCGGGTAGGAGGCAGCATACATAGGCTCCTGCAGGTCATGTCCTCTCTGGGTCTGTCTCCTCACCTATGAATAGGATAAGAATAACAATTCTCTCAGGGGTCATAAGGATTTCAGTGAAATAGCCTTACCTACATAGTGCTTTTGGGAGATGGCAATATCCATGCAGATACTAAAAATACCGTGTGTCTGATTCAGTTTCACTTCTAAGTTAGTTGTGTACTTGAGCAAGTTATGTAACTTGTTGGAGCCTCAGTAGCCAAATCTGAAAAATGGGGTTGATTTTATTTAAAGCATTTTGGGAAATGTTTGGCTCATAGGTACTCTACACATCATGTACATAGTACTTATTTCTATATAAATATGCCATTATACCACAAACACATCACATAAATGATGTAATGGAATATATGGCATAAAGGTGTATTGAGTGTGTTTGGGGGAGGGGCAAACTGGGGCTCAGAGGTTCCAGTCACTTACCTTCCATAACACAGAAGGTTACGTTACAGAACTGGAATTTGAACTCGGTGTTACTTAGGAAAATTTATTTCAAATCATCGACAGAGGCATTAATGGGATGGCTACATCACTCCTCTCCCACTAATCTCACCAGGAGGTGTCCCACGCAGGAACAAAAGATACAGGTAAATCCTTGTTCTTCCTTTTCTCTTTCCCTGTCTCTGTAAGCCCACTCTACATCCCAATAATTTCTCTAAACCCAACATCCCAGCCAGGGAGAGAAGACGACCTTTGGGGGACCGTGGGGTCGGGCCGATTTGGCCCAGAGGCGGGCAAGTGCAGCCCTGGCCGGGACTGGGCCCAGAGACGGTTTCAGGTGGGCTCCCCAGCTCCGGGGAAGCAGGGCTGTCGGAAGTCATCGGGGCCCAAAGACTTCCTGGCCGGCCGGCCCCTTCCTTCCGGAGCCTGAGCCGGCCGCCGGCGTCCTCCCCGGCACGCCCGCGTCGGCCGGTGCCCAGGGGCCGGGGCCGGCGGGGCTTATCCCTACCTGACGGCCTTTTTGGCGGCTTGGCCAGGCTGTGCAGGGTGGTAGGGCAAGACACGCGGCTCCCAGTTCTCGCCGGCGCCTGTGCCGGCCCCGGGCTTCTCGCCCTCGGCTCCGGGCTGCACTGAGTTGGGCCGGCGCGCCGCGTTGGTGTTGCCGCGAAGCGGTAGCTCAGCATCTCCGGGTTGGGGCGGCCCTGGGCCGCACGGCTCCTCCACCCAGGTGACGCTGAGCAGGCTCAGCGTGAAGCCCAGGGAGATGCCCACGGCCACGGGCCCTGCGGGCCGCAGCACCGACAGTAGTAGCGATGCCCGCATGGCGCCCGGACCGTGGGCCCCGGGCCCCAGAGCAGCTCCGGAGCAGCCAGAGGAAGCTCCGAGGGGGCGGGACCGGGGAGGGGGCGGATCCGGAGGGCCTGGGCCGAGCTGGCGGGCCCGCTCCCTCCCCACCGAGCAGAGCCCGCAGCGCGAGTCGAATCCCCTCCGCCGCGCTCCTGTCCCCCTCCAGCCGCCGCTCTGTACCGCCTGGGGTCCCTGCTTTCCGCGCGGGAGCCTCCGCCGCGGTCCTACGTGTCACTGCGAGAGCCCCGCCCCTGGGGTGGGGTCTCGGGCTCCAGCTACCGGAGAGGGAGGAGAAGGGGGAGGTTAAAGGCGAAGGACCCCCGGAAGTGCCCCCTCCTCAGTGCCGGAGAGGGAGACGCCGGGGGCGGAGTCCCCCAGCTCCCCCCGGCGTGGTTGGTGCGTCCCGGGTGACGTCAGAAGCAGCCCGCCCCTGCCTGGATGGTGCGCCCTGAGTGACGTCAGGGGCCGAGGCCGGAGCTGTCCATCAGCACCAAAGGCCGCGGGCGGGATCAGGGCATGGGGCCGCTGCTCTGGGGGAGCCCGAGCCCCTGTTCCCGCTCCTTTCACTTCCCCAGGTCCAGTCCGAGAACCCGGACGCCGCAGGACTGGAGTGCCAGCCGGTGCGGGAGGCAGAGCGGCGCCGCCGCCGCGCAGAGAGCGGTTCCTCCGGCCCAGCCGCCCCCTTCCCCACACGACGGACTTTTCTCAGACCCCAGGCAGCTGGGGCCTCGGGCGCCCCGCAACCCCGGGCCCGCCGGCCCCTGCACAGCCTCTTTGGCCCAGAAGCTCAGGTCGCCTCCAGCCCAGGTAGATTTTGGACAATCCTAGATTTAGCCGCCCACAGACGAGTCTCCTGGCTGCCTCCTTCTCACCGGCAGCACACTGCCCTCATCTGCCCCCACCCTGTTCCCCTTTCAACTTCTTCATTCTGAGCCCCTCCAGCCAGGCACTTGTGTTCCCTTTGTCTTTTGCCCCCCGCCTCCCACGCACACTTTAGGGATGCTTCCAGGGCTGCCTGATGTGGGCACCACTCCTTTGTCCTGGCCTCGTTCTCCCACTCCTATTCTCCCCCCGTCCTGGTGGAGACCCAGGCCTTCTCCTTGATTCGAGCTTCCTCTGTCAGGCTGACCTGGGAGGGTGACTCCCTCCTGTTCCCAGCATTATGCCGGGGACTGTGGCGACACTGCGGTTTCAGCTGCTGCCCCCTGAGCCAGATGATGCCTTCTGGGGCGCACCCTGTGAACAGCCTCTGGAGCGCAGGTACCAGGCACTGCCGGCCCTCGTCTGCATCATGTGCTGTCTGTTTGGAGTCGTCTACTGCTTCTTCGGTGAGACCCCCATCTCATCCATCATCTGGGCTCCCCTTTGTTTCCCTGTTATTTTTCTGAGGCACCCCAGATCTTCTCCAGAACTTCACCACCCCCGCCACCGCCACCGCCACAAATAACTATCTTTTCTTTCTTTCATTCCACATGTTTGTAGATCATCTAGACTCTAGATCCTAGAGGACACGGGTTTTTGAATTAGGCATGCTTCAATTTGAACCTGGCTCCGTACCTTGCTACTTGTGATGCCTTGGGCACATTAACCTGCCTGAGCCTCAGTTTTCTCATCTGAACAGTGGGAACAATGATATTGACCTCACATAGGGTTGTTGTGAGAATTAGTAGGGACTCAATAAATAATAGCTATTGTGGTGAAGATGTGTTTGGGTCACTGTGCTAAGCAGGCACTAAAACTATTTAGCAGTGTGATTAAACATGGTTCCTTACCACAGGGCATAGATGGGGTAGAGGTTTCTGGAACGTTCACACCTGTGATACATATTACAGTTGACACTTGAACAACATAGGGGCATGGGGTGTAGTCGAAAATCCATGTATAACTTAAGTTGGCCCTCAGCATCCACAGATTCCCTACCATGGATCCAAAATACTGTTTTCAATCTGCAGTCAGTTGAATCCGTGGATGCGAAACCTGGGGATATGGAGGGATGACTGTATATTTACTGAAAAAAACACACACCCATATAAGTGAACTCTCAGAGTTCAAACTTGTGTTGTTCAAGGGTCAGCTGTAAGGTAGGCTAGATGGTAGTCACACACGGAGATCTCCTACAAGGCAGACTCCAATAATCAGGGCTGCTGTGAACAGGTGTGTAGAATGGGTACTATACAAGGGAGATCAGTTGAATAGGCAAGTGGGGCCTGAAATCAAACCCATATTCCACTTGCCAAACTCTAGGCCTTGGCACAAGGCTGTTTTGCCTAGAAGAAGGCACACCTTTTTCTAATTTGCACAGTGCTACCAGATGGAGTAAGTGCCCAGTGACTTTACAGCAAGAGTTGTAGAACTTCAGAGAGGAGAGTGACCTCTATGGGCTGGGGAACCCAAGGAAAGCCTCCAGGAAGAGCATTATAAGTGACTGGAAGAAGTGCAAAGGAAGCTTGGAGGTCTGGATTTCAGGCTGGGCAGAGGTGGGGCGAGACTTGTGCTCTGATACCTCTCTACCTCCCCCCCTAGAATGGCTGGGTAGTAGTCAGGAATGAGAGCCAGATGGTCCCTTTTCGTCCACCCCCAAACTCTTGGCTGAACAACTGCAGAGTGGGCAGGAGGAGCTGCCCCTCTAAGGGTTCGGGACACATTCTGGGCCTCCAAGGAGTCTGCGTCACGTCACCCCCTCCCCTGTCCAGATCTACTTCCTCTGCAGTGGCTCAGTGCATCCTGATATTCCCTTTCCTGGGCTTCCCTGGTACCCTACCCGTCAGATGCCCTCACTCCCTGGCCCTTGGACTCTGAGCCCTTATATATACCCTACTCCTCTTTCTGAGCCCCAAACCTCCTAGACTTTGATGTTTGCTCTCATTCCTAGAATTGAATATCCTCTTTGACCTTTCTCTTTGCCTCTCCCTGACCCTTTGACCCCCATCTTCCCAACTGTTCAGGATCTACAAGTCCCTCACTCTTCCAGGTACTTAATGGGTCCAATGGCCCTGTAACCTCCATTTTCCTGAAACTCAACAACCACTATTTCATCCTATAATCCTCTTTGACTCCCTATGAGCCCTTATAAGTGCTAGGGACACCAAGTCACCCTTTATCTCATCACCTTTCATTCCTCCGACTCCATTTCTCCTAACTCTCTGATCCTTAGGATCACATTGCCTGATTGCCCCTCTCCCAACCATGATCTCAATAGTCCCATTTCTCTGGCCTCAGTATTACCCCCTCTCTGAAACCCTTTAACACTCTCAATGATTCCTCGTCTGTCAATCCCCCTGACCTGCAAAGACCTCACCTCCCGGAACCACTCCCTAAAAACCCTGCCTCCCTGTTCTCTTTGTAACCTTTTAATGTTGTCATGTCTCTGAAGCCCTGTGACCCGTCCAAGACCTCATCTTTCTGAACCTGTGTGACCCTCATCTCTCAAATTCTTTCTAACTTCCATAAACCTCATCTCTCTGAACAATCCCTCCCCACAGACCCCAATGACTCTATTGCTGATCCCCCTGTGACCCCATGACCTACTCTCTGACCCCTATCATCCCAAAGACCCTAATGACTCTATCGCTGATTCACTCTTGACTCCAATGACCTATCTCCGACTCCTCTGACCCTCAAAGACGCAGCACTCATCTCGATGACTGTCAGTTTTCCATGTGACTCCCAATGACCTTTTCCTCTGACCGCCCTTGACCTCAGTGGCCCCATCACTGGTTCCCTCAGAACCCCCGTGACCCCCAATCCTTTGATCTTAGTGTCCTGCCTCTGCTTCCCCTGTGATTCCATGTCCCTGAGCCCTCTGACCTCTTGCCTCCGGTCCAGTGACCTCACGTTGGCCCCTCACTAGCCCCTGTTCCCCTCCAGGTTACCGCTGCTTCAAGGCAGTGCTCTTCCTCACTGGGTTGCTGTTTGGCTCGGTGGTCATCTTCCTGCTGTGCTACCGAGAGCGGGTGCTGGAGACGCAGCTGAGCGCCGGGGCGAGTGCGGGCATCGCACTGGGCATCGGGCTGCTGTGCGGGCTGGTGGCCATGCTGGTGCGCAGTGTGGGTCTCTTCCTGGTGGGGCTGCTGCTCGGTCTGCTGCTCGCCGCTGCTGCCCTTCTGGGCTCCGCGCCCTACTACCAGCCGGGCTCCGTGTGGGGCCCACTGGGGCTGCTGCTGGGCGGCGGCCTGCTCTGCGCCCTCCTCACGCTGCGCTGGCCCCGCCCGCTCACCACCCTAGCCACCGCTGTGACCGGCGCTGCGCTCATCGCCACTGCCGCAGACTATTTTGCTGAGCTGCTGCTGCTGGGGCGCTACGCTGTGGAGCGGCTGCGAGCTGCCCCTGTACCCCCACTCTGCTGGCGGAGCTGGGCCCTGCTGGCACTTTGGCCCCTGCTCAGCCTGATGGGCGTTCTGGTGCAGTGGCGGGTGACGGCTGAGGGGGACTCCCACACGGAAGGTGAGCGGGCATGGGCCAGGGTGGGCATGAGACAAGTGGTGGGGGCAGGGCTGAGCAATTGCAGAGTGGGGGAAGAAGCTGTACACGCCCATAGTGGAAGACCTCAACAGGCTTAGAGAAGTTACTCGCTCAGCGTTTGGGAAGATGGGGTCTCAGTGGCACCATTCATTCCACAACAATGTATGGGGCAGTGGGCTCCATGCTCAGCCCATTCCAGATACTGGGGATACATCAGAGACAAAACAGAGAAGGTCCCTCCCTATCCCTAGGGGGTTACATTTGGTTGGGGGAGGCAGATAATAGATGTGCAAACAAACAAGATAACTCCAGTTGTGTGGAGTGATATGAAAGAGGTGTGTCGGGTAATACAAAAGAGTGACCTACAGAGGTCATTGTGGACAGGGGCTCAAGGAAGACCACTTGGAAGAGGTGAAATTTAAGTGGAGTCCTGAAAGATAAGGGGCCAGCCAAGCGAAGAACTAGAGCAGAGGGAACAGCAAGGGCAGTGCCCAAGGAGGAATGGGCTGGGCTTGTTGAGGAGGCGGGGCTGGAGTGTGGTGACTGAGGGATGCTGATTGTGTGGGCTCTCTGGGGACTCTGGAATTTATTAGAAGGGCAGTGAGATACTGTTGGAGACTTAAAGTGGGGAGGATATGACCTAATTTAGTATTTGGGATACTCATTCTGGATACTGAGTGGAGAAAACACCAGGGAAGGCAAGTGTAGAAGGGGAACCAGTGAGGAGGCAGTTGTGGTTGTCCAGTAGAGAGATGATGATGGCTGGTCCTGGCAAGTCACCTAGGGTTAGGGAGGGGGATGACGGCTGGGGAGGGGGTACCTAGAAGTCTAAGAATCTTCCATAAAGACCTTTGGAGGTAAAGAACAATGGAAGTCCCATCTGGAAGGTGGAAGACCAGAAAAGGAAAGGGGAATCTGGAAACCTGGAGCCCCCAGGTAGGAAAGGTGGAGATGAGACCCGTGGGCCTATGAGACCCTTCTCTGCCCATCCCTTTACAGTGGTCATCAGCCGGCAGCGACGACGTGTGCAGCTGATGCGGATTCGGCAGCAGGAAGAGCACAAGGAGAAGCGGCGCAAGAAGAGGCCCCTTCGGACTCCCGCGAGAGGTCCCCGGGCTCCTCCAAGGCCTGGACTCCCTGACCCTGCTTATCGGCGCAGGCCAGTGCCCATCAAACGCTTCAATGGAGACGTCCTCTCCCCGGTGAGCACCCTGAGCTCCTCGAGTCCGAATGGGGAGAAAAGAGTGTTGTAAACTCTGTCCGAGCAGGACTGGGCCTTCCCCAGAGAGCTGGTCACTATCATTTGTCCACCCTTTGTAATCCCTGCACCGGCAGCCTGAGGGGCCAGCTCTGGGGTGGGGGAAAGGTGTCTGAGCGTGAATTTTAATGAGGGATGGTATGAGGCAGAGTCAGGCTGAGGACTACGGGCATGGTGAGGTTCTGGGCCTACAGAAGTCTGGGGTGAATCTCAGGTTTGTGAGGGTACAGGGAGAGGATGTCTGCTTGAGGTGGCTCTCAGGGCAGGGGTCTGTGGCTGTACTCACACCTGTGTTTACTCTCCCACAGAGCTATATCCAGAGCTTCCGGGATCGGCAGACAGGGAGCTCACTGAGCTCCTTCATGGCCTCGCCCACAGACACGGACTATGAATATGGGTCCCGGGGACCACTGACAGCCTGCTCAGGGCCTCCTGTGCGAGTATAGCAGTATAGCTACTCCTGTTCACCAGGACTCTGTGGTCACCAGCTCTGTCAGCTTGGGGAGGCCTGCTGGGCCACCACCCAGACTGCCTGGCCCCGTGGCCTATGGCGGTTCCTCTCTCCACCTGGAGAAGACTGGCCTGGCTGCTAGCAGGGAGGACCTGTCTCAGGCTAGGCCTGGCCTGAGGGAAAGCTCCCTCCCAAGCTCCCAAGGGGCTCCTAAGGGATGTGGGGTGTGAGCCCCATTGGGGTGTGCTCAGGGTTATGAGTGTGTCACCTGTGTGTGTATGTGTGTGTGTGTGTGTGTGCGTGGAGAGGTGGGCTTGGAGAGGACACTGGGACCCTTGCCTTAGATTTCTGATCAGTAGGGCTTCTGCAAGGTTGGCCCCACCTCCTCCCCACTGCTGAGGTCCCATGGGCCACTCTCCTGCATGTCTAAGGGGAGGAGGTCTGCCTTCTTCCCTCATCGCTCTGCCTCTCAACCGGACTCATCTAAGGCTTCTTGTCCTGATCCATGGGGCAAACTGCAGCACCCCTCATCCTGGTCCCCTGTCCTCTACAAAGCCACCAGTCTGAGGGCAATAGCAGGATATAGGAGTGGGGGTGCTACTCTGGGCTGGATTGGGGAGGGGAGCTGAGGGGAGGGGGCTTAAATGCACGGTGCATGCATGGTGTCTGTCATGCCACCCCGGACACCTCATGCTTCTGTCTCCCCCCTACCCCATCCTGTTTTACATCTTTTATAAATGTGCCAAACTGTGTGGCTTCTGCCAGGAGTGGTGGTCTTCAGTGGATGGCACTTCCATGGGCCAAGTTAGAAGTGCTGTAGCTCTTGGTCCCTGAGTCACTAACTACACAGGGGCTCCAGGCAAGATCTGCCCTCCCATATTCACACAGAGAGCCAGGGAAAGGGGCTGCACCACTTTTATTGTCTCCCAACACCTCTGTTCCCCTACCACCCACTCCTGCCCGGGGTAAGGGCATGCGCCTTCCAAGCTGTCCGAGGGCACCCGCCTGGCTTGGTTCCGTCCTCCTAGCTACCTGCAGAGGAATGACTCCACGTGGGGCTGGGGAGAGTGGGTACCACCTTCCTCCCCTGGCAGAACCTGGGCACCCACAGAGGAAGAGCAAGACCCTTATCCTCTGCCCCACCCTTTCTGGGCCTCTGTCAGGACTATCTGTAGGGGCAGGAAAGTAGGGGTCGGTTAGGGGTTGGGCAAGACATTTGAAGGGAATGCAGGAATTTGGGTGGAGGGTGGGGTATCTCCTATGTGGAAGAGGAAAGAAATGGGACTAGCTCAGGAGCTGTCTGCCCAGGCTAATATTGAACTCACTGAGACGGGCAGAAGCCAGCTGGGCAGAGAGCAGGAGGGATAGGTGGGGGCCATAGACCAGGAGCCAGTAGTTAGGAAGGAGGAACTCGGGTACCAATGGGGTTTTCAGGAGAGACAAACGTGGTGCAGAGGCAGGAGGGAGTGAGGAGAAGCTGGGACAGGAAGGGGTGTAGAAAGGTGCAAACAGCTGGCCCGAAGCAACTGGTTCCTGCTGAGAACGCAGCTCCCTCCTTTCCTCAGCCTGGGTGAAATCTCCCGCCTCCCCACTCCCTACCTTCAACACATCCCAGAACCAACTCGCCATCCCCAGTCCTGGAAAACCTTCAGTAGGTGTGTCTCAACCCACCAGTTCCTAGGCGACTCCTGCCTGGCCAGACCGCCTGACCCTCTGACCTCTGCCCAGTCCAGCTTCACTTACCCTCTACCAGCAGCCGCGTGTGGGCGCTGTCCTCTCCGGCCTGGCAGCGATAGGTGCCCTGGTCCTCAGGCCGCACGTCACGGATGACCAAGCTGTGGGTGGGGCCGTGGCTGCGCATCTCGTACTTGTCTCCGGGGCACAGCTCGACCCCCTCCCGCAACCAGCACACTTGGCCTCCGGAGCGGGACACAGTCACCTCCAGCACTGCACGGCGGCCGACCAGAACCGTCTTCTCGCGAGGAGGGCGGCGGCACATCTGGAGAGGCAGTGCTGGGGGTGGAGGAGGAGGGCTTAAGTTAATAGGAACACAGAGGAGAAACGCATCTTCCCTTCCCCTGAGGCCTCCGCTCCTGGTCTCATATCTCTATGCCACCGGCTTGTTCCTCTGTACCCCCAACTCAAAGTCTCCTCCCCATCTCCTCCTCAGGAAACGCACTGCCCCCTGTGACCTGCCCCAGGAAGGGAGGTGGGGGAGGCAGCGTTCCTTGGACCAGCTGCCAGCCTGCCAGCCCCAGGGAAGGGGATGCCCACTCCTGGCCGCCGCCAAAGAGCCGCTTACCCTCCACCTCTAGCTGAGCCACGGACTGGGCTGGTCCCGCCTGGAAGAGGACCTCACCGGCGTCCTCCGTGCGCAGCTCGCTCAGCACCAGAATATGTTTCTTCCCTGAGGGTGAGGGGCGCGCTAGCAAGGCCGGAGCCGGCTCTGGGGAGAGTTCGTAGGGCCGGAGTACGTCCCCATGTGCCCTGGGGTGGGCGGAACTAACATGCCGAGGGGCAAGAGGAGCCAGCCAGCACTGAGACCTCAGAGCCGGGGGCCACGGAAAAACACGGAGACCACTCTTTGGGCCGTGGGGCGGGGCCCATTCAAGCTGGAGGCGGGGCTTATCCAAGTGGGGCGGGGTCTGTGTGAGCCGGGGGCGGGGCAGCGAGGGCTGGAGAGGGTAGAAAGTCTGCCCCACCTTCCTGCCGGATGCGGACGCGGCCTCCGGGTCTCAGTGGGCGGCCTCCGAGCTTCCAGCTCCCGGTAGTCTCGACCTCGGATACGGTGCACTCGAACGTGGCGCCGTCGCCTTCGCGGGCGCGCACAGACTGGAGCTCTGAGAGCACCGACACGACGCGCTCTGGGGCGGAGTCGGGGAGTGAGGCGGGGCGGGACGGAGGCACCGGACCTGCCCACGCCACGCCCCTCTCCCGAGAAGCACCAGTCAGTCCGGGGAGAAGGCGGGTCTGCAACCCCCGAGCCCCCATCAGTACCGGCCGCGACAGGGCCTCACACCCACCGCGCACGGCCAAGCGGACGGGCCCGGCGCGAGCCGTCCCCACCGCGCAGCTGTAGGTCCCGGCGTCCAAGGGGCGGCAGCGCCGCAGCTGGAGAAGGCGCCGCGTGCCGAGGGCCTGGAGCCTGAGCCGAGGGCTGGGGGTGAGCGGGCGCCCGTCCTAGGGGCGGGAGTGGCAGAGGGTCCGGGTGAATTTGACTGGGCACCGGCGGCCGCGGCCCCTGGGAGGCAGCGGCGCCCTCTGTTGATGCCAAGCGGTTTTGAGGTGCGTTTATGCTTGTCTGTGTCCTCCCCACTGGGGTCGGGCCGTTCTGCGCCTGCGGGCTGTGCCGGGAGCCTCACTGGGAAGATGTCACCCTCTGGGGACATTAGGGCTGAAAAAGGGCGCCACGAGGGCGGGAGTCCCAGAGTCGTGTACCCATCACACCAGCCATGAGCGTGGATTTTGAAATTAGGCAAACTTAGATTCAAATATGTGTTCTACCCCTTTTGTCTGCCCCTGGGCAATACTTCACCCCACCCAGCCTCAGTCTCCTTATAGATAACATGGCGATAACAAGACCTACCTCAAAGGGTTGTTGTAAACATTGAAGGATTACATGTAAAGTACATCTGAGCACAGTGCCAGGCACAGTGCTCAGTGAGTATTAGTTGTTTGTTTAGGGCATTATTATTGCTGTTTTGATGCCAAGGTGGGCTGGGGCTGGGCTCTGACCTTCTCCCAGGTGACATCAGCAAAGGCTTGGGAAAGCTCGCACTCGAACGTAGCTGTGTCGCCCTCGGTCACCTCTAGGTCTTGTGGCTCCCGCACGATGGTCACTGGGGCCTCTGGGAGTGGGAAAAGGAGGACAGTACATAGGGAGCAGGGGTAAGGGCAGGATGGGGACCCAGCTCGCAGGGCCAGAAAGGACTCACGTGGGCACAAGGGGTCAGTGGTGGACACATTTAGATAGGTGATGAGTAGAGGCCACTAGTGAGTGGGGGATGTGTGGGGACAAGTGGTCTATCGGGAATGCTGGTCAGTGCAGGACAGAGTGGGATTATACGGGTCAAGGGGCAGGCGTGGCCAGCTGGCGGTCACACTTTAAGGTGGTCAGTGGGGGACATGCTGGTGCTAGAGGGGGATGGGGGGACTGGAGTAGAGATGCCAGTGGAGTCACCCGTAGAGAGGCATGGTCAGTGGGGGCCACACTTGGCAGGAATGAACAGGAGACAATGGACAGTGAGAGACACAATGGATTCAGAGGAGCAATGGGAGATAGGGACCCTAAGCAGGTGTGGTCAGTGGGGAATACACTGGGCTAGAAGCAAACATGGGGGACACCGAAGCAGAGTTGCTGGTGGTCACCTTAGGCACAGTGGGTCACTGGGACTTGAGTGGTCAGAAGGGCACACTCAGGCAGGTAGAGGTGGTCACAGCAGGCAGCATGGTCAGTGGGGCCATGGTCAGGCAGGCAGGCAATAGGGACCACACTGGCACAGGCATGTTCACAGTGGCACAGTCAGTGGGTCACAGGGACTGCGGGGTCAGTGGAGCCGTGTTGGATCATACTGGTCAGAGGAGCCCCCCTCAGTCAGAGCAGTCACTGCCACCACACGAGGCAAAGGGTCAGGGGAATCACTCTGGCAGAGAGGTCAGTGAGGGGCACACTGGAACAGGCATGGTCAGTGGGGGCCACACAGGTAGTAGGATCAGTGGAGTCACACCCAGGGCAGTCAGCAGGCAGGCGGCAGTCCTAGAGGCGCACCTCTCACGGTGAGTCTAGCTGCACAGCGCAGGGAGTCCGCAGTGAAGGAGATGCAGCCCGAGTCAGCCAGCCCCAAGCCACTGAGTACCAGGAGGTGAGTGTGGCCCTCTGCGTGAACGTGGCACTGAGGCCCCGGATGCAGCCGGACTCCACCCCGGGCCCATTCCCCAGTCACACCCTCCTGGGACAGCTCCAGCTGGAAGGTGGCGCTGCCCCCCTCAACGATGGTCACATCTTCCAGAGACCGCAGCACCCTTAGTTGCCTTGCTGGTGGGGGGAGATGGGGAGAGAGGGAGGATGAGGATTCCAGCTCTGGGCCTGGATTTCAGGGGGCTCACACACCCCTTGGCCCTACCTGCACCACCCCTAATACAACCTAGTAAGGGCCTATCGAATGAAGCTTAGAGCCACGGTGCAGGAAGAAGGGAGCACCGCCCACCAGATTTAGGGGGTGAGAGGAGCTTACTGGAATTAGGAGAGGGGACACAAAAAGAGGTGCGGTTAGAGGGTTGAGGAGTCTGGGTGAGGGGTTTTGTGACACTGGAAGGAGTACAAGATTTGAAATCAGACACACCAGGATTTAACCATAGCTCTGTCATATAGTTTGGCTTCTGTGTGACCTTTTGCAAACTGCTTGACCTCTCTGGGCCGTAGTTTCCGCAGTTGTACAAGGTGAATAGCATTGAGACATGGGTTTATTGTGATTAAATGAATGAAATAAATTAGAAGAGAATATGTATCATTAACAAGAACCATTTACCAAGCTCTACATGGCCATTTTTTGTGTTATCTCAGTTAATGTTTCCAAAAACCTCTGAAGTAGGGATCAGCCCCATTTTTAAGAAGACTTGGCTCAGAGAGGTTAAGCAATTTGCATGAAGTCACACAGTTAATAGAGGGCTCCAGCTTGGGGTATAGGGGGTGCTATTTGCCAGCCATCCCTGCTTCTGAAATGGGCCCATGTAACCTGGAGCATGTGACTAAAGGATAAACACTGCACGTCTTTCTGGAGTATATTTATGTTTATAGCAAAGCCAACTTGGACATATCAAATGGAATGCAAAATCCACATGGACTTTTAAGGTAAATAGACAACATTAGAGAAAGCAAAGTTTTGCTTTGGGCAGGTTGTTTCAGATCACACTCCTGGAGGTCAGCCAGGGCTGACTTGCCTCAGCGGCAAGGGGCACTTTGGTGGCGGTCTGAGGGGCCCTGGGCCAGTCAACAAAGGCTGTGCCATGGGGCGGGTGAGGTGTTCAGAGAGGACAGGGCACTCACGCCTTACGCAGAGCCTGGCCAGGGATCGATCGTGGTGGCTCTCACAGCTGTAGGTGCCCTGGTCAGCCAGTACGACACCATGGATGAAGAGGCGGTAGACGTGGCCATCCTGGGTCACGGACAGGCGAGAGTCACGGGGGAGGGGCTCCCCACCTCGCACCCAGCGCACGGCCCCTGCTGCACCCACTCGACCTGTCTCCACTTCAAGGCACACATCCTGGCCTTCTTCCACCCGCACATCCTGCAGCCTCCGGATGAACAGCAACTCTGTTTCTGGGGAGGAAGGGGGATGAACGCCATGGAGCCTGGTGGAGGCTGACCCCCTGCTTCATCTCCCAGGTCTGTTCCTGGGCACAAGGTCAAGGCTGCTAGGGCTGGGGCTGGGAGAACACATACAGAAAACAAGACAATTTCATCCCCATCAGGACCAAACCTCGAACGTGGAGTCGGGCACTTGTGGCTGTGCCCCCCGCTTGGGCAGTCATGGTTCCTGCGTCTTCGAGCTGGCACCCTCGCACAGTCAGTGTGCGGCTTGACCCATTCTGGGCTATCTCTAGGTGGGGCCCTGGAGTAACAACAGCCCCATTGCACAGCCAGGTGACATCGGCATCTGGAGGGGAGACTTCACACCGGAATGTGGCATCATCACCCTCATGGACGGTGAGTGGTGTCAGCTCCGAGATCAGTTTCACCTGCGGTGGTTCTGGTGGGAGGTGGTCAGGCAGTGAGGTGGGCTGGGTCTTTCCCCCTCCCTCCTTTTTATCCCCTTTAGAGGTTACAGGCCCTCATCCCCAGTTATTTAACAGACATTTCCTGAGGCCTACTGTGTGTCATCCATGGGAGTGTCCCAAAGGGCTAGATGCCAACTCCTCTCAATCCTGGCCTGGCACCCCACTTCTCTGACTCCCTAATAATAATAAATTATTTACCATGGACCTATTTCTCTCATTTAACTGTCACAATAGCCCTGTAAGGCAAGTACTGTCCCCACACTTCAGTGCTGGGGCTCAGAGAGCTTAAGCAACCTGCCAGTGTCATACAACTACTGCGAAGCAGAATCTAGATTGGAACCTGGGTGGGTCACTCCAGAGCCTCTGCTTTTAACCACCGGGCTCTGCCTCTTCCTATTTGAGGGTTTCTGGACAAGGGAACCCTGAGTCCCCATTCAAGGGACAGTTATGCATGAATTGGTTGGAGCCAGAGGCAGAGAGGTGGGGTGGGGGATAAGGGGATCCGAAAGTGGTGCGGGGGTGTGGACCTTAGGGGGCCAGGGCTCAAAGGGCGTGAGGGGTGCACTGTTACCTTCCACGCTGACGAGGAAGATACGGCTGTCCGGGGGTGCGTCGCACAGGTACTCCCCAGCGTCCCTGCTCCGGGCCCCCCGTACCCGCAGCACCTGCCTTGCCCCGGCCTGCTCCAGCTGTACCCGCCCCTGGCTCGCCAGTCGCTCCCCGTCCTTGTACCAGCGCACAGTGCCCCCCGGCCCAGAGAGGTGCACCACCAGCTCTAGTTCCCCGCCTGGGGTGCTGTGAACCCTCGTCTGGGCCGCCTCAGGGGCCACCACCCGCACGGGCGGCTCTGTGGGGGCAGAGCTGGGGGTCACTATAAAGAGGGAGGCAATCTGGGGAAAGGTACTGAAGTGGGACAAGGAGTGGACAAGGCATGCTAGAGAAGCAGGGAAACCCGCGGGTTTGGGGTGCACGGCTGACGCTTCCTGCTCAGGCTGTACTCACCAGCCACTTGCACAGTGAAGCTGAGGCTCGGGGCTCCTGGGGCCACCCCGGCCTGGCAGGTGTACAGGCCTGTGTGGGCCGGCTCTGCAGCCCGGATGCAGAGGGCGCGGCGCGGGCCCTCGGCATGTAGCTCTAAGCCCTCACCCTCCTGCACTGGTCTCCCGTTGTGGCTCCAGAAGACAAGGGCACTAGCCCGGGACAGTTCACAGCTGAGCACCACTGGCTCCCCGGGGGCCACACAGAGTGGGCCAGGGGCTGCCTCTGGGGCAAGGAACTGGACGGAGGGCTCTGGATAGAGAGAGAACGGGATCAGCTCAGGCTTGCTCCCACCTCCCCCACCCGGGCCAGCCAAGAGCACCCACCAGCCAGGCTGACATTGAAGGTGACAGCGTCATCATGGGTCTCACACACATACTCCCCGGCATCCTCGGGCAGGGCATGGGGCAGGGTCAGAGTGCGAGAAGGCCCCTCAGCACCTAGCAGCAGGGTGTCTGATGCTTCCACCTCCAGCCCATCCTTGTACCAGCGCACCTGGGACCCAGCAGGGGCCACCTCGCAGTGCAGCTCCACACGCCCTGGAGCCCCGAACTGCAGGTCCAGAGAGCGGGCTGCCGGATGCACAATCCTCTCTGGTGGGGCTGGTGGGTGGACAGAGAGAGGGGCCCGTGGGCTCAGCCTCACCTGCTAGCTTCTCAGCCTTCTCCCTTTGCAGCGTAGCTCTTGAGAATGGTACCAGCTACAACCCAAAGGCACTTACTGTGTGCCAGGCACTGTGCTAAGCACATTGCAGCTCCTTTCTCTCTACTCCTAACACTCCCTAGAGGGGTACTGCGGCTGGCTTCACTTTACAGACGAGGATCTGAGGCCTCTTTAGAGGGAAGTGACTTGTCCAAGGACACATGGACAGAAAGAGGTAGCCCAGATCTGGCTGACCTCAGGGCCCACCCCTTCTACCCCACTCCCCTTCCTATCCCCTTTCCCTGCTTTGCCTTTGATGTACTTACACCACCTGAAAAACCATCTATTTTACTTATTTGTTATCTGTCCACTCTCATTCAAATGCAAGCTCTGTGAAGACAGGAGGTTTTCTCTTATTGTTTCACTACTGTACCCATCAGCATCTAGAACGGTACTTAGCACCTCGTAGTTGCTCAATAAGTATTTGTTGAATAAATGAATGAATGAGTACTCCTAATTGCTGGAGTCTCTCCACTAGGCCCCTGGTCACTGTCCTGACCCGATTTGGGCCAGCCAGGGCTCTCTGATGGCTGAGAATAAGGAGGCTGGAGAAGGAGAAGGCTGTGTGGGGCAGAAGGGGGCCCCTAAGATGCAGGAATTGGGAGGTATGGGTTTCTGTCCCTCACCTTCCTGCCTCTCTAACTCTGCAGGGTGCTCTGGCGACTGCTCACCTGTGACGGTCACAGTGAAGAAGGCTGAGTCATCTCCAGCGTCATACACGAACTCGCCGCTGTCCTCGGGCTGCGCCGCAGGCAGCACCAAGCGGCGGTGGGGCCCGTCGCTCTGCAGCAGCAACGCCTCGCTCTCCTCCACCTCCAGCCCATCCTTGTACCAGCGACCTGGGGCATCCTCCCTCGAAAGCTCGCACGTCAGCACGACACATTCCAAGCTCACCGCGACCAAGGTCACCTCATCCCGGGGGTGTATGATGCGCACGGGGGGCTCTGCAGAGTGGGGGCAATCACGTGCCGTCACAAACTCACCATCAGCCTCCCTGGAGCCATCTGGCAGCCTGAAGTCCCTGTCACCCACAATAGTAAGAGTAATGAGGATAGTAACAAGGAATCATCGCTCTACAATCTGTTCTCCGAAATCCCTGGGGCCAGAGGTGTGCCAGAATGCAGAATGCCTCGGATTCCAGAAATGGTGCATTCATCATGTCACATACCCACCCCCTTCGCCCTCACTGGGGCAACTCCCCGAATCAATCCCATTAACATGCCTTCAGTGTAACACAGAGATGTAGTCACTCTCAGCAGGATAATTAAAGAGTACAGATAGCTTAGGGTTTCCTTAAAAGATTTTGAATAATACCACACTTCCCAAAAGCCTTTTGATTTTCAGAGATTTTTGGATTTCAGAATTGTGGATAAGCGAGAGCGGATCTGTAATAGCAAATACGTCTATAACCAAGGTTCCAGGAACAGCCCTAAGCACTTTACACATTTAACCCTCTCAGTGATCCTAGGATGTAGGTCGTGTTTTATCTCCTTTTTCCAGATGAGGAAACTGAGGCACAGAGTGATTAAGCAACTTCCTTAAGGTCATAGCTGGCTACACCTACTCTAGGGCAGGAGGAAGAGCTACCATTTATTAAAGGGAGGCTCAGACTGCAAGTAGTGGTAGGGATTCCGAGCCAAGGCTTGCGGGAACTTAGTAACCAACCCGTCTGCGAGTTCCCCAGGGACACTAAACGCGGATTCTGGGAGTACATCTCCAACTGCTCGAAAGTGGTTACTCCTTCATAGAGCAAAAACTACGTCAATACTGTAGGTGAGGGTGCACTGAGCCCGGACCACACACCCTGGGGGCTCTCTCAGAATCTTGTCTCCAGGACACGTTAGTGCTCCTTTAGTACTCGGCCCCCCTGTGGCCGGGCTGGGGAACTGCTAGTTTCCCGGACTCGCTTTTTGCAGGGGCGCCGAGGATGGGCAGCCAAGCCCACCAGCACACGCTCTGCCTCTGTAATCCACCTCCCTACCTGGGCTTGCTCTGAGAGTCTAGAGGTTGCAGGCTGGTCTATTGCAGAGTGCAGCCGCCTGAGGGGCGAAGGAGGGTATGGGGGTAGTAGGATGTGGACAAGATGGAGATGGGGCAGGGGTGCCTGCACAGCCCTGGGACCTCAGCCTACCGTCAGATTTGATTTCCCCTGGTCTACAGCGCAGGCGGTGGTGTGTGAAGTTCCCTGTGAAGATGCTGGTGTTTTGTGGGGAGGTCAAATGCGGGCTGGCCTGTGTCGGCTGTGGCCATTATTTCTGGCCAGGGCTTGGGGTGGGAGAGCTTGAAGGGACTCACTACGGGACAGAGCATGTGCAGAAAGGCCTCGTTGGCTTTGTGGGCTTGTGTGTGCCAGGCTTCACTGTTTGAGGTATAGGGAGTGAGCCTAAGCCGCTCAGCCTAGGCCAGGGCCTTTTTCCTAGGGCAGGGCAGGGACGGGCGACATGACTGTGCCAGCAGCAGGACGCTGGTTCCATTGCAGCCAGCAGGGTTCTTCTGTGCCACCCTGAGTTGCCTAGGCCCTTCGACCCCCCAACACCTCCACACCCCCACACCTCCACATTGGGATTGGCACTGTGGGCTGCAGCCCCAAAGCTTCCGGCCCTGAATGATCATCACTTCCATAATGTCCTGTGCTTTTCCCACTTTGAACATTCTCCCCCCGACTTCAGCCCAAACCCCAAACCCACACTTTGCTAACTCAGCCCCTGCTCCAAGCATCCGTTTTGAAGGCACTTCCTGTCTGCCGACCAGGTTAGCGGCCCCGAGCCCTAGGCTCCCACTGCATCCTATCAAGACACTTGACACCCCACCCTCTAAGACCCTCTATAGTGTCTGGCTTTCCTGCCTGGCTGTGAGCTCCTGGAGGGAAGCAGGCGTCTGTCAGCAAGCTGCTGAGCAGGCGGAGCCCAGCCCAAGGCAGGATGGCAACGTTCTCCCAGGCCCTCCCTGACTCTCCTGCTCTGCTTTCTTGAGCCCTCTGTCCTTGTCCCTCACAGCACTTGTCACGAGGTGTCACTGTACATTTATTTGCGTGTTTATTGATTTAACACAGGGGTCGCAAACGCATGCCCACAGGGGCCAGGTAAGTAAGGTCAGTGGCTGAAGCGGTCTGAGGAGAAGTCAAAAAGGAAGGGTGGGAGGGTGGGACAGGAATGTGGGCCCCGTGTGTGACAGGGGCAGCTGCTACTCAGTGCCAGCTGTTCGTCGCCATGAGGGGAAGCGGGACCAGAGCCGCCGGGTCTTCGGCTTTTTCAAGAGGACGCATAACTCCGGATTGTTATTTGAACTTTCCTGACTTTGGTAAGATTCTGCAGGCCAAACAAAACAAATCTGTGGGCTGCATGGGGCCCTAGGGACTGCCCATTTGCGACCCCTGGTTAACAGCTGCTGCCCCAGCTAGACTGGCAGCTGACCACAGGGGCCAGATCTGCATTACGCACCAGTTACCCGTAGCACCTGGCCCTGCCTGGCGCAAAGAAAAGGTGCTCAGTAAATAAGCCGGTGGGGCATACCTATTCTTGACCTTGGGCGCAGGGGACGAGCCTGCTCACTCGAATAGGGGGCCCTGGGCAGAGCCCTGGTACATGCACCCACAGCCCCACCTCCTCAGCGTGCTAGCTAGGGGCTATGTGGCCAGTTCCAAGGGCTCAAGACTGTCCTTTGGGGACCCTGGGCAGCTGGGGTGGGCCCACACCTGTGACAGTGACGGTGAAGGAGGCTGACTCGCCATCGATTCCACACAAGTACTCGCCGGAGTCCTCGAGCTGCACCGCAGGCAGCACCAGACGGCGGATGGTATCCTCCTTCTGCAGAAGCAGCGCCGGACTCTCCACCACTTCTTCACCATCCTTGGTCCAGCGCACCTCGGCCCAGGGCCGGCACAGCTCGCAGGTCAGCACCACGCGCTCCAGGCGCACGGCGGCCACGTACACCTTGCCACTGGGGTACACAATCCACGAGGAGACGTCTGGAGGGCAGGTACAGCGTGGCCGAACGTCAGGGGCTGGGGCCTATGGGCCCTGCTGCCCTGCAGCATCCACACCTGTTCCCTACTCCTGGAAAATAGGCCACGTATTGAACAAGAGGGCCCTCCCTCGGATAGTCTCACAGCTACTCAGTCACTCACAGCTGGAGACCAAACCAGTCACCAAAGCACATCAGGGGCACGTTGTCAGCCTCAGCTGTAGAGTATTCCACATTCTCTAGGTTGGGACAGTGACAGTACGAAGGATGGGACCAGGGAGAGGAGGGTTGGGTGCCCAGAGGGAGCTGGGGTCTCCCACAGGCCTCAGATCTTCTGACCCCGCTGGTGCCCCTGTCCTACACCCCGCCCTCCAGCAGCACTGTCTTCCCTCAAGTTCTCCTTGGCAGGAGGATGAAAAAGGCAGGGCTTCCCCGTGACTTCTGTACTCGTAGCTAAGACCAGCGTGTTTGTGACAATGCATTTCCTGCAGTGACTGAAAATCAGACCATGGTGGGGGGGGTGCATGTTACCAGCTGGGGGAGGGAGGCCGGGTCTAGAAATAGTGGCGCAGGAGTGAAAATGTGACAGCTGCCCAGGCAGGCGCAGGGAGCACCTTCTTCTGTTCCATACGCCTGCCTGGGCCCCCACCTGTGATGGTGACGGTGAAGTAGGCACGCTCGTCTCCTGCGACACACTGAAACTCGCCCCCATCGGGGGGCTGGGCGGCGGGCAGCACCAGGCGGTGATGGGGTCCTTCGTCCTCCAGCAGCACGAAGTTGCTCTCCTCCACCTCCTGGCCATCCTTGTACCAGTGTACAGGGGCGTCCTCTCGGTCTAGCTCACAGGTCAGCATGACGCACTCAGACGTTATGGCGTGCACAAACACATGCTCCTGGGGGTCCAGGATGTGCACTGGGGGGTCTGGGGGGGAACAGAGATAGGGTCACACAGAAAACCCCCCCACAGGAGACGTGAGTCCACACTGGCTGCTTGACCGGGACACGGTCTCTTCTCGGGAGGACACTGGGAGGGATGAGTCCATGCTGTCTGGGGTAATGACGTGGGATACTGCGAGTGTGGTAGCTGAGGCGTCACAGGAGGTCACATGGTACCAGTGCTCTGTGAGTCCCCAGAGGATCAGAGGTCACGGGGTGGGGACACGGAGGGGGCCAGGCACAGAGAGCCTTTGTCTAGGCTGAGAGGAGGTCGCTATCACGGGCGACCAGGTTTGCTGGGTCAGGGCCAGGTTTGCTGCTTTTACAAAGAAGCCCCTGGTGCACTGGTTGTAGGTGGGGCAGAAAGGGGTGCCACAGTGGGACAGCTGCTCCATCTAGGTAGTTTCTTGTCACTGGGTGCCTTCGGGTAGGCACTACAGGACCTTCTGGCAATGGAGCTGAAACAGGATTTCCACTTAAAATGAGATGAGCTGGATCAGTGGTTCCCAAGCTGCCCTCCCAGAGTGGAAACTCAGCTCTGTCCTGTGGATTCTGACTCTGGCAGTCTGGGGGGCCTGGGCAGGCACACTTATAACTAGTTCCCAGGGTGGTTCTGAAGCAGCCAGAACGTGGCCTGGCTCTGAGAACCACTGGACCACTGCACTTCACGCTTCCCTTTGACTCTGGCCACCTGGGGCAGTAGGTAAGCACAGTCCTGGGCGTGAACCCAGCTGGGGTGTTTGCTGGCTCTGTGATAATGCTCAAGTCACATCACCTCTCTGAGCCTCAGTTTCTTCATCTGCGAACTGGAGATATATTGCCCTTCATCTACGTAGTTGTGAAGATTAAATGAAAGTATATACCTGAAGTATGTAGCAGAGTATTTGACTAGTAGATGTCCAATAAATGTTAGCTCCCACCTTCCTTCCCTTAGTTGAATTTAGTTCCCCCCACTCTACCCCAGCAGACGGTTTGCAACAGGCGAGTGTGTTGGAGGGCGCTGGTGCATGGGAGGATTAAGAAGCAAGTGCAGTGATGTGAAAACACGTCCCCGGCCCACAGGACCTCACGGGCAGGGACCCCCTCCCCCCCAAGCAGGCAGACCAGAAGGCAGCGCTTGCACGGCTCCAGAGTCAGCCTCAGGTGGAGGAGCCCAGGCTGCAATGGTTCCTGACCTTGGACAGTGACGCTGAAGAAGGCCGAGACCCCTTCTGTTCTGCACTCAAACTCGCCGCTGTCCTGGACTTTAGCTGCGGGCAGGATCAGGCGGTGTCTGCGCCCATCTGTCTTCACCACCAGTGACTCGCTCTCCTCCACCTTCTGTCCATCCTTGTACCAGCTCGCTGGGAAGTCCACCCGGGAGAGCTCACATGTCAATACCACCCGCTCTGAGGTCGTGAAGGTCAAGGACACCTTGTCCTGGGGGCTCAGGATGTGCACCGGGCTCTCTGCATGTGGAGAAGCGTGGTCACACACAGGCCCTCGTCATGCACTGCCTGGGACAAACACCCTCCCCACCGCGCCCGTGCACGTGCTCAGTGTAGAGGGGGGAGACATCAAGCCAGACAACTGCTGTCCACACATTTGTTGGAATTTTAAAAAATAGGTTTGGGCTTACATATCAACTCTTAGGAGCAGTGGTTTCAGTAGGCAGAAGAATTCCTAGGGAGCCTGCTAAAAAGGTAGATTCTTAGACACCTCCTCTCCAGTCACAAGGGCCAGGGAATATGCATTATAACCCAGGTGATTCTGATGTTGGTGACCCTGGGTTGCATTTTGGTAATGCTGCTCTGGCTGCTGGTTACTTTTTACTTTGTCCTCTGCCCAGGGTACTAGTAGCTGACTGCTTTGAAGGCCCTGTGCTTAGGCGCCGAGGAATTCCTTGATTGGCCTTACCATTTCCAGCAATGGTGAGACGGCAAATGCCAGCATGTTCCCTGAACTTTATGACGCTCACTAAGAGCTGTCCTCCTCAGGGAACCTCATTCCTTCTCCTTCCCTGTCTCCACAGGTGGCAGAGTGTGATTCTGGAGCCAGACTGCCTAGGTTCATACTCTAATCCCACCACTCATTAGCTCAATGGCTTTCTTTGAGCCAGTCACTTAACCTCTCTGGGCCTCAGTTTCCCAATCCGTAAAATGGGATGACAAAAGAATATGTCTCGTAGGGCTATTGAGAGCATTGTGTTAATTAATATATGTAAAGTGGTTAGGACTGTGGCTAGCACACAGTAAGTAGCTTTGACAGTGTTAGTGATTATATGATAGGGCAGGAAGCTAGGGGCCTAGGCGCCAGGGACTGTGTCTCTGAAATGACAAATGTGACAGAATTCTGTAAACCAAAAAGCACAATGGAGGGTTTGGATATGATGCTAACGAATTAACAAGAGGTCCCCTGTATGATGCATGTGGGTTGAAAATTGGCATTCTGGACAGGGTCCTCTCTCTGAGCCCGCCACAGACGTTCCTTACTCTCCTGGCCCAGATGTGAGAAATGGGAGCAGCATCTGCTTCATTTTGCCAATAGGACCCATGTCTTGGCCCTATCTGCCCATCCTGGTCCCACTAGCACCAACCTTGGATGGTGAGGGCGGCAGAGTCCTGCACTCCTGGGCAGCTGAAGCCGACCAGGGCCCCGCTGTCCTGGTGCTTGACGGCTTGCAGGATGAGTCTGTGCTGCAGGCCCTTGTGCTCCACACGGTACCGCAGGGCCCCAGGCTCTACCTGGCCCTCCGGCTCAGTACTCTTGAGCTCTTCCCCATTAAGGAACCAGGTACCCTGGATGATGGTGGAGAGGTCGAGGGAGAAGATAGCATCTTCCCCGTCATATACTTGCACATCCTCCAGACCTGCTACCAGGCGAGCTGTGGGCACTGAGATGGGGACAGAGTACAGCCATCAGAAACACAGTGGTGGCCGCGGGCAGAGGTTTGCCAGTGGAAGGTATTTAAGAGGACAGGGACC
This sequence comes from Rhinolophus hipposideros, assembly GCF_964194185.1. NCBI lineage: Eukaryota > Metazoa > Chordata > Mammalia > Chiroptera > Rhinolophidae > Rhinolophus > Rhinolophus hipposideros. The sequence goes on from NC_138052.1 coordinate 85,436,468, forward strand.
AAGGGCTGCAGAAGAGAAGAGAGGGTGCGACTTGGGACAGAGACACTGACAGGCCGGGTCTGGCAGGACGGACTCACCAAGGTGAGCTGACCCATGGAACACAACATGGGGACTGCGGCCATGTTCGCTGACCGTGCAGACACGGAATCGGTAGTCGCCTTCGGAGGGCACACAGTCTCCCGGTACCTCCACGGCTCCGGCTTTCTCAATGCTAAAGCACTGGATCCAGTCTTCTGAGCCCACCTCCTGCCGTTCCAGCCGGTAGATGAAGGGGGTCTCAGGAGCTGGCTCCGGAGGCTTCCAGGTCAGCAGGACCGTGTTCTTGTGGCCCTTGAACATCTCTGCCAACACTGGAGGTCCCGGGGGATTGTGCTTGACGCCTGACACAAAGGCAGAGTTTGTATTCGAGCCCTGCTCCAGCCTCCCACCGCCCTCCCATCTAAAGTCCATTTTGCCAACCTTGACTCTGGCATATGGTCACCCTCCCGCCCTGGCCACCCTGTCTAGCCCTTGAGGAGTCTGCCTAAGGGTTTTCAGGCCCTCACATTTGACTCTGAGAAGAGTGGTGGTACGGGAGTTGCCCAGGCTAAAGGTGACCTCGCCAGCATCTTCTCGGGTGACCCCCGGAAGGACCAGGGCATGCATGTGGCCAGAGCTGCTCTGGCAGGTGGTTGGCAAATCCTCCCCGTCGCGGCTCCAGCGCCCCTCCACCCCAGCATCTCGTGTCTCCACCAATAGCACCGCGTTCTCGCCCTCTAGGACGTCCAGCTTCCGGGGCAGCCGTTTCAGGATGGGCCCTGAGATGTGGATGGGAGTCCATTAGCCTGGGGTCAGGTCACCTGCCTGCCTCAGCCTCCTCCCGCTGGCACGCCGACCTTTGACTGTTACGTTGGCCACAGTGCGCACCCGGCCACGCATTTCGCACAGATAGACGCCGTCATCATCCGCCTTTAGCCTGTGGATAATAAGGCGCCTGACAGTGCCCTCCTCGATCTGCTCGTACTTGCGACAGGGCAGCAACCGTTGGTCCTCACGGAACCAGGCAGTGGGAATGCGGGAGTTGGGTACTTTGCACTCTAGCACGGCAATCCCTTGCTCCCGGCCCTCCACATCCTGCAGAGGCCTCGAGAAGCGGAGGCGGGGCTCTGTGGAGAGGAGAGAGACCAGAGAAGGCTCTGGAGAGGGCCAGACTAGGAAGACTCCTCCTAGCATCAACTGCCTACACCCACATTAGGTCATGCCGTTTGCTTTTCTCCTGGAGCACGAAGACATTATGGAATCATAGAAAAACAAAAACCACCAGAAAGGGACATCAGATGGTCTAAATTCTCATCTGACCCTGACACTCACTAGCCACATCACCTCCAGCAAGGCCATTTTAGTGATCTTGGGCCTCAGTTTCCATACCTGTAAAATGGGGAAAGGGGTAGAAAGGCTTGGACCACATCAGTGATTTTCAAACTGCTCCCTGGGGCCCCTCAGAGGCACTGCACAAATTCTGCAAGGTTTTGAGTTGCATTTCCTTTTTAAAGTACTTTAAGCATTTCTTTTTTGCAAAAAAAAAAAAAAAAAGCATGATGCTGGAAATGACCAGTAGGTTCACCTGGGCTGCTGAGAAGTGTGTTTGTTGTGCAGCTCTGGGAAGGTCTGCCTTCCCACTGGGCTTTTTTCCCCTCTTGATGGAGTTAGAGGTCAGCCTGCCTGGCCAGTGCATGCACGTCACCATACCCATGAGGCCACCACCATGGCACAGGTGCCACATGCTTGAATGCATGCCAGGCAAGGCTCAGGAGATCTGCCAACTTTTTTTCCTCTGAGGGAAAACACTGGGCAATAACTACGAAAGATATAATCCTGCAGGTTGTGATGAATTCCTATTATGGAGAGTTTTATCTTCCATGGTGAGTTTGGGGTGCTCTCCCCTGTTTTCTGTTTATGAGCATTTATTAGATATTGTTGAGGTGACTCAACTTTGAAATATAAATTTCATCTCCTTCACCTTCTTGCAAAACTGGGGAGAGCAGCTTAATGAAAGAATAGTCAAAAATCACAGAGCAGTTTTTATCCCTCAAATTTAACTTTACTATGAATCAAGAGTTTCTCAACGTGACTGCTTGCAGCCAGGCCTTCCCACAGACCAGGTGATGAACGCAGCCTTCACTTAAAATGTGTGTATTCAATAAAACAGCCACCTTGTTCTCACTGATTGGCTTTCTAAGTACACGTTATAAATCTAGACTTAGAAATGTACTGCCATAAAATGATCCTTTTCTCTTCCTTATATATTGGGCGTACAGATGGGATTTCTATTGGGGGAGGGGAAGTAAAATAACAAAGGTTGAAAACCACTGAACTAGAAGAGTTCTAGGCTCTTCTTGGTTTGTCCATCCATCACTTCTTAAAGCCTTTAATCAAAGGGAGGTTTTCCACCATCTGCTTCAGAATCACTTGGGGAGTCGGCTAAGAAGCTCCTGGGTACCTTGGAGACTTACTAAATCCGAATCCCTGGGGGCGGGAGGCGGGCAGGAAATGGGATTTTGGTACTCCGCCTCCCCTCCCCGAAAACGTCTTCTCGGGCAGCACCGGGCACCGCAGGGGGCCGGAGTCGGGAGGGCCTGGGAGGAGGTGCCGCCGTACCTTTGACGTGCAGCTGCACCGCGCTGAGCGTCTGGCCCGCCGAGTTGCGCGCGGCGCACACGTAGAGCCCGCGGTCCTTGGCCTGGCAGTAGAGCACCTTAAGCACGAAGCCGCCGTCGCGGTCGCGGTACATCAGACGGCGGCGGTCGGGGAGCAGAGGGCGGCCCTCCCAGTGCCATTCGATCTCAGGCTCGGGCTTGCCCATCACGTAGCAGCGGAACTTGGCGTGCTTGCCCTCGTTCACCCAAAAGGTCTTGGGCGCGCACTTGGCCGGCTCCACCACGTGCTCGGGGGCCTCCTCGGGGTCCTGGGGCGGGCTCTCGGGAGGCTGCTGCACCTGGAGCAGCGCGCCCGCCTGCGCGTGGCCGTGGGCGTTGCGGGCGTGGCACACGTAGACGCCGGAGTCGGGCAGCCGCGCCGCCAGGATGCGCAGCGCCAGGCTCGCGCCCCGGCCGCCCTCGGCGCGGCCCGGCTCCAGCGCGAAGTGGCTGCTGTCCCACACTTCGTCCAGAGCCATCCCATCCTTCTCCCAGTGCAGCGTGGGCACGGGGAGGCCCCCCACCTGGCACGTCAGCGTCACCTCGGCTCCCCGCGACACCCACTGCGACCGGGGCCCCGTCAGGAACAGCGGGGCGCCCTCCCCAGTGCCGGGCGGCGGCCGCGGGCGCTCGGCGGGCTGCGGCTCGCGCTCGGGGGCCGGCGGCTCCAGCACGGTGACGGCGGCCGCGGCGTAGGCCTCGCCGGCCGCGTTGCGGGCGCGGCACACGTAGACCCCCGCGTCGGTGGGCCGCGCGCCGCTCAGCCGCAGGCAGTGCTCGGCGCCGTCGGCCGGGAAGCTGAGGCGCTCGGAGGCCGCCAGCTGCCGCCCGCCCTTCTCCCACAGCACGGCGGGCGGGGGTTCCCCCAGGACCACGCACTGGAGCTCGGCTTCCGCGCCACTTACCACCCGCACGGGCCGCGGGAAGCGCAGGAAGCACGGGGGGCTCCCCGGATCGCCCGATCCCGCCTTCATCGCGGCGGCCGCCGGCGACCCGCAGCTGCGCGGGGGAAGGGCGGGCGCGGACGCGCGGAGGCCTGGAGGCCGGGGGCGGGGCGCGGCCGGGGACCCGGCCTGGGGATCCGAGCTCTCCCGCGGGCCGCCCGCTCCCGGCTCGCCTCCTTACCGTCGGCCCGGAGGGGCAGCTGTGCGGCGGCGGCGATTCCTGGGCCCGGAGCCCGGAGCTCGGGGGGCAGTGCTTCCCGTTGGCCTTCACAGCGAGGGGCCCCGCGGCCGCCTCTGCCCGCGGCCTGGCTTCCTGCTCCGGAAAGCCGCGCTTCCCAGCCCCCTCCCACAGCCTGGGCCTCTTTCCCCTCGTCCCGCCCACCTCCGGCCGCCAGGTCCCCAACCTCCCGCCAGGCGAGGGCCTGAGTGGCAGAGGCGCCTGCAGCTGCCAATCCCCAAAATATTCTCTGATGACACAGCTGGAAGACAAGAGCCCAGACTGGCTCCTCCGGGCTAAGTTTAGAGCAGGCGGGACCACCACCTGCCCCCCGCACTAACCCCAGTTCTAGCTCCAGCCTCAGCCCTTCCCCCCATGACTGGCCCAGCAGCTGTTTGTCTGAAAGGGGCCCCAGAAGGTCGGAGGGGCTGGTGTGTTCTGTCACCTTAACAAATAACACTTTTAAGAGCTGGCAGGCCACAGCTCCCAGCCTCCTGTTGCACCTGATGTCACTTCTGTGCTGGGTGCTGGGATGTGACGTGTGTGTGTGTGTGTGTGTGTGTGTGTGTGTGTGTAGGGGAAAGGGTTGTATGTGAGAGGTCACTTGGGGTGAGAAACCCTCACCAGCCCCCTCCCCCACATTCCTGGCGGGAGTGGGAGATAAGGCTCAGGGTCACAGACATCTGCGTCAGAGATAGGAGGCCTCAATGCCATGGCAGGGGCAACTTGGACTGCAGCGTGTGGGAAGGCTTGGGGAAGACTGGGATGAGAAGGGTAGAAGAGGGCAGGTGGTGGGATGGGGAAGGGCGAGTGGGGGAGGTCCTGGGCAGACCCTGACAGAGGGGCACAGGGCAGGTTGTGGGCTCGCCATTGTCAGGGACAGGTGAGCTATGTTGCCCCGGCTGCCACTGCTACTCCTCTTGCTGGTGGCCCCACAGCGGGGGCATAGCTGCCATGGGCCGGAGGTGGACCGGGAACTTGTCTTGGCAAAAGTGAGGGCCCTGTTCCTGGATGCCTTGGGGTCCCCAGCAGTGATTCGTGAAAGTAGAGATCTTGGAGTCAGGCGTTTGCCCCGAAGACATGCTGTGGGGGGCTCCATGCGCAGCGGCTCTGAGCCCGAGGAGGAGGTCTCCCAGGCCATCCTTTTCCCGACCACAGGTAATGAGGATGGGGAACTGGTGACTTCGAGAAGCAGCGTGGGACAGCATGGGCTTGGAAGGCAGGCATATCTGGGTTTGAATCCCAGACCTGCTATTCAACTGGCTTTGCAACAATGGGCCAATGACTAAACCTCCCTGAGCCGCTGTGTCCTCATCTATAAAATGGGCAATAATGTCTACGGCTCAGGATTTGGGGAGATGCTGCACTTAGAGTGCATGGCTCATACGAGGTAGCTGGGAGATATTCTCCTGGAAGGCTAAGGGTCTCTAGAGTCAGCGATATCTGGTCGTGGCCTCTTCCTGCCACTTTCCTCCTATTTCTGCCCCTGCTCCCTGTTCTGAAGCTTTCTTTAGCCCCACGTAGCTGAGACTTGAGAAATAACAGAGATGCAGGAGAAAGATTTGTTAGGAAACTTTTCTGGGAAACTAGTCTACCTTCTCTTGAGTTCCTTTCTCACCTCCCCACGTTCCACTGACTCAATGAGTAAAGGCCTCCTCTGGCTGGACTTTCTTGTAACCTGGCCCACCTTTCTCTTAGAGAGGACCCCTGCCTCCCTGTGCGTCAGTCCCCCTGCTGCACAGTAAGTAAGTGTGGCTTTGGAATCAGGTGAAATCCTGGTATGGCCACTTACTAGTTCAATGTCACTCTACCTTTCTAACCCTCAGTTTCCTTATCTACAAAATGGGTCAGTCGTTGCGAAGTTATCCATGAGATAATCCATGTAGCAGTATAGCCCCAATTGCCAGACCTTCACCTGGTGCTGGTCCATGATTGTTTAGTGTAGTTTGTGTACCTGTCAGGGTAAGGATGCCAACGGCACTTTCTTAGAAAGGACTGTCCTTTATTCTCAGCTATGTCTTTTCTCCTCCTCTTCCTCCTCCTCCTTCTTGTTGGTGTTAACCTATCTTATTAAAGTGGAGTTATTTAAAAATTTTGTTATATACTATTACTGACACGTAAAAAGATATGAAGAGCAATCCTATAAATGCCTGCCTACACGCCATTCAAGGTGCCCTTTCACACTTTAAGATGAACAAAAAATTTAAGTATGACTAACGACTCCAAGTGTTGGTGAAGGTAGAGTGTCAGGGCTTCTTACACATTGCTGATGGGTATATTAATTGGTAAAACCACTTGAGAGAAGTTGGCAACGTCTTGTATTTTTTAAGTCCTTTTGTGATGAAATAACAAAAGAGGAGCCTCTGTCAGTTCTCCCAAGACTGGGGGGCGTCCTGAGTCTGGCAGAGCACTTACTGGAGTTTGGGGAGGCTCATGAATGGCAGCTGCGTCCCTCCAGTCAGGGCTGCCCTCTCCCTTCCCTCTGTCTCCTGCAGGTGCCAGCTGTGAGGACCAGCCAGTGGCGGCAGAGCTGGCCCAGGAGGCTGAGGAGGGCCTCTTCACATACATGTTCCGGCCATCCCATCACACACGCAGCCGCCAGGTGACTTCCGCCCAGCTGTGGTTTCACGTGGGACTGGACAGGCAGGGCACAGTAGCCTCCAATAGCTCTGGGCCCCTGCTAGACCTGCTGGCTCTGTCATCTGGGGGTCCCATAGCGGTGCCTGTGTCATTGGGCCAGGCACCTCCTCGTTGGGCTGTGCTAAACCTGGCTGCCTCTGCCCTCCCTCTGCTGACCCAACCTGTGCTGGTGCTACTGCTGCGCTGTCCTCTCTGTTCCTGCTCAGCCAAGCCCGAGGCCACACCCTTCCTGGTGGCCCACACGCGGGCCAAGCTGCCTAGCGGAGGGGAAAGAGCCCGACGCTCGACTCCCCCGCTGCCCTGGCCTTGGTCTCCCGCGGCACTGCGCCTGCTGCAGAGGCCTCCAGAGGAGCCCGCTGCCCATACCCACTGCCACAGGGCAGCCCTCAACATCTCCTTCCAGGAGCTGGGCTGGGAACAGTGGATCGTGCACCCTCCCAGTTTCATCTTCCACTATTGTCACGGTGGCTGTGGGCCACCCACCCAACCAGACGGGCCTCTCCCATTCCCTGGGGTTCCCCCTACCCCTGTCCAGCTCCTTTCTCTGGTGCCAGGGACCCAGCCCTGCTGTGCTGCTCTCCCGGGAACCATGAGGCCCCTCCATGTCCGCACCACGTCGGATGGAGGCTACTCTTTCAAGTATGAGACGGTGCCCAACCTTCTCACGCAGCACTGTGCTTGCATCTAAGGGAATCCTGCTGGTGGCCGAGCCGCCACCATCACATGCTGGGAGGAAAAACAGAATTTGGAAAATAGATCTTTCCCATTTCCCCCCTTCTTCCACTTGTCTGTCTGAGGGCTCCCCTCCCCCTCTCACCCCTGTCCCGTGAGCAATGTGACAATAAACAACCCAGTGCATATGACTTGGCATGCATTCTCGGCCTCTCTGATATGGCAGTGGTGGGTGGTGGAGGGGAGGACTGGGCCCCAGGAGCATGGGACTGCGGGGTCTTAGGTCACTCAGCCTCACTTGACCTCAGAGATCTGGGGTTTGAGATATAGCTGGAGGGGGCAGCCGGAGGGCTCAGTTGGTTAGAGTGCGAGCTCTGAACAGCAGGGTTGCTGGTTCGATTCCCACATGGGCCGGGGGGGCTGCGCCCTCCACAACTAGATCGAAGGACAATGACTGGGAGCTGGCGGGCGCTGGAGAAACACGCTGTTCCCCAATATTTCCCAATAAAATTAAAAGCAAAACAAGACAAAAACAAACTGGACTCACTATTTTAAAAAAATAAAAATAATAAAAGAGCTGGAATTGGCTGCATATCTGGTGGGAAGCTATAATGCTTGGTGACGCAAAGGTGCTGCTAGCTCCTGACAGCCACTCCGGAGACAACTAGACCTCATGCCAGCTGGACCTGATGTGTCAATCAGGATGCCTGCCCTGCCACACCTAAAGGCAACTGCTGTGCTTATCGTGCCTACCCAGAAGCCCCTCCCCTGCCGTTCTATGCCTTGGCTGATGGACACCTAGCGCAAGGTCAGGTGATTCTTTGACCGGCCAGAGATCATGGCTTAGGGTCCCACTGAGACAGATGTTCAGAGTTGGTCAGATCTTGGGTGTCTCAGAAACTTGGGTGGCATGTAAAGGACAGATGGTGTGAGTTGGTAGCATTTGAAAGTTGACAAGGGCAGAGAGGAGACAGAAGAATGAAGACCTGAGGATTTTAATTTGCTGAGGGCCTGGGACTCCCTCAAACCTATCACATAGCCTGGTTGTGCTAGAATCTGGGTTCTTGAAGTTTTTGGCTCCCTTGATGTGCCCTGTGTTTCTTTAGATAAAACCCCTTAACTCAGTCCTTAACGTTGGAAGCATGGAAAGGCAGAGCCTACTGCAGAAAAAAGTATGCTCTTGGGTGAATCTGTGTCCACACTTTGTGTACACGCCGAGTCCACAGCTGGGTGCAAGGAACCTTTTCCTTTTCCCTTGGGTTCTCCCATCAGTCCATTCTGCCTGCCTTGATTGGCCATCGGGAGGCCCGCTTCCTGAGCCTTCCTTCCTTCTTTTTTCACTCTCCTCTTTCTCCCTCAGTCGTGTGATCCTGCTGTCCTGCCCCAGGTCCTCACTCTCAGCCAGCTGGTTCCATCCAGTCTCCCTTTAAGGGAGGTAGGTGTGACGCGGAAGGTTGGGGATGTTTAGGTCCCTCAGACGGAAATTCAAGAGCTTTTTCCCATACTGACTGCACCACTGCAGTGTGTATTTCTGCTAACAGAGTGACTCATCAAAGACTCCCTCCTACTAACCCAGCTCATGGGGTGGGCAGGTAAGCCCCTCCAAGGAAGGAGATGTGGAGGGGAGAGAATCCCATCTGGAGGTCCTACAGGCTCACACCTTTTCTTGCCTGAGCTGAGCTGAGTTAGCTAGTGTTCCCTGCAGCACAAGAGCCCACGGCCATATCCCTGCCATAGCCCCAGTCTCTGTTGATGCTGAATCCCCAAGGTGTCTTCTGTGGCTCTGGAGGGGGACTTGCCTCTCACAGTTCCAAGTCTCTGCCAGCACCTTCATTAGACCCAGTGTGGCAGCCCCTCAGATGGTAGTCTGGGGAGAGGGCTGCGGGGGTTGGCCAGTGCTGGGAATGGGATGTTTCCCTCAAGTCTGGCCGAATGCCACTCTCTCCTGCGGCTTCCTTCCCTTGTCACGTCCTCCCTGCCCGAGTGGGGCCTTTCCCTGGGATCTTTAATCCTCCTACCAGGCTTAGGATTCTCCTTCTTCCTGCTGGGGCCACCTAGGACCTGTGTTGTGCAGACTTCCCTGTCCCACAGATGTGGATGAGAGCTGAGGGCTGGGGACCCTGCTGAAGGGCACGGCTTCTGTACTCGTCCGCTAAGCAGATGGCTGTTGCTGGTAAAAAGTTTTCATGTATCTGAGACACAGTGAGAGAAGTGAGTACAATGTAGTATCTTTTAACAAAACCAAAAGGGTTCATTTTAAAGGGCTATCTTTTATTCTAAAGTTATCATTTTTTTTGTGTGTGAGTGTATGGCAACGTGTTGTTTCTTTTATGATATGATGATGATGGTAGAAGGTAGTAGTTTTTTGTTTGCTTTAAAGTTTTTTAATTAACAAAATTAAAATTTGGCAATTCTAATTTGGACCCTAAGATTTTTCTTTGTAATTTTGCTGATGAAATCTAGGACATTCCCAAATCGGTGGAATCGGTGAAGTCCTAAAATCTGGGAGTCACTGGTATGGCCCACCCGTTCCAGGGTCTTACGGCCTTAGATTCTGCTACGTTAGCAAATCAGGAAGACATGGCTGCCCCTAAGAGGGGCCGGCAGTGGCTCAGGACATCTCTTGTCCTCACTCCTTGCTCTGAGACTAAGAGCAGTGGACTCCATACATTCTCCCCGTTCCCAGTGCTAATTATTAGGGACACTTTGAGTACTCTTCATTTGGAGTCAGTCTGAACAGAAAACCCAACCCAACCTGGCTTAGACCAAAAATAAAAAACAAATCACTGGCTCATACCAAGTGCATGAGCACAGCTGGCTAAGGTAGGCTTTGTTCTGGGCTCTGAAGATGCTCCAAGGATCCAGTTCTAGGCTCTGCATCCCCTGGGGCAGCTCCATCCCAGGTCCCTGGAGGCCTGGGCAGCGCCAGGCTCTCATCATCACACTACTTAGTCTAGCAGGAGGGAGTTTGCTTGCAAAAGTCCCTAAGGAGTCTTGGTGGCCTGATTGTCCTGATTAGGGTCATGTGCTCTTCCAAGAAGGTTGCCTGAGGAAACAGAGTGAGTTAATGACGTAGGTCTTGTGTCCTACCCTGCAGCCCAGAGCCTAAAGCACAAAGACTAAAGGTGAAAAAGGTGATACCCCAAAACAGGGTATAGTTACCCCCAAAGGTAGTTACCCCAAAAAAGTTACCCCCAAAAGGTAGGTGCTGAGAAAAAAGTACTGTTGGTCCCTCCTCCTAATTATCTCTCACACGAAGCCCTTTCTCTCTCCCTACACGCATGCTATTTTATCATTTAGGGGCAATTCTTGATCGGGCAATTCAGCAGCCTCCTTCGCGGGTCTCTAAGAGTCACTCCCTCCCTATCCCCCCAGGGCATGTTCCACCTGCCAGCTAGAGGATTCTTCTTTTGTGATCATGTCCCTTAGGTGGCTTAAACACTCGTCTACAGAAAGTTCAACCTGCTTTGTGTGGTACTTGTGCCCTTTACAACTGACCCTAAACCCATCCTCCCTCCTCTCTCCGCCCAACCACACATACCCAAACTCTGTTGGTACAAAGTCTCATCATTCCTCAGATACCTCATTTTATTCTCAAGCTGCCCAGTCAACCTGTCTCCTTTCCTCAGGCGATGCCTCCTTTAAGATCCAATTCTGACATCATCTCTTCTGTGACTTTCTGGGATGGTAGTCAGCCACTCCCTCCTCACTGCTTCCTGGGCACTGTGTGTGTGTTTTTTAATGTTGATTTTTTAAAAAATGTTACCTGTTTTTGATTTCATAAGTAGCACATAGATATATTCTCACCGTAAAAATTCAAATATTTAAAATAATGCTGAGGTTCCCTTGATTGTTTTTTCCCAATTCCCGTCCCCTCCACAGAGGTAAGTGTCCTGCCAGACCTATTTCTATGAATTTACGTACATACGTCTACTTTGTAGAAAGAGTCTCCCTGTCATGGTATACCTTATGGATGTGCTGCAACGTTTTCACTTTATTTCTGAGAGCTATCTTTGGCTTTATTTTCCAGTCCTGCTATTACCTTCTTTTTTTCTTACCAGTCACATTTTTGCCCCCCCCTCAAGAAAAAGCTTCTTTTGTTAATTTTATTATTTATATAACAAACATGTACCCAGCACTTACTATGTGCCAGGCATGTTACAACTAAAATCTCATGCAATTCTCATAACAACCCTAGGAGGTTATTAGATCTGTGGGCATAGAGCCCCAGAGAGCAGTTTCCAGGCTCTCGGCCTCACGTGGAGAGGTGCTGGCTTGTGTAGTAGATGGCCATCAGCTATAATCAGACGGCCATCCGCTCTGGCATGGTAGCCATCAGCTGTAACCAGCTATAGCCATTAGCCACTAATAGAACTGCTGTGGCTACGCTGGCAAGGGGGTTGGTTGGCAGAGAAGCAGACGGCCGATTGCGGATCATGTGGCTCCTGCTTCTTGTGTCTCCAACCCAGCAACCAGCGAGAATATAGTGGTGTGACTCCCCTATCTGTGGCTCCGTGGGTGTTCCTTTTTGGCCTCACCATATCCTGCGTTCTTGTGCAGGGAGCAGGACCAGAGACCCTGCATGACAACACCCATTGCACAAGTGAAGAAACTGAGGCACAGAGAGATTACGTAATTTATCCAGTCACATCCCTTGTAGGTGGTGGAGTGAGGCTTTGAACCTCAGAAGTCTGTTTCCAGAGTTTGTACACCACCCCTCTAGTACATTACCACACCATCTCTCCTCTGTTCTTCAAATTTGTCTGCCGAGGAGACGAAACTATTTGTGTATGTTGATAATGAGGGCATCCTAGCTCCAGGACACGTGTGCAGATAGCAATCACTTTTTTTTTGCAGTTTTAATCTCTGAAATTTCTTATCTTTTTTTTCAGTGAAAACATTCTTCATTGGTAAGCAGACACTTCACACTTTTTGCTTACATACATCATGCAAAGAGACTGACCTCATACATGGTTATCTAACTCCTCATTGTTCCATAATCTTTTATGAGATGATTATAAATTTTAAAAGTGGTAGTGACTGTGGCAATAAAAAGAATTCAGGGGCCGGCCCGGTGGCTCAGGCGGTTGGAGCTCCGTGCTCCTAACTCCGAAGGCTGCCGGTTCGATTCCCACATGGGCCAGTGGGCTCTCAACCACAGGTTGCTGGTTCAACTCCTCGACTCCCACAAGGGATGGTGGGCTGTGCCCTCTGCAACTAGAAATGGCAACTGGACCTGGAGCTGAGCTGCACCCTCCACAACTAAGACTGAAAGGACAACAACTTGACTTGGAAAAGAGTCCTGGAAGTACACACTGTTCCCCAATAAAGTCCTGTTCCCCTTCCTCAATAATAAAAAAAATAAATAAATAAATAAAAGAATTCAGGAAAACAACTCTAAATTAAGCAAAACATTATGTAGCATATGTGGGAATATTGTTCATCCCTTTTGGATGTTTCATTTCTCTCCTAATATAAACTTCTATATTTTGGAAGACTATTATAGACCAAAATGGCAGTTATTTTTATATGTACACATATAGGCATTCTACCTAACTGATAAATAGAAACTGCAAGAATAAAATTTGAAATAATTTTAGAGGATTTGGTTAATTTGTTCCCCGTTTTGTTAATCCAAAACATGACAATGCCCTTTCATTTAAAATGTTCTGTTTTCCCCCAATGAATTATTCCTTTGGGAAGATGATTTTGTTTATGTAAAAGTGCAGTTTATCCCTGGTAAGCTTTTTGAACTGGGACTGACTGGTATTTATGTGTTATCCAAGTTGTTTTCAATAAGTGAAAAGGAGCAAGTCTTCCTATTCTGAGGGGAAGACTTAGGAATAATCTTCTAACTATATTATGACACTGAGAAAAGGGTTTCTCTGTGGTGGTGGAATCAGCACATTTATCCTGTAGAAGTTCTACTAGCACTCCTAGTATTAAAACCCATATCCCAAAATAGAGATGGTATTAATATTATCTAGGAAAGATCTGTGGCAGAGCTTACTATCTCCCATGACATACATAGGAGACCCACATGTTTCTTGAGAATGTTATGTCAGCAGAAACACTGCCATCTTAAACTGAAAGAGATAGAGAATGAAAAGAAAGAAAGCAGTTGGACACCCACTACCAAATTCTACAGGCAAGAAATAAGCTGATAAAACCACTCAGCTACACACATGTGCCACCTTTCATGAAAGACGACTCTGAGAAGGAGTCACAAACCCAAAGAATGGAGCTGTAAACCACTGAAGATTGTTTTCCCATCCTTGAAACCTAATGGGGTGTGCCTAGCTGGATTTCTCAATTTCTTGGGACTGGTAGCTCCTTTTATCATTCAATTTTCTGCGTTTTGAATGGGAATGTCTGTAACTGTTTTTCTATGCTTGTTCTACTAATATATTTGGGAGCAGATGACTTGTTTTGTAGGTTCACAGGTGCACAGATGAAGATGAATTGTGCCCCAGGAATCACACCAAAATTTTCGTCATACTTGAGTTAGGTAATTTACAGAATGAGATGTGGGACATTTAAAAACATTCTTTTTTAATTTTTATTAATTAAATTAATAAATTTATAAAATTTATAAATTAATTAAAATTTAATTTTATTAAAAATTAATTTTATTGGGGAATGTTGAGGAACGGTGTGTTTCTCCAGGGCCCATCAGCTCCAAGTCATTGTCCTTCAATCTAGTTGTGAAGGGCGCAGCTCAGCTCCAAGTCCAGTTGCCGTTTTCAATCTTTAGTTGCAGGAGGCATAGCCCACCTTCCCACGCGGGAATTGAACCGGCAACCTTGTTGAGAGCTCGCACTCTAACCAACTGAGCCATCTGGGCGCCCCTCCAGCACGTCAGCTGCAGCTTGTTGTCTTCAATCTAGTTGTGGAGGGCGCAGATCACTGCCCCTTGTGAGAATCGAACTGGCAACCCTGTTGTTCAGAGCTCACGCTCTATCCAACTGAGCCATCTGGCTGCCAGAGATGTGGGACTTTTAAGCTGGTGAGATTTGGGTAAGATTTTGTATGTTGAGTTGATGCTGTAATGGATTGTGACTTTTGAGCACCTTTGGAGGGGGTGGATTTATTTGAGATGGATGTGACTCTTTGGGGCAAAGGGGGACCGTGGCATGCAGAATAATGGCCTCAAGAAACTCGAATGCGTTGGGGCAGCCGGATGGCTCAGTTGGTTAGAGCACCAGCTCTGAACAACAGGGTTGCGGGGTCGATTCCCACATAGGCCAGTGAGCTGTGCCCTCCACAACTAGATTGAAGACAATGAGCTGCTGCTGAGCTGCCGCTGAGCCTCCACTGAGCCTCTGGAAGGGCAGCCGGATGGCTCAGTTGGTTAGAGCACGAGCTCTCGACAAGGTTGCTGGTTTAATTCTCACATGGGATGGTGGGCTGTGCCCCCTGCAAATAAGATTGAAAACAGCAACTGGACCTGGAGCTGAGCTGCGCCCTTCACAACTAGATTGAAGGACAACTTGCAGCAGATGGGCCCTGGAGAAACACACTGTTCCCCAATAAAAAATTAAAAAAAAAAAAAGGAAAAAGAAACTTTAATACAAATTTTATCAAAAAGGGTTTTTGTTCATTTTTTTTCCCTGCAAACAAATGTTGTTACATTAACACGGAGCATGTATCAAATTGGTTTGCCTGGACGTTTAAAAACTACCAACATTAGCCAGCCCTGCAACTAAAAAGTCAACACATTTATCTCAAGATCTAGCCCTAATACAAATTTATCTATGCTGAGGCTGCAGATAGAATAAAAACACACCCAAAATGTCTCTGTAAAAGTAATAAAAATAACTTGTGTTTATGCTGGAAGTGTTTTCCTTATTAATATGACACTATTTTCTTACCTGCTACTGCATGGATACGAGTATGTTAAAAATATCTGCTGCGTGTGTCAGGCTTTCATCAATTAGCTCTCTGTTTGCAAATGAAGTCACAATAAAGTGAAATGTTGCAAATTCATGGTGGGACTGGACAATAAAATCCAGGACACCCAAAATCCTGTGGTACTGTTGCTTCTTTGTATCAAACGGCTCTCATCTGCTAACCTGATTTGAATGTTTGTCCTTGGCCTAAATCATCGTTAGGAAAAACTGCCCTAAGAATTGACTTCTCCTCCTCTTCTGGGGAGGAAGGAGGCCTATTTCAGATGTAAGAGTTTATTTTCTCCACTAAAAGTCTTGAAACTTTTTCTAGGTTTTATGTCTTCTTGACTTGATGGTCTTCCATAGCCAAATTGGCCAACATGAACCAGTTGCAGAAGTTCCTGAGGGAACCTCTTTGACATCTTCTGCCAGCAATAATGCCAGTTTAAAAGATTTGTAATACGTGTAAGTTGCTGAATTTCAGGCATGCTTGCAATAAGAATCACCTTTCCCTTAACAGACTCCAGAAATGAAGCATGTGTTGGGTCATTGTAAGGTCTCACTTCTCCACCATCTAAACTGAAATTGTTGCCCCACAGTTTATGCAAAGTCTGTAGCTGATTTCTCCATTAGATGTATTCAGACCACTTACAAAAGGAATACCGGATCTGTATTCTCTAAGTGTAGATGACTCAGATTTGTCATCCCCCAAAGGTCTTGAGGCTTTGTTCAGAGGGACAGTCCCATATTCCTTTGTCTCTTTGAAAAAATTCATTCACAATTTTTCCAGTAAAAGGCCAAATTATCTGTAGTCCACTATTCACGTTCACTTGAACGGAAAGAACCTTGCAGTGGCGTGACGTGCTGGTCAGCACCTTATATTAATCAAGTGAACACATCTTCAATAGCAGGAAAACCTTTGCGGTGGTGTTCCTGCAGTTTTTAAGACTAACTTTAGTTCTGTCAGATTTGGAAGATTTTCATTTCATTTCATCTTCATATAATTCTGCCAAGGCCAATGTATTTCTTGATACATTATCACTTTGGTTGTTTTCAGGGTTTTTTTTTGCAAGGTCTTCACGTTCTGATTAAATTCTGCAAATCCTGTGGTTTTGGGGTCCACAGCCCCTAAGACCTCTCTTGCTTTGTGGGCTAGGTGCTGCCCTCACCATCTTTCACCACCAGCTCCCGGGGCTCTCATCTTTTCAATTTCTCTCTTTTTTTTTTTTTTTGCCTATTGTCCTACTCTTGAGTTTGAACAAATTTACTGAAGTCTTTGTTTTTACCATTGTTTCTGCCTCTCACCTCTTCTTGAACTCATGTTTCTTAGTACTGATTTATCCTCTTTTATTACTTATTTTCGAGTAAGTCTGTAGGTGATACACTTTCTGAACCCCGCCCCCAACTGAAAAAGTCTTTTTATTTTCACCCTTGAGCGATGGTCGGGCTGTTTATATAATTCTAGATTCAAAGATGTTTTTCCTCTGAATTTTGAAATACCCTCTCTCTTTTCTTCTTGCGTCCTGTTTTTCAGTGAAAGACTTAAGGTCAATATGATTCTTATATCTTTGTAGTTCATCTTTTTTCTTTCTCATTGGAAGTTTTCAGGATTTCCTCCTCATCACGACATCTGAAATTGCATCACATGAGACCTGCATGTTAGTTTTGAAACTAACCTTTGATGCCAAAAAGATCCTGACTGGCACTCGGTGGCCCTTTTGATTTGAAAATTCATGGTTTTCTTCAATTCTGGGACATTTTCTTCTTTAATTTATTCGAATATAACTTTCTCTCACATTCTTTCTATTTTCTACCGCAGAACTTTTATTAGATGATATGGAAAGTTTTAGATCATTCCTCTGAATATTTTAGCTTTTTCTTTTTTTTTTTTAAAGATTTTATTGGGGAAGGGGAACAGGACTTTATTGGGGAACAGTGTGTACTTCCAGGACTTTTTTCCAAGTCAAGTTGTTGTCCTTTCAATCTTAGATGTGGAGGGTGCCGTTCAGCTTCAAGTTGTTGTCCTTTCAGTCTTAGTTGTGGAGGGCGCAGCTCAGCTCCAGGTCCAGTTGCCATTGCTAGTTGCAGCCGGCACAGCCCACCATCCCTTGGGATGGAGTCGAACTGACAACCTTGTGGTTGAGAGCCCACTGGCCCATGTGGGAATCGAACCGGCAGCCTTCGGAGTTACAAGCACGGAGCTCTAACCGCCTGAGCCACCAGGCCGGCCCTTAGCTTTTTCTTTTAATAAATGCTTTTCATATTTTATCTTGTACTGTGTGATAGAAAAACATATTTGCTCATTCCTCTGGGTCACACAAATACCCTTTAGCTGTGCTCAGTCTGATTGTTCTTCTGAGGTAATTTTTGGTGTTTCATAACCATGTTCAATTTTTCAGTTGCTTTTTAAAAAAGTGAATGTGATATCCTTTTGCATCCAGGAATGTTATAATTATTCTAAAGTCCTGTTCTTGCTCTATGAGCGATTTCACTGGGTGAAAGTTCTGTATGTGTTGGATTTAATATGTCTTCCAAGATGTTGACTTTCTTAAAATGTTTGATTATTGGTTGGAAGTTCATCCTTTATCCGAGATTCCCTGTTAGACTGCTTGTCCTCTCTGATTGTATACTCCTGAGCAAAAGGGATGTAAGATGATGTCATGGAGTACATCACAATGTATTGTCAGTAAGTGTCTGGCAGGGGGATATACTGCTGGGTGGGGTATTTTGGCAGCTCATCTGCAAGTGGGGGCTTCCTTTTCCTCCTACTGGTACCAGTCACCAGGAACACTGTCCTTTGTCCCCACCTAATGATGTCATATCCACCGCTCCTGCCTGGAGGCAGATAATTCTGCTGGAGTCTCTTGGCCCCAGGAGACAAGAAGAGGGAGTGTGTGGGGAGTAGCTGACATGCTTGTTGGTGCCTGCTGTGCTACCCTGAATAATCAGTGCCCTGTCAGGAGTTCCCAGCAACCACTCTCTTTGGGCATACAGTGCTCTTTGTATGGTTTCACCTCCTGTGACAGTCTGCTGCGACACGCACATTTGGGGCTGTGGTTTTCTTCTCTGACAAGTTCCCACCTGTCATCCATCTTTCAGAGATTCCTCATGGTTTCTGGTCCACCAAGGGCTCTCGTTGTCCTGGGCGATTATGAATGTATTTACTTAGTTTTATAACTTTTCCGTTATTTCTAACCATTTGGGATGGGAGGGAGAGGCTGAAGCATGTATTCAGTTTGCAATCTTGGACTGGAACCGTCTCCCATAGCACTATCTCTACCATAACATGCATCACGTAGACAGAATAACAGCCCCCTCCTCCAAAGATGACTACATCCTAATCCCCAGAAACTATGAAAATGTTATGTCACAGGGTAAAGGAGAATTAAGATTGCAGTTGGAATTAAGTCTCCTCATCCACTGACCTTAAAATAGGGAGATTATCATGGATTATCCAGGTGGGCCCAATGCAATCACAAGGGTCCTCAAAGGTGGAAGAGGAAGACAGAAGAGTTAGTGTCAGAGAACTGTGATATGAGAAAGACTCAACTGGCCATTGTTGGCTGTGAAGATGGGATGGGGCCACAAAGCGGGGAAATGGGCAGCCTCCCAAAGTTGGGAAAAACAAGAAAACAGATTTCTCTCCTAGAAAGGAACATAGCTCTGCTTAATTTTAACCTAATGAGATCCATTTTGGACTTCTGACCTTCAGAATTATGAGACAATAAACGTGTTGTTTTAAGCAGCTAAGTTTGATATCCATTATTGCAGCAGCAATAGGAAGCAAACACAATGTTGACACTTGATTGCTGGCCTCTGTCTCTTCCACCACACTGCCTGCTTCTGGAGAACAAGAGCAATACTGTTGTCTCCTTTATTTACCCAGAATCCAGCACAGGATCTGGCACATAACCAGGGCTCAGTAAATACGTGAAGGAATGAAAGAATGAAAGACTGCCCTAACTTTGAGGTCCTACAGCGGCTCTGAGATTCCAAAGCAGCCTTTGCCTTTCACTTCACTAAGCCCTGGAGACCTTAAGCCCTTAGCCCTCACTCTTCCCGTTTCCTTTCCCCACTGACCCATGTTTCTCATTGCAGGTTTTACTGCTATATAGCTGCACCTTCCTCCCTTAGTGTAGACCATCTCCCTCCTTTCTCCAGGCCTGTGTGCAGGGAGAATTGAGATGGAAGACATATGTCACATATGTACCTGACTTTGCCAGCAGGCCTTCTGCAGATTATATCTGTAACAGTGACTTCCTCTCTGCCTGCTTTCCTCTCTCTCCATAGATACCTCCACTCACATTTCCTATCAGGCTTCTGCTCTTTTCCTACCAGCTGGAAAGGGGAATGTAGTGTTCATCTCATCTTCTCCTTTCTGGGTTCTGAATTAAGCACAAGGTCCCCATCTTTCTTATAGCACTGTGTAACCCCTTCTCAGATGACTCCATGGGTTTCCAGGATAGATTAACAAAAAGAATTAAAGGCACTGTCAGGTGACTGCAGGTTTACCAGAAAGCCACTCAGTGAATCCCTTAGTGGATTTTGTGCAGAACTTCAAAGTCTCCTCAGGCTGGGTGACAAGAGCTGCTGCTGGGTCACTGGAATATTGTTATTTTGTTGCTTCCTTTTTAGTCAGCCATTCTCAGGCCCTGGCTTCTCTGATTTTGCATTGAGCTTGGCTTCTGCCTCTCCAGTTTTCCCTCTGTGTATCTCATGTTTAGTCTCTCCTGGAAGCAGGCTCTAGTGGGCTTGCTTGGTCACTGTTCAATGCAGAGTTCTCATGCTAGACTTCTTCCATTGTTGCTGGTTTGTCCCATACGTTTGATTTTCATGACTGGGCCAATTCCTGGGATTCTTTTGTGGCTAGGTCTAGTAGCAGAGCCAAGAGACACAATGTGTGGTCACTTATGTAGAAAAAAACTGCTTCTGACTACTCAATGCTGGGACCAGTGGCACCAGCCACCCAGACACTATTTTTGGAGGTAATCATCACCCCTCTTCATTCTCTTCCATTTGCCCCCCCTTTCCCACTCCATGAAGATATCTAGTTGACGAAACAACTAGATCACCCAATTTTACCCTCCCAACCACAAACACAATTTCAAGTGTGAAATTTTCATTTTGAAGGAATCCTTACGTCTCTCATCCGATCTGCTGTAGGACGCTGTCGCATCAGAGTAGTAAGGTCTAGGTCCAGGACAATGGCTCATGTCTTAAAGATGAACTATTACTTCTGTTCCCCTGTGCGCAACAGCATAGGAGATTGCATGCTCCAAGGTAGCAGAACAAGCTGGCTTTGGACAAGGACTCTGAAGTCTGTATTCCCTGGTAGCTGACTTCGTCAGTTTTTTTTTTTTTTTAAGGAGGGCATAGCTCACAGCGGCCTATGTGGAGATTGAACCGGCAACCTTGGTGTTATTAGCATCACTCTCCAAACAACTGAGCTAACCGGTCACCCCCAATGACTTAGTTCTTCTTGTATGAAGATATCTTCTCCTTTCTTTCCACCCCTGCTGCCTAAACTAGTAATGAGTACACCTTTCCTTGCCCCTTTGATTGCATGCATTTTGCAGAGGCTACCCCAGGGAACTTAGGGGCTTAGGGGTGGCAGGGAAGCTACCAGTGGCAGCTGCTTACAACTCGTCTCTCTCCTTACACATTATGGATGTGGGGTGCGAAGCCTGAGGTGGATGAGTCGTGCATGCCTCTCTAGTATGAGATCCACTGCTGTGCTGGGAGGTCTAGGTCATGTGCTTGGAAGGTCCAGCTGCGGATTTAGGTGGAATATTATTCTTGGGGAATAAAATTCAGAGGAGTGTTTGTATGTTAAGAGTGTGCTATCATAGCATTTCTCTGAGAAACACAATTGCATGCATGGAAATATGAAATTATGCAGTAGCAGGCTATATATATTACAATACTTTCCAAGGATAATTTTTGTTTTTAAATAACATTGCATACCTTTTTAAATAAGATCATTCTGTAAGAAATGGATTTGAACCTCAAACTTTGAAGAGACCTTTAGATTTAATTTTTAAAACAGTGTTTAGCTTTTCGATCCTTCTGGAATTCAATGTGCATGGTATGAAGGAAGGAACTTGAGTTTTTGTCTACTAGATGGATAGCTAGTTGTCTCAAAACTACTGAAGAACTCATTATTTATATTATTTAAATAACTTTTATTGTGTATAGTAAAAGAATTTTCATGTAGTCATGGTTATTTCTGTATTTCTATCAATATTTGTCTATCTCTGTGTCAGTATCATGCTGCTTTGGTTACTGTGCCTTCATAGGACATTTTGCTATCTGGTAGGGCAAGGCCCCTATTAGTGCCTCTTGTTCTTTTTTTTCTTCAACATTCCTTGGCAGTGATCATGTGTTTAGTCTTCCAGAGAAATTTTAGAATCAACTTGTTAAGTTCCAAAATCTTCCCATTGGAATTTTGAAGGAAATTGCATTAAATTGACATCATTATAATATTGAATTATATTGAATAATCTTCTCATTAAGAACATGTTACATTTTCAGTTACTTAGGTCATTTCTAATGTCCTTATAGATCTGGCATATTTCTCAAAATGTTCTAGGTATATACTCTCTCTTTTTTTTTCTTCCTGTTATGGTGAATGGAATAATTTTTTTCCTTTTTTAGACTTTAAGTTTTTGAAAAGGTTTTGTCTTAGTCAAGGTTCTTATGGTAGCAATTTACACAAATACACTGAAACTTAGGCCAAAAAAAAAATTCTTTGGAGGGTGGCCAAAGCCTCCCCTGCAGGCAAAAGGGCAAAAAGGGGAGTGGGCCTCAAAAGGGGGCTAGAAAAAGAACTGCTGTCTCCTGTTGCTGTTTCTCTCAGTAGATCTGCTTTTCTCTCCCTCTGGAGCTCAGCTTTCTTTGCTGCTCTCTGTCCCACTTTCACATTTCTGGGAAGCAAGGGGTTGTGGAACAAATTTGGCGACGGTGGGTCACCCGTGTGAATAGAGCAATTCTTAGAAAATCTCTGTAGGCTGGGAGGCACCCCTGAAATAGGTTTCAAAATACTGCAACTTCAAGAGAGTCTGTCTCTTCTTGCCTAAGAGGGTTAGAGTTGGGAGTGACAACAGTCCGGGAAAACCCTCCCTCCCTAGTTCCAGGTGATTCGATAAACAGGGACTGACAATCACACGGTTACAGGATTAATCCTTCAACAAAAATATACCAAGCCCCTGCTTTTAACTTTATATTTGCATGCTGCTTTGTTGTTCACAGTGTGCTTCCATGTATTCCATTTAACTGCCCTTTTAGGCTTTTGGCTCAGATCACATGTAGTATACCATGTTAAATTGTACTTGTTTAGGGGCATAAATTGCCATTTCAAACCTTTTGTCTTTAGAAAATACAACCCTTCAAATTTTGCAACTTGGGACAAAGATGATTATGAACCTAGTCCTACTCTCAACTAGATGCATTTTGAAGTGAATCAGAAAAGGGGCATTTCATTAAAAAAAAATCCAAAAAACCAAAAAACACACAAAAACCCTCCCTGAAAACCCGAAATTCTGTTAAGAGACTTTTCATTAAAAGAAGCTTAAATCTAGTTAGTATTGGACCGGGAGCCAGGTGAGAGCTCCAAGGGGAACTTGGAGCAAAACGTTGGCAGTCTTGGCGCCATCAATTACTGACCGAATGACCTTCACAAGTAACCTGGCCCCGGGGAACCGGCTTTCTGTTTTCAAACCTGGATAATTACTTTTAGACGCCGGCGTGATGAGACGAAGCACAGTAAAAACAAAGGACTAGGTATACCTGGAGTGTTACCCATCACCAATGTGAATACCTGGCACTGCGGAAGGAAAGAAAAAAAAATGAGCTTGGAGATTAAGGGAAAAGCGCCAAGGGAACCTCGTAAGTGGCACCTCCGCCAGCTTCAGGTCTTTCACACCCATCGAAAACCTCCTCGCTACGGCGGACACACGCTCTCTTTTAGCTGGAAAATGAGTGTTTGCTTTGGACACGTCTTTTCCTAACAGCAAATTCAATTTCTCCCAACTTTGCTTCCCCGCCCAGTCTGCAAAAAACGAGGCAGGTTTCCCTCCCCGGCCCGGGGAGGTGCCCTGGCGGACCCAGCGGGCGCCCCAGGCGGAGGGCCCCACTGAGGGGTGGGGATGGCGGGGGCCCAGCTCGGGGAACAAGTCCCGGCCCCAGCTGCGGGCGCCGAAGGACCGCCTCCGCCCGAGCCAGCGGGCAGCGCCCCCATCCGACACGTTTGCACGACTTAGGGCGTGGTTTCCGGCAGCGGAGGTGTGCTTTCCGGTAGTAGCTCCCTCTACTTCCGGGGTGGGACTTCCTGTTTGTCATTGACAGGCGCCGGGCTGCAGATCTGGTTGGAGGACCGCACAGGAGGGTGAGTTTGGCTGACCAGGCCTTATGATCCTCGAAAGGGCATCATGGAAGACGCTCTTCCTCACTCTCTTTCTTGCGTTTGTTCTCCCCGCGAGGCCTTGGTTTGCGCGGAGTCCTGGCCTACCTGAGGCTCTTCCGCTTCCTCTTTCCTCAGGCTCCGCCCCCAGCGTCCTGTGGCCATGACGACCGTCCCGCGGGACTCCCTGTTGTGGAAGCTCGCGGGGCTGCTGCGGGAGTCCGGTGAGTGGACTTCCGCTTGAGCCGGTGCTGGAGCGAAGTGGGGGTGTTTTCTGCTTTTCGGAGACACGCCCTTCAAGAGTCATGGAGTTGCAGCTGCTTAGGGTCACGAGGGTTTGGGTGTCAATTCATTTCTTTGCTCCTCCGGGATTTGTTGGCTCTGGAGCCGCTACCTACAGTGTCCTTTTTCGTTGACAGCTAAGCCTCAGCCTTCCTTGGAGGCCCAGTGCTGGTGCCACTCCCTCCGTGCGTTCTCTGATCCTCCCCCAGGAAGGTGGTCCTCACTGGGCTCTCAGCCCTTGGAGAGCAGGGACTGGCCATGATCGTCGTTGCGTGGCAAAGCACCGCGCCGTTAAAGGCGCAGTTAGAAGTCACACCCACCCGAGTTGGAATCCCTGCTGTCTTCCCTACTCCACCAAAGCGTTTTGAGTTTTCTGAGTCTGTTTTTCTCACCAGCAACATGGCATAATGAGTGTATTTAACTCAAAGTTTGTTGTGGGAGCTAATTCTCATGCACGTAAAACATTTAGTACCGCGTTTGCATGTGTAGTCAGTGCTCAAAATGAGTGTAGCTACGGTGACAGTTTCTTCCCCCAGTGTCTGGGCACGGTGGAATCCGGGAGTTCAATACGTGGCTGGCATTACTTGTAGAAAAGCCTTGACTTTGAGATCAGACAGAAGTAGCAGCTTCCTACCGGCGATGTGATCTCGCTCAAGGTGCTTAACGTCTCTGAGCTGCCGTTTCTGCGTTTGTCAGAGGCGGTGAACAGTGCTCTGGAGGAGATTCTCAGGAAGTTTAAATGAAGTAACCGACTTGTCTGGCACAGTTACCTAATGAATGTTAGCTGCCTTCCATCACTCTGCACTCCCATTGATAGTATCTGGGAAACCTGGCTGTATGGCAGTTAAAACTGGCTTATGTTATTAACTATGCACATGTCTTACCTTCCTTTCTAGACTGGGAGGCTCTTTGAGGGGGGGAGGAGTCCTTGAACCATGTCTGTGTCTATCCTCAGGGTCTGCTGCATAGAAAACCCTTCATGCAAGGTTATAGGATTTGTTAATTTATTCAGCAAAACTCTCACTTGGCTCCAGGGGTTAGGGATGATGGTGCGTGTGCGTGAGTGGCTATAAAGAGGTAGCAGGAGGGAAATCTTTGTGGGGATGGAAGAGTTAGATATTTTGATTGTGGTGTTGGTTACAGGAATCTACACATAGGACAAAATGGCATACGACTACATATGTACAGGGGGTGCCAAAAAAATGTATGCACAGTTTAAGAAAGGAAAAAAGTGTATTAAAATTGTAATACTCAATATATACCGATAACAAAAGATGAACACAAGTCACGTGTGACTTCTGCAATGACAAGATGTGCTCAAAGTGGTTACCATCAGCGTCATTTTAGTACAGTTTTTTTCCTTTCTTAAAATGTGTATACATTTTTTTGGCACCCTCTGTATATACATTGTACCAATGCCAATTTTCTGGTTTTGATATTATATGTAAAATACAACCATTGGGCGAAACTGGATGAAAGGTATAGGGGGACCCTTTGGTACTATTGCTGCAACATCCTTTGACTCTATCCTTATTTTTTCAAAAAACTTAAAAAAATTATTCTCCATACCTACCTTGTAGTTGTACTTTTTTAGGTGCAGTGATGAATACCCAAGATGACCTAAAGGATGACAGTCTCATTGGAGAGAGCAGTTTTAACACAGAGGGCAATAATAATACCTATCATGAGTGGTTATTCTTTCTATGACATGCATTTTAGTATTGTTTGAAAGTTTCTATATGTGTGCATATTACTTTTGCAACACCCCCCTGCCCTCCAGAAAGTAAAACATCCAGTAAACTTTTATGTGAAATGAATAATTACAGTGAAAATTTGTGTATTGAGAAAGCTGCCCAAAGGAAGTAGGTGTCGGGCTGGGCAGAGTAGAAGGGGATGTGTTGGAAAATGAGGGAGCCGTGAACGAAGTTGACTCTGTTTCCAGCACTGTGAGTAGACCAGCCTTGGCTTTGAGATCAAAAGGGCAAAGAAAATTTAGAAAAGTTGGAGGCATGTTGTGAAGCAATCTCCTATATCAGGCTGAAGAATCAGGACTTTTTTTTGAAGATAGTGCTGTTGAAAACTTTTAAGTGCGGTGAAGATACAAAGTTTGATCCTGCAATGGAGAATCTACAATACAGATTGGAGTGGGTGCAAGCTGGGGTCACAAAGTCTCAGAATAAAGGGAAAAACCGTTTCCTTACGTCCTCCTTCCTATCTGCCCCTCTCCCTGCAGGGGATGTGGTCCTGTCTGGCTGTAGCACACTGAGCCTGCTGACTGCCACACTGCAGCAGCTGAATCACGTGTTTGAGCTGTACCTGGGGCCGTGGGGCCCTGGCCAGACAGGCTTTGTGGCTCTGCCCTCCCACCCCACCGACTCCCCCGTCATCCTTCAGCTTCAGTTCCTCTTCGATGTGCTGCAGAAAACACTTTCACTCAAGGTTCTGGGATGGGAATGGGGTAGGATGTACAAAAAAGCCCAGGACAATAGTGGAGGCGGGGCTGGGGGTGTAGCATGGGTGCAAGAAGTCTTCAGGGCTCAGATCCAGAAGATGTAACAAGTATGGGTGGCTGTGCTAAGGAAGAGATGCCAAGGAAAGGGACATGCGCCAGGCTTCACTGACCTGAATGTTTTTCTTTCAGCTCATCCATGTCCCTGGTACTGGCCCCCCAGGGCCCGTCAAGATTTTTCCCTTCAAGTCCCTTCGGCAGCTGGAGGTACGGGGTGCTGGGGGATGTTGGTGCACAAAACCAGCTTGAGGGAGCCTTTTGGGGGATGGGGAAAGAGAGACGGCCTCTTTTGGTGGGGGTGTGGGGGACACCAGGCCTGAGAGTACCCACTGCTCTGCAGTAATGTGGCGTCCACTCTCTTTTCCCCATACTGCTTCCCTGAACCATAGCTGGCTTTGTCATCTTTGCCCTGTTCCCTGCCTTTGCCCCAGCTCCGAGGTGTCCCTGTTCACTGCCTCCGCGGCCTCCGTGGGATCTATTCCCAGCTGGAGACCCTGATTTGCAGCAGAAGCATCCAGGCATTGGAGGTAAGGAGGATGGGCGCTGAGCCAGGGGCCTTTCCTGAGGAACACGGAGGACCAAGCTCTGATGGTCCCCCTTCTCTGCAGCCTTCCACCTCCCTCGGGACTGTGCACTTGCTCCCTCCGCTGTGCTCCCACGGCACGTGGGGCCTGACCATATGTGCACAGTCACGCCGACCATATTGTAGTCAATATTCTCCTGTCTGCCTCCTACCTCCCCCCACAGTGAACTCCTTGGGGACAGGGCCCTGGGCTTTCTCTAGGTCTGCATCTTCAGACTGAGCTCAGTGTATAAAGAATAAATGATTAGCGGGCCACAGAGAGAGGCCTTGGCGTGGGGAGGAGGGGAGAGTGGAGGTGACCGAGCATCTTGTCTCAGGAGCTCCTGTCAGCCTGTGGTGGCGACCTCTGCTCTGCGCTGCCCTGGCTGGCTCTGCTTTCTGCCGACTTCAGCTACAATGCACTGACTGCCTTAGACAACTCACTGGTGAGTGCCTCGGAGGAAAGGGATTTGGGGGATGAAAGGGATAGGCCCTTCGGGGGACCAGCTGGCTGCCTGGGGGTATCCGATCCTCTGTTTCCTCTTCCCACCCACCGCAGCGTCTCCTGTCAGCTCTGCGCTTTTTAAACCTGAGCCACAATCAACTGCAGGACTGCAGGGGCTTCCTGGTGGTGAGTCTAAGCGGCCTGGCTGGGGGCGGCGCCCCTTGGGCCTGTCATCGTTCTGGTCTGAGCCTCTCTCCTGGGCCGGGTTACGCTCCCACCTGCTTCTGCCGCCCGTGGAGCCATGTCCTGGGAGGCGGTGCTGTTTGGGGGCTCAGGCTCAGCGTAAGACAAGCCAGTGTTCCAATCTCAGCTCCGAGTCCCTGTGTGACTTGGGACACAGGGGAACCTCTTGGTTTCTTCATCGGTAAAGTGGAAATCCTAGGAGTACCTGCTTTTATAGCATACAATGATTGTGAAGAGTATCTGATGCTCCTTAGCCCCTTGGCCCAGAGCTCTTGTGATGGTGATGACGAGCCCTTCTCCCATGTCTCCCTGTCAGATAAAGAAGCCGGACACTAGTTAAAGTGGTAAGAACAGATCCTAATAATAAGGACGTATCGCCATAGTTTATTCAATAATAAACTACTGTGGTATTTAATCAGTTGTAAAACTATTTTAATCAGTAATAAATCATGCAGCATGAACTGAACTCAAGTTCAACTTCTGCAGAGATAACTGGACACATGAGAGTGACGGAGTGGGAAGGGGACCAGCGGGGGCTTAAGCCGATTTCTCCTTGACCAAACTGTATAGTCAGGTTCCTCTGAAATCAGGGAAGTGGAAATTTACAAAAAGCGGGAGGGAGATGTTGGTCCATGTGAAGCCACTCCATCTAGGTTTGTTAACTGGTACTTACCAAAATTAGGCCCCTCCCCTCCCCCAGAGGCTGAGAGACGGGCCCTATCTTCAGGTGTTGCCTGGAACAAACTCAGTTCTTCTGGCAACCTTGAGTTTTCCTAGACAGGAATGTAAGGGAGCTGGAGTTGTCATCCTAGGGATGTGGGCTTGAGCTGTTGGAAACTATGCTAGTATTTATTCACGTTTTTTAATGTGGGAGAGTGGATGGGTAGATGAGAGTCTGCAGTCTTCGTAGGCCAAGGTTGAGGCGTAGTGGAGAAGAGGGCTCAGAGGCGCCTGGCTGGAGTTTGGTCAAGGAGAGACTCTTTGTCCCCCTCACCCCCTCCCAGGACTTGTCTGAGCTCTGCCATCTGGACATCTCGTACAATCACCTGCATTTGGTGCCGAGAATGGGACCCTCAGGGCCTACTCTGGGGACCCTGATATTGCGAGGCAATGAGCTCCGGAGCCTGCATGGTGAGTGGAGGAGAGTGTGTGTGTGGGGGGAGAGGGCAAACATGGAGGGGATGGGGCGGTGTGTGACTCAGGGTGCAGTGTGCCCCAGGAACCATGTGCCGCTAGAGCCTCATGCGGGCTTCTGGCAGGTCTGAGGTACCCAGGATCGGCTTGTTACTGCACCCTCCCCCAGCACCCCTCCCCCTTGACCCTATCCCACTCCCCCTACTCTCTCTCACTCACATGCCCATCCTCCCTTTTCGCCTCCACCCCAGGCCTGGAGCAGCTGAGGAACCTGCGGCACCTGGATGTGGCGTACAACCTGCTGGAAGAACACAGACAGCTGTCGCCACTGTGGCCGCTGGCTGAGCTCCGAAAGGTGAGACTGGGATGATTCAAAGACCTGGGAGCCAGCCTTGCGCCTGCCCCCTCCCATGCTGCTGTGCTCAGTGCCCTTCAGCCCACAGGGCGGCCCAAGGCCCACCTCTGTCTCCTCCTTGCCCTGCAGCTCTACCTGGAGGGGAACCCTTTGTGGTTTCACCCTGCGCACCGAGCGGCCACCGCCCAGTACCTGTCACCCCGAGTCAGGGATGCTGTTCCTGGGGTGAGTGATCCTCTCGTGTCCGCTCTGCTTTCCCTGTCCTGGCCAGTCCCACCCCCGCCCCTGCACCTCTTGCCTTTTCCCACCCCCTCCTTAGTGACGGGGCCCAGTCTGGACCCCCTGCTTATGATGCTGTCACCGTCTGCTGAGCCTAACTGTTCTTACAGGCCTAGGAGGGCTCCCGCCCCGGCTTGGAGCTCCCCCAGGCCGTGCGCTTCACCAACACGGCCCCCTCCCCCTTTATCTTTGCTCAGTTCCTTCTTGATGGAAAAGTCTTGTCACTGACTGATTTTCAGGTTAGTGTGGTGGGGAGTGACGGGAGTGGGACCGCAAGGACTGGTTTGGGAGGACGTGAAGGGAGGGTGCGAGCTGAGGGAAACGGGTTTCCAGAGTAAGGGTCTTCCTGGTCAGCGGGAGAGTGGAGCCTCTCTCTGCCAGCTTGGGTAGGGCAGAGGTGCTCTTCTGGCTCCGACCTCTTGCTCCTGCCTGTTGTTACACACCAGACCTCCACGTCCTCAGAGGCCCCACCTCTGCCCTGCCCAGTGGGGAGTACCACCGAAACCTCAGGTGGCGCTGACTTGAGTGACAGCCTGTCCTCAGGGGGCATCATAGCCCAGCCTCCGCTTCGTAAGGTTAAGGTAAATGGTGTCCAAGTTGCCCTGTGCCTGGGGTTGGGTCCCTTTCCTGGGGCTCTGGGTTGTCTCTGAGAATAGGAAGGCCTTACCCTTGCTGTGGGTGGGGTGGTTTTTGTGCGGTTGGGTGGGCGGCCAGGCCTTGCTTTCATAGAATGTCATCCTTCTACCCAAACTCAGAGTCGAGTCCGTGTGAGGCGGGCAAGTATCTCAGAACCCAGTGATACAGACCCAGAGCCCCGGGCTCTGGACCCCTCCCCGGCTGGTAAGTGGGCTCCCCACCCCCAAGCCTCCCTCTCCCTGGCCAGTGCTCCTTAATCTTCTGGTTAGGGAGAACTTTATTTTTGGTGGAGTGGAGCATTGTAGAATGCCTTCTGGTCTTTTCCTTTTTCCTTTTAGTTTGGGGGAAGGAGAAGAGACTGCCTCTGTGCAGCATTTTCCAAAGTGTGTTGGAAGGAACATTAATTTTGTGGGATGTCAAAAAGGATTCCGTGGCCAGATGTTTGGGAGATGCTATGTTAGACAAAGCGGTGTCTCTCCTGCACGACATCACAGGCCCTTCCATGTGCTAGCGTATACGAGGTGTGATCAAGCAATACGGTGAATGTTTAAGTAAAACAACACTTTAGTGCAGTAAAAGACACACTGCCATTCATCCCCCTCAAAATACTCCCCCTCTCTTCAAACACACGTATCCCATCATTCTGGCCACTTTCTGAAGCAGTTCTGGAAGTCCTCTTTTGTGAGTGTCTTTAGCTGCACTGCCGTGGCTGCCTCGCTGTCCTGAATCAATTCAAAATGTTTACCTTTCGTGGTCATTTTGACTTTGGGGAAAAGCCAGAAGTCGCACAGTGTCAGATCTGGTGAATAAAGTGGATGAGGACACACCGTAAAGTTTTTATTTGACAAAAATTGCCATATACCAGAAGTGATGTGTGACACGGGGCCTTTTTGTTGTGATCACAAAATATGGTGAATGCTGCTGCCGAGTGCCATCCAATGGAAAACCAGGGATCTTCAATATGGGAAGCAGCGTGTTGAACCTTAGTAACAGTTAACTTGTTCGGTGCTGTCAGTTGGGTGCGAACTATGCTTGAGAGAATGTGTGTTTTAAAGTGTGCTGTCAATCATCCTCCATCAGGGCAACACTCCATGTCACACATCACTTCTGGTGTAGGGCAATTTCTGTCAAATAAAAACATTAGGGTGTTTCCTCATGCGCCTTACTTACCGGATCTGGCACCGTGTGACTTCTGGCTCTTCCCCAAAGTCAAAATGATTCAGGACAGCGAGGCAGGCACGACAGTGCTACTAAAGACACTCATGAAAGAGGACTTCCAGAACTGCTTCAGAAAGTGGCAAGAACGAGGGGATAAGTGTGTTTGAAGCGAGGGGGAGTATTTTGAGGGGGATTAATGGCAGTGTGTCCTTTGCTGTAATAAAGTTTTTTTGTTTGAACATTCCCATATTGTTTGATCACACCTCGTATTGCAAATTTCCAAAAGCAGCATATGATATGCAGTTGTGAATTGCATGTGACCATCGTGCTCCGTAGAACACACTTAGGGCCATGCTGCTGAGGGGAAGACTTTAGCCTCTCTCTGACCCCCACCCTATTACACACACTTACTTCGCCCTGGGGAGCACTCACAGGAGACGCTGTGGTTTTCTGGGGCGGGGGTGGTAGTGGTGGTGGTGCGGGCTGGCTAAGCTGTATGCCCCCCTTTCCAGGACGCTTTGTGCAGCAGCACCGGGAACTTGAACTCATGAACAGCTTCCGGGAGCAGTTTGGCTGTGATTGGCTGCAGTATAGGAATCACCTGGAGACCTCAGGGACCCCCGCTCTGGCTGCCTCCAAGACCCCTGCCCTCAGCACACTGCCCCCAGGCGCCCTGAGTGCGGAGACTATGCCTTGCCCCCCAGCTGTCCCTGTGCCCTCAGAGAACACGTCACCACAGGAAATGGCAGAGGAGGTCAGGGTGGGGCTGCAGCCACAGGAGGAATACGAGGAGCAGGAGCAGGAGCAGAATGAAGTGGAAGGTGAGCGCGCAGGGGCCCAGCGGGCAGTGTTTTGGGGAGAGTCAGGAAAACCCAGGAGTGGCGTGGCTGACCCCTTGTGGATAGAGGCCCTCTCTGTGGGAGGGCAGAGTCTTGGTACCTTTCCCTCCTTATAGGGTCCCTCTCTTGGTCTCTCCTCAGCGGAGCTCTGTCGCCCCATATTGGTGTGTCCCCTAGAGGGGCCCCAACGCGTGCGGGGCAGGCAGTGCTTCCTCCGGGTCACTTCCAGCCACCTGTTTGAGGTGGAACTCCAAGCAGCTCGAACCCTGGAACGGCTTGAGCTCCAGAGTCTGGAGGCAGCTGAGATAGAGTCCGAGACCCAAGCCCAGAGGGAATCAGTACCCGAGGTGCGTGTGGGCGTGGGGGTTCTGGAAGAGGTGCTGGGCTGTTTCCAGGAGTCAGCTCTGGGTGCTGGTATGAGGACAGAGCCAGGAGTGCAGTTTCCAGGCTCTCGGCCTCACGTGGAAAGGTGCTCACTCGGGTAGTAAATGGCCATCAACTGTGATTGGATGGCCATCAGCTGTAACCAGTGAGCCACTGGCCACTAATATAACTGCCGTGGCTACGCTAGCAGTGAATGGGGGCTAGCAAGAAGATGGTGGCTCAGCTAGCAAGAGAGGATTGCAGAGAGGCGGATGCCGCCAGAGAGAATATAGTGGTGTGACTCCCCTACCTATGGCTCCGTGGGTGTTCCCCTTTGGCCTCACCATGTCCTGCGTTCTTATGTGGGGAGCAGGACTACAGGCCCCGCAGGCCACCCTGCATGACAGCCAGGTACCAGGCTGCATGTCCCCACAGTCTCTCATTGGCACTGAGGATGGAGCTGGAGGGCAATGTCAGCCCCAGGTGGCTTAGAAGGCTGGCCCAGGAATAGAGCTTCTGGGCCAGAGCGCAGATGTGGGCAAAAGCTTTAGGACGGAGTGCAGGGCTATTGTTTCCCTCTGTGCTCTCAGTATCCCCTGATCCCTGTGCTCTTGTTTCCTGGCCCCCTCTTCCCGCAGGGCTCAGAGCTGCCCTCTGGGGCCCCCATCCTCACTCTGCGCTTCTCTTACATTTGCCCGGACCGGCACTTACGTCGCTATGTGGTGCTGGAGCCTGATGCCCAAGCCGCTGTCCAGGTGAGGGGCCCAGGAGGCTGGTGGGCGATTGGAAGGCTGGGGGCCGGCGTCCACCTGCTCACAGCTGCGTCTGGCCCATCCCCCCCCCACGTCTCAGGAGCTACTTGCTGTGTTGACCCCAGCAATCACCGCATCTCAGCGTCAGCTTGGGGAAGCGAGGGACCTGCTGGGGGACAGACTCCAGTGTCTACGTTGTGGCCATGAGTTCAAGCCAGTGGAGACCCGGTTGGGACTGGACAGTGCGGAAGGCTGGAGGCCTCTGTTCCAGAACACAGGTACAAGCCCCGCCCCGCCCTCCTTGCCCACGCGCCTCCTGCGATACAGGGAAAATGGCTTTGAGGGAGGGAATGTGGAGGCGGGCCCCCAGGGAAGAAAGGAGACCATCTTTCTTCCTGGAGGAAAAATAAAACCGTCTGCCTTCTACATTTGCAAGAAAGAGAGAAAGAAAGAAAGAAATTATATCCCTTTTTTCTCCCCTTCTGAAAGTCAGGAAATACAATCTCTGTCACTGTTTAAACGTACTCATTATTTTTTCATAAGGCGAAGGCTTTTCCCCCTTTTGGCTAGTGTTTCCAAAACAACCTCAAACCTACCGAGCCCTCAGTGCGTTACCGGACTGTCCTGCTGCCCCCTGAGCGCGATGCTTTGGGCGTCGCTTAGATGGGCCTTCCTGACTGACCTTGGAGGCTGCTTCAGCCCCACCCGTGCCTCGTGGCTTCCCTTCATTTTCTGTTCTTTGAGAGATTGTTTCCATTGTACACCAGTCAGAAAGCTACGTCTTTGCAGTCATTGAAGAAGAAAGAAATGTTCTTGACAACACCTGTGTTGAAACGTATGCTTTTTATTAGTCCCTTTCCTCTTGGCTGCAGCTGGAGCAGGGCTTTACAGGTTATTCACAAAATGGACCCGTCTCTGTCCCCCACCCTGACCCTGCCCAGGCAGCAGCAGGGCATTGTGTGCATTGTGTGCAGGGGAAATAGCCCCCCTTCCTCCTGGACTCTGTACTCCATGGGTCATGTGGCCCCTGGGTGTCCCTTCAGTGGTGGCATCGTTAATGACATTCCTGCTTTTGTTTGAGCCTTGGCTACCTCATCAGAACAAAGACGAGAATGAGTTTGCTCTGTGGTGCTATTAGATTTAAACGTGCCAGAAAGGCCCCAGGCATAGGGCACGAAACAGAGTCACTGCTGCTGCCACCCCCAGCTCTGGTCTGGGGAGGGTGCACCAGTTGTTTGATCTTTGCTTTCCTTCCTTGTAAAATGCGACAGGGGGAGTTTTGATACTACTGTTAGAGTCTAGCACGGGCCCAGCATGTTGTAGCTGCCCGAACAGTGGTTCTTCTCTCGTTGCTGATTTGTCCTGGCTTCTTTACCTGCTGCGGACATTCTTCCTGGCAATCCTAGGGAATAGACACTGCCACGGCCCCCATTTTACAGACGGGGAGCCCTGCTGAAGTGACTTGTCATTATGGCTTAGATGACAGTCTTTAAGTGATGGAGCTGGAATTGGACCCAATCTGTTGATTTGGGGCTTTCAGATGTTGCTGGTCGAGCCTGGAAGCCGTGCTCAGCCCCAGGCTGTGGGTGGGGACCAGAGCAGGGCCTGGTTGAGTTTGGCTCTTTCTGAGAAAATCCGAAATGAGGTGGGGTGCATTTTGAGGTGGTTGTGGGCCATGGGTCCCTGTTTGCTCGGCCCTCCCTGGGGTGGGAACTAATTGTTTAGCAGCTGGGCCTGCAGAGGGAGGTGGGTGGGTAGTGCCCGAAGCCAGAGGTGGGGGCCCAGGTGAGTCTGAGAGTGGCTGGGGAGCGTTATGAGTGTGACGGTGGTCGTGGTGCTGTGTGGGGGGTTCATGCAGACTGTGCCCACCCCTCTCTCCAGAATTTCCTGCTGTGTGTCCAGACTGTGGTAGTGACCACGTGGTCCTCCTGGCTCTGTCTGCGGGAGCCCCCAGTGTGGAGCAGACACAGGAAGAGCAGGCGCCAGCTCCCTCGCCGTCCCCTGGCGCTGTCCTTGACCCTCCCGGCCACAGTGACCCCAGCGACTGCAGCAGCAGGGCCGACAGCGCCCCATCTCAGGCCCTGATCGCAGACCAACACAGGTGGAGCCTCAGCCCCCGTGAGTACAGGTGTTTGGGGAGGGAAGGGGCACTCGGGGGGAGGTGAGACGGAGCTGTGGCAGCCGGGGCAGGCTGACGGCCCATTGCTTGTCCCCAGCCGCTGAGCGCTCTGGCCTTCGCTCGGTGGACCACCGACTCCGGCTGTTCCTGGACGTCGAGGTGTTCACCGAGGCCCAGGAGGAGTTCCAGTGCTGCGTCAAGGTCTGCGCCAGCCCAGCACTGCCCCGCGCCTCTGAGCACAGACCTGGGTCTTTGAGGCTCAGTTGTTCCTTCGCCATGGGCGTGGACTACCCACCACACAGAGCATGGCGTCCCAGAGAGCGCATGTCTCTAAGCCGCCTAGCACAGCACCCAGCACTCGATAAATGATGCTCCTGTCACTGTTATAAATACACGCTGTTGTTGGGCCTCCTGTGCAGAGCACCTAGCTCAGGCTAGACACGAAGGATCCGCCCTTGGTCTTGCGTTCTGGTG
The DNA here is from genome assembly GCF_964194185.1 of Rhinolophus hipposideros. Lineage (NCBI taxonomy): Eukaryota > Metazoa > Chordata > Mammalia > Chiroptera > Rhinolophidae > Rhinolophus > Rhinolophus hipposideros. Next base: position 85,472,053 of record NC_138052.1, read on the forward strand.
TGAGCAGCACACAACGGCTGTGTGATGTGAAGGGCGGAGTCACGAAGGCTCTAGAGGGGCATCTGATCCAGCCTGCGTGGGGAGTGATGGCGAAGCCCAGTCCTGAAGGAGGAGGGAGGAGAGGGAGTTGCAGGAAAAGGAAGCAGCACGTGCACGGAGGCCTGAGAGGAGCCAGTGGCGAGGCCTGCCTGTGACGGGGCAGCTGGAATGGGGGTGGCGGGTAGGGCGAGCATCCCGAGAGGAGTCTGAACAGCAGGCAGGGGCCAGTTCAGGAGCAACCTCTGTGTCTGCTGAGGAGTTTGGACTTGATCCCAAGGGCCGCGGGAGCCACTGGAGGGTTGGGAGCAGGGGAGTGACGGCCAGTTTTGTGTTTTAGAGCAGAGTCTGGCAGTGTGGAGGGTGGGGTGGAGGGGACAGGATGACAGGCACGGAGACCTGCTGAGAGCCTGCTGCAATCGGAGGCAGGCGGGGGCGATGGAGAGGCTGGGGTGCGTGAGCTGTGGGGACGAGCAGGCTGGAGGTGCAGTCAGCGCTCAGTCTGGCAGCTGCCTCCCTGCTCCTCTCGTTTCTCATCAACTTCCCTTTCCCCTTAGGTGCCACTGGTGTTGGCAGGCCAGCCTGGGGAGTGTCTGTGTCTCGTGGTTGTGTCTGACCACAGGCTTTATGTGTTGAAGGTGACGGGGGAGATCTGGTGAGTGAGCAGGGCTGCGGCTGGCGCTCCCCTGTGGGTCTCACTCCCTTCTCACTCCCCTCTCACTCTGTTCTGCCACTCTGCCCCTCCTCTCCACAGCGGGCCTCCAGCTAGCTGGCTCCAGCCAGCCCTGGCTGTCCCCCTACAGGATCTGAGTTGCATAGAGCTGGGCTTGGCCGGACAGAGCCTGCGGCTGGAGTGGGCGGCTGGGGCAGGCAGCTGTGTCCTGCTGCCCCGAGATGCCAAGCATTGTCGGGCCTTCCTAGAGGAGCTCACTGGTGAGAGAGGGAAGGGAGAGGCAGGGAGGGCGGGCCAGGGCGGTCACAGCTCCCGTGGCTGGCACCCGCAGTAGATAAAGACAGGTAATGGAACTCAGCCCTCGGAGAAGTTTCTGAAATCTAGAAACACAGAGAATGGGAAGGCATTGAGAGGTGGAAAGGTTGGGAAAGAAGAGGTGGTCATGAGGGTTCCCTGTCTCTGGCTGGCTCTGTCCAGATGTCTTGCAGTCTCTGCCCCCAACATGGAGAAGCAGTGTCAGCACCACAGAGGAGGAGGTTACCCCGAAGCACCGACTCTGGTGAGTCAGGAGGAGGCTGAGGCCAGGGTTGGTGTCCACATGGCCGCCCTGGGAGCACAGGCCCTCCGTCCACAAGCCCCGGCCACGGTCGGGCCCTGAGCACTTGGGCTGGTCGCCTGTCCTCAGGCCCACAGGCCTGGTCCTTCCTCCCGCTCTCCCGCAGCAGAGTCCTTCCCACCCCTAGCTGACCACTCCTTCCCGGGGTTGCTGCCTACCCCCAGGCCACTGCTGGAAAGAGACTCTTCCTCGGACCCTCCCCGGTTCTTCTACCTTCGGGTGTTCCTGGTTGAAGGTGAGGGCGCTATACCCCTCTTGTCCCGGTTCACTGGCTGGGCCACCAGTGCCCCTGGGTGCCCTTGTAGCATTTCTCAGTTCCTGGAGTCTAGACTTCCTGTCACTCATGGGTGTACCCAAGAGACCCCCTCAGTGTTCCTGGCCTCTGTGGGTGGGGCTGGGAGGTGCCCTGGGCCTCAGGTGCCCAGAGACTTTTGCTTTTGGGCCCAGGCTTTCTGTGAAGTGGGGCCAATTGGCTGGGTCTGCTCCACCTCATCCTGTTGGAGAAGGTGAGAGCGGATCCTCCTTTCTGAGAGCACTGGGTGGCGGGGCAGGCTTCCTTTGTCTTGCGCCTCAGGTTTTGGAGGCTGGAGATCCCTGGAGTTTGCAAAAGGAAGGGCCTTGGCCCCTAGAGGCACAGGCGGCTTTTGTGGCCACCTCAGTGGTTCGCTTCTCTTCTCGCAAGCAGCACTCAGACGCTGCTCCAGTGGTCTGGGCTCCTGCGTGGCCTTCCTCTCTGGGCCTCACGCTGCGTCTTTTCCTCCAGGCCCTGCTACCCGCCCTGTGTCCCTGTTGCTGACTCCGTCCACCCTGTACCTGTTAGATGAGGACCTTGTAGGGTCTCAGGCAGAAGCCCCTCTTTCAGCAGCATCTGGCGAGACCTCTGAGAAGGCCCCGCCCCTCGGGCCAGGCCCTTCCTTGTGTGTCAGGGAGCAGCAGCCACTCAGCAGTCTGAGCTCTGTGCTGCTGTATCGCACGGCCCCGGAGGATCTGCGGCTGGTCTTCTACGATGAGGTGTGTGTGTGTGTGTGTGTGTGTGTGTGTGTGTGTGTGTGAGTGTGTGTGAGAGAGAGAGAGAGAGAGAGACAGAGACAGAGAGAAAAACAGAAATCATGTGTGGGTATGGTGTGTCATGTGAAAAGTGCGGGTAGGAAGGCTAGGAATTGTGGCAGTGTGGAACTTGCCTTGGACAGTCAGGTGGGGAGTACACAGAAGTAGGGTGTAGAGAACTGGGAGGTTCAGTGCGTTTGGACAGCAGTAAGTAGAGGGGAGGCTGCTTTGGCCGTGGAAACACCTGGACTTGGAGCCAAGCCTTGTGTTAGCTGCGTGGCCTTGACTGAAGCCCCAGCTCTTGCTGCTTCGGGTTCGTGTTTGATTGGGCCCTTGTGCGAGCCCTTTCACCTTTACAGCTTGCACTGTTATCAGTCCTACTATAGATGAGCAGACTGAGGTTTGGGGCTGGTAAACAACTTGCCCAGGTCACAAGTGGTAGAGCCAGCAACGACCCCAAGCGACTCCTTGGGATGGACTCCAGAAAGTCAGGCTCTTTGGTGGGGAGTGACACAGGCTTGGGTAGGGGAGGAGGCCATGAGCCAGGAGGGAGGGGCAGTGGGTCCTCCCTGAGCACTCCGCCCCCCAGGCCTCCCCTCCCTTCTGCTCTTGTGGCCCTCTGTGAGTCTCACCTCACCACTGCTTGGTCTGCCAGGTGTCCCGGCTGGAGAGTTTTTGGGCGCTCCGTGTTGTGTGTCTGGAGCAGCTGACGGCCCTGCTGGCCTGGATCCGGGAGCCCTGGGAACGGTTGTTTTCCATCCGACTCCGCACTGTGACCCAAGATGCTCTAGAACTTGACCGCTGAGGCCTCCACACCACCCCTGCCCCTGGCCGCAGGAGCCATCGTTGCAGATGTTCTCTCGCCAGACTCTTTAGCCTTTGGGCGCTGGCCAGTGAGGCCCCAAATGACCCATGGCCCAAGGGAAGGGTGAGAGGCACTGTCGGGCCTCTGGAGGATCTGGCCTGAGCGGACAGGCTCAGTGGTCCGTAGGAATGTTTCTCCAGCGCTGTTTTCTCAGGTATCAATAAAGCTGTTTCCATTTTAGATGTTATGGGTGTCCTTCGATGTAGCAGCTGTGAGGCCTGTGGTCTTGTACCTCTTCTACCAGGTACTGCCCCACCTATAGCTCTTCCCCAGTGGGCAGCCCAGGCAGCCTTGTTTGCACCAGGAGAGCGTATCTCCAGCCCTACTCTGCCCCCACGGAGGGGATCACGTAGGACTCCTGACCTGTGGTGGGCACCAGCCCTCAGCTGGCAGCACCTGCCATGGGGCCCAGTGTGGACATCACTGCCTACAAATAGCTGGGCCACTTAGCGTCTCACTCTAGAATTTCAACTGGGAGCTAATGAGGGCCTGAGGCTGTTGGCAGTGGGGCCGATAGGAGAGGGTGACTGGGAAGAGGGTATGTGGAGTGGGGTCGGCCTGCCTCCTCTCAGCACGGCCTCACTCAGCCCGGGGGTCTGCCTGAGTTGACCCCACTCCTTTACCTCTGTCTCCATGGCCAGGGTGATTGGTTCTGGAGTGCTCATGGAGCCCATTTGGCCTACAAAGGGCCAGTCCCGGCCTTCTGCTGGAGCAACTGAGAAAGGCAGGTTTCCCCGCTGAGGGTTGCTGACCCCCAGGGGAGAGCTTTCCTGGAACTGGCAGCATGGAAGACAGAGCTGAGAGGTGGGGCAAGCAGGGACAGGTGCTGCTGGCATCCTTGGAGTCTCTGGTCCAATTGTGCCCGGAGGAAGATACCCCTGGAATTCTAGGTCATGTGAGCTAACGGGGACCCCCTCCTTTTTAATTGTTGGCTTCAGCTAATTTGAGCCGAATATAAATAAGCCTGCACTTGTCCAGGACAGGCAGGCAGAGCTGCCCTATATCTGGTTTTTCTTTGCTCCAGAGTGTGGTGGGATGTTATAATAGCTGATGTATTAATTCACAGGTCATCCTCACCCCTCCCAGCTAAACTGGAGAGAACAAAGATGCTGGGTCTTTAGGTTTCAAGTGAAAGGGATGAGCTGTAAGAAGGGTTTGGAAAGGGACCATGAATAGATAAGAACTCCAAGTGTGGAGAGGGGAGGCTTTCTAGAGAAGAGCATTAGCTGCTGGGTTCTCAGGGTGGAGCCCTGTGCCTTGTTCCCTGTTTGGAATTAGGGAGGACAGAGACCTATCACATGTTCCCCATGCCCCCGGGGCAGATGGGAATGGCAGTTTGGAAGGAACTGGCAGGATATGGCTGGTGACAGTTGCCCACATTTCTCATGCCCGGAGAGTGGAGGTGGGCCAGAGGATTCTGTGGGCTCCGGGAGTGAGCTGAGAATGAGCTGGAGAGAGCTGTGCTCCCCGCGGGAGAATGGTTAGGCCCAGCCCCCAAATGGGGATGTGACCCAGTTAGCCTTGAACTGATTGAGTTTAAATCACTGTGATTGGGCTGAGTTTAATTGATTGTTTGAGGTTAACTTTTCTGTTGGTTACAAATGGGGGCTCATTACAAGGATAAAGTTGAGTTAGAGAAAAGGGATTTTTCTATACCTGAATTTGGGGGATGGCTACATTTCTGGAATTCCCACCTGTTCCCATTGGAAAGGTCAACGTTGAAGGGTTTGGATGATGGGGACCTAGAGGGCAAGGCAGGTGGTTCTTTTACAGTGGTCTGGGGGTTACTCTTCCTGCCCCCCAAAAGGCCTTTGACTTAGGGTTCCTGGGGGAGGAATGTGTTCTGATAACTTAGGCCTCGCTGTAAAGCTTCATTTTGGGGAAGTCCAAGGTGGGGCCTTCCGGAGTGGGGGTTGGGTGGGGATATTGGGGCTGGTAGTAGTAGGCTGGAGAAGGCTTAATTCCCCCGGGGGGCGCAGTACCACCCTGGTCCCAGCCAGTCCTCTGCAAAGCCCTGGGGCCCAGGCGGGTAGAAGTATGTGGGAAAGAATCAGTGCCCCTGGAGGACAGTCGCTCAGCCTCAGGCCCTACTCTTGAAGGACTGGTAGCAGGACCCCCGGATTCTGGTGGGGAAGGGACTGGTGGCCCCGGTGGGAGAAGGCTGCAGGGGTGTCTCGGGCAGCTCTTACTGCTCTGCCTTTCCTGACCCCCATGGTCAGCAACGTCCCTGTGCTGAAATGTGTGCGCTACACGCGCGCTCACAAAGTCCCTGAATGGGTGAATGTATTTATACCTTCACGGGACAGAGCTCAGGAGGACACACGTCCTATCGCTGAGCCCATTGGAGCCGATATCGGTAAGGGAGGGGTTTCCCAGGGGCTCATGACAGCAACTACTTCCTCTGGGCCACAACTGTGGGGAGGAGGTGGTGGAGCTGGTATTGAACGCTCCCTTGAAGATTTACTAAGGAACACCTCTAAATAATGGTGAAGGTAATAACCTAAAAGGAGGGCTTAGTGAGCCCTTACTATGTTCTGTGCATTGTTTAAAGCAGCTAATCTTCCCCAGTGTTTCTCATACTCCCTTGATCACAAGATACAGAGCCAGTTAGCTCAAGAAAAGAGCCCTCAGTGTATAGAAGTGACCCAGACCCGGAAGGCTGGTACTGAGGCCCCAGACGCGGGGTTTCTCCTGTCTCTTGGAGCACGATGGTTTCTCTCTTTCCTTTCCCCAGCAGGGCCTGGTCTGGTCTGGCCGGAGTGAGGAGGAAATGGTGTGACTCTTGGAAATGGTGTGACAGTTGGGAAATGCTGGCTGGGGTGGAGGCCCCTTGGTGACAGGGTGGCAGAAGGGTGGAGGGGCCCAGAAAGGACTGTGCAGAGATTCGGAAAAGAAGTTCACCTACTTCTGTTTTGCTCAGAGCTGGCCTGAATTTTTAATTGAAGCAAATTAAAACGTCCCAAAAATACTAGTCCACTTTCCTGGCAGTATATACACCCCCTTCCCCGTCCGTGATTTTGCACCTTCTGCAAACAAGAGCCTGAGCTGGTCGTGAGGAAGAACTTCCTCAGCCTCTGGCCCAGAACTGCCTTTCATGGAGGCCGCCCGGTCCCAAGCACTTTCCCAGGAGCCCCTTCAGGTCATGGTCCAGATGGGCAGAATAATGTCCAGTCATTTTCAGGTGATTTACAAAGCCCTGTGAGGCTGGTGCTTCTTCCATTTCTTTGTGCCTAAGACCTCTGTGAACGCTTTATCTTCTTTAACAAGTCAATGACATCCTCTAAACCCTTTGTCCTGAGGTGCTCTTTCTCTGGCGACTCAGAAGACAGGTGCTGCTGTTGCCTGCCGAGGAAGTGTCAGGGTGAGGCTGTTACCACGCCTGGAATTGTGTGACCTTTAGCTCTGGGCCTCACCAAGAGAAGGTGCCAGGGTGCACTCTGGGCAGACGGGCCTGCTTTGTCACTGACACTTGTGCGCAGACGTCAGTCAGCAGGACTTGCCTTCCACCCCCTGGATTGTCTCCGGAGATTGATGTGTCTGTTCGGGCTGGCCTCTCCCCTCCAACAAGTGCTTATTGATGGCCCGCCTGTGGCCTTGGGCTTGCTGGCCGCGGTGGTGGAGAGAAAGGACTCGCTCTCTGAAACTGTCCATAACGTGGTGCTGTCTTTTCTGGGGAAAAGAGGAGGGGATAAAACACATGCTCGTGTTTGATTCTATTTGTACCCATAAATTCTAGAGGGATAAACAGAAATGGTTAGTGAGGGATGAAGATGAGGGCAGGCACAAAGAAGGGCAGGGGTGCTAGTGAATTGTTTTTACTTTTTTTCTAAACTTTAAGCTCTCAATGTACTATGATTCCAAATTATATTTAAAAATTTATGTGAGACCATAGGGGGACAGTGGACCAACTGAGTGGTATAAATACTGATTCTTAAGACTTTGGAAGGAGGAGAGTGGGTGAACTTGAAGGACCCATCTTTCTGGAGAGGGTCCATATTTCCTGATCAGTAATTTCATGTGGAGTGAGGGGTGACGTCCTTCTTCCTTTAGAGGCTGCAGTAGCTTCTGAGAAGACCCTGCCCAGATCCGTCAGCTGTGGTGGAAATTCAGCCATGGTTCTGTGTGTGATGCTTTGCCCGTCTCTGGGCACGCGCAGTAATTTGCATCTTCCTACTCACGAGTCAGTGTGGCGTGGTGGTCATGTAGGAGAAGGCACAGGGCAGTTACATTCGAAAGATCCAGGATTGTGCCTTATTTTTGCGGCTCACTAACCACGAGCAAGTAACTTGCTCTTCCTGATCCATGGTGCTTTCATTGATAGTGAAGGCTTGAGGCTAATCAATAACTTACCCAGTTCACAAAATTGTTGGGTGCAGGAATGTACGTGGCAGTGCCATGTGAACCACAAAGCAAGTGCTGGTTAAAAAGCTGCCGGTTAGTTATTACAACCTGCTTTGTTGCCTAGAAATGCCCTTTGCCATCCATCGGGAGAGGGAAAGCCTGTGTCTTACTGCCCGTGTGTGTGTAGGAGTGGATATTTCTCCAGTGTGCTTCAAACACTGCTGGGCCTGTGAGCTAGCCATGGCATGTTTGTTCTTGGCTCATCCTTTGTCATTTGAATATCTTGGGTTCAGTGACTTCTTTGTCCTCCACAAAAACATTCCTGTTTATTAGGTACTATAATCGTGCATGCACCTCCAATTCCACAGATGTTTATGGAGCTGGTAAAGTGTGCCAGGCTCTGTGTGAGAGGAATGAAGGGTGGAATATAAGGATGAATCAGACATGCTCCTGCTTTCAAGGAGCTTACAGTCCAGCGAGGGAGTGGAAAAAGGCACTTGGGAGCTGGGTCATGAAAGAGGAGGAAGATTACAGCAGGAGAATGTCATAATAATGGCCATTTTGGGGCACTTGCTTTGTACCCGTCTGTGTACTAATCATTTTATTGACATTCAGTACAACCCTGAAAGAAATGTGTGATCTCTATTTCATAGGTGAGGAAACTAAGCTCAGGTTCAGAAAGGTGATTCTCACCAAGGGGATCTCAAACTCCGGCCCCCTCTCTCTCTTTGCCAGAAACTAGATCTATTAGAATGCCCACCGGGGTTCTGTCCCCTTGTGGCACCAGGTTCCAGGGATACCACAACCTACCAGAAAAACCATCCAGATCCTCAGCACCCAAATATCGGTGCAGTGCCTGTTCTTTTCTGTCATGGGGCCTCCCCCAACCCTTCCTTCTGCCCAGAATGCCCTCCCTTCCCCTGTTCACCCTGCATTGCATGGCTGATTCTTTCTTCCTTCAGGCCGTTACTTAATTCTCTCTTGCTTACAGAGCATGGCCTTACCTATGCCGACTGAATGTTCTCCGTGACAGCGCTTTCCCTCCATGGCTCTGACCACATTTTATAATTATAAATGTATGTGTTTGCTTGTTCGTTGTCTGAAAGCTGCCCAAGGCAGGGGCCATGTCAGGGTTTTTCACTGATGTCTACCCAATGCCCGGTGTAGAGTGAACGTGTGGGTCTCAGGTGACACTCTTGGGTATGCATGAAATATTACTTTACAGCATTTTCAAAATAACCTTTTATTTCAAGCACCATCCCACGGGGTTGGCAGGACTCACTGACCTCACTCATTCCCTGCCTTCCTCCCACCTCCCCCATCTTGGGGAAACCTCCTGCTTTACTGATGGGGAGGGCAAAGCCTCCTTCCTCCCCCTCCCCAGCTTCTGGCCACCTACTCTCGCTCTTTTCATTTTCCTCCTCTGCAAACCTCCCTAGGCTTGCTGAGACTTTGGCTCAGGATGAACAAAAGGCAGAAAGGCTTGCAGGCTTTCTGTCCTTCCCATCCCCCAAAACAAAATTTAAAGAAGGCTGCCTGCTCTAGTGGGGTTGGGGGAGGAGAAAGGACGGACAAACAGCTTCCTATGTCAAAATGTCACCCTAGCCACAGATGAATCTGTACCTCTGGAGCTGAAAGGTGGGCCCTGTGGGGGTGAGAGAACCTTTAGGGACAGGCAGTGCTGTCCAGGGATTGGCTTTGTTTCAAAGCTGAGTCCAGGTTTACTGAGGGACACAAGAATTACGAAGAGATGAACCAGCGCAGAGTAACAACAATAGTAAATAGTAAGAATGACATTTATTGAGCACTTATTCTGTGCCAAGCATTGAACTGGTATTTTATATATAGTATCTCTAACTCCAGAGTCTGGGCTCTTTCCCAATGACAGGTTATCTCTCTTGTAAAAATAAGGTCTTACTCACTCCGAGGCCTGTCAAGCAGCAAATGGCACGGGGTGCTCTGCTCTGTGGAGCAGGGAGATATTATTTATTGTATTTTATTTTTTTTTAGGCTTTTAAAATAACATTTATTTTTTAACAAGAGGGAATTCCAGGTCAGTCTGACAACTAGGCGCTACCTGAACCCACATCCTACCGTCTTCCAGAAACTCTTTAGCCTGCTAAGTTAGGATTACAAATGCAAAGATTGGTCCATTGGCCAAGGAGTGTCAGAATCTACCCTGGTGGAGGCAAAAGTGATTCTGATCTTTCTGTCTTCTTTTATTTCAACCATGAATTTGCATGGTTGGTATGTTGGATTTGGCTGAAGACTTATTGCCCTTGTAAGTGTAAGCCCACTTCCACTTCTTTCATGTGTGTCTTTTCATCATTTTCATATTGCAAGCTACCTGAGGGCTTTCCAGTACTTGTGTGTCTTTGATTTGTAGTGAAACTAGCTAACATTTATTGAGTGCTTACTATGTACCAGGCACCGTTGTAAGTGCTTTATATGGTTCAACTCATTTCATTCTCTCCACAACCCCATTATCATCACTGCCATGCAGATGGGGAATCTGAGGCCCAAAGAAGGGGACTAACTTGCTCAAGGACACGCAACTGTCAAATGGCAGAGCTGGGCTATGACCTTAGGCTACATGGCTCCATGCTTAACCACTCCCCTCTGAGGCTTCTAGGAGCAAAGATGCAGTCTCCTTAAAAAATTTATCTGGGGAGTTCAAGGTGAGGACACTGAAATCAGACTGGGCTGTGGAGGAGAGTGTTAAGGGGGTACTCTGAGCTTCTGCCCTTGTTGTCACCCTTCCTGTCACCATTTGAGCATCTACAAGCTCTGAGTTGGGAGCAGACAGGGTGACCACACATACATTTTCTCTCTCTGTCTCTCTCTCTCTGTCTCTCTCTCTCTGTCTCTCTCTCTCTCTCTCTCTCTCTCTCTCTCTCTCTCTCACACACACACACACACACACACACACACACACACATCATCCTTTGTGCACACAAGGAGCACTCTTGTTCCAGGAATGAAGACCCCCATTGGGAACATTCTAGGGACTGACAATCATAGGTGCACTGGAGGTAGGAGGGCACAATGAAGAAGCCCCCACCCAGGATGCCAGGAGATCTGAGTGGGAATAATGAAAGCATACGCTGACACCTGATAGGATGAGCTGGTACGGAGCAACTGCTGGTTGTCAGCATCTCTGCTACCTCCCCCCTGGCAGAGGACAAGCAGAGTGGTTCCCGTAAGGCGTCAGTGCGCAGGGCCCAACACGAGGTCCCAGGTTGGCAGGACCCGCCTAAGGCAGTGTTGGAATTAAAGTAGCTGCTGTCTGACTTGATGGGGTAGGAGAATGGTACTGGGGCCATGAGCAGCACCCAGATGTGGGAGGCAGACTGAAGATCAGAGAGCCCTCCACAGTGTTCCCGCTGGGAAAGGCCCCAAGGCTCTTGCTTGTCTCTGAGGAAATGAAGGTCCTGCCCCAACAACACTCAAGGTAGACTTGGAACCGAATTGCCTGGCTTAGAGTGGCAAAGGATTGGGATGGCATATTAGTGTGTGGGGCTGCCATAACAAAATTCCACAAACGGAGTGGCTTAAACAACAGAAATGTATTATTTCACGGTTCTGGAGGCTGGAAGCCTGAGATCAAGCTGTGGGCAGGGCCGTGTTCCCTCTGAAGGCGCTCGGGGTGATTCTGTTCCAGACCTCTCTCCTAGGTTCTGGTAGTTTCTTGGCTTGGGACAACATAACTCCAGTCTTCACATGGTGTTCTCCCTGAGTGTTTCTGCGTCCAAATTCTCCTTTTCATAAAGATACCGGTGATCTTGGAAAAGGAGCCACCCTACCCCAGTATGACCTCATCTTAACATCTGTAACTGTGCTATTTCCAAATAAGGCCACATTCAGAGGTACTGGAGATTAGGACTTCAACATATGAATTTTGGGGGGACACACTTCAACCCATAACAGATGGGTCTCACGTTCTGAGGTTTGGGGCACAGTTCACATGCTCTGCTTACACACAGCTGACTCCCACACTGGTGTCTTGTTTTACCCTCTCAATACCCTGTTGAGACAAGAGCACATCCTTTAGTGAAAGAGGCCTGCAGTGGTTAAATGGCTGTGACTCAGACAGTCACCTTCCATGTACCAGTGATGCTGTGTTGGCGGCCTACTCTCCACTGTGACCATGGCAGGTCAAGCCAACCTGAATCTCGGTTGTGGGAAGGCTGAGATGGGTCTGGAGAGGGCCTAGCACATAGTTGCTGGCATAAAGCAAAGTGAGGATTCAACAGTCACTCGTTGCCCTGCCCCTCTCCCCATTGTGCGGCTCTGAATCTAGAAAATCTTTTGGGTTGAGCCGAGACCCAGGTGAGGGCAGGGATTGGAGAGGGTAATTACACGTCCAAGGTCGCAGGGTTAAACCTTTTCCCCACACCATCATGGCCAGCACCCTTCTCTTCCCCTGTAGGAGTTTTTTCCCCTCTCCTGGGCCTGGACAGTTCAATCATCCCCTGCCCATCAGCTCCCTCCCCAGTTCTCCCTGCACATCCTCTTAAGTTTTCCTGAGGATTCTGGGAAGAGGCCTCAATGCATATTACCCAGGGCCAGGGGCCGTTATGCACATGGCCTTGCTCTAGGTGCCCAGTTTCAGCGAGACCCTGGAGAGTCAAATTGGGACCCAGTAGTTCCTTCCAAAGACCTTTGCTCTTGGAAAAGGAGATGTGACCTCAGGGAGTCGGGGCAGAGGAGAGATGTGGATGGAAACTGAGCCACAGAATCTGACAGCCGGTTGGAACTTTGGAATACTCCTATTCCAGGCCCGCTAGCTACAGGTGGAGAAACGGAGGCCCGGGGGAAGGGAAGGTAATGTACCAAGGTCAAATGTTGGGTGGTGCATGGTAGCAGAAGCCCGACATCTGGGGCTATACCGGGGGAGGTGGTGGGTGCTTCCCGGTGCTGTGAGCTCAGTTCCCGACGTTGGAGGGGCTTATCTTTGGAGGGGTCCCTCAAGGGCTCTTGAGGGGAGGGAAGGCTAAAAACAAGTTGGGGGAGGGAATCTGGGGATTGTGGGACTGGAAGGCCGTGCCCCCGCCCCCAGCGATGCGTGGGGCACCCAGAGAAGGGGCTGGCGGGCAGGTGGGGTGCTGCGGGGGCCCACGCGCGGGGGCCGAACCGGCTGGGGCGGGGTGAGTCACGGCCCGCCCGCTCCCATTGTGTGGCCCAGCGGCGGCGGCGGCGGCGGCGGAGCTGCGGAGCCGAGCGCGAGGAGGTGGAGTCGCGGGCTGCGGGCTCCGGCGCCCACGTTCGCCAGACCCGCCCGGCTCGCCGCCGCCGCCGCGGGCGCCCCGCGGCCGTCCTGCCCTGTGCGGCGACAGGCCCGGGAGCGAGGGCGGGAAGGAGATGGGGCGCGGCAGCCGGCCGGGGCCCCGCACGCTCCGGAGCCCCGAGGTACCGCAGGGCGGGGCGGGGCGCGGCGGGCCCGGGCCGGGCCCCAGGGTGTCCCGGGCGTGGCGGGGCCTCGGATGGGCGCTCCCGCAGGCGGGGGATCGGGCTCGGGGAGGGGGAGCGGGCGGCCGCGCCGGGATCCTGACCCCGCCCTCCTCCCCCAGGGCTTCCCACTAGGCCCCCGCAGCGCCCCCTTCTTCTCAGCGGGGTCACGGATCCCTCAGTGAGCGAGAGCCTCGCAAGCTGCCTCTCCGGCCATGGCCAACGGAGTGATCCCGCCGCCCGGGGGCGCCTCCCCCCTACCCCAGGTGACTGACGCGCAGGAGTGGGGGAGGGACCCCAAGCAGGAGAGGGATGGCCTCTGGCTGACCCTGGGACCCTCAGATCCAGGCATGGAGCTGGGCTGGGGGATATGGAGAAAGAGAGGGTATTTTGCTATTTTTCCAGGTCTGTTGCCCCCTCACCTCCCAAGCCCTGGGACCTGGGGAGAAGGGGCTGAAGAAGATGGAGGTTGCTGGTCTCCCCGCCCCCACCCGGGGCTTGGAGTTGGGGTGGGTGTGCGGGTGTTCACGGGTCAAGGTTCCTTAGGAGAGGCTGTCTGAGCCTGCAGGTGCGGGTGCCCTTGGAGGAGCCCCCTCTGAGTCCAGACATGGAGGAGGAGGAGGATGACTTGGGCAAGACCTTGGCTGTGAGCAGGTTTGGGGATCTCATCAGCAAGCCCCCAGCCTGGGACCCTGAGAAGCCCAGCCGCAGCTACAGCGAGCGAGACTTTGAGTGTGGGTAGCCTGGGGACCCCTAGTGTGGCCGCCCTCACCACCATCACCTTCATTGCCACCATCACCGTGCTCTCCACTGGCTTGGTCACCCCAGTGCCATCTTGTGCTGGACGCTGTGCTGGACGCTGTGCTGGGCCACCATGCCATGTTAAGTCATCCTGCCTCACCCATTGCCTGTCCACCTGCCAGGGGATCCGGGCCCCAGTCACAGGGGAGATGTAGGGAGATGGCCCCGAGGCCTCCCTCAGTGACCTTCATCTTCCCCCAGGGTCTGTCATACCCCTGGCCCTGCTGCCTCTGCCTTCTCATCTTCCCTCCTTAGCTCTTCTGACTCTTCTTTTCTTTGCTGTATCGTGCCCTCTCATTCCCCCACCCCTCTTTCATGACCACCCCTCTCCATTACCATTCCCTCACTCTACCAGGCCTTACCAATGGCAGGACATGGACACAGGTGTTGGGGGGCGCCTGGCTCTGGAGGAAGGACTAGGGTGCCCTTGTTTGAGGCCTTGAGCTAGAATAAGGTGTGTCCCCCCAGGGTGATGTGGGGTCCCTTTCTGCTGTGGGGGCCCCAACCGGCTCTCCTGCACCCCCAGTTCACCGGCACACATCCCACCACACCCACCACCCGCTCTCGGTGCGCCTGCCTCCACCCCACAAGCTGCGGCGACTGCCCCCCGCCTCTGCCCGGCAAACCAGGAGGAAGAGGAAGAAGGAGAAAACCTCTGCTGCCCCCTCTGTGGGGACCCCTCCTATTCAGGAGGAGGGGGGAGCCGGGATGGAGGAGGAGGAAGAGGAGGAGGAGGAAGAGGAGGAGGAAGGGGAATCTGAGGCTGAGCCTGTGGGGCCCCCATCCTCAGGGTCCCCACAGAAAGCAAAGGTAGGGGTGTGTCCCTGAAGGAGGGCTGGCTGCTGGGAGGGGTGCAGAGAGGAGGGGAGGATGCGACACGGGGCCTCGGCCAGGCTGAGTGGTGGGTTGGGGGCTGAGTTGGGGCAGGGGCCCAGGGCATGTCTGCTTTGTCCACAGTTCTCCATTGGAAGTGACGAGGATGACAGCCCCGGCCTCTCGGGGAGGGCTGCTTTCACCAAGCCCCTGCCCTCCAGGGGCTCTTGCTTTGACAAGAGCCCCCAGCACTCTGTCAGGTACTGACCTCTAACCCAACCCAGAAGTGGTCCCAGGCTCCTTCCTGACCCTGGAGAGTGTGTCCAGCTCTGACCCCAGAGAAAAAACAAGGAAGAGAGGGGGCAGAGGAGGCAGGGTACACATGATTGGCAAGGAGGAGAGAACCAGAGGACCAAGAGGGAAAGGAGTCCTTCAGGAGAGAGGGTGTCAGAGTGAAGAGAAGGATGGGAATTGAGAAGAAGGGGGACCAGCATGATGGGGACAGGAAGTTGGAGGTGAGCTTCCTTCTCTGCCCAGGAAAGCCTATGTTTAATGCCCAGAGGGCCACTGTAGGCCCTGCCCCAGGCTGGAGGCAAAGGAGCCCCCTAACCTGGCCCATCTCCATTGTGGTTCCCTGTCAAGTCCAAGTCCCTGTCAAGTCATATTGCCTCCTCAGCTCTCCCAGCCCCCGGGCCCGGGCCTCCAGAGTCAATGGGGAGAAGAGCCGTCCCTGGAGCCCATCAGCCAGCTATGATCTGCGGGAGCGACTATGCCCAGGCAGTGCCCTGGGCAGCCTAGGTGGCCCAGAGCAGCAGGTGCCCACTGATGAGGCAGAGGCCCAGATGCTGGGCTCTGCAGACCTGGACGACATGAAGAGTGAGTGACACCCAGTGGCAGCCCCCGTGGCCCACTCCCATGCACACTGAGCCTGGGAGGGCGTTGGAGGGGCTCTGTGCTCTCCCCACCCAGGGCTGAAGCCCCTCTGCGGTATCCCTGTCTTCTGGAATGGCCACTGATGAGGAGCTCAGTTCCTCACCAAGCCACCTTTCTGGTTGCCGGAGCTGAGATTTCCCTTCGGGACACCTCTGACCTTCCGTCCTGATTCTGTCCTCCGAGTCACCCCCGGAATAAGGCAGCCCCCCTTCCACATGATGTTTGGAGATATCATTATATCCTCCCTCCCCCAAGACTCCTCTTCTCAGGGCCGACTCTTTACCCCTTCAATCCAGCCTCCCGAGTTTGAGCCACTCTGCCAGGCCCTGCTTCTCCCTACGTTGGGCCCCCTCCCATCGCACCACCCTTGGCCAGACCTGGCTGTGATCTCGGCACATTCCTTCCATCTTATCAGCGCCATGGTTTTTGTGCCACCTGTCATCACCCATGGGGCTCTGTGCCCAGGCCAGGGACATCGCTGACCCATCCTCCTCCCTCCTGGAACCACAGTTGTGGGCAGGGGTGGGGAGGAGGGCTTTGAGCTCAGTACGTCATGGAAAGTTGCCAGGGCCCGAGGACAGGGACAGGAACAATCCGATGGCAGCAACAGTGGTAGTGGCAGGATGGGGGGAGGGGTCAAAGAGAGGACGTGTTTACAGATCCAGGGTATTGGGTTGGAAGCAGCTGGGAGCAGGCCTGGGGACGTGGGTAGTCGGGGGCGAAGGCCCAGCCATTTCCAGCTCTGGTTGGACACAGACCACTGCTGTCCAAGCTCCTACCTCTTCTGATAGCTGGGGCTCTGGGAGGGAGCAGGTGCTGAGGCCTTGGCTGTCGGGGGAATGCTGAGTCTGCTGGAGGAGGTCACAGGGCCCAATGGGACACTGAGCCCTGAGCCCCGGGATGCTGAGGGCCAGGGCGCTGGGAGGGCTCCCTCTCCCAGCCCTCGAGACTTGCTGGCCTCAGAGGACTTAGAGATGTTCATGCTGGACCTTGAGGACGGTGACCTGTGGGAGTCCACCCGGGGCCCTTTGAGCCCCATGGCAGGGGGACCAGCTTGTGAGTAACTGGGCTGCTGGCCTTTTCCCCACCTGCTTGCTTGGAAGGCGTAGGCAGGGAGGAAGGGAGAGAGGCTCTGCCTGATTCTGCCCGGATTTGTACCTATGCGGTTAGACGTGGGTGCCAAGAGAGGGCTCAGGGAAAGTGCTGGGGTGGAGGGGGTTGGGGCCTGACAACTTGATGTGGATCGTGGCACTCCAAAGTGAGAGCCAGTGGCTGTGGCAGGGACTGCCTTTTCACTGTGGCTTGGCTAGTGGTGCCCTCTGTGACTTTGAGCTAGTTCTTCCTCCTGTCTGGGCCCCGGTCTCTGAAAATAGCTACATTAAACAAGGTGGTCCTGTTGGCAAGGCCCCTGGGTGACTGTGGCACCCAGCAAGTAGACTGGCTGGGCAGAGCAGGGGTCTGGAGAAGCTGGCCATGACCCCGAGGCCCCAAGCGGGACCCCTGGGACCGCCACGCCCGCCTCTCCGCAGGTCACCGGCTGGAGGACAACCCTGGCATGCGGCGGCACCTAGTGAAGAAGCCATCTCGGACACAGGGCGGGAGGGGCAGTCCTGGCGGCACGGCTCCCATCCTGCGCAGGAAGAAGAAGAAGAAGAAGCTGGACCGGAGGCCTCACGAGGTACAGGCCCCGAGGGGTGGGCCTGCACCGAGCCTCCCTTTCCCTTCCTCCCCACCTTGCCCTGCTGCCATGTTCCCGAGACAGCTGGTCCTACCTGCTTGGCCCCCAGACTCTCACCCCTGGCACCCACCCCAGGTGTTCGTGGAGCTGAACGAGCTGATGCTGGACCGCAGCCAGGAGCCCCACTGGCGGGAGACGGCCCGTTGGATCAAGTTTGAAGAGGATGTGGAGGAAGAGACAGAGCGCTGGGGGAAGCCCCACGTGGCCTCCCTGTCCTTCCGCAGCCTCCTGGAACTCCGGAGGACCATCGCCCATGGTAGGGACCCCCAGACGGCCCTGGGGCTGCATGCCCTCTTCCTAGACCACAAGGCCCGGGCCAGGCTGCCCGGCTCCCGGGGACCACTTCTCGGAGTCCTGGGGCCTGCGGAGGTCTGGTTGCCACTTTGGGGATGTGGGGTCCAACTGCCTGCACAGTCGTAGGCTCTGAGGGGCAGGGCTGTGCGCCTGGTACCTGGCTTTATACCTGGGGCATAGTAGGCATCAGTCGACATGGAGTAAAGCAACAATTGACTCCCCTCCCTGGGTGAGGAGCGGCCGTGCCCTCATTCCTCTGGCTGGGCTAGGCCACAGGAAACCGTATCTCCCTGGGTGTGTCGGGCGCTTGGCCCACCCAGTCCATTCGCCTGCCCTGGGGGAGCAAGGCAGCTGGATGGAGGGGCAGTGTTTTCCTATCTGATGGGACCATGTCCCTCTCCCCCCCCCCCCACGACTGTGCCCCCAGGAGCTGCGCTCCTGGACCTGGAACAGACCACTCTGCCAGGCATCGCACATCTTGTGGTGGAGACCATGATTGTGTCCGACCAGATCCGGCCAGAGGACAGGGCCAGTGTCCTGCGTACCCTGCTATTGAAGCACAGGTGCCAGGGTGGGGTGCCCGGGAGGGGGCCTCCTGATTCAGCTGCCCTTCCAGGAGCAAAGACTCTCCTGCATGACTCTCCAGCTTCTGCTTCGATACCCCCAAGCGACGGCCAGCTCATTCCTGATTCATCTTTGGACAGCACCGGCTATTAGAAAGTTCTTTCTTACACCGAGGCAGAGGGATAGAGGCCCTGACCCTTCATGTCTCACTTCCTGATGACCTCAGTCCACCAAGGGCTGGCCTCTCCTCTTAACGGGCCTTGCCCCCTCTGCCCTCTCCCCAGCCATCCCAACGATGACAAGGACAGTGGCTTCTTTCCCCGAAACACGTCCAGCTCCAGCGTGAACTCAGTCCTGGGCAATCACCACCCCACCCCGAGCCACGGCCCTGATGGAGCAGTTCCTACCATGGCTGATGACCTGGGGGAGCCAGCCCCACTCTGGCCTCATGACCCGGATGCTAAGGAGGTCAGTCGCCTTGTGCTTTGACCTGGGCTGCGGGGACTGAGAGGGCTTCCGGTTTCAGCGGAAACCACTGATGGCGTCAATGAGTGGGTTAGGAAGGTGGGACGCCTGGCACTATACTAGGCACGTGGGGGGACCTACAGGGGACATGCACAAGGGACGCCTACTCTGGAGAAATAGAAGGTTTCAATGGGGTGTTGTGGCTGATGCAGGGGAGCCATTTAAACAACAAGATAAGGCTGAGGTGGTTGTGGGGGGCTTGGGGAAAGGGTCCTGATTCTACGCTGGTCCCCTCCTGATGGGGGGCACATCACCAACAGCCCCTATCCTGGCTGGGGTGGGGGAAAGCAGGGTCCACATCCAGGGGTTGGAGGACAGAGTCCAGGGCCAGAGCAAGAGAAGGGAGAGGCCTGCCACGGCCTCCCGTCTGGGTCCCAGCCCTATTCCAGTTCTGCGTCCTCAGAAGCCCCTGCACATGCCTGGGGGAGATGGTCACCGGGGGAAAAGCCTGAAGCTGCTGGAGAAGATCCCTGAAGACGCTGAGGCCACTGTGGTGCTCGTGGGTAAGGAGGGCTCCTGGGCTGGGGCAGGGGCTCCAGTGGGGTGCCTGCACTGTGCTCTGCTTGTCTTGAGCTCTGGCCTGCAGGCTGCCTCTTCCATCCTTACCCAGGCCCCCAGCTGCCTGTCTTCTTCCTCACAACCAGGCTTGCCCCCAGCCCTTTCTTCCCCAGTCCTCTGCCTGCCTCCCTTCCACTTTTCTGCTATCTTGGACGACTGCTAGTCCGTATCGCTCCTTTGTGAGAATTAGAAAAACGTACCCCTTCCTTAAGACCCTGAATTTCCATCGGTTGGTCCGTTGTGACAAATATACAAACATACAAAGGAATAAGTCTCCTTTAGACTGGGCTTTCTTTATGCAGTGCACCACCTACTCCACTGTACGTGGTGGCCTGAGAAGTCCCCCCAGGGCCTGCCTTGACCTCTGCCCTGTGCCCAGCGCCCTGTATCTCGCTTTCTCCCCAGGCTGTGTGCCTTTCCTAGAGCAGCCAGCAGCAGCTTTTGTGCGACTGAGTGAGGCTGTGCTGTTGGAGTCTGTGCTTGAGGTGCCCGTGCCGGTTCGCTTCCTCTTCGTGATGCTGGGTCCCCGCCACACCAGCACGGACTACCATGAGCTTGGGCGCTCCATTGCCACCCTCATGTCTGACAAGGTTGGTCCTGCAGCCCGTGGGCTGCACACTCTAGGCCTGTTTCCCTGGGCCCTCCCTCCTTGTTCCCTGTCCCTCTCACTGCCCCCAGGGTGCCCCAAGGCCCTGCTGGGTGGAGGCAGTGCTTTGGAGTGGAGGAGAAGGCTGTTGGCTGAGGGGAGAAAAGGGAGCGCTTCACAACTGGGTCTGGGAGGGGCAGGTGGACGCAGCGGGAGAAGCAGCCCAGACCCCCAAGTTTTGGATACGACGTGAGATTTGAATGGGAGGGCTGGATGTGTTGGTCTTTGCTATGGCTTCTCCTGGGCTTGGGTTAGGAGGATTTGCTAACCAGGGGTGATGGTCGAAATCCTTACCAACCTACAGCGCCTGGGCGCTCTGGTATGCCAGGCATTACCCCTTTAGTCGCTGCCTTGTGGAAAAGGCTAGAGGCTCCCAGGGGAACAGAGGGCGCTCAGAGGGGCAGTGTTCGGGACTGTGGCTGCTGGCTGGCCAGCAGGGCCGTGAGTCACAATTTTGACAACTGGCCTGGACCTGGGTATGTAGCTGAATGTCCCAACACCCCCTTCCTGAAGCCCCCTTCCAGGGGTTCCCTGGGCCCCCTCAGCCCCTGCCTTCCTGTCCCCAGCTGTTTCATGAGGCTGCCTACCAAGCAGACGACCGGCAGGACCTCCTGAGTGCCATCAGCGAGTTCCTGGACGGCAGCATTGTGATCCCCCCGTCGGAGGTGGAGGGCCGGGACCTGCTACGCTCCGTGGCTGCCTTTCAGCGAGAGCTGCTGAGGAAGCGACGGGAACGCGAACAGATCAAAGTTGACATGACCACCCGGGGAGGCTATGTGGCCCCTGGGAAAGGTCAGACCCTTTGGACCCCAGACCCCCCTCACACTCCTCCACAGCTCCTAAGACTGTGACCCCAGCCCTGTCCTGACTCCCAGAGGCCTGTGTGCGGCTTCCAATTCCCTCTGCTCAGGCTGGGAAGGATTGAGCACGTCCAAGCAGGCGGGGTGGTCTGGGTTCCAGCAGCCCCTTGTTTCCCCAGAGCTGTCAGTGGAGTTGGGGGGCTCCGAGGCAACCCCTGAAGATGACCCCCTGCTGCGGACTGGCTCAGTATTTGGGGGGCTTATCCGGGATGTGAAGCGCCGGTATCCGTACTACCCGAGTGACCTGCGCGACGCCCTGCACACCCAGTGCGTGGCAGCTGTGCTCTTCATCTACTTTGCTGCCCTCAGCCCTGCCATCACCTTTGGGGGGCTGCTAGGTGAGAGGGCAGGGAGGAGAGCTGAGGGGGCTCAGTGGCACCTGCATAGTTTCTGGGTGGAATGTCCCAGTGCTCATCATCAGGCCTGATGGGTGACGGTATAACCATCTTGAGCTGCTGGGTCATGGAATTCTAGTGATCATTTTTGGGGTCACTTTTTGGGATCACTTATAAAGTGAGAAGGGGTGGGGGATCCTGTGATCACCTTGAGGGGCTGGTGATGAGGGGGCAGAAGGGATAGCATTAATGGGGGGCCCTATCGCTCTGGGCAGCTGCTCCATTCTTTTGGGGTCCTGAGGTTAGGGAAACCAGATAAGGAAGAGGGGCGAGGTGCGAGCCAGGCCAGGGCTATCCCACTGACCCTTGCGCGCCCTAGGCGAGAAGACGGAGGGGTTGATGGGTGTGTCCGAGCTGATCGTGTCCACGGCTGTCCTTGGAGTCCTCTTCTCTCTGCTGGGGGCCCAGCCACTGCTTGTGGTTGGCTTCTCAGGGCCTCTGCTGGTCTTCGAAGAAGCCTTCTTCAAGGTGACAGCCCGGCCCTTCCCCTCCCCAGGGATCACCTGCCCCCGCCCCCAGCCCCTCAGCCAGGTGACAGGTCCCTGCTTTCTTTCCCTTCTTCCCCCTTGGAGATCCCCCCACCCCAGCCCATCCTGTGGGGAACTGACGTCCAGGGCAGACCCACGCGGTAACCACCCCTCCCTCCTGGCCACCAGTTCTGCCAAGCCCAGGACCTGGAATACCTCACCGGCCGCGTGTGGGTCGGCCTCTGGCTGGTGGTCTTTGTCCTTGCCCTGGTGGCCGCGGAGGGCAGCTTCCTGGTCCGCTACATCTCGCCTTTCACCCAGGAGATCTTTGCCTTCCTGATCTCTTTCATTTTCATCTATGAGACCTTCCATAAGCTGTACAAGGTGGAGGTCCAGAGAGGTCTGGGGGTGGGGGGGTGCAGATGGGGGCTGGGCAGTGCCCGGGGAGGGCATGGGAGGGAGCGGCATGGAGGATTGGGGCAGAGGGGACAAAGAGGGCCTCTGTTGGGTGTGGGCACGGGGGATTGGGGACACCCTGCATTAGGTCTGAGCTGAAGGGGAGCGAACCAAACCTGTAGAGTATCGGTCAGAACTGCAGGACTCACCTGCACAGGTATGTGAAAGAGTGGGCATTGTTAGCACTATGGGGCTGGGTGTCCTTGGGTCATCTTTTGGAGAGGGTGTGTGTGTGTGTGTGTGTGTGTGTGTGTGTGTGTGTGTGGTGTGTGTGTGTGTGAGAGAGAGAGAGAGAGAGCAAGAGCTGGATGTCCTGTGTTACTACTGCCTGGTCAGGTATGTGAGGGGCTAGCTCTTTCCCTTGCAGGTGTATTGATGGTGATGCAATCAGGGTCACCTGGCCAGGTGAGTGCTAGGGCAACCTTATAACCCACACAGGTGTTCATGGAGCACCCACTGCTGCCATTCTACCCCCCTGAGGGGGCACTGGAGGCTGGGCTGGACCTGAATGGGAGCACCTTGTCCCCCACTGAGGGGCTGCCAGGCCCGAGGAACCAGCCCAACACGGCTCTGCTGTCCCTCATCCTCATGCTCGGGACCTTTCTCATTGCCTTCTTCCTCCGCAAGTTCAGGAACAGCCGCTTCCTGGGCGGCAAGGTGTGTGGCTGCCGGGAGCAGGGCCTGTAGAGTCCCAGTGAGACTCACTGATTCCTGCTGTCACTGCCAGGCTGCACTCCAGAGAAGGGGTGCCCCCTTCTTCTAGTCACCCCATGGACCTAAACCAAGTCTGTGTAGTCTTACCCCGTCAGAAGGCTCAGAGAAGTCTAATCAGGAAAGGAGTGCCTGTCTGGGCTAGGCCGGCACCATGGGTTTAATGGGACAGGTTGGGGAGTTTCTGGCACCAGCTCAGACCCCAGAGTGGTCAGGGGTCAGAAGCCCCATGTTAGTCTCCTGACCCTCACCTCCACCTCTGCTCCCTTCTCAAGGCTCGCCGTATCATCGGCGATTTCGGCATCCCCATCTCCATTCTGGTGATGGTCCTGGTGGATTACTCCATTACAGACACCTACACACAGGTGAGTGAGCCCCGACTCTATCTGGCAGCCGGTTCTCACCCCAGGGCTTCGAGGCGAGCTCTGCCATATCTTCCTTGCCCTAGCAGCCAAGATCAGGGCTGGAACCCAGCCTTCCTAGTGGAGGGCAGTGACCTGCGGGGCCACGCAGGTGGGTGGGCAGGGAATTGCAGAAGCAGCCACATGGTCCAGCTGAGGAGGCCACTAGGGGGTCTGAGGCCATGTGTGACCCTTAGTCAAGAATCTTAGAGGAGCAAGTATGGAGCTGGGGGTAGAATGACAGGTGTCCCCACAGTAGGTTTTCTGGCAGCTCTGTGGATCGGGGAGAAGGTATGCCATGTCTGTTTTATACTGGACCCTTGTGGGGACAGCAATTTTGGAGGATGCAAAACTAATTTCCCCCAAGCATGTTCACACCCAAATTCTCTGGAGTCCTAGTGCTGGGGACATACAGCTTGGTGGGAGCAGCTGCTGCATGGGTTCCTAGCATGGGGTGGCAGTGTCCCTGAACCCTGTCTTCCTTGTGGCCATGCAGAAGCTGACCGTACCCACGGGGCTCTCGGTGACCTCCCCCCATAAGCGTACATGGTTCATCCCGCCTCTGGGCAGTGCCCGTCCTTTTCCGCCCTGGATGATGGTGGCAGCCTCTGTCCCCGCCCTCCTCGTCCTCATCCTGATCTTCATGGAGACACAAATCACTGCGTGAGAGGGCTGAGGGGGACCCTGGGCAGAGGAGTGGGGAGTGGCGGGATTGGCAGCAAGGGTGGGTACATGCCCCTGGGACACAGTTTCCCTTTGGTGCTTTAACATGATGTCTGTTGCCACCACCATTTGCAGCGTGGCACTTGATAGTCCTCAGAACAGCCGAAGTATGTTCTTTCACCCAGTGATGCTCACATGTATCTCATTTTGGTTAAAACACAGTAAGTGGTGAGATCTGGCATCTGACTCTTGTGGTGTTTTAAATATCCGCAGCATAGGAACTTGGCTCAAATTTGCTTAAATGTGAGAACTTCAATTTAGGAACTTGAAAGAGGAAGCTGGCAGGTCCTGGGGAGAGCTCTTTGGAGAGCTCTGCACGTGCTTCCCCTACTATCTGGTCCCTGCTGTGTGTGCCTGGCCTGCCCGCCCAGCTACTCAGCCCCCTTCCGTCCTCTCCCTGCAGGCTCATTGTCAGCCAGAAGGCGCGGAGGCTGCTCAAAGGCTCAGGCTTCCACCTGGACCTGCTGCTGATTGGCTCCCTGGGCGGGCTCTGCGGGCTGTTTGGGTTGCCCTGGCTCACAGCTGCCACTGTCCGCTCAGTCACCCATGTCAACGCCCTGACTGTTATGCGCACTGCCATTGCGCCTGGCGACAAGCCCCAGATCCAGGAGGTGCGGGAGCAACGGGTCACTGGAGTGCTCATTGCCAGCCTCGTGGGTGAGAACGTCCACCTTCCAAGGCCCTGGCCATCACCCCACAGACTTGCCTTCTTGGACCCCAAGGCTTTAAATCAAGTCTCTACTCCAGGCTTGGCCCAGGTCTCTTCTGAATCTCCAAATTCAGCCTGTCTGGCCCCTGCCCTGCCCCCCAAACCTGCTTCTTGACCTTCCACGAACCCTTTTCCGGTTCTCTGTCCTGCTCCATCTTCTCCATCTCCACTCTTCTCGTGGTGATGAGGCCCAGCTCATCTGTTAGATGGTCCAGGTCCCTTTCCCCAGGAGGCCTGCCCATGCTTACAGGGCTGTTCGAGGGGTCAGGTAGGTCTGTGTCACCTCCTCCAGGCCTGTCCATTGTCATGGGGTCTGTGCTGCGCCGGATCCCATTGGCCGTGCTCTTTGGGATTTTCCTGTACATGGGGGTCACGTCACTGTCCGGTATCCAGCTGTCCCAGCGTCTGTTGCTCATCTTCATGCCAGCAAAACACCATCCTGAGCAGCCCTACGTGACCAAGGTAGGTCCAGGAAGCATGGGGGTGGGGAGAAGGGGTGCAGGGGAGGGCTGTGAGGGGTTCCTGGGCCGGAGATGGACAGGATGACCGTGCAGGTAAGTTGGGGCCTGGAGAGCTGAGTCTCCGAGCTGTGGGTAGGAGTGTGTGAGACCCGACGCCCGTTCCCCAGGTGAAGACGTGGCGAATGCACCTGTTCACCTGCATCCAGCTGGGCTGCATCGCACTGCTCTGGGTGGTGAAGTCCACCGCCGCCTCGCTCGCCTTTCCCTTCCTGCTGCTGCTCACAGTGCCTCTGAGGCGTTGCCTTCTGCCCCGGCTCTTCCAGGACAGGGAGCTGCAGGCGGTAAGGGATAGTGCTTGGGGCCGTAGCAAGGTGGACGGGCTTGGAATCAGGGAGACCTGGGTGCCAATGTCTGCTGCACCAGCTGTGTGGTTGTGTGACAAGTTGCCTAACTTTCTGAACTCTTGTTTTCATCTGTATGATGGGGCTAATTAATAACAGAGTCTATCTTACGGGATTGTTGTGAGGATTAAACAGTAATTCAGGTAAAGCACTGAGTAGATGGTTTGGTGTGAAGCAAGCACAGGGCTGCTGTAGACAGTTGGGCAGGTCGTGTGTTGAACGACAGCACTTAGCTGAGGGATGAGTGGGGGTGGGGCGGTGCTGAACTCCATCTTGAGCCCTATTTTTGTCATCTGGAGGAAGGGATATCTTTTTGCAAATCGTTCACCCAAACAAGATCTCGAGAGATGCCACAGGAACTAGGAGTGGCCCCAGGAAAGTATTGTGGCTGCTCGCTCACGGGTAGAAATACGGAAAAAAGCTTTATTAAAGTAAGAGGAGGGTCGGCTGGGAAGAGTCTGCTGGAGGCTGCTGCCCGAGTCTTTGTTTCCTCTGAAGTTTTATGTTTTCTAACCAGGATGTAAATTGCTTTGGCCTGTAATGAAATCTTCTATTAAGTTCGGCTGTGTCCGTTGGTTGTGGTCGGGGAAGATGTGGTGGTTAAATACATTTGTGATGTAGATTTAAGTTGCAGCCAGGAGCAGATCCCATACAGGTGGAGAAAACCTCTCCCAAGTCTCAGGGTCAGGCGTGCAAGGCCAAAGTAAATAGAAACATTAAAACTGGGATGCATAGTAAATGGATAGTAAACGGACTCATTAGGTGTGATGGTGGTGGTGGGGGGAAAGGCAAAGAAAAGAAAGAAAGGAAAGGTTTCAAAAAGTCCCCAGCTAAATTACACTTGTTAAATCGAGTTTTACCAGAGGTCCAAATCTCGAAATAGAAAGTTTAGTGCCACCATCACAGCCCTCTTCCCGTCTTATCAGAAAGTATTTCATAGTGGTAGCTGCAATCATCATTATTATTACTGGGAGGTCTCACTGGGGGTGGAGTGACCAGAAGGTTTTGGCCTGAGGGACGTGCTTAATCTGGGGTCCTGGTCCCTGCAGACAGTGAGGCCGGCAAGGGTCCAGGAGCAGTGAGGGCTGCTGGCCAGGGGAGGAGCTGGAGAACCGGAGGGTGCAAGTCCACTTCCCTGCCTCTCCCGACCTTCTGCTCCTTCTGCAGCTGGACTCGGAAGATGCTGAACCAAACTTCGACGAGGATGGCCAGGATGAGTACAATGAGCTCCACATGCCTGTGTGATCCTCAACGTGGTGCCCCTCAGAGACCCTGACACCGTAGTGACCGACACCTGGGCCCCTGTCAGAGCCCAGCTCCAGGGCCAGCGGGCTCCTCAGGACCCAGAGACATGCCTGGAACCACTACTGATGCCACGGCCAGAGGGGCCCCCTGACTCTGCCTGGGGCTCTGACCTTGTCTCACCCAGGCCCTTTCACATACCAGACTGGCACAGGCTTTGAACTCATTATAACCACACTCCTTGTCTTGTGTCTGCCTCACTTTCTTGGTTCCATGTCTTGGTGTCTCAGGTCATACTTATCCATCTAGAATTGGAAGAACTGGAAGAATTAATTCTATTTTCAGGGCCATCAAAACAGGAGAGGTTTGAGGCAAGGACAGAATTCTTGGGGGAAAGGGGAAGAATCAAGACCACAGAAGGTCAGAGCTGGGCCTTATCATCACCCTTTTGAGCCCCCTCAAGTGCAGCTGAGGAGCAGGGGAGGCTCAAGGTTGGGCTCAAGGTCACATGCCTTTAATCCTGCCCCAGTTTGGAAGGGAGAGGGTGGGGGAGGAGAGAAGAAGAGGGTTGCTCTGCTTCAGCACTAGGGAAATCAGAGCTTGCCCAATGGCTGAGGAGCTACAGAGCAGAATAGAACCTTTATGCTCTTTTCCTGATCTGTGGCATTCCAAGGAGCAGGGACAGTAGCCCAATCCCCTAGACGCCAGGGTGGTGCTGGATTTGAGGTCCCTGGACCATTTTAGTCTCCGGGCTTAAAGAGAGGCAGCTCTGGGATTCCTGAGGCCACTCCTTGTGCAACAGTCTGTTATGCCAGAAATAACCTGGAGGCCTTAAGGGTGCAAACTGGGAGCCCTTTGCGTCACAGTTGCTAGGCAACCGCCAGCGTGGTGGAGCTGCTCCTGTCTGCGTTGCCTTCTGGTGGCCGCTCTCTTACATCTTACACTGCCGGTCTCTGCCCCAACTGGGCAGGGGTAACACTGCCACCTGGTGGACCCGCTGTGCTTAACGATCCCATTCAAGCACATTCAGTTCCTCGTTGGGACAGACACTAGGAGGGCACGGGAGGTTGGTGGAGTTCCACAGCCCTACGCGGCTGTGAGCATCCAGAGCGGGGATCCTTCAGCCCCAAGTCAGCCATATCCTCTGCAGTCGGCCCTACTTCTTCCTTATCCTTTTCCCAGTTTCCTCCCAGGTATTCAGACCCATAGCTAGAGCCCTGTAGCTGGTCAGGAGAGAAGGGGCCGACCACTGTGAAGCTGTTTTTGGTCGTGTTTATAAAGAAGACATGCGCCCTTCCAGCTGTCCCAGGTTATCGTCACCCGGGTTTAAGCATTTCATTCCAGTCGCCCTGGCTCCCTAGGTCTCTGGCATCATGATGGCCTCTAACAGTATCTGGCCTCTGACAGATTCCCTTGTCTTAAGTGAGGACAAAAATCCCTTTTCCCTGAGATTGCCAAGGCCAGGTGGAATTTCAGAGGAACTTTGCCAAGGAGTAAAGCAAAGGCCAAAGGTCAAATGCAAAAACCAACAGCACAGATGTGTGCAGAGCAGATTCCAAATGCAGAAGACTGCAGGGGCCACCCAGATGGGCTTGGTTGAGAAGCTTGCAGGACTTTGTTCCTTTCTCGAGCCCTCTATTAAGTTGCCTTGTTCCCCTCTGGGCCTCAGTGTGGGCAGGTTCCCCTGTTTGAAAGGAACCACATCTTCCCGAACCCTTGAGAGGAAGAGGCGACCTGAACCAGAGAGGCTCTGTTCTTCATTGGACATGCCTTGTGTCAGTCATCTCTGCTTGGCAAGTAGTTGAGAATTGTCCTCAGCTGGAAAATGAGAAATAAGAAGGTGGGGGTTTTGAAACAGGAAATGAGACCTGGTCCTGGCTGGTGTGTCAGAGCTGCCTCTAGTATAACTAGGTCCTGAAGCCTCAGAACAATAGGTGAAAAAATTTCAGTGAAAGGTAGAACCAGACATGACCTCTGGCTAGTGAACATGTCACTCAATGTGAAGGCCCTTAGGCCATAAGTAAGACCTAAGAGCCTGGAGCCTTGAAGACCACCACCATTCCCACCCGCCTTTACCCTCCACCCCATCCCCTCAACCCCAAGGGAAGGTGGCTGCAGTTTAGTTTAGTACCGGAGGCCAGAGTTGGCCAAAACATGCTGCGCTGGACCTGGTTAGGGGAGATTCTCACCCAGGGTGGGGGGTGGGGGCCTATGGAGGCTCAGAGGACCAAAGGGGCTGCAGCAACACAAAACCTTGCCAGGGATGGGTACTTTGAGGGGTGGGAGAGGAAAGGAGTGTCAGCAGGGACCAGGTTGGGCATGGAAGGGAGAAAGACAAGGGATGATGGGACAGTGGCAAACTCATAGATAGGCAACTGCCCTGGCATTGGGCCTGGGCAATCACAGATCGTTTCATTTGGAGATACTCGGAGTTTGTCCCAAAGTCATTGTAGCCCCTGTGTTTCCTCTGACTTCACTGATGCTCCAACCTTATCCTTCTGGGGGGCTGAACAGCTTGATGGATGTCTTCTTCCAGGTGTAGAGAGGAATGAATGGAGAGGAGCCTCATCTGGCCCTGGTGGCACAAATCTGGCAGACGATGGGAAGGTTAGAGGCCATGGTATTTTTGAGTGACAGTCTCTACGGCTATCTGCTTTAGACTGGAAGCAACTTGACAAATGTGCAAGGTGGCACAGCATTCTTCCAACACGGAGGCTAAAAGGTCCCTTGCCATCTTACCCCTCCCATTACGGTTTTCTGAGTGGGGTTATGGCCACATCTTGGCCAGCTGCCCAGAGCTTTCATTATCCTTGGACAAGTTCAAGCCCACTTCAGGCCCAGAGAAGTGCTAACTCATTCTTCTACTTTGAGCATAAAAAGTGGCTGGCATTTCCTTGTTCCACACTGAGGATTCAGCTCACTTGTGACATCCGATGCCCTCGTGAAAGCTTCTGGCTGTCAGAGCTCACAGACCATCTGCCCAGATTGCCCTGGGCCCCTCCTTCAGGGCACAGAACCTGGCAATAATGTGTTCTGTTTGGCAGCCTGTGTGACAGCTCTTCTTGTATTATATCAGGTGACTCAAATAATGATCATGCCTGTTGACACTTACGGCTCACCAAGGGAATTCTGAGCAGCAATTAAAGGGCAAAACAACTCAAGGGCACACACGCCAAACACTGCCCATACAGCTAGTGTGTAAGCTATGGCTGAAAACTACAGTAAAACAGGTTCTGGACAAGCACCGAACAGTGGATTGATCCGATATGGCAAATAGGAAGCCCAAAGTGAGGGATTTGGTTTCCAGATATATAATTGTCTGAGAGAGAACCTGATTGGCTCTCACCACTTGTACAAAGTGCAAACTCCAATATTTGTAGGGTTTATGTTCCAGAATGAAGATTTAATATTTGAGAACTCTGCTGGGTTTTTTTTTTTTTACTTTAGTTGGAAATATTTCTTTTTATTAAACAACTTTTTATCAAGTGCTGACTAAGTAGAAAGCTGTTGGGATGTTCTCTGCGTGATAGGTGAGTCCCATTTGGATCTGGAGACCTGGAGGAGAAGCAAGGGGCTCCCAGGATAGGGCTGCCAGGTCTGTGGGAGATGAGGGACAGAATGGGGGGGGCACAGCTGGAGATGGAACGGGTTGGGAGCTGCTGGGCTGATGTGGCGGAGAAAAGGGGGCACTGAGCAGCGTGCAAGACGAGACTTTGATTTGAGGCTCTCTCAGCATGCCCGCCATGGCACCTCTCCCACCGCACTCCTGTGTCTTGTACTTGTTTGTCTTCTAGGCAC
This sequence comes from Rhinolophus hipposideros, assembly GCF_964194185.1. Taxonomy (NCBI): domain Eukaryota; kingdom Metazoa; phylum Chordata; class Mammalia; order Chiroptera; family Rhinolophidae; genus Rhinolophus; species Rhinolophus hipposideros. The sequence goes on from NC_138052.1 coordinate 85,502,575, forward strand.
AAAAAAACACCAGTGCTTGGTCACAGGGGTGCGTGGAGGGCATAGGAGTGAGCAGGTGGCAGAGAAAGAAGGGCCATGAGGTCAAGATGCTGCCACATTTAGGATCCAGTGAAAGCCAAGGGTGAAACCAGGAGAACTTTTAAAGAATTCTGGAAATGTTTTGATGTTCATGTTTGAATGACAGCCGTCACTTTTTCTGTGTTTGTTTGCAATCATATCCTCAAAACCCAAAGACCATTGTGGGTTTCCTTCCGAGCCAGCTGGAGGGAGAGTTGGTGGCGATTCTGCATTCTAGGCTGATGAGTAGACAGTGGCAGGTGGGAAAGAGAAAGTGCCACCAGAGGCCCCCGGAGCCGTCGGAGACAAGATGAGGATGTATGGTGAGCCTGAGAGATGGTGCTGGGACTCGAGCCAGCCGGAGGGCGCATGTTCCATCTTAGCTGTCTGTTCCTGTTTCTTCAGTGGTTCTTCAAAATGCTAATGATGGAGGGCCAGAACAGCTTTTTCATTCTGGCTTTTGGAGGGCCCATCGTGTACAGGGCTTTTTTGTAAGAACTTTCCCCAATGATGGGACCCGTGGAGGCCTCCATTCTGCCCCGTTTTCTCTCCTCCAGCCTCTGCTCTCTGGGGCACAGACCTACCCCCCATTCCCACTGTAGCTGAAAGTCATTTCTTATTATCACTACCCCTTAGTATGGAAATACAAATACATGGTATGTATATTTATTTTGGAAAGGGCAGGAATTATGCCTATTTCTATTCTGTTTACCAAGCAACCAAAGGGCTGTACATAGCACACCCTAAGTTTGGGCTGGTTGGTTGGGGCTGTGATCCATGAACTCTTTCCTGGATCTTCTGACTTGACTCTCGTTAAGGGCATTGAAGTTGAGTGGCCAGAACAGGCTGGGAATTGGGACTCCTGGGTTCTAGCACTAGCTGGCGACTTTGGTTATGTCCCCTCATCCTTTGGGGAGATTAGGGGTTTGGCTCCAGGGCCTCTTATGTGAACCTTGTTCTTCCAACAGACCTCGACCACTGAAGTGCCTGCTCCTAGAAGGGTGGGAAGCCGGAGGCTTTAGTGCCATGATAGCTTCCAAACAACCCCTGGGTGAAATTACTAAGCTTTAGAATTTTTTCCTTAGCCTCCCAGGTGGAAGGGAGCATAGATCTTGGAGGAGCTCGCTTTTCCTTTCTCAGGGGAATTAGAAAGTCAAGGACCACAGGGGGTGAGGTAGGGTGTGGTGGTAGGGCTGAGCAATGACCTTGGAGAATGACTTTGGGAGTCATGACTGAATAATCAGACAAAACTCCGAGAGATAATCAAAATTCAATTAGATAAAATTTTAATATCCATAAAAACTGCAGTTTCAAGGGATACGAAGCATATGAAAAGAATGCAGGATTCTTTAGAGTTAGATGGAGAAATATATAGTTACATGCCTTAAATGTCAAATAAATGCAAAATAAGGAGTGGGCCCTGGAGGTACTGTGGTTTGAAAACTAGTAATCAATCCCTTGTATCTAAGGGAGTGGTCTCCTCAGCCACCTCCATCTTTAAGTTAGAATATTAGAGACAGGAGCTAGGGCCTGATTGGTCCACAGAGTCACCAATGAGGATCCAGTCAGCACTCACACAAAATCTCTCATTGATTAACAGCCTCAGTTAGAGAGAAGGAAATTATCTCCCTATGGGTAGACATTTTAGTAGCCCAGGAAAAATTAAAGTTCAGCACACAAATGTTTAAAGGCATCAAAACTGTAGTTTTAATACAGATGGTCCTTGACTCACAATGGTTCAACTTACAAGTTTTTGTCTTTCGAATGGTGCAAAGATGATACACATTTAGTAGCAACCAAATTTTGAATTTTGATCTCTTCTGGGCTAGCAATTAGCAGTTTCAATACTCTCTCATGATGCTGGGAAGCAGCAGTGAGCCACAGCTCCCCTTCAAGCACGCGCTCGTGAGGATAATTGATACTCTACAGTGTGGTATTAAATGCATTTTGACTTAAAGATATTTTCAACTTGCAATGGGTTTATAGGGATTTCAACCTACTGTAAGTCAAAGAGCATCTGTATTTACAAGTTAAAAAAATTTGTGCATATGTTACTGTTTTTGCCTGTTCAGGCTGGCATAACAAAATACCATAGACTGGGTGGTTTATAAATAACAGAAATTTGTTTCTCATAGCTCTTGAGGCTAGAAAGTCCAAGCACAAGGTGTTGCAGATTTGGTGCCTGTTGAGAGCCTGCTTCTTAGTTTATAAACTGCCATCTGTCTTCTGTCTATGTCCTCATGGTGGAAGGGACAAAGGAGCTGTCTGGAGTCTCTTTTATAAGGGCACTAATCCTATTCATGGGGGCTCCACCCTCATGACCGAATCACCTCCCTAAAGCTCCTCCTCCTAAATACCATCACGTTGGTGGGGTTCAGATTTCAACATATGAGTTTTGGGGCAGGCACAAGCATTCAGCCCATGCCAGTGATCCATTATATACATGCAGTTTTAATGAGAATTTGTCTATTAGAATGATGGGCCACTCCTAACATTCTACTTTTTATGTTTGCACTTGAATAATTGATTGAGATGTGTGATTTTAAATCTTTCTAAGTTTACATAGAGATTGGAAAGTTAAGAGAATTTAAGCGTCACTGTTTTTTGTGTGCTTCATTTTTAAAATCTTTAAGAGTCATTTTAGTACTTGGGAAGGTTTCTTAGTCAGATGAAGTACTTAAAAAGAAATTGAATATATTAAATTTATAAATGCTGCTGAAAATGTTAAAGAGGTTTAATTAACTGAGTGTATAAATCGGACTGAACATTAATCAAAAGCCCTCTCAAAGTGATTGTTAATATTTGCTAGACTTATACATAGGATAATAAGATTCCTAAGCTGATTTTAAAAGCTTAAGGAAGAGCCATAAATTTCTGAAATGATACATTTAATAAATCAAATACTAATTTTCAAGACCCAAGGAAAGCTATGGGTAGTCTTTTCTGTGCACAAAAGCCACCTTGAGGACATAAAAACCTTTCCTTTAACCAGTGAGTGGGTCTTCAGTGGTGCAGGAGGCAGGAGGATGAAGGGGGACTGGAGAAGGGAAAATAAGACTTTAGTGTCCCAGGTGTTGTCTCATTCCCAAGGTCAGGCTAGTTAGTGTGGTCCAATGCCAAACAGCTCATCTCATAGGGAGAGACTATAATTAAACCTATGCTCACCATGTGGGGAATCAGAATAGCTGATGAGGGTGTTTGGCAACTAAGATAGCATGTTAAGTTGTGATGGCTTTGGGCTCCTAAAGCCCCTCTCAGCAAGCCCTTCTAGGTGGAGTTCCACTGTTCTGTTTGCTGTAAGTTATTTCTCAAATCATTTCCCCTGAGCAAGAATAAGGATGTTCCATGGTAGAGCCTGAGGTTTTTGTCTTCCAGAGTGGTTTGAGAGCCAATGGAATATGCACCTGTCAGAATTCTTATTTATATCCAACAGAAGCCAGCTGTAGCCAGTTTCAGCAGAAATAAAGCTGTTGAAAAGCTACTCAGAAAACCACTGGTAAAGTCCAGCTCAGAAGCAGTATTAGCCAGAATTACTGTCAAAGATACAGAGTAGAAAAAGCTTGGAGAGAAAAAGCTGCCGCCACTGAGCATGAGATACCAGTTTGAGCCCCTGGTGGTAGATGCCAACATGGGTATTGCTGCCATGTTGTTCCTGGAATGGCTACCAGGAGGATTTGCTACTATCCTGCCTCTCTGCATTACCAGCACTTAGTCCAAGGTCTCAGGTGGATGTGTCTGGGCAACTTATATCATGCACCTGTGTCCAAGCTGCAGGGAAGGCTGGGAAAGAGTATGCGATTTTTAAGATTCTGTGGTGGGCAGTGGGCTATGACTCCCTGAGGCTCATAGCAGTGTTGTGTTGGAGCCATCTTACGAGAGCCCATTGTTAAAATTTCAGGGACTTGAACCAATTATTAGACATTATTAAAATGTAAGTTATAGTAGGTGTAGTTCTTCCTATTCCTCTTGAAAAGTATAACTAAAATCCTTGGGCATTATATATAAGAGAAACATAAAAAGACTCTGAAAAGTGGAGAGAAGGAGGCAGACCAGCTAGGGAATGTAGGACCTGAGGAATAATACATCAGTGAGTTTCTTGGGATTTTTTTTTTTTTGCCTCATATTTCCCAGACTTGGAGCTGAAGAAGCTGGCAACAAGAAATGTCAATGGGTGCAGACAAAAAAAGCTCCAACAAACTGCTTCCTTAGGCAAAGGACCAGGAAAGGGGCAACATAGCAAGACAGAAAACTTGCAGACAATAAGTGCCAAAACCCACAGAAGACTGTGCCCCACCCCCACCCGTGCTAACAAAGGCTAAATTGGGAGCTTAGACTTCTAGTCTTGAGAGATGGTGATAAGGCACCTCAACATTCCTGCTGGGATGGTGTCATAGGAGACCAAAGAGGAGACCTGGTTTTCTGTATCCATGCAGCAGTAATGAGGTTCCCTTCCCCCTCCCATTTGGGTGGTCTCAGAGGAGGCCCAGTGGAGAGTCAGAACTTTCACACTGCCCAGCAATTAGAGACAGAAAGGAATATTATATAATGATAAATGAGTCCATCCACAAAGAAGATTTAGCAATCCTAAATGTGTGTGCACCAAACAACAGAGCTATTAAATATGCAAAGGAAAACCTAAACAGAAAGGAGAAACAGACAAATCACAATTATAGCTGGAGACTTCAAATCGATAGAACAATTGATAGAAAATCAGCAATGATACAGAACTCAAAAACACCATCAATAGGATCAAATTGACATTTAGAAGGACAGTAACCCAACATTCTTTTCAAGTACTCATGGAACATATACCAAGATAGACCATATCTTGGGCAATAAAACAAACTGAAACAAATTAAAAAATTAAAATATATCTTGGGCAATAAAACAAACTGAAACAAATTAAAAAATTAAAATCATCCAGTTTATTCTCTGACCACAATGAAATCAAGCTGGAATATCAATTACAGGAAAATCTCCAAACACATGGAAACTGAATAACACACTTTTAATAATTTACGAGTCAAAAAGAAAGTCTCAAGGGAAATAAAAGTTATTGAACTCAATGAAATTAAAATGCAATATGTCAAAATTTGAGGGACATCTAAGTGCAGAGAGGAAAATTTATAGCAGTAAATGCATACACTAGAAAAGAAGAAAAGTCTCAAATCAATAAGCTAAGCTCCTACCTCAAGAATGTAGAATTAAGATAAGCAAACTCAACCCAAAGCAAAAGGAAGGATGGAAATAATAAAGATAAGGACAGAAATCAGTAAAACCAAAAAGCAGAAAAACAATAAAGAAAATCAATGAAACGAAGAGATGGTCCTTTGAAAAGGTCAGTATAATTGACAAACCTCTAGCAAGACTGACAAAGAAAAAAAGAGAGAGAAGACACAAATTACCATCATTATGAATGAAACTAATGGTTTCCCTACCTACCCTGAAGACATCAAATGACTAATAAGAGAATACTATGAACAAGACTGTACATATAAACTGACAACTTAGAAGAAATGAACCATTTCTCAAAAAACACAAACTACCACAATTCAGTCAATATAAAAGAAATAATTTGAATAGCTCTACAACAATTAAGGAAATAGAATTCTTAAGTTAAAAATTCCCATAAATGAAATATCAAAACCCAGACGGTTTCACTGGAGAATTCTACTAAATATTTAAAAAAGAATAACACCATTTCTACACAATTTCTTCCAGAAAATAGAAGAGGAGGGAACACATCTTAATTAATTTTATGAAGCTAGGGTTACCCTGATACCAAGAACAGGCAAAGATAATACAAAAAAGGAAATCTAAAGACCAGTATCTCTCATGAATATCGATGTAAGAAATCTTTTTAACAATTAGCAAATATAATTCAGCAATACATAAAAAGAATTATATATCATGACCAAGTGGGGGGCTTATTCTAGAGATGCAAAGTTATTTCAATTAAAAACATTAATCAATGAAATCACCATATTAATACATCATATCAACTGATATAGAAAAAAGTCTTTGACAAAATTCAACATCCGTTCATGACCAAAACTCTCAGAAAAATAGAAATAGAGGAGGAATTTTTTCAATGTGATAAAGGGCATCTACAAAAGAAATTATAGCTAACATTATACTTAATGGTGGGAAATTGAATGTGATACCACTAAGATCAGGAAGAAAGTAAGGATGTCCTCTCTCACCACGCTTATTCAACACAGTGTTTGAAGTCCTAGCCAGTACAATTAGCATGAAAAAAAAAAAAGCCATACAGAGCAGAAGGATGAAATAAAATTGTCCTCATTTGCAGATGACATGATTGTCTACATAGAAAACCCTAAAAAATCTGTAGAAGAAAATAAATAAAACTCCTAGAACTAATAAATGAGTTTGACAAGGCCACAGTATACAAGATAAACATACAGAAATTAATTGCGTTCTATATACTAGCAAACACATGGACCCCAAAATTAAAAATACAATACCATTTACAGCTATTAAAAAGAAGAAATACTTAAATATAAATCTAACAAAAATGCAGAGGGTCTATATGCTGAAAACTACACAAGGTTGATGAAAGAAATCAAAGATCTATATAAATGGAGATACATACTGTATTCATGGGTTGGAAGACTCAACATCATATCAATTCTACCAAAAATGATATATAATTTTAATGCAATTTTTATTAAAATCTAAGCAAGGGTTTTGGTAAAGACAAAATTATTCTAAAATGTATATGGAAAGGCATAGGAACTGATAGCTGAAACAGTTTTGAAAAAGAAGAATAAAGTGGGATGAATTAGTTTTTCTGATTTCAAGACTAATTAGACAGCTACAGTAATCAAGACTGTGGGTATGGATGGAGGAATAGACACAGGATTAATGGAACAGAATAGAGACCTCAGATAGAGAACCACACAAATATGCCCAAATGATTTGTGACAAAAAGTGCAAAAGTAATTCAATGGAGGAAAGACAGACTTTTCAACAAATGGTGCTGGAGCAATTGGATATTCATAGGAAAAAGATGAACACTAACTTAAGTCCTACACCTTATATACAAATGAACTCAAAATAGTCCACAGATTTACATGTAAAACTTAAAACTATAAAACTTTTGGAATAAAATAGGAGAAAATCTTTTGTACCTGAGAAAATCTTTTGTATCTAAGTCTAGGCCGAGTTCTTACTTAGACTTGACAACAGAAGCATGATCCATAATAGGAGAAATTGATAAATTGGACTTCATCAAAAGTTTAAAATTTTGCTCTGCAAAAGACCCTGTTAAGAGGATGAAAAGATAAATTACCAAGTAGGAGAAAACATTTGCAAACCACGTATCTGACAAAGGACTAGTATCTAGACTATATAAAGAATTTCCAAAACTTAATAGCGAAAAAACAATCTAATTAAAAAATAAGCAAAACACATGAAAAACATTTCACTGAAGAGAATATGCAGAAGGCAAATAAGCATGTGAAAAAAGTATTCAACTTTATTAGCCATTAGGGAAATGCAAGTTAAAACTGCAACAAGATATGACTACACTCTTATCAGAATGGCTGTACAAAACATAGGGACAACATCAAAAGCTAGTGAGGCTGTGGAGAAACTGGGTCACTCATACATTTCTGATGGAAAGGTGAAATGGAACAACTACTCTGAAAGAGTTTGGCAGTTTCTTTTCCTTCCTTCCTTCCTTCCTTCCTTCCTTCCTTCCTTCCTTCCTTCCTTCCTTCCTTCCTTCCTTCTTTCCTTCCCTCCCTCCCTCCCTCCCTCCCTCCCTCCCTCCCTCCCTCCCTCCTTCCTTTCTTTCTTTCTGAGACATGTGTACTTTTATTTTATTTTTAAAAGATTTTTATTAAAAATATAGCCAACGTACAATATTTTATTAGTTTCAGGGGTACACTATAGTTTTTCAACATTTACATACCTAAAGAGTGATCACCATGGTAAGTCCAGCAACCATCGGACACCATACTATGCTATCACAATATTATTGACTATATTCCCTTTGCTGTATATTACATTCCCATGACTTATTTGTTTTATACCTGGAAATTTGGACCTCTTATTTCCCTTCACCTTTCTCCCCATTTTTAATTTTTTAATTACAATTGACATTCAATATTAGTTTATATTAATTTCAGGTGTAGAGCATAGTGGTTAGACATTTATATAATTTAAGAAATGACCCCCCTGACTAGTCTAGTACCCACCTGGACCTATACATAGTTATTACCATATTATTGACTATGTTCCCTATGCTTTACTTTACATCCCATGACTATTTTGTAACTACCAGTTTGTATTTCTTATTCCCTTCACCTTTTTCACTCTGCCTATCTATCACCCCCAAAAATCTAGTACCCCTTTGACACCATACATAGTGATTACAATATTATTGACTATATTCCTTATGCTATACCCTGCATCCTCATAACTATTTTGTAACAACCAATTTGCACGTCTTAAAACCTTCCTCTTTTCGCCCACACCCCACTCCCCTTCCACCTAGCAACCATCATAATGTTTTCTGTATCTATGAGTTTGTTTCTGATCTTTTTTTTTTGTTTATTTTGTTATTTAGATTCCATATATAAGCAAAATCACATTGCATCTGTCTTTCTCTGTCTGACACTCCACTCAGCGCAACATCCTCCAGGTCCATCCTTGCTGCCACAGAAAGCAAGAACCCATTCCCTTCCATGACCGAGCAATATTCCATTGTATGAGTATATATGCACTGCATTTTCTTTATCCATTTTTCCATCGATAGACACCCAGGCTGCCTCCACATCTCGGCCATTGTGAACAAGGCTGCAATGAACAGATGGATGCATTCGTCCTTTGAAGTAGTGTTTTGTGTTTCTTCGGATAAATACCCTGAGTGGGATTACCGGGTCCTTGTCTCTTGTTATAGCCTTTGTTTTAACATCTATTTTGTCTGGTATAAGGATTGCTACCCCAACTTAAAAAATTTTTTTTGGTTTCCATTTTTATGAAATAACTCTTTCCATACCTTTACTTTCTCTGTGTGTGTCTTTCAATCTGAAATGAGTCTCTTGTAGGCAGCATATGTAAGGGTTTTGTTTTCTTATCCATTCAGCTCTCCTGTGTCTTTTAATTGGAGAATTGAATCCATTTACATTGAAAGTAATTATTGATACGTATATAGTTATTTCCATTTTATTATTCATAATTTTGATCTTGTATTCTTTATTTTTTCTGTATTAAAGAAGTCCCTCCAGCATCCTTTGTAATACTGCTTTGGGGATGATGAACTCATTTAGCCTTTTTTTGTCTGGGAAGCTCTTTATCTGTCCTTTGATTTAACAGTAAAAAAAAATTTTTTTAAATTGGGGAATATTGGGGGACAGTGTGTTTCTCCAGGGCCCATCAGCTCCAAGTTGTTGTCCTTCAATCTAGTTGTGGAGGGCGCAGCTCAACTCCAAGTCCAATTGCTGTTTTCAATCTTTAGTTGCAGGGGGCGCAGCCCTGATTCCATGTGGGAATTGAACCAGCAACCTTGTTGTTCAGAGCTCCTGCTCTAACTAACTGAGCCATCAAACTGCATCTCCACCACCTCAGCAGAAGCTCGTTGTCTTCAATTTAGTTGTGGAGGGTGCAGCTCACTGGTCCATGTGGGAACTGAATGGGCAATCCTGTTGTTCAGAGCTCACGCTCTAACTAACTGAGCCATCTGGCTGCCCCTGTCCTTTTATTTTAAATGATAACCTTGCTGTGTAAAGTACCCTTGGTGGTAGGTCCTTACTTTTTACCACATTGACTATTTTGTGCCAATCCCTTCTGGCCTGCAAAGTCTCTGTTGAGAAATTAGCTGACAACCTTATCGGGGCTCCCTTAAAATTACTAGTTCCCTTTCTCTTGCTGCTTTTAGGATTCTCTCTTTGTCTTTAACTTTTGCCATTTTAATTATGGTGGGTCTTGGTGTGGGCCTGTCTGTGTTCATCTTGTTTGGGACTTTCTGCACTTCCTGGGCTTGTCTGTCTATTTTTTTCCCCCACCAGGTTAGGAAAGTTTTCCATCATTATTTCTTCAAATAGATTCTCAATCCCTTGCTTTCTCTCTTCTCCTGGTACCCCTGTGATGCGAATGTTGTTACATACACTTGATATTGTCCCAGAGGCCTTTTAAATTATCCTCATTTTTTTGGATTCTTTTTTCTTTTTGCTGTTCCAATTGGGTGTTTTCTGCTACCCTGTCTTCCGAATCGCTGCTTCATCTAGTCTGCTGGTGATTCCTTCTAGTTCGTTCTTCATTTCAGATATTGTATTCTTCACTTCTGTTTTTTTAAAAAATGATTTTCTATATCCTAGTTTATGCTTGCTATCTCTCTGTTGAAGTTCTCACTAAGTTCCTTGACCATCCTTTTAACCATTGTTTTGAACTCTGACTCTAGTAGATTGCTTGCCTCCATTTCGTTTTGTTCTTTTTTCTGGAGTTTTAACCTATTCTTTCATTTGGGATGTATTTCTTTTTCCCCTCATTTTGACTGTCTGTCTGTCTGTTTCTATATATTAGGTGGATCTGCTATGTCTCCCAGTCTTGGCTGGGTGGCCTGAGGTAGTATGTGCCCTGGCACAGTCTCCCTGGTCACCTGCTCAGGGTTCTCCAGGAGTGTCCCTTGTGTGGGTTGTGTGTGCCCTCCTGTTATAGTTGAGACTTGATTGCTATTGGCATGTCAGTAGTTGTGATTCGCCCTCAGGCTTATTGGCTGTGGGGTTTGGCCAAAGTTAGGGGCTTACCCCACGGAGTGGAATTCACCCCAGTGGGCTCTGGTACCTCTTAGGACCACCCTTTGTGTGGGCTGCTTATAGGGCTAATTGGGCAGTGCTCTGCTGTGGTCTGAAGCCCACCTCCAAGTATGTTGGTTCTGGGGCATCTTGGCAGGGGCTCTGGTACAGGCCTAGGTCACCCACTGCCTGTGACCAGCTGGGGACTACCTGGTAGAAGCTATAAAGCTATCCGTAGTTGTTCACTGCCTGTGCTAAAGTCAGAGGCATGTAGGAGAAGTCACACTGCAAACTAAGGACAGCTCCCACCAGTACCAGGCCTGGGGTAGCTCTGCAAAACACCAGGACACCCGAGGCCTGCTGCCACCTGCCAGCTCCTTTAAGGTTCAGCCACTGACAAAGCCTGTGCGGTATGCGAGTTGGGTGAGGCAGAGTCTCAGGGAGTCACTAGAGTGGGAAGAGCCGTGGTCACCAGGTTAATGTAGACTCTGGTTTGGTGCCAGTGCTGAGACTGGAGCTACTCAGTAAAAGTATCAGAGCACCCCGAGGCCAGTCGCAGCCCACCTGGGGTCCAATAGTTTTCCGAGAAAGAATGCAATGTAGGCGGGGCTGGCTCCTCATGAGAAAGTGCCTCTGGCATTGTGGGAGTTGGGTAGGGCTGGTTCCCACTGTGTCAGCATAATGGAGCAGCAGAGCTCACCAGACCAATCAGATTCAGATTTGGCCTGTGAGGGAGGGCTCAACGCAGGAAAGATGATGCCCACCTGTTGACTGTATGGGAGGAAGACCCCACACAGGGAAAATTGTGGTTGTCCTCCAGCCCTGTCCGAAAACCACACACCTCAGTCTGCCCCCCGTTTGCCTCTGAAGCCTCCCGAGTCATCGTCCCTCCTTTGGAGCCCAGGGTGAGTGCCTGAGGGTGAGAGAGTCAGTGTGTGGGCCGTTTAAGAGGAGGTCTGAGTTTAACGCAGCCTTCCATCTCACCCCGATGGTCATGAATCCCCCGATTTTCACAGCCAGATGTTGTGAGGGCTCTTCTTCCTGACACCAGTACTCTGGGCTGGTGTGGGGCTGGGGTCTCTCGCTCCTCTGGGGGGAACTTCCAAGGCCAAAATATCCCTCCTGGTTCTCAACCACCACACAGAGGTTTGGAGTCAGCCTGTTTCATGTCTCCTCACCTCCTACCAGTCTCTATGTGGCTTCTTCTTTATATCCTTATTTATAAAACTTCCATTCACCCAGACTTCAGATGCTTCTCCAGGTTGATTGTTCTATAACTGTAATTTTAATGTGTTCATGGAAGGAAGCAGGCATAGTGTTTATTTGCTCAGCTATCTTTGAGTCTGGCAGTTTCTTAAAAAGCTGAACATGCTAGTACAATATGACCCAGCAATTGCACTCCTGAGTATTTATTCCAGAGAAATAGATTTATGTTCACACAGATACTTGTACACAAATGTTTATAGCAGCTTTATTCACAATAGCTCCAAACTGGACACAACCCAGATGTTCTTTAATGGGTAAATGGCTAAACAAACTGGAATACTAGTGAGCAATGAAAAACAATGAATTTTTGATACACATAGTGACCGGTGTGTATCTCCAGAGAATAATGCGGAGTGAAAAAAGTCAATCCCAAAGGGTACACACTATATGATTCCATTTATATAATATTCTTAAAGTGACAAAATTGTAGAAATAGAGAATAGGTGAGTGGTTTCCAGGGGTTAAGAAGGGGCTGTGGGTAGGAGGAAAGTGGGTGGCTATAAAAGGGCAGCATGAGGGGGTCATTATTGTGATGGCAATGTCCTGTGTCTTGGCTGGGTCAAGGTCAGTATTCTTGTGATTTGATCTCAGAATGAAAAGCTTAATTTTAAAAAGTAAATTATAGAAATTTAATTGAATACATTATATTAAAACCAAAGGTATTTAATACTCAAACTTGTCACTTCTTATTATTTTATTACTTTTACTATTATCTATGCCCTTGAAGTTATTCATGCCTGTTGTACCTGTATGGTGGAGATATTCTAAAATAATGTGCTACTGTGACTCTCTTCCCAGTAATGCATTCAGTGACATCACGTTGATAGCTGGATATTAGCCACAGTGAGAGTATCTACACCACAGAAATGAGCAAACATTGCAAATTAGGCATCCCTCTCTTCATAGCAGGCTGTTAAACTTTTACCAGGACATCACTGCTTATGATTATCCCTACTCCCAACCAAATAACAAATATCCATCAAAAAATGGGTAATGATTCAGCTCAGTTATGAGAAGAGGAAAAAGCTGGGTTCTTCTTAAGGCTATTTTCTCTCTACTTTATTGCTGCTCTCATTTTACACATGGCATTTGTGGAGTGTGGGTAAAGTGGATGGTGGGAAAAGGAATCCTGGCTGTCAATCTTGTTTTTTGAATATTCAGCAGATAAATGGCAGAATTGGAAAAAAATAGAGCCTTATGAGTGCTAGATATCTGTATATGGTTCCCTAGGCAATATCCTCTCTACTTTCTCTTCATCCAACTCTGATCCTTTTTTTAGCACCCTGATGTAGGGACCGTTGGTTATGCTCTTCCAGCAAACTTTTCCTCCCATGCTTCTCTTTTTGGCCACAGGTGGGATGGGAATGGGGAGAGGTGGGCCTGTGGATAGGTATCTGGTTAACCATCCTATCTCATACTGTAGCTGTAGTGACTGGTCCATTGGTATGCACAGATGAGGGGATACTTGGACATTGGATGTAAGGAGTACTCTTCATCCACTAGGGTTGCTAAATCGGCACTGGCAGCATCCTGCCACAAAGAAAGGACCTCCCTGCAGCCAGAATGTGGTCAACACAAAGCTGGACAGATAAGAGAAGGACAGACAGACAGATAATAGTCTTATTTAGGCTGAGTCCTTGGGAGTCCCTGAGGCGCTGTTCCCTGCATCACATGCTTCCTAGCTAAATTCCATTTTTGGCTTAAGCAAATTCTGTTTGAATTTTTTTTGGCACATGCAGCCAAAAGTATTCCAGATAAACACACATTCCTTATAAAGTCTCCCTTGGTCTCTATGGCTTCTCTTCCCTCCTCTGGGTCTCAATCCCTTGCCCCTCCATTTGGAATTTACATATGTGATCTGAAACTTCCAGCCACAACCTGACACCATAGGAAACTGCTTTCCACCTACAGATCTGGTTAACTTACACATAATCTTCAGAGGTCCTCTGAGCGGGCTGCTTCTCTCCTCTGAGCATCTTTGGATGCTGCAGCAAGCCATGGCATTGAGTCAGAGGCAGAACAGAATGATTCTGCTATTTTATAGCCTGAAAGGAACAGTTGGGCAGGGATACACTTTTTTTTTTTTCAATATAGAAGAAACCTCTGAAAAATCAAGCCAAATGTTTTGAGAATCATTTTATGGTGGAAACTGATTGGGTGCCAAGACACCTCTGTCTTCGGCTGCCATGTTCTCTAATTTATTTTTGTACCAGAACGTCTGTAGTGCTACCGTCTAGCCACATGTTAACTTTTTGTCTACGTAAGGGTGTAAACTGCATATGGTTTATTTCAATTAGCTTAATTGTTTTTGGTATTTAATAGCTAATTGTCTTAATTAGCTTCTGAAGCACAACAATGCCAACACGGTAATGACTACATCTTATCCATATGGTTACAGAAGACGGATGACTCAATTTCCCGTCCTCAGGCGGTGTGGGTCTCAGAAGGAGGACCGGGCAGATGTGAGAGGAGGAAGATGGAAGTCCTCTAGAGAGCTGACCTGGCCTTGAATGCGAAACCTGAATATTAAGAATAAATGAGGGTAGTGATGGACAGGGGAATAAAACAGGAGAATGAAGGATTTATGTAGGACTTGGGTCATCTATTTTCTTAATGTACATACCGTGGAGTGATGCTGGATGACTAATAATAACAACACATTTCACGGTGTCAGCAGCCTATATTGGCTCTGATCTAAGAGGCAATGTTTGAAGACCAAATTGTGGGACACTGAAAGTGAGAAATGTCCCGTAGTGCTATCTGTCTTAGGGAAAGCTGGTACCAGTCAAAGCCTGGGTGACATTTTTTGGGGGCAAATCTGGCTTAGATGAAGTTCATAGCTAGTGCTTTGCATATATTAGGAGTGTAATATATGTTTTAATCAGCACCTGTCTGGAAATCCTTTGGGCTCCATTTTCAAAATATATTTAGACCCTGACACTTAGCACCTTCTTTACTGTCACTGTCCTGCTCTGATCTGCCATCATCTTTGAACTGCCTGCCTCCAGCAGCCTCCCCACTTGTCTCCCTGTAGTTTATTCTTAACACAGCAGCCAGAGGAATCTTTTTAGACATAAATCATATAATATCACTGCTCTTCTCAGAACCCTCTGGCTCCCATCTCACTTGGAATAAAAGCTGGAGTCCTTGTGAGGACCAGCAAGGTCCTTGTAATCCAGTCTAACCTTTCTGAGTTCACCAGCTTCTACTTGCCTCTATTCCCTCATCTGCACTCCACATGTTCGTGCTTATTTTTTATTTTCTTCAGATTTTTATTTAAATATAGCTAACATACAATATTATATTAGTTTCAGGTATATAACATACTATTAGTTATTCAACTTTTATGGACCTAAACAAGTAATCACTATATTAAGTCCAGCAAACATCTGACACTGTACCACACTATCACAATATTATTGAATATATTCCCTAGGCCATATATTTAGTACATCCCTTTGACTTGTTTTATACCTGGAAATGTGGACCTCTTATTCCCCTTCACCATTTTTCCTCCTTTTAAAAAAATTTCAATTACAGTTGATGTTCAATATTATTTTATATTAATTTCAGGGGTATAGCATAGTGGTTAGACATTTACATAATTTAAGAAGTGATCCGTCTGACTAGTCTAGTACCCACCTGGTGTTATACATAGTTATTACTATATTACTGACTATATTTCGTATGCTTTACTTTATAACCCTATAACTATTTTGTAACTATGAATTTGTATTTCTTAATCTCTTTACCTATTTCACCCTGCCCTCCCATCTATCACCCTGATAAGTCTAGTACCCCTCTGACACCATACACAGTTATTACAATATTACGACTATATTCCTTATGCTATACCCTACACCCCCATGATTACTTTGTAACAACCAGTTTGCACTTCTTGATTCCTTCCCCTTTTTCATCCACCCCGTCAGCCCCTCTCATCTGGCAACTACCAAAATGTTCTCTGTATCTGTGAGTCTATTTGTTTTGTTTGTTTTTTTATTTTGTTCTTTAGATTCCACATATAAGCAAAATCACATTGCATGTGTCTTTCTCTGCCTGACATACTCCACTCAGCACAGTTTCCTCCAGGTCCATCCATGATGCCACAGATGGCAAGAACCCATTCCCTTCCATGACTGAGCAATGTTCCATTGTACCGGGGGTGCCAAAAAAATGTATACACATGACTTGTATTCATCTTTTTTTATTGGTATATATTGAGTATTACAATTTTTTGTAATTGTAAAAAATACTCAGGTTTTTCCTTTCTTAAAATGTGTATACATTTTTTTGTAACCTCTATTTTTTTATCCATTACCACATATTTTTTATCCATTCATCCATCAA
The DNA here is from genome assembly GCF_964194185.1 of Rhinolophus hipposideros. Classification (NCBI taxonomy): domain Eukaryota; kingdom Metazoa; phylum Chordata; class Mammalia; order Chiroptera; family Rhinolophidae; genus Rhinolophus; species Rhinolophus hipposideros. Next base: position 85,519,008 of record NC_138052.1, read on the forward strand.
CGGACACTCAGGCTGCTTCCACATCTTGGCAATAGTAAACAAGGCTGCAATAAACATAGAGATGCACACGTCCCCTCGAAGCAGCATTTTGGGTTTTTTCAGATAAATACCCAGAAGTGGGATTATTGGGTCCTTCTTTGTCTCCTGTTATAGCATTTATTTTAAAGTCTATTTCATCTGCTATAAGTACGCTACCCCAGTGTTTGTTTTCTTTTTCATTTCCAGTTTCATGAAATATCTTTTTCCATCTCTTTACTTTCAGTCTATGTGTGTCTTTCAATCTGAAATGAGTCTCTTGTAGGCAGCATATGTAGGGGTCTTGTTTTCTTACCCATTCAGCCACCCTCTCTTTTGATTGGAACATTTAATCCATTTACATTTAAAATAATTGTTGATAGATATGTAGTTATTGCCATTTTATTATTCATATATTTGATCCTTTTTGTCTTAAAGTAGTCCCTCTAAGATTCCTTGTAATACTGACATGGTGATGATGAACTCCTTTAGTTTTTTCTTGTTTGGGAAGCTCTTTATCTGTCCTTCGATTCTAAATGATAGCTTTGTTGTGTAGAGTAATTTTAGTTGTAAGTCCTTGCTTTTCATCACATTGAATATTTTGTGCCAATCCCTTCTGGCCTGCAAAGTTCCTGTTGAGAAATCGGCTGACAGTCTTATGGGAGCTCCCTTGTAGGTAACTAACTGCTTTTCTCTTGCTGCTTTTAAGAGTCTATTTTTGTCTTTAACCTTTGGCATTTTAATGATGATGTGTCTTGGTGTGGGCCTGTTTGTGTTCATCTTTGGGACTCTCTACACTTCCTGGGCTTGTATATTTCTTTCTTTCACCAGGTTAGGGAAATTCTCTGTTATTATTTCTTCAAATGGGTTTTCAATTCTTTGCTTTCTCTCTCTCTCTCTTCTCCTTGTGGTACTTGTATGATGCGAATGTTGGTACACTTGATGTTTCCCCAGAGGCCCCTTAAACTATCCTTGGTTTTTGGATTCTTTTTTCTTTTTGCTGTTCAGTTTGGGTATTTTCTGCTACTTTATCTTCTAAATTGATGTTTTGAGCCTCTGCTTCATCTAATCTACTGTTGATGCCCTCTAATGTCTTCTTCATTTCAGTTATTGTATTCTTTATTTCTGATTAATTCTTTTTATGTTTTTGATCTCTATTTTTATGTTTCCTATCTCTTAGTTGAAGTTCTTCCTGAGATCATTGAGCATTCTTATAACCAGTATTTTAAACTCTGCATTTAGTAGATTGCTTGTCTCCATTTTGTTTAGTTCTTTTTCCAGAGCTTTGTTCTGTTCTTTTAGTTGGGACATGTTTCTTTGTCTCTCCATTTTGGCTGCCTCCCTGTGTTTGTTTTTATATATTAGGTAGGTGTGCTTTGTCTCTTGGTCTTTGGGCCTGTGTCCTGTGGGGCCCAGTGGTGCAGTTTCCCCGGTCACCAGAGCCGGGTGCTTCAGGAGTGCCCCTTGTGTGGTTTGTGTAGGGATTGGCTCTCGGGCTGATTGGTTGTGAGGACTGACCGTGACTACAGTGGAGGAGCTGTGGTGTAAGGAGCTGATCCTACAGAGCAGGATTTGTTTTCATAGGGCTCTGGTGCCTCTCCGATCTGCCCTTTAGGTGTGTCATCCTTGGAGGTGGCCATGTGATGCTCGGGTTTGATCCAAAGCTGGCCTCCAGGTGTGCCGGTTCCCAAGGACTCCTGGAAGGTGCACCACTGCAGGCCAAGTTCTCCCACAGCCTGTGTCCTGCCTGGGGCCACCTGGCGTAAGCCACAAAGCAGTCCACAGATGGCTGCCACCTGTGCTGGGCTTGGAGGTGCCTCAAGAAGCCCAGCCACGAACGGAGACAGGCTGTTATTAGTGTGGGGTTTGGGGCTGCTTAGTATGATGTATGGGACATGCTGAAGCCATGAAGCTGCTTTTTTGGATTTTGTGAACATTTGAGAGATTTTAGGAAAGTCCGCAGCATGAGGTCAGATAGGCTGTTTGTACAGAAAAACGGCTGGAAGCGGTTTGGGTGTGCCCAAAAGTTGGGTGGGGCGTGGTCTCTGGGAATCACCAGGGCAGGGTGAATGAATGGTGTTATCCAGGTTGATGGAGACTTAGATAAGGCAGCCATCTGCATCTGCATGCCAGGAAGGGGGGTGGGTGGGGCGTGTTCAACAAAGAAACAATGGCTTCCACCTGCTCCTCAGTCTTGGCGAAAGCTGCCCCTCCAGCCATTGTCCTGTAGCCAGACAACTCATTTCTTCTCCATATGTCCCTGTTGCCTTTTGAGCTGCTACCCCAGAGCCAGTGAGTCCATCAACGAGTAAGTCTGTGCATGGGTCCTTTAAGAGGAGCACCTGGGACTCAAGTTGCCCTTGTCTCACTCAGCCACAATCTCTGCTGGTTTTCACAGAGAGAAGTTATGGGGACTTCTCTTCCCAGAACTGGAACCCTGGGCTGGGGAGCCTGGTGTGGGTGGAGACGCCTCACTCTTCTTGGTGGAGACCTCTGCAGCTGAGATAGCCCTCCCGATTTTTAACAGTCACAGACGGGTGTGGGACTAGCCTGTTCCGTGTCTCTGCCCCTCCTACCAGTCTCGAGGTAGCTTCTTCTGTATGTCTTTAGAATTAGGAGTTTGGTTCAGCTAGACTTCAGGTGATTTTCAATAATGCTTGTTCTGTAGTTTAGTTGTAATTTTGATGTGATCGTGAGAGGAAGAAAGCACAGCATTTACCTACTTCTCATCTTGACCGGAAAAAGCACATGTTTGTGCTTTAGGGCTGCACCACCCAGCTCCATTGCCACCAGCCACATGTGGTTAGTGACTATCACATTGGACCATGTACTTACAGAACATTTCCATTATCACAGAAAGTTCTACTGCACAGTGTTGCTTTAGGGACATGACAGTGGCTGGAAAGCTCTTTCCAAAGATACCCACATGGCAAACTACCTCAACTCCCAAGTGTTTGCTCAAATGTTACCTTCTCCAAGAGGCCCACTGTGATTTAATAATGTCAGCCTACAACCCAACGCCCCCTCCAATCATTTCTGCTCCCTTGCTCTGCTCTATTTTTCTATAGCACTTAACACCTTATAGCCTATTATATACTTATTTATTATGCCTATTGATTATTGGCAGTCTCCCTCCATGAAAATGTATGCTTTAAGAATAGGGGTTTTGGCCACGTTTGTTTATTGTTGTAGCCTCAGCATCTAGAACAATGCCTGGCACAGAGTTGGTATTCATGAAATATTGGGCAAAGGAATCAATTAATGAATCAACATATTTATTGAGTGCCTCCTGTGTTCCAGGCTCTGTGCTAGGCAGTGCGTATACATAAAAAAATAAAATGGGTATTATTCCTGCTGTCGAGGAGTTTCTATTCTAGTGGGAGAGACTGGTAAACAAACAAATACTAACACGAATTCTGAAAGTTCCATGAAAGAGCCAAATAGAGAGCAGAAATAGTGAATGTCATGTGTGTGTATATGTGTGTTGGGGTAGGACAAGCCAGTTATGTAGGGAAGGGTGGAGGGAGGGATGGGCTTGCAGGGAAGGGGTTAAGACTCTTACAGAAGAAAGAGCATGTGCAGAGGGCTGACAGAGGCAGGTATGCAAGCATGGGTGAGTGAACAGGGCTTGGGAGGTGACTATGAGTTATGAATCATCATAGATCAGCCACTGAGTGAGGGCTGCTTTTGGTGGCACGCTACTCAAAGTACAGTCTTGAACCAGCAGCGAATCATCTAGGAACTTGTTAAGAACACAAATTCATGGGCCAACTCCAGACCTGGGACTTTGTGTTTTTAGTCCTCAGGTGATCGTGATGCTCACTGTTCTATCACACTGTGCCCCTTGACAGAATCTAAGCATAGGGTGGGCACCCATTAACCATTGTTTGCATGAATGAATGAATGAATGAATAAATGAATGAATGAAGGGCTATGTGTAACAACCACCACAGTGTCTGTTTCTTTTTTTGTTCTCATTTTTTGGCAGAAGCTCAGATGATAATTAGCACTGAATGCAAAACAATGTTTTCTTTATTTACTGAGCCACAGGGCAATGATTAAGGGGAAGAATGACAGAGAAGAAAATACCTGAGTGGCAGGAATTCAGAAATTTGGATTTAGAGAGGAGGGTGAAAGGCATTCCTGCTGGGGGAAAGCAAATGTTTGAGCCTTTGTGGGGCATGGCTTGGTCATGACAGAGAGAAGGGGGTCAACAGCCAGGAAGGGCAGTTTGTGTGAGAGGAAGTGGGGATGATGCTGGAAGATAGACAAGCCTCTATGCTGGTGTAGAAAGTACACAGTGGGCAAGGGGAGCTGGTCTCAGGATGTTTTTAGGAAGGTGGTATTGCCATGTGCGAGGTGATTGGAGTGACAAAATATACAGTGGTCTTGGGCTTGCTTACAGAATACCTTAGCTATGCATTTGATGTTTAAAAGAGCAGGAAGGCACTGTCACCATCTAGCATTTTCTGTATGCCTCACTGTTCTACACATATATGGTTGTTCAATCCAGTGAGGTAGCTACTCTTATTATTTGACCAATGAGGGAACTGTGACACAGAGAAGTCAAGTAACTTGCCCAAGATCACCCAGCCAGTCAGTGGTCAAGCCTGTATTGAACCAAGGCAGGCTGATTCCACCACACTATGGTGCCTAGACTACACTTGGAGTCCAAAGGAACTTGGTAACCGGTTCTCTGCCTCGCTGCTCACCAGTCCCCTCAGAGGCCCTCTTGGTGGGGAGGGTGGGCTCTTCAGAAGCTCCTCCTTCCTGGCTCTTTTCTCCTCCCCTCTGGCTCTATCCCCTCCCTGGGTTCCACTCCTCCCTCCTCTACCCTCTGTTTTCTGTGGTCAGTATGCCAGCCAATCAGCTTCACGTCCTGTGAGGAGGAGGCAGAGGCTGTGGGCATAGTCCCAGGTCTGGGCAGGAGTGGAAGTGGATTTTATGGGGTTTGAAGTTTATACTATCTTGGGAGTATTAAGAACAAGACTACAAAAATGTTTTACTTTTGCAAATTTTACAAAACCATTGACCTTGTTTGTCCATGGCGAGCCCCTGCCTACCACTCAGGTGTCAGAGGGGGCCGCATTAGCTTCTTAGAATACCTGCTTCTGGGTGGCTGCCTGGCTTTTCTGGCCACCCCAGAGTAAAAGGTGTAAAGCTGAGCATCTTTCTTGTGCTAATATTGATCTGCTCTTAGCCCAAAGGTCACGTGCATGAATATGCTCCTGGAATCTTTTTTTTCTCACTTCCCCAAAGCCTTGGGGTGACTCTTTTATCATTCTGACTTAAGAGAGAGCAAGAAAACTCCATCCTGCCTGATGTAGGAGAATAGGGGTTTACACATGGGCAGAGGGCTCTGCAGTGTTTTTGCGTCGAGAGTTAGGACCCCAGTGGTATAAACTGGGACATGGGACTGCTGTCCGAAAAAGGAGCTGGCATTCTGGCTAGGCTCCACGCGACAGTAAATGAGCCCAAATCCTTCCCTCGGCTGGCTTCATTCTTATTTTTTTTTGGTGAGGTTTTAAATCTACTTTTTAAATTAGTTTCAGTGTACAAAACAATGCAATAGTTAGACATTTATCATTTATACCCCTCACAAAGTGATAACCCCCTCCCCCAATCTACTACCCCTCTGACATGGCACACAGCCGTTACATTTCCACCGTCTCTATTCCTAAGGCTGTACTCTGCTTCTTGTAACTATACGTATATATATATAATTATAGTCGACATTCATTATCGAGAATGTGATCGTTCAGCATCAGCTTCAGGTGTACAGTGCAGTGCAGCGATCAGCGGCCTCACTCTTATTTTAGCCTGTTCTTGCACACTGAACTGTGTAAACACAGTTCAGTCAGTGAGTGGCCGAGCTGTAGCCTCATCCAGGACCTGGCTCTTTATATAAGTGATTTAGCAGGTAGCAAAGCTAGGTATGCAGCTTCTATGAACAAGTCTTTTCCCGGGCCCCACATGGGCTGGCAGGAGGGTTATGCCAGAAATCAGTTCTGGCCTGTCCTTAAAACTGGGACAAGATCATGGTGGCTTTAGGAGCATTAATTGAGAGTTTTGGACAAGTTTCAAGCCAGGAGAGCCAGAGAGACAAGCCAGGGGGTGGGGAGGGGGGACCTGAGGGTGAGGGATGAGAGGTGAAGTGAGGAGTTGTGTGTGGGAAAGGGGGATCAAGCGTATACATTTTACACCATCATGACCCACTAGACCGTACAGAACAAATGCACCACTCCAAAGGGGGTGCCATGTGGTTTCAGCATGTGTGGGGGACGAACGTAGGCCATTGAAAGCACCCACTTGATATTCAAATATTCTCTCTTTTCATTTTTTTCTCCCCCTCTCCCTCCAGCAAATTGACTGTAAATGGCAATTTCATAGATTAGAGCTGCAGATTAGAGCTAAACCAGCAGTCCTGAGATTTACAATCATAACCTCTAGGAACTGAACTATTAACTAATCCAAATACAAGTTTATTAAGCCGCCAACCCTGGCTTTGATAGCTACCAAAGGCACCACGTCAGTCACTAATTCTGAAGTGGTTGGAATTGCTACCCCCCCCTTTTAATCAGCTTTCAAGCTCGGGAGGGGGAGTCTCCTTTCTTCTGCCTCTCTCACGTTTTCCTTGTAAGAATTGCAGGGTAGAATGTCTTTTTTGTTTTTTGCTTTTTTTCATCCCTCCAGGATTCATGTAATAAGGTTCAAAGATGAAGATGGTAAAACAGAGAATTAAAGGCTAACTGTTCACATGGCCTGAAATGTGCCCATTTCTTTCAAGAAAGACTATGTTATTTGAACAAGAAGCAGAGCAACAGGCAGAGCTCAGCTAGAAACTGAAAGGAGGAGTGAGTTGTAAAAGAAATACTGTGGAAGGTAACAAGTTAATAGGCAGACCTTGTGAGCAGGATTTGTTTTTATGAAGGTCACCATGTAGTGAATAGGAATCCTTGCTCTAAGCATGTGAACTTGGGTTGGCAGGTGGCCTTCTGATTCAGGCTGCTCTTCTTCAGTGGTTGTTAAAGGTGGGGATTTTAGGTGATGGACGCACAGCATTAAGGTACCATGAGAAAGGGATGCTGTTTAGAGTCACACTGGCTGGGCTTGGATCTTGACTTCACCATTTACTAGGTAAATGACCTGGGCAAGTTACTTCATCTCTCTGGGCTTCAATTTCCACATTTCTCAAGGGATAAGATTGATACCTGCCGTTAGGGGTTGTCATGAGAACTGTGTCTGGACATAGTGCTGCATACGAGTGCTCGTTGTTATGATGATGAATTCATTTTCAGTCCTTCTGATTAGGTGAAGGGAAGGTCTCAGTTTGGGGCCAATGCATCTTACACAGCCAGTGTTCACACTTGTTCCTCTCTGTTTGAGAGCGAGCAGGGCTAAGTTTCAGAGTCAGCGAGAATGTAATCGTACTATTTTTTATTACATTTATTTTTATGGTTAACTCATATTTTCATGGCAAGTGAAACAGGTTTTCTCTTTATAACAGTGACATAAAGATTTTTTTTAGTAACTTTATTTAAATAACATGTAAGTTGATTTAAACAAAAATATCAAGAAAATGGTAGATAGAAATGGAAAATGAAGAAGGCAAAAGTGAGAAGGGTAGGACATGATTGAGAGAAACAGAAGACTAGGCGATCTTGTTGGAAAGAATTTCAGCACAAAAATGTAGACATTGAGACACGTTTGGGCATTTTTACATTCAGGTGAGGGTGCTTCAGCAGGAAGCTTCCTCCTAGCTTCCTTTGTCCTTCTATTTGTGAATGGTCACAGAGAAGAGTCACTGGGTCAGTCGAGTGACTGCCCCATCCCAGGCCCATGCCCTCCCCATGATTCTGCCCCCTCTGGCCACTGGGATGAAGGGACCTGGGGAAACAGGCTGACACGGATCATCAGTGCTGGGCACCGATGGGTGTGTGTGTGCCACTACATTGGAAAGTGGAATTGTGAAAAACTGATTATTTAAATCAATTGTGAACAACTGATAAGATTAAGCCTGAACCCATGGTTTCTCTTTCCAGACACCAGATTTCTCACTCTTTTTTTTTTCAGTTGGGGAATATTGGGCAACAGTGTGTGTGTGTGTGTGTGTGTGTGTGTGTGTGTGTGTGTGTGTGTGTTTCCAGGACCCATCAGCTCCATGTCAAGTCGTTATTTTCAATCCAGTTGCTGAGGGCGCAGCTCACTGGCCCATGTGGGAATCAAACTGGCGACCTTGGTGTTATGAGCACTGTGCTCTAACCACAGAGCCAACGGGCTGCCCTCACTCTTCCTAATTGAGAAAGAGCAGACCTGCCAGGTCTCAGGAAAGCAAAGGAAATGGACATCAGCTTTTTCCATTGAGGGCAAAATTGGGTGAAGGCAGAAAGACTTGAAAAAACATGAGTTTTTAGATACAAATGGATTAAAATTCTGGAAATTACAGATCTGAGTTATAACAGAGAGGCAGATTTGGCGACTATTTAAGGAAATTTTGGGTAACATGAGTCATAAATTAATGGATCATATGGCTGGTTGAAATAAGGCCTTTCATGGAACCATGAGAATTTCTGTTTCTATAACTCTATACTCGGGACTTTCAGACTCCTCCCTGTGGGGCGACCTTGGGGATCCATCCTAGGGGAGTTTGTACCAGCTCTGGACTAGTCTGGTGTGAGGACAGGTAGGATACCTAGCTCCATTAGAATGTTGTGAACTTCTTTCCTCCAATCTCCTATTTGAACCTATGAGAGTCCTGTGATATAAGCCCCAAGGTTGGAAACTTTTGGGGCCCTTCTCTTTCATCTCTCCGCTCAACCAGTCATCAACTATTCAAAAGTTTTCTGTGCCCTTACAATGAGCTCAGTGTCTTTCTGTTCATTCTTCCTGTTCACACTGCCATCTCCTTCAGATGATTTATCGTTCAATAAACAGCAAGTGCTTAATGGATGCTGGAACCTGACCTGTGTCACCTTATGCCTGGATCCTTGATCATAGTGTCTGGTACATAATTGGTGCTCAGGAGGTATTTACTGAATGGACATAAGGGAGTCTCAGTCTTCTCTTTCCTGCTGGGATGTTTCTGTTGTTTTGGTGGGGAGAGAAAAGCTCTCGTGAGACCCTGGTCCAGTCTGAATCCTTAAGACTTCCCTGAAACCGACATCCTCCTAGGTGTCAGGTCTGGGGATCCATCTGAGCCCTTCTGTGTCCTCTTAAATAAGCCTAATGTAGACATGTATGATGACAGCTGGACAGCCACAGCATTTAATTCACTTGTGTCCATATGATCAAATAAATGAAGGTATGAATCTTCAGGCAGCTGACGGCCACGGAGCTTCAAGTGGATGTCACCTGAGATGTCACCTCTGCCTTAGGTCCTTGATCTTTAAGTCAAGCCATTCCCTGCTTTCATTCTGTAGTCAGTTTTCAGAAACTCCTTTTCCGTTGGGGGAATTTAAGTTAGTACTTTTATTACTAAAGGTAATTGACAAACCATATGGAAATATTTATATGCTCAATATTTATAAACTCAATCCCTGTGTGGAGAAACACCTTGTTGGTGTAAAGGGGGGTGCTTTATTATAGATAGATAAATTGTCCCTTGCTCATTGAATAAATCATCAGACTTTAAATGCTACAGGTGCACATTAGAGTTTAGAGGAAGATAGCCCTGAACTTTCCATGACACATTTTTCCATAGAATTCCCTCATGGTAAATATTTCCTATTCCAGAATAATATGCCATAGTGTTTACAGAAAGATTTCGTATTCAACAGTAAAATGGTTGTGTTATTTTGATTACATCCTTAGTCCTTGGTTATTGTCTCATTTTCCTTTTGTAAAAGGAATTCCGACACCTAACACTATCGTATCTTGATACCAGTTGAGATCATCATGAAGACTTTTGCTGAGAGAATTCAGTGAGTGGTGAATACCTTCTTTGCCCACATTTGGCTTCCTCCAGTCATCTGTGATTCAGAGATAGCACAGATGTTCCCAGCTGCTGGAAAATGAAGCTTGAAGTTCATGCTGATGAGGAGAAAAATACCTAATTCAAATTCCAAGAAATGTTTGACCTAAATCAATTCCAACTTGAGAAAATGGGGTCAACTCTCTGTCCCCCAGAAGAACTACCCTGATGATTAAAAAGTAAATCTTCAAGAATTAAATTATGTTGCTGTTCAGCTTTCATATGCACACTCAGGAGAAAAAAAAAAAAACCCAGCACATCAAAGGCTGTCAGAATAACTCAATTTAGTGATGGTGGCAAAGCATTGTGAAAAAAGGCTTTCTAGGCGGCGAGTTTTGCTCAGGGGAACTGCTACACACTTCAACTGGTATTTGAGAAAAAAAGAAGTCTTTCAAATGAATAATTTTATGACTTTCAACCACACACATACTACTTGAATATCAAATTATTTTAAATGAGGACTTCAAAAAGATCTACCTATTAAATCAGTAAAAAGCTCTAAATAGCTGCCTAACAGAACAAAGAGTTTGGGATTAAAATGCCAAACAGAGATGGATCTGGGGTAGGACAATTTGTGACAGGATTCCGAAGACTTGTACAGGGTAGAGTTTAGCCTCTGATGGAAGAGGGCATTGACTTCAGGATTTTATAATCAAATACAGCCCTCTGTATTTTACAGGTGAAAACACTGAGGCTAGAACACAGGTCTCCTGCCAGACCCCGTCCCCACCCTATTCAGTGTCTAGTCCAAACATGTCCCGTTAGCTTTCTCTGAGTGGCATGGAGAAAACCATATTTCCCCCAAAATAAGACCTAGCCAGACAATCAGCTCTACTGTGTCTTTTGGAGCAAAAATTAATATAAGACTCGGTCTTATTTTACTATAATAAAAGACCAGGTATAATGTAATATAATATAATATAATATAATATAATATAATATAATATAATATAATATAATACAATACAATATAATATAGTACCGGGTCTTATATTAATTTTTGCTCCAAAAGACACATTAGAGTCGATTGTCCGGCTAGGTCTTATTTTCAGGGAAACACAGAATTTAGTGAGTGATAAACTGTTGTAGGCTGTGGGATTAATGAAAGATTGGTTTATGTGTCAACTTTCCTAGTTGATATTTGCATTTTAAAAGAGAGCTTTAATATCTTTAACTCTTACTGCATTGCTAAGGCAGGGATTTTTTTAGGTAACTGAATCAGGATGGGGGATTCCTTATACCCATCTCCCCATCTTTTATATCAACAAGTAGATATGTATTTATGAAGTTGTCTATTGAGTGTTGTAGAAGAAAAAATAACCACTTTAGTCTGGTAGTTGGAAGATCCAAATTCTCGCCCAAAATCTGCCATCAAAGAGCCATGTGTGACCCTTGGGTAGTTGGTTTATCCAAGTTTAGCCTCAGGAAACTGAACACATGGATGTTTGCCCCTGGTTTCTTCTTTCTCAGGGAAGTAGTGAAAAAGATACAGGCTCATGAAAGTGAAAATACTCTGTGGACTGGGAGATGTGATGGGAGGGTGTATTCATCATGCGTTTTTATTCTGTATTTTTGATGCTTTGAGATCTTGGGGCCTTGCTGATTCTGGAGAGACTGCCCCTCCCAGGCCTTAGCTAATTCCTACAGATAGTAAACAACTCAACTGCAAACTCACCAATCCAGAGCCCATACCGCCAATTAGCTTCTTTATCAAATTCATCCACTCTGGGCCACTATTCATTCTCCTGCCCTAATCATGCCAGGTACCAGACAACCAGGGAGAGTCCCGATGCCCCAGGACACACTGAAATTGTTCCAATTAGCCAATGCTCAACCTGCTGACCCTGCCTCACCTGTTTCTTTATTCAGAAACCACAATGAAGGCTCCTACCCCATTTCTCCCTCACTCCCACTCACTTCCTCATGTAGCCTTCAGTGGCATGGCATGTCCCATACTTTTGGGACCACTGAGTATAATAAAGTATCTTTTTAAAATTAATTAATAATATTTTTTTATTATTTTATTAAGGCTTTTTTTTTTGAGCAGCTTAAAGTCCACAGAAAAATTGAGGGGAAGGTACAGAGATGTCCCATATCCCCCCTGCCCCTCCACAAGCACAGCTTTCCCCATAATCAACCCCCCCATCCCCAGTGGTACATTTTTTACAATAGGTGAACCTACATTGACACGTCTTAATCATTCAAAGTCCATAGTTAACATTATTCTTCATTCCTGGTGTTGTGCATTCTATGGGTTATGCGTTTGGACAAATGTGTAATGACTCGTATCCATTATTATGGTATCACACAGCGTATTTTCGCTGTCCTAAAAATCCTCTGTGCTCAATCTATTCATCCACCCCCAACTCTTGGTAACTACTGATCTTTTTTATTGTCTCAGTAGTTTTGCCTTTTCTAGAATGTCATACAGTTGAAATCACACAGTATGTAGCCTTTTCAGACTGCCTTCTTTCCCTTAGTAATACGCATTTCAGGTTTCTTCATGGCTTGTCTTTTCATGGCTTGATAGCTCAATTCTTTTTAGCACTGAATAATATTCCACTGTCTAGTTTATTTATCCATTCAACTACTGAATGACGTTTTAGCTGCTTCCAAGTTTTGGCAATTATGAATAAAGCTGCTATAAAAATTCACATGAAGGTTTTTGTGTGGACATAAATTTTCATCGCTTTTGGGTAAATAACAAGGATCATAATTGCTGGATCATATGGTAAACGTATGTTTTGTTTTTTTAAGAAACACCAAACAATCTTCTAACCTGACTGTACCATTTTGCATTCCCAACAGTGAAAAATGAGAATTTCAGTTGCTCCCCATCCTCGCCAGCATTTGGTGTCGTCAATGTTCTGGATTTTTATCATTTTAATTGGTGTGTAGTAATACCTCATTGTTGTTTTAATTTGCACTGCCCTGATGACATATGACGTGGAGTATCTTTTCATATGCTTATTTGCCATCTGTATATGTTCTTTGGTGAGGTTGCTGTTAAGGTCTTTGGCCCATATTTTAATTAGGCTGTTTGTTTTCTTATTGTCCAGTTTTAAGAGTTTTTTGTATATTTTGGGTAACAGTCTTTTATCAGATGTGTCCTTTGCAAATAGCTTCTGCCCGTCTATGGCTTGTCTTCTCATTTCCTTGATATTGTCTTTCACAGAGCAGAAGTTTTTAATTTTAATGAAGTCCAGCTTATAAATTATGTTTTCATAGATCATGCTTTTGGTGGTGTATCTAAAAAGCATTACCATACCCAAGGTCATCTAGGTTTTGCCCATATTCTCTTCTAGAAGTTTTATAGTTTTGTGTTTTACATTTAGGCCTGTGATCCATTTTGAGTTAATTTTTTGTGAAAGGTGTAAGGTCTATGTTAAAAGTCTTTTCTTTCTGTCTTTCTTCTTTTTTTTTTGTATGTGGGTGTTAAGTTGTTCCAGGACTATTTGTGGAAAAGACACAAACTATCTTCAATGGCTGTCATCTCCTGCTCTGTTGGCGTCACCATTCCTGAAGAATAATGAAATCTATATTTTGAAACAGAGAGCCTGATTTTTTTCAGCTGGAATGGGATGCCACTTCTGCTAACAGCAATGCTTCTGCTGTCCACCTTTGATAGCTTGCTCAGTTCCCAAGTCTGCCCCTAAATTTTGGGTGCCTGGATTGAAATGTGTCCCCAGAGAAGGAGTGGTGACTCAGAGACGGGTGGTGGGGATACAGGTCAGCTCCACCCCAGACCCATGGGCACCCTAGGAAAGTATCTGCAACCACACTGTCATTGGCTCAAGATTTCCAGGCTCTGCCTTCCCACCTCTGCTTCCATTTTCTCTTTTATCTGATGTTTTTGGTCTCTATTCTCTGGCACCACATGTGTGTTCTCCCACTCTGCCTTATCATTCACCCAGCTTTTAAAATTTTAGGGAAGGACCTCATTAGAATTTTAACATTTTTCTTCATATAGGTTCCGCACATTCCTTATGAGGTTTATCCTTAGCCATCTTTGTTTTGTTTTGACTTTTTTGGCTTTATGTGGTTGCTGCTTTTTAAGTGGAATTTCTTTCTCTCACGATATTTTCAAATTAGTTGCATATGTAGCAAGCTATTGATTTTCATATATAAATTTTTATAGCTAGTCACCTTATTGGATTCTCCTATTGATTTTAAGTTCTTTTTCTTTTTTTTAAAACTTGATTTTCTGGTTTTCCAGCTGTAGAGTAAAAACTAGCCATAAATAATGATCATCTTTAAAAATTTATGTTTATGAGTTTTATTCTTCCACAACAATGTTAAGTTACAGTGGTGAGCGTGGGCATTCTTCCTCTGTTTGCTTGGCTTTCCATTTGATTTTTCATGAGGATTCTGCTTCTCTGATTTCACCTATGACTCAGGATACTGAACCTGAGTTCCAATAGTGGCACCTGGGTTCTCATTGGTTTGGGGAGAGAGAGTCAGGGGTGCCAAAGGGTCAGGGGTTCTCAGGGCTTGGAACCCAAAAGGCTGATGGGCCATGTAATCTTTGTATCTACTGCATGTATCCCTGTACCCAGTCCAACTTCTTGGACCCTCTTCTAACTTGACTTGTAGTCTCAGGAGCTTAGCAAGTAACCTTAGGAGGAGGGAACAACAAATAAATAGTCACAAAACTAACACGATTTCAATGGATAGTGTAATTATGGAAACATATGATGGATGTATTTCTAAGGATATTTTGCCCTTTTAATTTTTTTTTTTAAATCACTTAAGCACTTTTCAGGTGCCAGTCACAGAAATCAAAATCAAACCAGTTTAAATTTAAAAAGGAGAATTTAACTCCTGTAATGAAGCCACAGGAAGGCTGGGTTGCTCATTCTTGCCTCCTCTGATGACTGACTTACCCCCCTCAAGCTGGTGCCATGGTATAGTAGCTCTTAGTAAGAGCCAGGCAGTATTCTAAGCACGTGACATACATTCTAATGGAACCCTCAGCACAAGCTTTTGAGGGAGGTGTGATTATCCCCATTTTACAGATGAGAAAATGGAGACTTGATGAAGAACGTGTCCAAGCTCACAAAGCCAGAAAAGTGGTGGACCTGGGAGTTGGAGTCATTTTGACTGAAGAGCTTGGGCTCTTAAGCCTTGTACACTCTCCTGTCTTTCCTTTCAAGACCAGAGAAAAGTGAGCTCTTCTCATTAACTCTAGTTAGAAATATCCCTGAGCATCTCTGATTGGCCTGACTTGGTCATTTGCCTATCCCTGGACCAATCACTGATGTCAAAGTAGTCAGTTATTAGATTTAGCCCAGCCTGGGTCACAAGCCCATCCCAGGGCTATAGAGAACCAAATGGGAAAGGAACTGTTTCCCAAAGAAAGTGGGGGTGTTGTTTGGGGCAGATGAAATAATAAAAGTCCCCCCAAATTCCCAAACCCAAACCCTCCACTCTAGGTAGGCCAGCCATCTTGATGCTCTGGAAACAGTCGTGGCACATACCCACCTCCTCATCTCTGTCTCTCTGAAATGCTCTTCTCTAGTAAGTCCTGGGTAGTCTGTCCCCTCTTTCTGTATGTAGTACCTTTCTTTAGATACCATCCATGTGGGGACAGAGTCCCAAAGAGCAGTATCCAGGCTCTTGGCCTCATGTGGAAAGGTGCTGACTCAGGTAGTAGATGGCCATCAGCTGTAACCAGTTAGCCATTGGCCACTAATATAACTGCTGTGGCTGAGCTAGCAAGCGCGGGTTGCAGTTAGCAAGTGAGGTTGGTTGGTAGAGAAGCGGACGGCAGGCTGCGGATCGTGTGGCTCCTGCTTCCTGTGTCTCCAACCCAACCACCAGCGAGACTATAGTGGTATGACTCCCTTATCCATGGGCCTGTGGGTGTTCCTTTTTGGCCTCACCACATCCCACATTCTTGTGCGGGGAGTGGGAGCTGAGCCCCTGCATGACAATCCAGTTTCCTCTCTCCCTCAGCAGGGAATAGCTCTATAGATTTCTCCAATCATTTGACTGACAAGAAGGTGGTTCCATTTTCTTGGGGTAAAGGAGAAAGCTTTTTCCACTCGCTCTTCCATGATATTGCTCACCCCTTCAAACTTTCCTGCTGATGGAACTTTGCTGGGAAACAAAGTAGTTCACGGTGCTTGTGCCAAGATGTCAGCATATACTGCCCAAGACAAAGACACCACTGGAGTGCTCCGTTTTGCCAGGTTCTGTTATATAAGTGACAGCTGAGGGTATCTTTTAAGAAACGTAGTGTTTGTGAATGATATGTTTTAATAGAAGAACAATGAGACACACCAGCCTGCAGAGTTCACTTTGTGGGAGGAGGCTTTTCGCCAGAGGGTAATTTGGAGGTTTAGGGATGTGTGGGAGGAATGGCAATCAAGGCAGGGTGTGGATTACGGTGAGGAGAGGGCTCTTTTCATTTGGGAAGCGTGGTTGGCAACTGAGACTTATCTGGGTGAAGGTTGGGGCAGGGTGAACTCACTCTTGAGAGCCAACCCTGAGGGACTTTGCGGGGGCCACCCACTGCCCCTTCTTCTCTCAGGCACGTGGAAGATCACCCCATGTCTGGTTTGCTTATGGATCTAGATATGTTCTCAAAGCTTGGTAGCAGTAATGTTGACTTGGCCAGTATTGTGGTTATAAAACATGGCTCCAAATTTTTTTCGCACTCTTCCTATCAAGGGGTGGGGTCTATGTCCCTTCCTGTTGATTCTAGGCAGGTTGTTGACCCAGGGAGTATGGCAGAAGGACTAGAAAAGGCTATGTGTCTTCTACTTGGTCCTCTCACAATGCTTGCTTTCTGGAGATGCATCTCTTGGAAAGCCCCCTCCCTCCATGTTGTGAGAAACCCAGCCCACATGGAGAGGCCATGTGTAGGTGCTCCGGCCTGTCCTTCAGCCATCACAGCCCAGGTGCCAACTTGGAAGCCTCAGACATCAAGAAGAAGAGAAGAGCCATCCCCACTGTGCCCAAATTCCTGACCCACAGTATGGGGACAGAGTCCCAGATAGCGCTTTCCAGGCTCTCGGCCTCAAGGGGAAAGGTGCTGGCTCGGGTAGTAGATGGCCGTCAGCTGTGACTAGTTGGCCATCAGCTGTAACCAGTTAGCCATTAGACACTAATATAACTGCCTTGGCTAGGCTGGTTGGTTGGTTTGTTGGCAGAGGAGCGTATGGTGGATTGCACAGCGTGTGGAATCTGCTTTCTGTGTCTCCAACCCAGCCGCCAGCGAGACTATAGTGGTATGACTCCCCCATCTATGGCTCCGTGGGTGTTCCTTTTTGGCCTCGCCATATTCTGCGTTCTTATAAGGGGAGTGAGACCAGAGACCCCGCATGACATACAGTATCTGTGAGAAAATAAATGGTGGTTGCATTATGTTATGCAGTCTTGGGTGTTTATTACAAAACAGAGATAACTGCAACAGTCAGAGTCTCTTGATATTAAATACAACGTAGGGTGCCAGAACCCTCTTTAGCAACTTAGTGCTAGAGAGGTAGTAGTTGTGTGATGTTCTGTGCAGAATGGGTTTCTCTGCAAAAACGAGGCTCCCAGGCTGTCTGGCATTATTTTCTAAGCCTCCTAGTATGTACAAAAATGACGCCCTCTTGTCCAGGAGTATTTTCTCAGCTTGGAGTCTGCTCTGGTTCCCATGACATCTGGGCACTCTGCCCTACTCTATCAGCCTTGATGGAAAATTCCATTGGCTTTTTTTCCTCCTACAGATATATTTAGTTTCTAAGAAGCCAGCTCTGGTGGCCCATCCCCAGCGTTTGCGAATTATATGGAAGATGTAATCCCATACCTTTCCTCCTCCTGTCATATTGTTTCCTCCTTGTCAGTGAAAGTGAGGTTAGATGCAGACCTTTGAAGTCAGAAGGAGTTCTATCAGCTAGTCAGTCAACAAACTGTGGTAGAATGACTACTTTTTTTAAGGGCCTGTGGAAGAAAGAATGATATCACTCACTCCATGATCTCAAGAGCTGGTAGTTTATTTGGGGGAAATAAGACACCTCCATGGAAAGTAAAATAGTCCCCAAGTTATAATATTTTCAGCATTGAAATAGCATGTTCATCCGTGAGAGTGGGTAGTAGGTGGGTACTTCTCATCTTCTTGGTGATTCTGGTGGAACCCTGACTTCTATAACACCCAGGGTTACACAAGAAACCAAACATATTGAAATATGGCTTTCCAAATACTGAAAACCGAGACCCAGACAAATTTGTAAACGTAGTCGGTAATAGTTGATCTTCTGTATTACCCACTAAATAACAAGACCTAGCGGTGGTCTTATAACCACCCTAATTTTGAAGTAGTGATGAGTATAAACTATGTCCTGGGACTGGGAGGGGACACCTGTAACAACTGTAATAGGGTACAAAATAGGGTACTGTAATTTCTATTGGTGACAAAAATCACAGGTACTGTCAATACTGCTGCAGGGGGTACCTATGTTTATGGTTGAGAGAAATGCTAAATTTTAGTTAGAGGTTAGTACAGGCAAAAAAGCTTACGTGGTCTGTACCAAATTTAAAAACAACAACAAAATTGAATGAGTCTTGCTTTTATTATTACCGCGCACCATTGATTTTAAACGTCAGTGATAAAATACATCCCTGCAGGGGCCAATGATTCCCACTGCCCCTTGCCCTCAACCCTGGCACGCCACTGAATAAAGGTATAGTTTTTCCCCACTCCAAGTTCACAAATCTCTGAATTCTATCCATGGACAACTGGACCATTTCAGACTCCTGGTTACAAATGAATCTTGTTGGTGTGTCTTGGCTTAGAGTATGGGCTTTGGACTCAGACAGGGCCAGGCTTGAGTCTGCTCTGCTATTGGTTGGTTAGGTGACTTTGAGGAAATTGCTGAAGCTCTCTGAGAATCAGTTGCCTTCTCTGGAAAATGGGATATGATAATGGCACCTTGCCCATCATGTTGGGTGGACTCACTGAGATCAGAAAGTGGGTGAAGTGGTGTCTGGTCCTTGGAGGGAACTCCATTAATAGTGGTGGAGCCAGTGGTCATTGTGATGGTTGATTTTCCCAATGGCTCTGGGAGATAGGTGCTGTTGTCCTGGTTTATGAGGTGAGAAAACTGGGTCTTTCTGTTGGTGGAGGGTGTTCTGATATAGATGTCTGTTGCTCTGCTCTCATCCACCTGCCAAGAATGGTTGGCCTTTCTGATTGGCTTTCTCTCCTCACCATCAGTGCCCTTCTGCCCATGTGGGTGGTGGGTCACAGACTCCTGGATGAGCTACCAGCCCTGGGATGGGGCGGGTTCTCCTGGACCCGCTCGTACATATTGGGTTCTGCAGTCCAGTAGGAAGGTTGCCTTGACATTGTGAAGCCAAGCTCAAGCCCCTCCTCTTGCACACAGCCTCTGACCTTGGGGATCACTCTTTGTTAGAACTTTTGAAGTCCCCCTGGTCTGGCCACTCATCTGGCACTTATATGTGGCTGCTGTTTTTGTTGTGTCAGCTGCTCCCCTTGGTTAGATCACAAATGACTGAGGTTCAGGAAACTACAAGATAATTTCTCTGGATGAAAGGAACTTTTATCTTCTTCCCTGTCCAGCTGACTGCCTTGCACATGATAAGTGCGTGTTTAGTGGATGAACAATCACTGGATCAGGGCTCTTGGGGCACTTCTCAGCAGCCGGCTTGGGTCTGGCTGCCCCAGCTCCGTCTGCTTGTGCTGTATATCCTATATATATATCCTCTATATATCCTAGAGCCCTTTACAGTTCACACAGTGTGTTTGTATTATTGGCTCCTCTGCTCATGAGGTTGGCAGGGCGAGTTGATCACGTCCTAAAGTCCAACAGCTAGTCAGATGTGGGGCCAGAACCTACCACTCCAGAGGTCTGACTCTGAGAAAGTGCCTTTCCCTGGTGCACTGGCCCCATCCCCAGACTGCCCCTGGCTGAGAACCACTGCCCAGCACTAACACGGAGGGGCCCACGCAGCACAGGGGCTTTCGTGGGTCTGAGGCCTGGCTCCTCCACCTGCTAGCTGTGGGATCCAGGGTAAGGGACTTAACTTCTTTGAGCCTCAATTACCTCATCTGTAAAATGGGGGTAATGATAATAGCCAGCCTTTTGGAAAGCCAAGAGGATTGAATGAGACCACATGTGAAATGTTCTTAGCACATTTGAAGTGCTGAGTAAATGGTAACTGTGCTCAGGAAAAGGCAGCTTGGCTGTCCCAGACCCTTTATCACAGCAGGCTCCAGAAGTTTGGAACTGTAACATGCCATTTGTTATCCAGGCAGGAGGAATGCAAAGGAAGAGACTTCTGCACTTAAAGCACTTTTACTTTATTAAGAGCCTTTCTAACGTAAAAAATGCTCACATAGTCACTTTCCAGGGCAGCTGCATTACCATTATTTTCAACACTCAGGACAAAATGAGATTAGGTGTGGGGAAGGGGTGAGGCAGGGTGAGTGTTTAAGGGCTGGATTTAAATCCAATTTTGCAGGTTGAGCCTGTGTTAATGCACCGTTATAGGATTTGGAGGCAAGGGCCTCTGTGGCTTAATCCAAGGTTTCTCCACCATCTGGAGCATTGGCAACGTCACTGCTACTTTTATTTGAACTACATCAGGGGGAGAGAGAGAAACAGAGATGGAGACCGAGACAGAGAGGGATGGAGAGAGAGAGAGAGAGAGAGAGAGAGAGACAGACAGAGAGAGACAGAGAGGGAGAGAGAGCGAGCTAATTCCTAATTCCCACAATTGCTTGCCTTCAAGGCACCAAACAGACACTCTTGCCAGGGAACCTTTCTTGATCACAGGAAACCTGAAGTAAAAATGGTTTCACCCTTTCTGATGATTAGACAAGGCACAGGAATACACACACCTGTTATATTTCCACTCCATCCATGAATTTGAAACAGGAGAGCTCAGAGATAAAGAAGGGTGCACACTTAATTACCGTACTGCAGCCACACGTCTGCTCCGCCTGCCAGGGGGCCCCAAGAGCCACAGCAAGAAGCAGCACACAGATTCACCCGAGCTGGCATTTATCAAAACGTTCTGTGCTGGGGCTATGAGTGGTAGTGATTGAGATCTCAATCTTTCCCAGAGGGATTTGAGGGTTTAGCATGTGAAAAACTGTAATAAAAGATACCACTGTGACCAAGGCTTTAAGAGAGCAAGGCTGACCTAGGTCTAGGTTTAGGTCTAGGCTGACCTAATAGCCATTGTTAACGTCTTTCTCCTATTCCTCAAGTACTCTAGAGACGGGAGGTGGGGTGGGGGTGGGGTGGGGAGGGGAGTTACTAATTTATTCTCATTTCCCACCCTCCACTGCAATTAGAAGTGGTGGGTGATTCAGTTTGGGGCATGACTGCTGGTGGGTTTCAGGCAAACTTCTGTTCTCCCGATAAAAGAGGAGAAGTTGGAAAGCAAATATGATTTGTCTGGAAAACACATGTGATGCCTGGATGTTCAGCAGCCATCCTGCAATCATGAGGTTATAAGCTTAAGACAAAGGCCACTGAAGAGAAGCTGGTCTTGATGTCGTGAGGCCTTCAAATCCACCCCAGCAGCTGCCTTCCTTGAGACTCTTAATATCAGACTCGTATCAGGCCTTGGTTAGACCACCACTGGCCTTGCTTGGGTCATTCCTGATTGATGAGGCACAGACAGGCAATCTAAGAAGGGGTCTCTCTGAGCAGGCGTCCCAATTGCGATGGCTCCACCATGTGTGACAGCCCCAAGGGGACCACAGGGAGTGACAGGTAGATAAAACTACCGCGACTGTGGTCCTCAACAAGCGGTTTGTTGTGGTGGAAGTAGACTGGGGAGTGGCAGGGCACAGATCTGCTCCTGAGCTCTTGTCTCAGGGTCACCTGATCCAAGGAACCACCTCCCCTCCTTGACTGAAATTGTGAAGAATATGAACAGAGGCAGGACTGGCCACACTGCGCAGTCAGCCTTCTTCTAGGGGATACTATAGGTTTCTCATGAGAGCAGCCACTGCTGGAAATTTCTCTCACATTTATCTTTTTTTTCTTTCTTCACCTGCCTTGCAGTTGGAGGCACAACCATTTTCTTACTGTTAAAGACCTCTCTCTGTCTCTCACTCTCATTGAAACAGCAAGTAGCAGGACGGATAGGAAAAGCAGCCAATCCCAGCCTGGTTTCATTACCTCTGGGCTGAAATGGAACCAAGTGTGCCTCAGGAAGTGTGACATCCAGCACATCTAGCATTCCACACGGTCCAGTGTGCAGGATGGAGGGCCTGTCATTCATTACTCATCTCCTGGGAGCCTTGAGGAATCCTGCCTCAGGGGCCTGGCCTCTGAAATGCCTGTAGCCCCTCCTTGGAGTAAGGCATCCATAGCAGAAACAAAACTGAGTGCTCTTTGACTGGCTGGAAACTTTTTAGGGCAGAAACTCCTCAGTGTAGGTCATTAGGCAAAGAATGGAGCTTCGTGCAGCTCAGGAGAGAAAACTAATCTGGATGCTCTAAATTTCTTTGTTTCTGTTCAGTCCCTGGAACCCCCCTACTCCCACTGTAGTCCTTTGCCATTAAACCTGTGGAGAAACCTGCTTCCTTCCTGCATTCATTCCACGACTATTAATGAGCTCTCATGATGTCCACTTTTCTTGGTTCTATTCCTTGGCCAAGCAAAGACTCCCCAGAACTTTTGGCAACAAAATGCAGCAGGCGCCCCTTATCCCTGCCTTGGAGTGACGCTTTTGAGTTTATGCCTATCTTCTTTCTTCCTGCCTTCTGAGTCCAGTCCTTTCCTTCACCCCTTATTTTTGTTCTTTTTTTCTCTCCAGGACCTGGGGTTCCATTAGCCTTTGGAAAAAGAAATCCATTGCGTATGTTTGTTTCTTTTTCTCTTTAATATAAACAAGTCTTTTACTCTCGTTGTAGCTTGCCTTCTCATTTGCCTCTTGAGTCTTGGAGAAATACTTGTATTTGGAGGCAGCAAATGTAGAGGAAAGAACAGGCAATTCTGGCATGAGAAGAATTTTCAGTTTTAAAAGCTGGCACTGTCACTCGTTTGGCAAGTTGCTAAAGCTGAGTGTTCTTCATCTGTACAATGGGTATGCTATTAATATCTACCCATAGGTCTTTTATAGGGATTAAATGAAACGATTCATGGAAAAAACATGATGAGGACGTTTCATGCTGGTGGACTGTGCAGAGGATAACTTTAGTCCTGGCTGCAGCCACGGGATATTCACCTATGTACTGGGATCTGTCCTTTCCACCCAGGTTTAAGATCTGGGAAAGTTCTTCATTTCCACTGCTTCTAATCCTTGCCTCACAGGCAGATGTGTGAAGCTGACTGAGATGTTTTGTGGATTAAATTTTCCCAAACACTCAGGGTTTTATGTTACGTAATGTCTGAACAGGCTGGAATTTTAATCTCCCTTCTGCCACTCCTACTCTTATTTTGGAAATGGACTTAAAGTTACATTTTTGAGATTCCAAGTGTGTGACCTGCGGAGCTATTTGGAGCTATGTGGGGCACCCTTGGCTCTTTTTTTTTGTTTTTGTTTTTCTTTTCATTTTCTTTTAATTTATTAGTTTCAGGTGTACAAGACAAGGTAATACTTAGACATTCATCATTTATATCCCTCACACTGTGAACACCTCTCCCCCCATCCACTACCCCTCCGACCTCACACCGAGCCATCACATTATGTATATAAAATTATAGTTGGCATTCATTAATGTTTAGCTTCTGGTGTACAATGCCATGATGATTACATCAAACTAAAAAGTTTTTTCACAGCAAAGGAAACCATCAATCAAACAAAAAGGGATCCTACTGAATGGGAAAAGATATTTGCCAATGATATATCTGATAAGGGATTAATATCACAAATCTATAAAAAACTTACTCAACTCAACTCCAAAAAAAACAAACAACCCAATTAAAAAATGGGCAGAGGACTTGAGGAGACATTTTTCTAAAAAGGACATACAGAAGGCAAGAAGACATATGAAGAAATGCTCAACCTCATTAACCATCAGAGAAATGCAAATAAAAACCACAATGAGATACCACCTCACTCCAGTCAAAATGGCTATCATCAATAAATCAACAAACAACAAGTGCTGGCGCGGATGTGGAGAAAAGGAACCGCTTGTGCACTGTTGGTGGGATTGCAGATTAGTGCAGCCACTATGGAAAACACCCTTGGCTCTTGACCTGGCTTCGCCTGCAATCCTGAAGACCCGGGGGCTCTCTCAAGCCATCTTGGTGCTCTGGCCTCTTGTTTCGTGTGCCATGGTCGCTTGGTTTCTGATTTAGATTTGGCATCTCTCAGATTCCTACTGAGTTTGTACATCCTGTGACTCTTATCCTGTCTTTTCCTTCCACAAGCCCGTCAGTCGTCACTCAGTCTTTTAGATACTCCAAGCCCTTTCTGGAACTTTCCGGTGGGGAGGCTCTCATATACCTATTCCTCCCTTAACATTAAGCAGCACTGCTCTCCTTTAATTCAAACCCATGAATTCCAACTGAATTCTTTGTGCTCCAGTGAAACTTACTTTATTTACCTGTGCACAGGATACATTCTCCATTCATTTTCTCCCAAATTATAGTGTATACGCAATATATTATTTGATTATATTTTATGGAATGTATATTATATATAATACATGCAGTATACCATATTATACGTACAAGTTTTCCCTTGAGTTTAACACATTGAACTTAGAGGGACTCTTGAAAAGCTGAAAAGAGGTAAAATAATGGGTCATGGTACCCCCTAGTGGCAGAGTGTGGCAACACACATCTCAGCAAAGGGGAAAACTTTATATCTTGTTACCGAAAACAAAAACTAAAGACCACGCAGATGAACATACAATTTGGATAATTCCTCATATGTTATAGATTTAAGAGTTATTTTCACTGCAACCCAAATTCATAGATATCAAGATACTTTTTTTTGAGTTCTGCATTTTAGTCTTCTTTTTAGGGATAATAGATTATATCACTCACTGCGTGAAAAAAAATATGTTTTTTGATTCACAATACTGTATACTATATTTATATGAACAAAATAACATTTTCTCCTATAATTTATGTTTTTTTCCCCAAAAAAGATCTCTGTAAAATTGACGTGAGTCTTATATCCTCTGGGCATTTCACACGCTGACAAGTAAGGTATTCTACTGACTCTGGTACACAAACAGCCTTTGAGAGCTCACCAAATCTGCTGTGAAGTCAGGGATTCTGAGCATCTGATGCTTTATTCCAAGCATCTCAGCTTGTTAGGAGACCTGTCTAGGAGTACAGCAGGCCACTGTGCAGTCCTGACTGGAGTCTACTGTGGTGTTTGGTCCTTTTTGCTGCTGCTCAAGGTTCCTTTGGTCCCTTTACCTTTATTCCTTGAGCATCTCTACCAGCACAGGCGTAGGACCCTGGAAATAGACATAAATGATCCTCCAGCTGTCAACCAGCAGCTCGAGGGTGGTCTGGGGCCTAGACCACACTGAAAATATTCAACACTCACAACACACTAGTGCAGGAGAGGGCAGATCTCTTCCTGCAAAGGGCCAGAAAGTACGTATTTTAGATACATGGGCCATCCAGTCTCTGTCACCACCACTCAGTTCTTCTGTCACTGTGCAAAAGTAGCCATGGGCAATACAGAAACGAATGGGTATGGTTGTGTTCCAGTAAAGCTTCCTGAATACAAAACATTCAATTTCATATAATTTCCATATATCATGAAATATTATTCCTCTTCTGATTTTTTCCAACCATCCTAAAATGTGAAAATTGTTCTCCACTTGCTGATGGTAGCAACTGGAATTGGCCCACGGGCCAGAGTTTGCTGATGTTGCATTAGAATGACCATTCCATCAATCCTTTCCAGCTGATGGCAATTTTTCTGACGACCATAAACAACTGGATTCAGGACTCTATCAAGTGTTCTAAATAAACTACAGTTCATAAGTGGTTAAACTGTTTTTCGTCAATGCCAAACAGGCACGTATTTGTTTAGGTCTTTTGAACTGCTCTGCCAAGTCGGCCTTTTATTTCCTCGAAGAATTTGTTGATCCACTGAAAATTCTCTTTGAAAAGCAACCTCCTGGGATGCTTTATGAAAGTCTAATTCAGAACCTTTGGGGCCTCACCCAGTCACCTCTGAATCCTTTTCTTTCCACGTCCACACCTCTGTCCATTTTCTCCTTCTTCCTAACTAACTAGTTGACTACATAATTAAATGTTTCCTCATTTAGTGGTTTGGAGCCCTCACCAACGCTCTTATCATCCTGTGGCCCTCCTGTGGCCTCTTCTGTTTCCTTTTGATATGAAGTGCTCAGAACTGAATGGCAGTCAAGGTCAAGCCGCCCGCATTTGTATTACATACAAGCACACCAGTACCATGGTGTTTGCTCCTCCTTAACACAGACTAATAGCTCATTCTCCTTTGTGACCTCCAGTGAGCACTGAGCAGCCATCTTCAGGACTCTCTTTGTGATAATTTCAAGATCTTTTCCTTAGGAAGTTATAACTAATTCAGAGGCCATCAGCGCTCATAAATAGTTTAAATTGCTCTTTCCAGTGTGAACGGCCTCCTATGGGCCATGTAATTTACCAGGTGTCCCCGGCTGGCTTGTCCCGTGACCAGCCTCTGTCCCCGCCCTTTTAACTTGGTTTCCATGTCTCACTTTGCTCCATTCGGGAGAGGTGGAACTTAACATTTGGGAATGAGCTGGTGGTCTGCTGTTGGCCCAGCTAGTAATGCATTTATGGTGGATATGATCCGATTTGAAGTGTTTTAAGCCCAAAGAGGTTGTCTCTGGGGGGGTTTTAAGAGGCCAGACTGGTCCTGGTGTTGTGTTCAGATTGGTTTGCTTCTGTTCAGAAAAATCCCAGGGTCTTTTCCCTGAAACTCTCCCAGTTTTCGGGTTTTACAGGGCTTTCATAATTCGCCACCCTGGAGAGAGTATAAGACACCATTCTGCCCGGTTGACTAGACTTGAGATTTTTAGCTGCCCACACTGGTAATTGTGTAAGATGCTTAAATACATGAATTACGTAGGTAAAATTTGAATATGGCTTGTAATTAGATCATATTGTATCAATGATAAGTTTCCTGAACTTGCTAATTGCCACTGTGATAATGGAAGAGAAAAATCCTTGTACTTGGAAGACACATACTGAGGGATTGGGGTGAAGGGTCATGAGGTTGGCACCTTATTTCAAATGGTTCAGAAAAAAATATATAAATGTGTATAATTGTGCATATATAAGCAAGCACAGATAAGCAAGCACAGATATGTAGAAAGATAAAGCAGACATGGCAAACTACTAATGATGAATTAGGTGAATGAAGGGTGAATCTAAGTGAAGAGTATGTGGGAGTTCATTGGTAATATTTTTGCCACTTTTATGCTGGTCTGAAGTTCTTTGCATATGAATAGTTGAATTCATTAGGAAGCTAGCTCCATGGTAAGAGTAGCACCTGAGACATTTAGAGACTATTGGCCTGGGCTTGCTGTCCCCACGGTGCCCCGTGGTGTGTTCTTGGATTTCGTCATCTGCCCTGCCTCAGTGTGTGCTCCTGCTCTTCTGGTCCCTGTCCCCGCTGGTCTGCCCCATCTCAGTCAAGAATTGTCAAACATGGGCACCGGTATGTGCAGGGACAGTAGTTGTTGTCCCCATCCTCAAGGAGCTGCAGGGAAGTCCAACAGGGAAGACAAAGTAAAAAGATCACAAAGGGCTGGAAAGGAGAAGTGAGGTTTCTGAAGGAAGTCTGTTGTAGGGTCAAATCCATTTGGGGACTTAGAGGATGAAGTGATATTTGAACCCAGAGTTATAGAATGGTGGGGATTAGCTTGGCAAAGAGAGAGTGAAGGCGTGCTGTAGACAGAGGGCCCAGAGCATGCCTGTGGTTCTTGAGGGGCACGTTGGAAGTGTTGAGAGAAGGCCAGTCTGGCTGGCGGCAAGAGCAGGCGCAGGGGCAGCGGAGGTGGGACAGGCAGGCAGGGTGTCACGTTTTTCTTTATTTTGAGAGCCACGGGAAGGATGTAGGGAGTAATGTCATGGTTAGCCTTGTATTTTTTTTGGGGAAAAAAAAAATCCCTCTAGGTGCAATATAGAAAATGAATTGGAAAAAGCAAAAGTGGTGGTAGGGAGAAAAGTTAGGAGGCTATTGCAACAGTCTTGTGAACAGTGATGCTTTCCTTGACTAGATGGTGGGTGTGCCAAAAGAGAGAAATGGGTTAAGATCAGAGATGTGAAGGACCCGGCGACTGATTGGATTATCCTATTCTGACATCCCTTTATTGAAAAATGTCTGTTTTTCATTTTGGTGTTATAGATCTGGTTGGAAAATACTGTTGTTGTTTTCTTTTTTTTTCCAGAAAGCATTTGCAAATATACCCATTTACATGGCATTGACTAATTGTCTTGCTTGTGTATGCCTGGGATGAATATTCCTGGTACAAAGATGATTGGTTTATCTCATTCAATAAGACCAGGCTAATTAGGAATTGAGCTCTACCATCTTACACCTTCTGGAAGCTTAAGATATGGGAGATAAAAATTAATGAAATTATTAAAAAAATCTATTGCACTTGTGAAATTGCACATTAGACAATAGGGTTTATATTGGAAAATATTAATTTTGACAGGGAAGAGGCTGTGCATGATGCAATCACAATTCTGACAAATAAATGCTGTTGTACTTTTCCATGCCAAGGCTGATTTACAATTATAGTAGTATGTGCTCTCTTTGATTTATGGCATCCTGTTAGCCATGGAATTACTTAGCAAAATCAGTTTGGCTTGATGTAAGATTTTTCTCCTTGCCTAGAAAAAAATTTTGGCCTGAAGAAAAGATGACATTAATTTAGGAATAGTGGAGTTATCATTGAGTTATCAAAATAAATCTGAGGACATAAATCAATTCTCCTGCATGGAGAATGCTAAATAGATAAATCCAGAAAGACTTTATTGATTCCGTGGCCATCACTCAAGCGTTTTTCATTAGATTCCTTAGCCATATGTTTAATTGGAACGATTATGTAGATAACTAGGTGAATCCATGAATCTTGACTTTGATAAGGAGTTGTTCAAGGGAATGGAAACAATTTGGCCAGGCTGGCGCTCTCCTTCAGAGGCAGGAGGGTAAATGTGGGAAGACTACATCTTCCTGTCTCCTGGAGATTCTACTCTGGGCCCATGACGCCTCAACAATTTTAAGCCACTCCTTTTAAAGTTTAATTTAAAAAAAGTATATGAACAAACTGATCACAATATAAGGGAACATTAACATTTACTCATAGTTATGGTAATACCACCCTAATATATTGGCAAGTATTAAGCTGAACTTTAATATCTATTTCTGTGACTTGTCTCTCTTACTTGAAAGATTATGAGCAATTGAGAAGAGTCTTATCTTGGTATCCCCTAGGACTTGTTTAAATGAATGAATATTTTTATATAGCTATAACCAGAACTGTATTGGTTAGCTTTAGTTGCATAACAACCCTTACATTTAGTGGCTTAAAACAATAACCATTTCATTTGCTCATGAGTCTGTGGGTCAGGTAGGCAGTTCTTCTGTTCTTAGCTGGGACTGGATAGTCTAGGATGGTTTCACGTACATGTCTGGCAGTGGATACGATGGCAACTGGCATGATGCCACCTGTCTCTCATCTAGTAGGCAGTTCACATGTTGACAGGAGGGGTCCCATCAGCAAGACTTTATCAAGCTTGTGTCACTGTTGCTTGACCAAAGCTGGTTTATATCTCAAGTCCATATCTGAGAGGTGGAGAAATGGACTCTAGCTCTTGATAGGAGCTACAAAATATTGTGGCCATTTTTCCCAATATACTGCAGAAATATAAGTAAAATTATATTTTATACTTTTCTCTCCTTAACTAGAGATGCTTCCTCTTAATACATATTTTTTAAACTAGATTTTATTATGTTTTTTTGAGGAGGGCACAGCTCACAGTGGCCCATGTGGGGATCGAACCGGCAACCTTGGTGTTATTAGCACCACGCTCTAACCAACTGAGCTAACCGGCCACCCCAATACATTTTTAAAAAAGTTGATATATTGAACATTTACTATGTGCTAATTGCTTCAGATACATAAAACATTTAATCCTCAGACAACCCTAAAAGGTGGGTAAAATTATTATCCCCATGTTACTAGTGAGGAAACGGAGGCTCAGAGACATTAAGCAACTCACCTAAGGTCACACAGCAAGTAAGTGGGGGAACAGAGATTTTAATCCAGATCTCTCTAGCTTTAAAGACTAACTCTTACTGCTTCTCTCTTGTTGGGTGCTTAGATGTTGATAATTTTTTGAAGTTGTAGGAAATATCAGCAGGAGGATTTCCCAAGCTGTGTGTTACACTAGCCCTCCACTCCCATGCCTTCCTGACCCAAGGGTGACTTGGGCCTTATGGATGAGCCATGCTACCTTCCAGGTTTGGAAGATAAACTAGATTTTATAGTTTATAAAACCCCTTCTGACTTTTGGTAATTTGATGTTTGTGTTTCTCCTAAGCCATGCTGGTAAAAGGCTAGCAAGTTTCTGTCAAAACTTAAATTAAGGGTCTGGGAATCATTCCATGTGATTGCTCACTCTCTCCTTCCCCTTCCTAGGCAGGTTGAGTATTGGCAGTGAGTTCCACCTAAGCATTCCACCATGGGGAAAGGAATCTTTATTTTATTGCCTCCTTTCCCTAGATTGAGTATTTCCCAAATGATACTATGAACTTATTCATGTGTTCCCCCTACCTTCTCCTGGCTGCCATCTTCCTGTGATTGATTAGCTGACTGGTGCTTTCTGGTAGACCCAAGCTATTGGACCATGGGCTCAGAGTGTGCATTGGAGAAGGCTGGTCCAGGCTCAGTAGCCCTACCCCTCAAACCAGTGAGATACAGGATATAATTATTCAACTAGAAAGATCATACATGAGGATTAACACTAACATTTAGGAGGAGACTTCAAAGATGTCCAGAAGCTTGGCCAGGAGCTCAGGTGGATTTCTCTGTACCTTAACCATCATTTCAAGTAATTAGGTCAAAAAATAAGGATAAAGGAAAAAACCACACTTTTCCTGTGTTTCTCCTCTACTCTCACAATACTACCATATTCACAACGCATCTGACACCAGAAGTGTGGGTTTTCCACACTTCAAGCAATTCTGCGACACGTGTTGGGCATCCTACAATTCAATTCTGACATTAACCAGAGTTCGTGTGGACCCCACAGATTAAGGGTTCAGTCTGACAAGACAATCCCCCACTTTAGATGCCAATCACAAACAGTGTCTTCCCAGGTTACCCACAACTTCTTTCCCACATGGAGGTTCCCACAGCGCCCTCCTTGGATTTGATCATTTGCTAGAACAGCTAACAGAACTCAGGGAGACACGTTTACCAGTTTATTTATAATAAGGGATACAGGCATACAGGCAGATGAGGAGGTATATAGGGTGAGGGCAGAGGGTGAGATCTGGAAGGGTCCCAAGGACAGGAGCTTCTGTCCCATGGAGTTGGAATACGATGCTCTTCTGACATGTATGTATTCATCAGCCTGGCAGGTCACCTAACACTGTATTACTGGGATTTTTATAGAAACTTTATCACATTGGAATGATCAATCATTAACTCAATCTTTAGCCCCTCTCCCCTTCCTGGAGGAGGTAAGGCTGAAAGTTCCAAGCTTCTCATCATGGCTTGGTATTTCTGGTGGTTAGGTCCCATCCAGGAACTATTCAGGAGTCCACAAAGAGCTACCTCATTAGGATAAAAAAGACTCTCCTATTACCCAGGAAATTCCATGGAGCTCTGTGTCAGGAACTGGGGGCAGAGACCAATATACATTTTCTATTATTTCTCAATAAGCAGCTTACCTAAGACCCAAAACCCATGTACAAGAATGTCTCAAATGCCCAGCCTCTCAAAAAGTCCAGCCCCTAAAGATGTGTTTTTTTGGGGACACTGCAGGGGTATACTGGAGCTGGCTCAATCCAGCTTGTTTGTCATACCAGCTGGTGATCAAATTTTTGGGAATTTTGCAAGCCAGTTGTTAAACACAGCCATTATTAAAATTTAAGTTATATAAATTTACAATTAAATACATTATATTAGAAAATAGCAAATCACTTCCTTTTTTTTCCATTTTACTATTCTCTATGATCATGAGGTTATTTATATCTATTTTATCTGTATGGTGGAAATACTATATCACAATGTGCTACTATGCATTTCTTCCCGACTGCAGCCCAGACATCATGCTGGTAGCTTGGAATCAGTCATGGAGGGAGTATTTGCACTCTGGAAATCTGCAAATGCTACAAATTGGGACTTGGTTTACTGTTTTGTTGGTTGCCTAGACTTGAGAAAGTTATGGAGAAAATGTGAATAAATCCTATTAAATGTAAAAAGTGGGGGCCGGCCCGGTGGGTCAGGCGGTTGGAGCTCCGTGCTCCTAACTCCGAAGGCTGCCGGTTCTATTCCCACATGGGCCAGTGGGCTCTCAACCACAAGGTTGCCAGTTGTATTCCTCGAGTCCCGCAAGAGATGGTACGCTCTGCCCCCTGCAACTAAGATTGAACATGGCACTCGCTGAGCTCCTGGATGGCTCGCTTGGAGAGCAGGCTCTCACCCACACCAGTTCAACTCCACAAGGGATGGTGGGCTGTGCCACCTGCAACTAGCAATGGTAACTGGACCTGGAGCTGAGCTGCGCCCTCCACAACTAAGATTGAAAGGACAACAACTTGACTTGGAAAAAAGTCCTGGAAGGACACACTGTTCCCCAATAAAGTCCTGTTCACCTTCCCCAATAAAATCTTCCAAACAAAAAAAATGTAAAAAGTGTGTCATGTCTGTACCTGTTACATTGAGAATAATACAAAAATTCGAGGAAATTCTAATATTTGAAACTATTCTGATTCAGCAAGGAAGTCACTTATGTTGTTCATGAGCAATTGAAGTTCTGATATATGTTTTCATTATTTCTTTTTACTCATTAATGTAAAGGAAAATATCAACCAAGTATTAATGCTGTAATTATACTGGTTTGTTAGTTGCAATCACAGGTTGACTATGGATACAAAAATTCAGCAAAAATCAAGAAAACGTATGAGTCCATTGGTTCTACGGAATTTATAATAAAGAGTATAGCATAATTTATTACTGATAATTGGGTGCTGTACATCTTTCATATCAGTAAAATTTATATTAAACTTATATACGTAGTATCTACATATGCACACATTTTTTTCCCCCCAGTGAGTTGTTAAACATTTACCAGCACACATTGGCATACTCCCACCACCCTCTTACTGGTCACATATAAGAATTTGGACAAGTACCATATGATCTCACTTATATGCGGAATCTAAAGAAAAGAATAAGTGAATGAACTAATCAGAAACAGTTCTGGGGACAAAGAGGAAAAACAGGGTTGTTAGATGGGTGGGGGAGTGGGGATAAGGGGAAAGGTGAGGGGATTAGAAAACAGTCGGTAACCACAAAATGGCCTCAGGGTTTTTGAAAAATAATTTGGGGAACATAATCAATAATGTTGTAAAGATTTTGTAGGGTATCTGATGGACACGTGTCCCATTTGGGAGACCACCTCAGGGAAGATGTAGATGCTTGATCAATGTGCTGTACATCTGAAGCTGAACAATAATGAATGTCAACTATAATTTTATATATATATGATGTGATGGCTCGGTGCGATGTTGGAGGGATAGTGGATGGGGCATGGGGGGAGGGGGGTCCACAGTGTGAGGGATATAAATGATGAACGTCTAAGTATTACCTTGTCTCGTGCACCTGAAACTAATAAAAAAGAAAAAAGAATTTGGAGGATTTTCCTCTTCAATCTGTAGGTGTGAAAATACCACCTTTCCTCTTATCCTTGGCTGCCTCAGTCACAAAGAGCCCTGCAAATCTTCAAATTCAGTCAGCTGAGGAAGTCCAAAGAGAGAAAAATGGCTTCCCTGCTGTCTGAGGCCTTTCGTAGGAAGAACTGTAACATGAGCAGGTAGAGGGCAGAGGTAGCAGTTTTAGGGGTTCCTGTAAGTGAACGTCTTGTTCATCACAAAGGAGCATTTTAGAATTTGTACATTTACGTTGATCAAAGTAACAATGACAAGCATTTATATGCTTTATCATTTACGAACCATGTCCACATTTATTGGCTTATTTCATACTTCTAATGAGTTTCTAGAAATTCATGTGCAGCTGGAGAGGGGAAATATTTATCACAGTTTGAGATGCTAGCTAGCTCATTCCTCTCCAGGATGTTGTTGCCTCTTGGACTTGGTGTTAAAGGCGTTTACTTGCTATTTCCTACACTCTTTATTATACCCAGTCTGCAGTGAATTCAGGGCAGGAAACAAAACTCCTTAAGGGGTTATTAACGGTTCAAGTGGAAAGAGTAATCCCACTTGCCAAAAGTTAAGTCTGATGCAGTTGTTTTTGAATGTACTTCCCTCCCTGGGGTGGTGGGTGGAGAAGGAGTCCGAAGTACTGGGGGTGTATAGAGGTAGATGTGAATAAAACCAACTCCATCTCTGTGTCCTGGATTATATTTTATTTTTAAGTTTCATGCTGTGACCTTTGACCAACCTCAGTGTCCTTAGCAAGCATATCAAAGCCTCTGGTTGATGATCATTCGTGTTCCTTAAAATGTAGCCATAAGTATTTCTGTTAGTAAGGGTTGGAAGGGTGTGACAACTGAAATATATATCAACTTGGTGATAGTATTGATTATAAACAATCATCTGTCACAAGACCATTAGGAGCCATGGCCTCTTTGTCCTGTTGTCAATTGTTAGTACCCGAGTTATAGTACAAAAAAAGTCCTGTAACAGGAGTCTGTCAGTGGAGAATAATCTGTGCAGATTGCTGGATCACCTGTCTGCTTCCACCCTACAGCCCTCTAAGTAAATTATCCTGTAATAAATTCTGTCAGAGTTTATGGATTCGTCTGCGTTGTTTTTTGTCGGCAGATACCTTCTTGTTATGGTGGGCATTACACCTTTGCTTCATCATTAGACAGGGGGTTACAGAGAGGGGAGAAAACAGTGGGCTCAAGCATTATGGAGCAAGTTCCTGTCCTTTTCCTAAATATTGCATCTGTTTTAGCTTTCCTCATACGGTGAATTAGAAAAAATACATTGATATTATGATGGAGAAAAACACCACCCAAACTAATTATTTTCTTTTGTTGTTGGGATCAGCATCACAGCATGGAAGATTTGCTCTGGGAAATTGTGCATAGAGTAAGTTATGAATTAATACAAAAGCATATGGCAACTCATTGGTAATATTCATGCCTGTTAATAATAATTAAGTGGGACCACGGCAGACAGAGGACATTAGCTATCATCCAGTTAGCACGATTGATTTTCAGAGCTATGCGGGATCTCTCCTACCCAAAAATGGACATTTGGGACTAAAAGAACGAGTTTGGTGTTCTTTGATGATCAAACTAAATCAGATTGTTATCAAACCTTAACTCCGCTTTATGCTTCGTGAGCTTGGGTTGTCTACAATAGCATCCTTGGCACGCTTGGGAATGAAGAAATTCAATTTCAAAAGTAAACAGAGTACAAAAATAGTTCAGAGGACAGCTCATACATAGAACAAAGCCCAGCTAATTAGGCCCCACAAATATAACTGAAGTTTGCAGAGCTGAAGCAGTATTTTATCCAGCTAAAGATTGCCAAATACATTTTTCGCCAAGATTTGCTTTTTTCTCTTTAGTTATTGATTACTTTTGCGAAGGAGAGAATATTGACATGTGCAGAAGACCGTAACGAGTTGAAATAGTTTTAGATAGAGTATCTTTGGCAGGCCTTCGTGTTCTGATTTAAGAGGGAACCGCTCTCGGTTCTGAAATAGCTTCTATAACCAGTTTCATCACAGACCTAATCATCCAAAACATCATTCCCTGTAATTTGACTGAAAAGCGGTGAGACAGCAAAAGCTTCAATTTTTGAAAAGGATTTCGCAGCCAGCCAGCTTATGCTTATTAGAGACGCTCTTACACCATCTCCTCCCCTCTCTCTTTACTCCAACCACAACTAAATAAATCCAGAGGCTTGAATCAAATGGAGGTGGGAGGGACAAGGGAGAAACCAGAATAGACGGTGAGGGAAAACAGTGTGGTTAAAAAAATATTAAACAAGGCTTCTATGTCCTACAGAAGTTCTAGTCTCAAAATATTGAGAACTTGAAAAATGAATTTTTTTTTTCTCAAAGGACAGACAAGGACACACCCTCAGGTCAGGCCAGATTATAGTGGAAGGAATCCAGCACTTGATGGGTGGAGACCTGGCTCCTGCAACCTCTTTACTGTGTGACCTTCTGTGAGTATGAGACTCTTAACCTCTCTGGGCCTTGGTCTCTTGTTTGAGGCTGTACTTTTGTTTGCTTTCAGTCCTTTACACTTTTATTTTTCATGATAAAGCTTTTCCACTTTTTTTTTTTTAAAGATTTTATTGGGGATGGGGAACAGGATTTTATTGGGGAACAGTGTGTACTTCCAGGACTTTTTTCCAAGTCAAGTTGTCCTTTCCATCTTAGTTGTGGAGGGTGCCGCTTCAAGTTGTCCTTTCAGTCTTAGTTGTGGAGGGCGCAGCTCAGCTCCAGGTCCAGTTGCAGTTGCTAGTTGCCAGAGGCGCAGCCCACCATCCCTTGCGGGAATCGAACCGGCAACCTTGTGGTTGAGAGGATGCGCTCCAACCAACTGAGCCATCTGGGAGCTTAGCGGCAGCTCAGCTCAAGATGCCCTGTTCAATCTTAGTTGTAGGGGGCGCTGCCCACCATCCGTTGCAGGACTGGAGGAATTGAACTGTCAACCTTGCGGTTGAGAGCACACCGGACCATGTGGGAATCAAACCGGCAGTCTTCAGAGTTAGGAGCATGGAGCTCTTAACTGCCTGAGCCGCTTTTCCACTTTTAAGATTAAGATACCTTGAAGACTTTGCTCTTATCAGGTTGTCTTAATTTTTATCCTTTGGATTTTTAGCAAACATTAATCATATTTAGAAACTATATTGGGGATATGTGAGAAGGCCAGATGGTTTTGGAACGTACAAACCAAAATGTAAGGAAAGTACCCTCTTTCAGGTAAGTCTACATTATCACAAACCAGCCCTCATTTTGATAGTGTATGTAATAGCATTAAAAAACAAAACAAAACAAAACCAACGTATACATGTTATCTAAGTGTCTGCATTCTCCCTTTGCATATATTAGATGTACATTAGAGGTCGTCTTCCTCTAATACATTACTTTTTGACCCGTGGCACTCACGTCCTTTGTGTTCACTGTCCTCTCCTCACCTTCTTGCTATCTCCTGGGACTGCCTTCATCTCTTCCTTAGCGGCTTCACTTTCTGCTGCAAATTACCCTTCTTCCTTCATTCCTCCAACACACCAGTGACAAAGCCCAGGTGGAACAGATCTGCACTCAGTGTTTGGAGATATTAGAGGTGGTTATGGTGCAGGACAGAGGACAAGTTCAATTCAGACTCTTCTTAGAAATTTATCCCCGCACCCCTATTGCACTGGGTGTGTAGTACTGGGCAAATGATGGCTAAATGGAACATTTAGCAGCTACCCCTTCCAGAGATGGGGGAGGGCATTTTAGGACATGCAAAGGGAAGGGAGGGAGCTGTAGTGAGCTGGTTATCTTATTCACGGTTTGTCTGGAGCTAGCTCTGTTAGCAATAATCTCCCAACTAGAAGAAGACCCTTACGAATTCCTTTGGCTCCAACATCTGGTTAAGCCAACTGCACTGTAATATGAAGTCTGCTTGATGAGGTTGGCCTAATCCCCACATTTTTCTTTGTTAACTCTCTGTCTGTCTTTGTAAAAGCTCTTTGGGGGTGTTTAGTCATTTAGTGACAGATGTAGAGATTTAACAATTTTAGGCCCCTTGATTTTCTTCGTGGGATAAAGAAACCCTTCTGCTGTTACTCATCTAATCCAACTTGTCCTCAGATCATGTTGACATTCCTTTTTGTCACATCCCCTAGATCATAATGAAAAGGCAGATTAGCCTGATTATCAAGGTCCATCAGCTCAATGTTCTTAGCTAACTGACACTCCCCACGAACCACAGGGCAGAGCTTTGCAGGGTGAGCTGGGTGCATTATTACAATGATTTCATTTAATAAACTTGCTGCCAACATCTTAATCCTCTGTCAGGTATAAGCATGTGAACCCTCGTTAGCCATGATTAGGCGACACTGATGGCTAACAACATTTTCTCATCCCTCAGGATTCATTTTCATTATAAGTCTAAATTGATTTAAAAAAATTTTTAACAAGAGCACCTGATTGATGGTGGCTTTACGGGCTTTCATGATGAAGGCCTCTTATGAGTAAAGTGTTTCCATTGCTCAGCTTGATTTTGAGTTTGGGTTTATGTTGGGAACTATTTCCTGTAGGGTTTCTCATCCTTCAGCCTCCTCTTCTGCCTGAACTGTACTTGGGTCCTGTCCATCAAACTGGCTAGTTGCTCTTCACATACTTGTATGTGCTATTCTACTCAAGGTGCAGAATATTCCCCAGAGGGAATGGTATCAGGAATGGTTGTCTGTCTTCTTGTTAGGGTCTGAAGTAGAGCCGTGCTGAGTTCTGGGCAGAGCCCTGGGTTCTGCTCAGACTGGTGAATTCTGACTTGACTTTAAGCTTTTTCCTCTGCCTGCCTTCACTCCCATCCTCACCCCCCACACCTAACTTAATAAGCACCAGGCACATAATAAGCACTCCATAGATGTTTGAGGGATGAAAAAATGAGGGGCTAGGGGTTCTAGGTTCCAAATATACACATGTTGTCTCTCCTTTTTATTTTTTCGTATTTATGTTTTCAATTATAATTGACGTACAATATTATATTAGTTTCAGGAGTACAATACAGTGATTAGATATTTATATGCCTTATGAAGTGCTATATAATGAGGTAAATAAAACCTCTCTTTGTAGGTATGTAATTGGCTCTCCTTTCTTGAGAACTGTGTTCATGTGGGTCCTGGGGGAAGCAGATGCGGAGACAGGATTAAACATGCAAGGATTTATCTGAGAGAAAATAGGGGAGAGCTGGACAGTCAGGGAGGGCTGTCACACTGTGATGCAAGACTGTCTTGAGTGAAGGAGTGCGGGAGGAGGGTTGGGTAGTAACATCCTAGACTGCCATGCAGGTAAAGAAAGGTTCTGCAAGGATGCTGGGGGGCCTTAGAGTCAAGCCAGCCACCAGCCTTGTTACGGACCTGCCTCGGGATACTTGCAGTGCTCAGTCATTGGCTGGAAGCAGCCCATGGGAAGTGTGGCCTTGGGAGCAAGGTGATGCTGGATTTCCAAGTATGGCAGCTGGGCCTGTGCACCTTGGAGTTGGAGGTCTGCGAGGGGCCTTCCCATGGCTGCCACGGAGCCAATGGCCAGAGCTAAGCCAAATGCCACTGTCCAATACATGTCTCTGGGTCTGCCTTCTGTTGAGCTGTGGATGCTTCCATCTCGGGAATACTCTCCTATCGGCACCTGTGATTCACTACTAGACCTTATTTCCCATGAGGCCATTCACTGCTTAAGTCCTGCCACTGTTACTGTCCCAGTCCCCCACACCTTCCTGCCATTGAAGGTGTCATGTTAATCCTGAGAAAGACATGAGTCATTCTGCCAGTGAGAAATGGGGTGGCGAGAGGGCTGTGATGTTGACACAGATTGCAGAGGGCCCTGCGTGCTGTGCTGAGGACTTCAGATGTTATCCCGAAGGCCGTGGGGAGCCATTGAAGGGTTTTTAGCATGGAGAGCAGTGTGGTCAGATTTGGGAAAAATAACTCTAGAAGGTGGGATGAATTGCCTGGGAAAGGAAATTTCAGGGAGGGAAGGAAGCAAAGAGACCAACCAGTTAGGAAGACACTGCAATCCTTTGGTTAAGATGATGGCTGGAGTGGAGCCCCTCCACTCCATTCCTAGGTAGGAAAAAATGGACCTAGAACCCCCCCATTTTTTCCTAGCTGTATGGCCTTCTCCATCTGTGACTTCCAACTACCCCATCGGGACCTGTGCTTTTCGCTTCTGCCCAGGACACCGTGCCGAGGACATCCTTTCTGGATAGCTCAGCCAAGGACTGCTCATCATCCTGATAACTGCTTTCTCCCTTCTCTTCCCCTGGCACCAGCTAAACTACTGGGTATAAGAGTTTTGTTTAATATCAACTCTGTTCAGCTGTGGACGCCCTCAGTCCCTAGGGAGGCAAGGGTATTTGGGGAAGAAAAAGATCACCCTTATGGCTCATGCTGTGGGAGCAGCGATGCTGGAGTGAAGCTGTCAGGCCCAGTCAATGTAGATGCTTGTTGGCGGTTCCTCGTTGGTGGGAAGTTGGTGCTTCACACCTTGCTTTGTCCTTCATTCTCACTGTAGTTATATTCCGTTTGCTTTACGAACTCTTTCTTAACCCCTCTTCTTCCTTTCCTTCTGGGACTTTTCTCTGTGTGTGTGGGGGTGAGTTCTCACCTTTTCTCAGTAGTTTTGAATCATTGCTTCTTGAGGTGGGGGTGTTTTAGATGGTCACGCAAATCTTCCATTTCTTGGTTCTACCCTTCCATTTTTTCCTAGCCCTTTCCCTATTTCTTTTCATTCATGTACACCTCTAGTTTATCATAAGGGGGCACTCTCTATGGAGGAACTCCCAGACCTCCCAGTTCCAACTCTTGTCTCTGGAGGTTTGTCTTCCTCTTCGGGGGCTATTTACTGCTGTCATCACCCAGTAGCCCCTGGGCTCTGTTCCCTGATTACCAAGAGAAGACACAGTTCTTTCCCTAAAGCGTGGCTGAGACCAGACTGATGATTCAGATATTAGCGCAAGTTTATTGGGGACAATGAAGGGGGTTACACACAGAGAGCTACTTACAACAGGGGGCCAGCTATGGCTGCAGCTGGAGCAGCTCTGTCTCCCTGCCTTTCTTTGTAGCCCCCAGCTGGTGGTCCTAGTCAAAGACAGTTTACCCCATTGCATAACCTAGGAGCACCCCCAGAATCTGTGCATTACTTAGAGTCCGACCTAAGAGAGCTATGTCCATAGGAGGAAAAATAGCTCTGCTTCTTATTCAAGCCTGCCTACTGAATTTTAATGTCCTGTTCCAGGACCACTGGCTTCGTGAAGGGCCTGTCCTTTAAGATGGACCCGACACTGCCACTCATAGCAGTGTGGCTTCACACTGGTCAGACAAGGGAATCCAATCAGAACACAATTGCCCCATGACCTTCCGCAAAGACATTTGCAGGAGACCTTTCAACCACAGCATTGTGATTTGTCCTGTCCTTCCTGATGCTCACACTTCAGCCTGAGCTCACCCGGTAAATACAGATTGCTAGGTTTCTGCTCCTAGAAATCCTGACTCAGTAGAGCTGAGATACTCCATGATGAGCCTAATGTGGCTTAAGCCCATCATTTGGTTTTTCTAAGTGTGTGTGTCTGGCTCTGTGCTTGTATTTATAGCAGAAGGGGCTCAATTGTGTGCAGGGTTCAGCTTCCAAAGAGAAATGTAGAGACCAAGGTTAGGAGTGAAGGACAATAGCAAATCAGACAATGAGATGGTACTGTTTGCATATCCAAATTTAGAGAGCTGGGAGCAGATCTTGTTATGTTTACAGCTACCTTTTTTTTTTAATACTTAAGACATTTATCATTTATATCCCTCACACTGTGTGGACCCCCCTCCCCCATCCACTACCCCTCTGACATCGCACAGAGCCATTACATTTCCACTGTCTCTATTCCTAATGCTGTACTCCGCTTCTTGTAAGTATATACCTACATGTATATACATATATATATATATAAAATTATAGTTGGCATTCATTATTGTTCAGCTTCAGGTGTACAATGCCATGATCAGGCATCTACATCTTCCCTGAGATGTCTCCCAAATGGGACACGTGTCCATTGTATACCTTACAAAATCTTTACATTATTGATTACGTTCCCCAAATTAATTTTCAAAACCCCGTGGCCATCTTGTGGTTACCGACGGTTTTCTAATCCCCTCACCTTCCCCCTTATCCCCACCCCCCCACCCATCTAACAACCCCTACATTTTTGAGTGTCATATTTCCCATTTGGAATCTCAGTCTTAAAGTCCACAGCCTGTCACAGAAGGTTTTAGTAGGGAGAAAGGGAAATGGAGTGACTTGGGAAATCAAAAGTGATATCTAGGTTTTTAGGGTTGCCACAAAATTTGCTATTCTCTGCACTGAAAAGAACCCCTCTTCTTGTATTAGATTGAATTTATTTGGTGCAAATAAATTTACTCGGCCTATAAATACCAGTCTATTTTTAGTTTCAAATACCCTGCATAAAAGAGCAACAATTATCAGGAACAGCAGCAAACAACCTTGTAAACTCTTTAGTGCAATTAATGAATTAGTAAATTGCTACCGATTTTAAATGAGACATGCACCCATAGTTGGTGTGAATATAAAGCTGCTGAAATAAAAATTTACTGTTTTCAAATTGGCATTTTATAATGAAAAACAAATTGCTTTATGTAAAACATTTACTTAATTATATTTGCTCTGGTGAGTTTTTATCTGAATTAGCTAGCACGTGAAGCAAAGCAACTAGGTTCTAAGTTGAGAAAAAAGAACAACGGGGAGGTTTTCTACAACAATTTTCAAGGATCGCATGGAGAAGATTTATCAATTTTACTCTACATCCACTATATAGAGAATTAAAAAAATGTACACCTTTTATGCAGCAGTATGCTCTATTGGGGGTTAAATCTGTATTTTCCCCTCTGTTCTAGCAAGAGATGGTCAGAAAGATACCTTGCTTGACTTAGGGAAATAAATCTTTGAATCACTGAAAGCATTTCTACCCCATCCCCATGAAGAGATCTGGGACTCCTGTAGACACTGAGAAAAAGGATGGGTAGTTCCATTTTCCAGAAAAGGGGATGTGACCAGACATTTTGGGACCAGAGTCTGGGAGAAGAAATGAATACTGTTCTGGAAGGAGGCTTAGGAAAGAGAAGGTGCCTGAGACTCTGGGTCCATGAGGCAGTGAAGCTGAGCCCCCCTGGTTCCTGCATTCTAAGGCTAGCTTTCAGTCCAGGAAGTGGGGTGGATGGGAGCAGCTAGGAAGTGTGATGATGGGCAACCTGTCACCTGGCACCATTTTCTTGGCTTGTCCCTCCCACCTGCGGGGCTGTGCTCCCAGGATTCTCTCACAGGTCTCTACAGGCAGTGATACCCACTGACTTAGGGAGCAGGGCTCAAGTGCTCATGCTTTGGAGAGAGGATGAAGCATGAGAGTTCCCCCTGAGAAAATGTGGGTGACTCAGAAAGACTGGTCATCTCCTTTACATAAAGCTTCATTGTGAGGCAGGGTTTTATGACAATGAGGAGTATTAGTCATTGGGATAAAGACCAAGTGGATTTTCCTAGGGGCCTTTGACATAGGAAAGTCTCATCTGTTTGGTGTGGATTTTATGTGGTCTCTCCTGGTGGGGAATGGGGGATGGGTGATTGGTGATAGGGGATGGTGGAGGAAGGGCAGTGAAGGATAACAAAACAAGTTCACTTCTCACACTGGGATTGTCTATTGACTCATCTGCTGAAATCCGGATGGGTCCCATCATTTTTGCTGCTTCTGGTTTGCTAGAACTCCCCCAGGGCAGATTAAAAAAATATGGAAATCAGGTGCATTATCCTTTATGCTTGGTTTCATAAAAATTAATTATGAGAAAAATATATGCTGTGAAGTACTCTTTTTATCCCACTGAGAGAGGAATCTGTAGCTCTTTCTCTTGTGAATAGAACTCAATAGTCCTCTTTCATGTAGTAAAATGGTATTATAGTCATGCTTGTTGGTGGTATTGCATGTAATTACAAGGCTGTGGAGTTTTGCATTTAAGCCCAGTTTGGGGGGATGTGGAGTTCAGCTTTTTTCAATCACACAGGATCAAACTTGGCATTCAAGTTTTGGTATAAAGCTAGTGTTAGCTGGTTAATGTTCATTCTGACAACCAGTGTGAAGAAAATTTAATTCCATTCTGTGTACTCAGCCAACATGCACTGGTACTGTTGGACCGATGTTTGTGGAAAAGGACGGTGTCCTTTCTGATGCAGCCAGTTATACTGGCTGTGAAAATATTTCGAATATTGCCTGCGATTCACATCTCTATCTTTTTCCACATGTAGGTTGGATTACCAAGCTGTAAGCCAAGATATCTTGTCCAGCCTTGAAAATAAGTGCTGACATGTCTAAGATTTATGAGCAACTGATGAAGTGTAATGGATTTACAAGAAGCTACCTCTGGGCTTCATCAGATGAAGCAACTGAGTACTGTTGAAATAATTGTTTTATTTACACTCCATTACACTTCTAATGGGCAGACTTCCAAAGTGGGGTTGATCATACCTGGCACCACAGGTCAGTAACATCCCTTACAGGTGACTGTTTCTCCCTGGGATCCAGTGTGATGCCCATGCTCATCTGTTCCAACCATATTCTGGCCTCTGTGACTCTGTGATGGGTCAGCTTACTAGGTCAGCTCTTGAGCTGGACACGTGCTTTGATGTAACATCATGAAAGTTGATCTCCTGGCCCCCCAGGAGTCCTTAGTGCTCAATGTTGTACTCTAAGCTCCATTTCTGAGATGTACCAACCTGCCTAGAAGGGCTGAGAATTAGAAGGAAGGTAGGCAAATAATAGCTGTCATGGAGTGGAGCAATGGCCATGTGCCAAATCCAGGGCTAGTGGTTTCACATACATTATTTCATTTAATTTTCAGAAGAACAACCCTGTAAGTAGGAACTATTTCTCAACTCATGGATAAATAACCCACGGCTCTGAGAGATTTAGTAACTTGCCTGTTTACTTAGCCTAGTTCTTCCCAGCCTCAAAGCCCACAGTCCATCTG
The DNA here is from genome assembly GCF_964194185.1 of Rhinolophus hipposideros. Taxonomy (NCBI): domain Eukaryota; kingdom Metazoa; phylum Chordata; class Mammalia; order Chiroptera; family Rhinolophidae; genus Rhinolophus; species Rhinolophus hipposideros. The sequence continues at coordinate 85,563,892 of NC_138052.1, forward strand.
TGGTCTCCCAAGCTAAGCTGATGCCTCCACACCCAACCCCCAGGCCCAGTCCAATGTGCTTTCTTTTCTTTTCTTTCTCCCCCCCTAAGATTTTATTAGGGAAGGGGAACAGGACTTTATTGGGGGAACAGTGTGTACTTCTAGAACTTTTTTCCCAAGTCAACTTGTTGTCCTTTCAGTCTTAATTGTGGAGGGCGCAGCTCAACCCCAGGTCCAGTTGCCGTTGTTAGTTGCAGGAGGCTCAGCCCACCATCCCTTGCGGGAGTCGAAAGGGCAACCTTGTGGTTGAGAGCCCACTGGCCCATGTGGGAATCGAACCGGCAGCCTTTGGAGTTAGGAGCACGGAGCTCCAACTGCCTGAGCCACTGGGCCTGCCCAATGTGCTTTCTAAAATGAGGTTTGCGTAAGTGTTTTATGTGCTCCAACTTTATATGCAAAGTTCGTATTTCCTTTAACATTCCCCTGCTTACTCTTTCAGTCAAGGTTATCTTGGACACAAAGTTCTTCAAATATTTAGGCCACCTGTCACCCATGGAATGTTTTGAACCTTGACAGCCTCTGAAGTGTTCCTCCCTTTGCATGAAAACAGCTCTATCTGACTTGTAATTAGAAGTGAAATGATTTTAAATGGCTTCCACACGGCTCAGCTTTCAAAGAGGTTCCAGTTACATATAACTTCACATAAACAGATAATCAGAGGCTAGAGCCAGAGAGCACAGTTCCTGCCTCCTAATTGGCATGAAGCAGGGACATCTGCTCTGCATGAAGCCTGGGTCAGGTTGTCCCTCTCATCTGCGACCTCCTGCGGTTGGAAGGGACTCACCCTGGATTACAGAAAGACTTCACAGAGGTATTGAAAAATGGGATGGAATTAACTTGAACAGAAAACCTAATTGGTTTGAACCCTTCCTTAACCATCAGTAATTATTTTGAGATTGATAGTTCATCTTCTAAAATAAATGTTTCTTTTCCAAAAGTAGAATTTCTTGCCTTGGTTGAAAGTCCAAACAATTTCATTTAAAAGACCCCATCAGAGATGAACCTGATATGATTCTAACTACTCTTTTTATTTAAGATGAATTTTGCAGATTGGAGAATATGAAATACCACATTTATTCAATAAGTTTCATCTCAACCTTCTCCTCCATCTCAACACACACAACCGTTATTATTATTATTATTATTGATGGAGGTTGTGAGAGTGGGAAAATGTGTGGACTACAAAGCCTGGGTCTAAGGTTTCCTTTGAAACTGTTATTGATTTTCCAGAAGATCAGTTATTCCAAATATACCTAGAATCTAAGGGTCCTGAGATACTTTACTTCAGACATTTTTGAGTTCTTCAGAAGGCTAATTAGAGCTGAAAGATCCTTTCAGCCCAATATATGCTGTGAGAGAGGCAGAGGGAGAATCTTTTTTTTTATTAGTTTCAGGTGTACAAACTAATGTAATGGACATTTCACCCCTCACAAAGTGATAACCCCCCAACCCCCAGGAAAAATTTTTTTAGACCTTTGGTCTAGGGTTCTAGTAACTCCTACTCATCCAATTTCTCTCTTTCCTTAGCAAGTCTAAATTCTATCCACTCTTTGTGTAATGGTCTGGAGCCATATCTTCTCCATAGAGTCTTTCTGCCAACTCTGATCTTCACTGATTTAACTAATTAACTAATGTCATTCATTTAAATTTCATATTGGAATGAGTTTTGGTTTTAATTGAAAGGTATTGCAAGGTACTGGTGTAGGTATACTCTGAGAGGTTGTAAAGATAGACGAGATTTAGGTCCTTCCTTGAGGAGTTTACAGTCTACCAGGAGAGAAGTCAAGTATAGCTGGGGAAGGGGAGGAATACAAATAAACAGGTAGTTATTATATGGTGTGTTAAGATAGAAAGTGAAACAATGCAACGAAGGAGGATGTGAGGAAATGCCTCAAAGGACTCTCTCCTGTCAGGACAAAGAACCCCTGAAAGGGTTCTCTCCTGTTTGAAGGTTCTTTGAAATACATAATGTTCACTTGAACCAGGAGGAATCTGCTTTGGATTTTTATTTCTATATCTTTCCTAGTTGCTGGGAAGAAGGCCTTCATGAAGGATGTTGACAGCAGGTTTAAAATGGGGTGTGGAGTTTGGTGAGCCCCACCTGTAGGACTGAAAGTAAAAGGCAGAAGCCCAGAGGTGCTTATGGCTTCCAGCTCAAGAAAATGTAAGAACAAGCAAGCAGGGGCCACAGTCAGATGAGGACTGTGAGCTTCCTTAAGTCTGTGGCTTGTCTCACATTTATTACGGCTGTCACCTCATCTCCCCATGGTTTCCTCCTAGGGATTCAGGAAGTGAGGGTAAGTCCTGTAAGTGAATGGATTCAGTGTCCCTATCTCTGGGCGCAGGAAGGAAGATGGGGCCTGAGGAGACTGGGCCAGGCAAGGGAGAAGAGGACCAAGAGAAGGTGACCAGGTAAATCCTGGTGCCACGTGGGTAGGAACCATGACCTGCTTTCGGCATAGAAAAGCTCTGGAGTCCTGACACAAGCCAGAGGGAGTGTCAGGGAGGTTCTGAGGACAGAAGATTACTCCTGGCTCGGGGGATCAACGCAGGGGGGCTCTATGGAAGAGATTGAATGTCATTTGACCCTTGAAAGACAGTTAAGATCCAACACATCAGGTCTAAAAAGGAAGAGAGTATGAGTAAAGACAAAAGGGCAGGAAAGAATGGGGTGAAGAAATGAAATAGAAAGCCACTGGGCTTGGATGGGCAAGAAGAGAAGGAGTGGAAGTAAGAGTGGAAAGGTAGGTAGGGGCCAGACCATGGTGGGTAAGGTGATGGGCGATGGGAGAAGGTCACTGAAGGCTCTGTGAGGGTGTAGAACTGTGCTTTAGGGAGATTGATTTGGCAGCTGTGTGGGAAGAGAGGTTGGGTGGGGAGAGAAGTCAGGAAGCCGTTGTTGTAATGTAAGAGAGATTGAGGTAATGGAGTCTGTTTCAGTGAGGATTAATTTCTTCTGCCTTTATCAGTCATTTTCACAAGTTAAAAGTTTATTTCTCTTTCATGTAAAAGAAGTGGTGGTAAGCAATCAAGAACTGAGACGTAGGTGCCATAGTTATCAGGGATCTAATCTTCTACAGTTCTTTGCTTCCCATCCCATTGTTATCAATAGCCATCCAGGAGCAAACTAGAAAAAAAATGTAGAAGACCAGGTTTTTTTTTAAAGGGAAACTTCCCAGAAGTTCCACAAAACACTTTTACTTACTTCTCATTGGCTAGAACTTTTCACATGGCCACACCTAATTGGAGGGGAGTCTGGGAAATGGAGTCTTTTAGCTGGGTGTGGCCATATGTCTGGCTAAAACTGAGGCTTCTTTTATTAAAGAGAAAGGGGAGAAGAAACGTAGGGGAAGGCAACTGGAAGACTTTACCTCAGAGCCTGTATTCAAGTAGTGGCAAAGAGAATGGAGAGAAAGGGGAGAATATGTGACAGTGATATAATGACTGGACTTGACAACTGATTAGAAATGACATGAAAATAAGAGAGATTTGGAGCCCGGGTAAAGTGAAATGATGGAAACGATAGTTAATATGTGCCAGGCACTGTTCTAAGTGCTTTCACATGTATTTCACATTGATTCCCCATAACAACCCTATGACACAGATCTTAGTATTATTATCTCTATTTTGCAGATGAAGAGAATTAGGAATGGGGGAGGTAAGTTGCTTGTCCAAAGTGATATTGCCTGTAGCAGAATCAGAATTCGAACCCAGGCAGCTGGTTCTAGAACTCATGCTCTTAATGACTATGCTTGTGTGGCAATGAATAGCGATGGGAGACACAGATTTGTATGTTGATACCATGTCTTTTCTCCATGTTATTCTCCCTTTCCCTTGAGTATATGTAACATCTCTAGCGCTTAGCTGTAGATGATAAAGAAAACTTGCTAAATTGATATTTGCACTTGGGCTTAGAAGAATATTCATAGTTGCGACAATCTATCCCTTGTTTTGATCACTGACAATTTCAAACCTTGCCCTGGGTGGGCACTGAGCACTGACAATGCCTTGCGGGGGCTGGGTGGTGGGTTCTGGGGCCTGTATCCCAGGAGATTTCCCAGTGGGTCAGGAAGTAGATTGCCCAGAACCTATGTTCCAGGTCAAAATGTGGTAAGAAAGGAACAGCCAAGAGGGAAGCCAGTGGAGCCAGAGCCTTGGGTAGTTCGTACCTGGGAAATCCAGGATGGGGAGTCAGGAAGGTAGGCTCTGCACAGATTCAAACAGGGAGCTCTTAAAATTGATTCTGGGGACAGTGGGCAGCTCCAAGGGATTGGGGATATAGCTCTGGAAAGGACAAAAGGGATTTGTTTTGTGGCCAGGTGTGACTTGAAAACAATATTCTCTGTCTGCCATTGCTGTTTTGCCGAAAGTGTGATTGAAGTAAATTCTATGCCAAGGCTAATGACCAAGAATGGAGTAATATCTGCAGAGAGGAGAGTAACTAGGAAATTCCTTAATTAGAGTTGGGTTCCAATTTCTCCAGTCCATTCTAATCACTTGTTAGGTTTTAGCTCAGCTCCTTTGGCCTACAGTGTGCAACCATAGAGTTCAGATAACCAGGACCCAGTGATCGTGGCTAAAGTAAGACAGACCTGGTTTCCCCTTCTGTAAATAGATTATCACAAAACTTATTTCCTGAGACTATGAGGATCCAAAGATTAATACGTGAAAGTGTGGGCTAGCTCTCAAGTTTAGTTATTTATTACATTAGTGATAACAATGCCTTATTAGTCATTAACGCCTGCTAAAAAATAATTTTGTACTTAAATTTCATGCTTCATTGAGTCCCACTGGCTGCCATTTCTCACCAAGGTAAGTACTTCACTGACACCTGTAATCAAAGCTTGGAGATTTACTTAGGCACTAAAAGATTAATCTTGACAAAATTGATGAAGTTTCTCATTCTGTTTTCTGTTTACTGGGCATTAGCCATCATCCCTGGGATGTGACATCATCATCTTATTCTGATGGGAATTTGTACTTAAATATATGTTTAGAAAACATCTTGTTGAAAAGCTGCAGTAAGTTGACTGTGGGAAAAGTGCTTTCTTTGAACAAAAATCTCACACCGGAACGAATGTTGATATTTTGCTATATGGGACCTCCATTCTAGGTTTTTACTGAATGTTTCCTTTCTATTCCACGTTTCCTTCCTTTCCTTCAACCAAGATTTAATTGTGAGAGACTAAAGTCATCTGTAAGTAGTCTGTCCTAAAGATACAGACAGGAATAAGATGTATTTCCATCCTTGGTAAGCTTACCATCTGGGAGGAAAGACAAAATTGAAAATAAGGAATTGTAATATGGTGAGACAAATGCCATTGAATAAATATATTCAGGGTACAGAGGTGGCATTTCAACAGGAAGAAAATGCATTTTGGCATCATCCCTGTCTAAATACACAACCCTAGAACTCACGCATCAATCAGCAAAACTGACTCTCCTTGCTTGTGTATAATGTTAATTTAACAATCTTTTTAATTTCAGAGATTAAGAAATAATTTGGGTTTTTATTAGCTCAGTCTCTTCCTTCTTTCATCTCATTGTACTTCTTAACCTCTTTTTTTATGTATTTATTATGTAAAACACATTAGATCATCCCTCTCACTCCTGTCCTCTCCAATGATCTTTCTATGTGTTGTTTTTGTTTTTCTATTATAAATCTTTAATGTGTATAACTGTGTTCCTTTCTTTAAAATCCAAACTTACTTCATCACATTTGCAAAAATTTGAAAACTTGACAATACATTTGTTGGTAAAGTTATGGGAAAACACGTATTCTCATACATTGTTGGTGGGAATGAAAAATGGTACAATTTCCATGGAGGGAAACTTGGTACTATCTAACAAAACTATATATGCATTTATCCTTTACCCACCCATCTGACTTCTAGCAATGTATTCTGATTTACTTCCAACAATATGAAAACACAAATACAAAAGTTTACTAATTTACAAATACAGATGTTTGTATTTGTAATATGATGTATATCACAAATATTATGCAAAATCCAAACATCACAAGGTAGTACTACTTGTAATCACAAAACCATTGGAAATCACCTCAATGCCCAAACATAGGAAACCGAAAAAACTGTGGTACTCACACACAATGGAGTGTAACGCAGCTGTAAATAAGAATGAGGAAGATCTCCAGGAAGTGATATGGAGTGATTTCTAGATATTGTTAAACGAAGAAAGCAAAGTGAAAAAGGACATATATAGTATGGACCTTTTGTGTAAAAAATAAGGAATTTCAGAAAACATATATATTTGCTTATCTTTACAGAAGAAACACAGTAAAAACCAATCAGGAAATATTGAATTTCGTTACCTACAAGAGGTGGGCGGAGTATGACAGAAAAAATATGGAGGGAGTACTACTTTTATGAGTATATAATTTTATGTAGTTTTGTTAATGTTCTACACATTCAAAAGTAAAATTAATAAGGATGGGAAGGGGAAAAAATCGCTAAAACTGAAAGCAAACTGAAACAAATCACCCAACTGTATTTCAAATGAATACCAAATCATGTTGGAGAGAGAGAGAAAAAAAAGAAATTACTATCCAAGTTACTTATGAACACAGTATTTGACTATATATTCTCTGTCTTAGGTGGGGCATGGCGTACGTATGTGTGTAGTTTACACAGAAGTCTTTTTTACTAGGCTTTTTTTTTTTTTTAGTGGTAGGGAAAAGAAATTCTGAAGAGAGAGAGAGAGAGAGAGAGAGAGAGAGAGAGAGAGAGAGAGAGAGAGAGAGAGAGAGAGAGAAAGAAAACAAGCAAATAATAAAGCAAATGGGCAAACTTAGCAATGGGGGAATTCAGGTAAAAGAGAACCAGGCGTTCTTATACTATTTTGATTCTTGTAACTTTCCTCTAAATTTAAAGTTATTTAGAAATAAAAAGTTAAAAATAATAATTCTCACATATCTTCCTTTGATGTAGAAACATTTATCTCCCTACTATTCTGTTCGTTGGTTTTGGTTCTGGGGACCATGTTGATGTCTAACCACTTGTTAGAATAGATAACGTCAGTAATCTAAAAGGAAAAAAAAAACCACTTTTTTTTGGGTAGTGGAGCCCTTTCTTTGCAAATGAAATCCTATGTGGAATGTCAAACTGTAGAAGAGATGAAAGAATGGCTGCTCTGATTGAAGCATGTGTGTATTTGTTGGGGGTAGTATTAGATTCCTATCTATTTCACCTCCCACTCCTAGGTGGGGAGCCCTGAGGCACCTCCAGGGAACAGAGTTTGACAACCATTCCTCTCAGTTGAACTGGGCGTGGTCTAACTGATCTTAGTAACCACTGAATGGGTGACTACTGTGATTGGGTGAAATCCTCAGGATTACTTCAGAACAGTTGACTTGTGCTTGTGGGATACTTCCTAATGCATTCTTTCAGTGATAAATAACTCGTTCCTTTCCTGCCTATCCATGAGGTTATTTTGTCCTTGGCCTGCGGTTCACACGTGACAGCTATTCAGCAACAAGGCCTTCTTTGTCAAGACTAGTGTGCGATTATTTCAAAGAATCAAGTTGTTTCTGAAGAAGTGTGTATAGATAAGACTTGTAAATAGAATCACATTTTCTTTTTTCTCTCATTTAATTAATTAATTAATTAATTAATTGGGGTGACAATTGTTAATGAAATTACACAATTTCAGGCGTACAATTCTGTATTACATCATCTATAAATCCCATAGAATCACATTTTCTCATTGCTCCTTCATGGTCATTTGGGATTCATTTTCAAATGGCTGTGGTGTCTAGCAGATGGGACTTATGTTTAACCAATCATCTGTTCTTTTAGGTAGTTAAGAATCTTTAACACACTTGCTGAAGAGGATCTTGACATTTAAAGAAATCTTTGGCAAATCCTTTTGTAAAGTGACTTAACACATCCAGAAGTTAACTGCTCTGGAACTTGGAATCTCCATATATTTCTATCTATTTTAAAACTCAAACCCAAGTCAACCAAAATGTAAGAGTATGATTTATTCAGCAAGCTTTGGAAGATTGTACATAACAAATTCATTTTGTTTAAGATGTAGCCATCTTAGTGATTTGCTTCAAGTCTCCGTAAGGCTTTTTGTAGGCGCCAAGACCCTAAACTGCTACCTGCCTCATTGGTCTTTCATAGGAAGACAAGTCACCCCTAGGTGGAACTGCTGCAAAGCTGAGGACAGAGATGGCCCTTGGATGTCATCTCTTGTGACAATTCCTGTTCATTGGTAGACTTCCTGGAATCCTACATTGAGAGGTGTTCTGAGGCCAGTGTTAAAAATCCCCTACACCATGTTTGGGTTCAATTAGTTGGAATGTTCATCTTGAAATTTTAGAATCCCAGTCTTTTTAAGATTTCAGGACCCTGAAATTTCTTGTACTTGCACAAACTCAGAGATATTTCTTCATATGTTAAGTTCAAGAAAAGTAGACGCTGGCAAAGCCTAACCTCTCTCAGAACCTTTCTGGATTCTGAGATGTAAAGAGCAGAACAGAATTTAGAGACAATCCCTCTGCGAAGCTATGGCTGATCTTCACAGGAGGCTGTAGAATTCTCTGTAGCATTTTGTACCTTTCTTGGGTGAGCCCTGGACTGCTGCCTGACTGCTTTCCACTGAGATCCCTCCTCAGCTCTCCCTGCCCCCCCTTAGATGATAAGACCATTTCAATATATCTTTAACCAGTAAGCATTTTGGAAGGCCAGTTATCATGGTTTGCTTTTCTTTGTTTTCTCACAGTTCCTGGCAATGTTGCAAACCATCTAAGACCCCAGTATATGAGATTGGACAATTAAGTTCATGAACTCATCCTAGAAAAAGTGCTACATACCTCATTGCTAAATACCACTACGATGACATTCAAAGTACTCCCCTTGGGAAGCTATGCAGTGATGCCAGTGCCTAGTCCACCCTTCAAAAACAATTTCAGAACTCGTTTTCTGGAATAGCCATCAGAGCTGTTGTCATATTATCCTTGATGTCCTGAATGTCATCAAAATGTCTTCCTCTCACTATTTCCTTTCTCTTCGGGTAAAGAAAGAAGTCATTGGGGGCCAGATCAGGTATGTAGGGGGGAATGTTCCAATACAGTTATTTGTTTACTGGCTAAAAACTCCCTCACAGTGCTGTGTGAGCTGGTGCATTGCCTTGATGCAAGAGCCATGAATTGTTAGTAAAAAGTTCAGGCTGTCTAACTTTTTCACCCAGCCTTTTCAGCACTTCCAAATAGTAAACTTGGCTAACTGTCCAGTTGGTACAAATTCATAATGCATAATCCCTTTGATATCAGAAAAGGTTAGCAACATCATTGCAACAAGTTCGCCAACTTAATTGTCAGAACTTGTATGTTTGCAAATTGCATTATTTTAAAAAGACTTGTTTTTGGAATTATTTTTCAGGGTAAGAATAAAAAGACTGGTTGAGCAACGTTCATCCAGTCGTGACAGAACTGTGCCGTCTTCCTCCCGCCCCTCCTTTCCTCACTTCCCCAGGGATTGAGATTTGAGTTACTTTTGGAAATCTGCAAAGACAACTTCCTGATGCCTAATAGTTGGAGGTGTTCTTACTGGGAGGCAGGGTGTTAACGGCAGCCCTCAGAAGGATTCAATGCATGTTTTATTCACAAACAGCCCTGAATAAGGACGACTTTGTGTGAATGTTGTCTTGTTTCCCAATAACACATGCTTGACTTAGCCAGTGCGACCCTCCCTTCCTAAAGCAGAAAACAGCTCCTGTTTTTATGTGCTCCTTTCACGTCTGGGCCTGTTTATACTGACACTCACCTGGGGATGTTCTAACTTTAGGGCCAGACAAATAAACATGGGCATGGAGCAAAAATACCTCTATGGAAAGAAGGTTTGGATGGAAGTGGGGCCCCAGATTAGAGCAGAATAAGTGCGAGGAACTGAGAATGAGAGGTTTAAGCAACACTGTTTCAGGTGGAGGAGGGTCCACATTCCTATTTAGAAATTGTATAAAATGGCTCTTTCCTGCCTCACTTCCTTCAGCACCCTTCCCCCTTCAGTGAGGAGTCTGTGAAGATTTTGGATTCAAAGTTGAAACTAGAAAGAAAAAAATACTAAAATGACAGATAGATACATGTGATTTCTTTGATGAAAAGAAATTGGAAAACACATTAAAATTAGAATTTCAGAGAATTTTGATGTGATTTTTCTTCAACATATTGTTCCAATTTTATTCTATCTGGGTAGGTTGTCCTGACATGACCACGGTTTGAGGTATTTTGAAGAGTCAAAGAGAGTCCTTTTATTGTTTGTGGGAGATACTTAAAAAAAAACCCCTGCGGTATTTAATAATTTTGAATCCAAATAACTTAATGGTAGTAACCAACCGGATCCTGAGTTCTGACAGATAATTTAGAATGTATGCCATGGCACGCCACATAGCTTAGGTGTGTAGTCGGCCGTATCATCTAGGTTAGTATAAGTACATTCTATGATGCTGACAGAAGGATGTAATTGCCTAAGGACACTTTTCTCAGAATATCTCCCCATCATGAAGCAGCACATGACTGTATACGTATACACCCCTGCCTCCCCCCCAAACTCACCTCCAGTCTGTTTCCCATTCACCAGGCTCCAAGCCTTAAACGTGCCACGCCCTTTCCCACCTCAGGGTCACTCAGGGTACTGTTCCCTCTCCAGGAAAGATGTTCCCTTCCCACCTCACTGCAGGCAGAGGGCTGGCTCCTCCAGCTTAAATCTCATCTCCTCAGACAGGCCTCCCCTGATTGCTCTAATTGAGGGTGATCAATAAGACACATTTATTTTAGCCTCCTTTTTATTTCCTTCAAAGTATTCATCAAAATTTATAATTATTTCATTTGTTAATTCACTAGTTTTGGGTTTCCCTGAAATGTAACCTCTTTGAAGACTGGAGCTCTGTTTGCTTTACGAGTGTTGGCGGTCACAAATACTTGTTGAATAAATGAACTTGTGAATTGTGGGAAGTCCCTAAGTGGAGCTGGCAGGAACAAAACACATGGGGTCATTTGCCCGAGGGAAGCAGACTGGCACAGAGAGGGGTTTCTGTCAACAGCCGTTCTGTCCCTGTAGTTGGCCAGGTTGGGTCAGGGGTTGCAGGGGTGGAGAAATACCAAGAACAGCTGAGCTCATTTTGGTTCTGGGTACACGCTCGATGTTTTAGTGGTGAGGTCATGCAAGTCGGCTCAGGCATGGACTTGAGGTTGTGTCTTTTCTGGTAAAAGGTGGGGATGGGGGGGGGTCACAGTTACTTCTTTGAATATTAGGAATACAGCTTGGAGTTTTTCCTGGAAAAATATGGCCTTTTAATAGCAGACATCCAGTAAGCTCTGAAAGTACCTTCTCAGCCAAGTGTGGTGCTGGTCAGGGGGCAAAGGGATGAAGGCAACACACCACTTAGTGTCTGTTGGGGAGGCTGACGTGCAAACAGTTATAACATAGAGAGCTGCTACTGAGAGAAGCTCAGGTACTCTGCGGGGAGGGCGGAGGGGCCTTGGCAGTGTGTGGGAATGCGCGTGGGAGACTTTCCAGAAGGGTCAACCTTAGCTTGCTGCCTCCGTACTTGTTCCTTAAAGGAGGATTATTGGGTGACCTCTGCTGGGGGATGAGACCTCCAGCCTGAACTGAGCCAGTTGGTGCAAGGAGAGGGGAGATTTACACAGAACCAAGAAGGCTTTCTAAAGTAAAATATTGGCTTTAAGAGATAAAGCTTGAAGGAGATTTGATAAAAGGTGGAGGGATTTGGACCAATAGCAGCTGGAAAATATTTTATGAACAAGGCCAGAGAGTGGAGAAATTTGGAAGGGTAGGAATGGGGAAATGAGAGGGGAGGGTAGCTCACTTGATAGGTAAGTGGAAATGGAGGCCCAGCTAAGTGGGGTCAGTTGGATGAGGATTTGGACTGAGCAATTCCACTTCTAAGAATTTCTTCTCAGGAACAAATCACTTACATGTGCAAAGATTCCTATTGCTTCATTGATGGTATGCACTACAGTAGCTAAACACCGGGATGGATTAAATAATTTATGGTATACCCAAAATATGATAGGACCATTAAAAATGATGGTGTTCGTTTATTTATATTGGGATGGAAAAATATTTGAGAGTAAAAAACCAGCTTATGGAACAATACTAAAAACATATAAAGGTCTAGAAGTAAACACAAAATGCTCACAGTGGAGAGGATTTAGAACAATTGTTTATTCTTTGCTTTACATTTTAATGTATTTTCTGTCCCCCAGCTCCCCCTCCCCTTCCATGAGCAGGCATTACATTTATAAGCTGAAAATCAGTAAAGTTGTTTCCATTTTGAAAGGAAAACTCCACGGGGCTTTTAAAGAGATGACTGGGGCTAGAATCCCAATTGAGTAGGTAACTGTTAGGAAACGCTGCGTTACTCATTGATGATTTTCCAAGGAGATTCTTCCAGTAGTGAGGGGCTTCTGGATCTTGTGGTTTTGACTCCAGTGAGGAGATGAAACCTTTGGATTTGCTCCCCAACACTGACCTAGGGGTGGGGTGTCTCCCCTTTAAATGCACTACAGTAGGCATGGGAAGAGGAGGCACTTGCCTATGCTTTCTGAGCTGGTGGTTCTCCATGCTGGCTGCTCCTTAGAATCACTAGGGGAGCTGAAAGCAACACTTGTGTTCGGGCCCCACCCCTCAGACCAATTAAAGCCAGGTCTCCATGGATGAGGCCCAGGTAAAGGGCCCAGGTGATGATGCTATTCTGCAGCCAGGGTTGAATACTTCCTGATTAGGGGATAAGGAATAAAAAAGAAGCAGTCAGCATCATTAATTTGGACCAGTGTTTTTAAGGCAGGTCAAACCTGCGTGTTGATATGTGAAAAAAAAATAAAAAGTGTTCCTTGGTCAAATACTTACGTACCTCCTTCTAGGAAAGTCTCAAGCACATGAACAAATAAAGGTTCTGGGAAGTCCTGCAGTCAAGAGATCTGATTTGTTCCACTTGGTGTGTCTAATCATAGCTGACCATGAAAACTTTGTGTTGGGTAACCCTTCATCTGGGGTTATAGTGGGCAGGCAGCAGCAGCCTGGAGTCTTTCTTGCATGCCGCATAGTTTGGCCACTCTGTGGGGACACTTCCCCATGTTCCTAGGATACTGGTAAGACCAAAGTGGATCTCTGGATGTATAGCTGTATAGAATAGATGGATGTGGTGTTCTCATTCTAGAACTTTGGGGGTAAGTCTATTGCTCACTAGAGCACCTGACCTGGGACAGTGGTGAGGGGACACCCTGGCTACAGAGTCTGGTGTACACAGGAGGAAAATGAGGTCGAGAGAGGCTATCGAGTGCCTTGTCCTAAATTATGAAGCTGGTTTGGAGCCCAAAAGAGACTAAAATGCAGACTTTCTGCTTCTGAGTCAGAACTACCCCCATTCCCCTCCCCTCCATCCCCAACCGAGTTAAAGACATTACCTCAGGGGTTTTATGATCTTTGAATAAAGGAGCACTGCCATGATTAATGGGAAGTTCTGGCCTCTTATCCTATTTTCTGCTCCTCTCTCCATCTGCCAAGAAGACACCCAAAACACTAACTATCGCTGGGTTGTAAGGAATGTTTAGAATTGAAGAGCTGGTTTGACACAATTAAAAGCTTCCAGAAGGCTGTTCTAGTGCCAATTATTTACTTAGCGATAGCAAGCTATTTAAATTTCATTATGGAGTAGAAAATAGGGAGATAAGGAGAAAATATGGTCAGGCTGACTGTGACCTCAAACCCCCTGCTCCTTTGGTTCATAAAAGATAGCAGAAGCAGAACATTCTGACTCACGGATCGTTTTTGTTAAACTGTGCATTCTCTTAAATGGAATTGTTTTTTAATCTTTTTGTGGGCTGCTAATGGGCCATTTATGGGGGCATTCCAAGGCAAAGTGAATCTGGACCAAATAGGGCTGCGGATCTGGAGGGGGGTCCCCTTGTATTGAAGGTGGCTGGACAGTGACCTGGTAACTCCCCTCCTTGAGTGAAATAAGGTGTACAGTTGTGAAGTCATAGATAGCTCCATTAACGAGGCAGAGACAGCTATGTTGACTCCTTCATTTTTCCCAAGTCCCTTTTATACATATCACTTGGATTGTTAAAACTCTTCCTCCTCTTTCGCCAGGCCCCTTTCAAGACTATTCTCTACGGTAATTTTAACCGTAACATTTCCAATGATACAACTTCTTATTTTGCTCTTATGGGAGATAGGAAAGTCTGGAAGGCATGGCAGAGTGAAGGATCTGGCCCAGGGGATTGTCAAAGGGGCACTTAACTGATCATATCTCTACACCTATCTGTCTGGCTGTCTATCTATCATCTATCTATCTATCTATCTATCTATCTATCTATCTATCTATCTATCTATCTATTGAGAAATCATTTACATACAGTAAAATTCACCCTTTTCAGTGTATAATTTTATGAATTTTGACCAATGAATACAGTTGTATAACTACCAGCAAAATCAATACATATAACTGTTCCGTCATTCCAGAAAGTTCCCTTGTGCGTCTTTGTTGTCAATTCCTTCTTTCCATGTTCGGTCCCTGGCAACTGCTGATCTTAGTCTCCAGAGTTCTGCTTCTTCCGGAAAGTCATGTACGTGGAATCACACAGTATGCAGTCTTTTGAATCTGGCTCTTTCACTTCGTGTCATGCATTTTCGATTCACCCATGTTGTCGCATGTGTCAGTTGTTGCTGAGGAGTGTTCCACTGTATGGGTGGACTGCAATTTGTTTCTCTGGCCACTGGATAGAGGACACTGAAGTGTTCCCAGTTCTTGGCACTTATGAATAAAGCTGCTATAAATAGGTTTTTGTGTGGATATATGTTTTCATTTCTTTTGAATAAGTACCTGGGAGTAGCATTTTTGGGTCATATGATAAGTTTATGTATAAATTTATAAGAACTTTATGTTTAACTTTATCAGAGATTTATATATTTAACTTTATAAATAATATGTGATTTTAGTTTGTTTTTAACTTATGAAAGGGTATCATGCTGAGGTAATCTTTTGGGGATTATTATTTTTTTTCCACTTGCTTTCATGTTGTTAAGATTTAGCTATATTGTGACATTTGGCTGTGAATGTAATATTCTAGTAGGTTAACATACCACAGTTTATTCATCCTGTCTTCCTACTGATGGGCATTTGGCAGTTTCTAGATTTAAAAAAAAATATTTTGTTTTACTACTTGCATTCTCAGATATATCTCTTGTATTAGTTATTTATTACTGTGTAACAACTACCAAAAACTTAGTGGATTAAAATAACACACATTATCTCACAGTTTCTGTGAGTTGAGATTTTAGGTGTGGCTTAGCAGGGTCTCCTGCTTTATTTTAAGTCCTTAGAAAACTGCAGTCAAGGAGTTGTCCAGGGCTGTGGCTAATCTAAGGGCTTGACTGGGGAAGGGTTCACATTCAAGCTCATGTGGTTGTTGGCAGGATTGAGATGCTTGCAGATTGTTGGACTGAGGGATTCAGTTTCTCGCTGGCTCTCAGTTGAAGGGCACCCTGATTTCCTCCCTAGTATAGTCGCTATATCAAAGCCAGAAAAGGAGAGAATCTGTGAGGGTGACGAATGTTATAATCTTATGTAACATAATTACAGAAGTGACATCCCATCACCATTGCCATATTCTGTTGGTCTGATGCAAGTCACAGGTCCTGCTCGCACTCAAGGGGAGGAGATTGCCAACGGGTGTAAGTACAAGTAAGCAGGGATGGTGGAGTCCACTTTAGAGTCTGTCTGCCTCACTTGTTGCTCATGTGTATGATTTTCCCTTGGGTATTCCTGGGAGTGGAATTGCTAAGTCCTTGGGGAACTCTGTTCCTAATAATGCTCTTACTTAAAGACTATCTTTCTGAAATGAATATAGCTAAGTCAGCTTCCTTTTTGTTAATATTCTCCCAATATGTCTTTCCATTTTTTTGCTTTCAACCTTTGAATATCCTATATTTGAAGTATGTGTCTTGTAAATAGCACATATCAGAATTTAAAAAATAAATCCAATCTGTCAGAACTTTTTTTTTAACTGGTGAGTTCAGTCCATCTACCTTTGTTATAATAAATGACACATATGGACCTATTTTTATCATCTTAAAATTTCAGTTTGGCCATTTTAACAATGCTTTAATCTTCTTTACTTGTATTTTTAATGACATATGTGTATCTCTTTAATTTTGCCTAAGGTGAAAATTTAGTATTACCTGTGCTCTCTTCCATTTACTCCTATCATGTTTATTGATATAACCCAGGCTTTTAATTCTGGATTGTTATGAATGTAATTTCTCTTTTTCTTTGGACTTAGCTTACTTTTTATTTTTTAAGCAGTTAAGAAAGTTTATCAAGGTATTTGATATCTCCTAGGTTTTTCTCTTCCCTCATACTTCACCAAAAAAATATATAATGCTCATCTTACCGCAACATATCTTGTACGCTTGAAAATATTTTTATTTGGGACCAATATTTGAATGACAGTTTGGTTGAATGTAAAATATTAGGTTCTAAATTCTATTTCCTTCAATTCTGTGAAAACATTACTCCATCTTTTTTTTTTGCGTCTAATATTGCTGATGTCCATCTGATTCTTATTCTTTTATGTATGATCTGCTCTTTCTATGATAGCTTTTAAAACTTTAAAAATATTGTTAAATTTTATTATAATACATCTAGGAGTATGTTTCCTTGATATTTATCAAGTATAATATATACTTTATCATAGAAAAATTGATCTTCATTATATTCTCAAATATCTCTTCCTGTTTATTTTTATCTCTTTTTTTTAATAAAGCTTTTATTATGTAGATGTTAGCAACTCTATGTCTATGTTCCTTATCTCTTAGCTTTTTTTTTAATATTGTCTATTTCTTTGTCCTTTTCTTCTTCCTTCTGTGATAGTTCTTCAATTTGGTCTCCCAATTCACGAATTTGTTCTTCAGCAGTATCAGTTCGGCTTTCTATTTATTTCTATTATATTTTTATTACTTACATTTCTGTTTGATTCTTTTTATGTTTTCTTGCTTATCATTAATTCTTTCATGTGTCTTTTAAAGTATTTATCAGTTTGATTAAAAATACTTAGTCCATATGCTTCAATATTTCTGCTTTTATTGGAATCTGTCACCCAGGAGGTTGGATCTTTTCATTTTGAAATGGCTGTGCTTCTCAAATATCTTGTTGTTTTGTTGTGTGTGTTCAATTTTCTTCTAGGGCTATCAGAACAGTGCCTATGGGGGGAGGCAGGCCCCCAGTGAACTCAGAAGGTAGATGAGCTCTAGGATCTAGAGCTCTGCCATCTGAAATTTACATTCAATTGTTCCTTACCCCACAAAACAACCCCTCTGGTCAGGTGTCCATCCTTCATTCCCCAGAGAAGCAGATTCACAAGAGGCTCAGAATTCAATGGTTCTGAATCTTGGCTGCACATTGAAATTACCTGAGAAGTTTTAAAAAGTCCTGATACCCAGGCCATTCTCCAGTACTTTGGATTGTAAGTCTCCAGCCCTAGGAGTTTGAAGGAAAAGGGATGTGAAGATAACTTCTGGAGGTCAGTTGGTTCCCCCTGTTTTTTTTTTGTTTCTTCTGAGGGCATCTGGCCCAGATCTCCATGTTGGGGGAGCCTTGAGGGAAGCAGGAGCAGAATTCCACCGATTCTTCTGTTTTACTGTCCCACACCCTAGCTGTGTCCTGTCCCAGGAAAAAGCCACCACTTCACAAACATCAGTTTAAAACAGCCCCATAAACTCAGGAGCTTCTCACAATGTTCTCTCCTTTACTTTTCTAGTTCTGATGGGGTTGATGGGGGTGGGGGTGGGGATCCAACAGTCATGTTAGCTCAGCATCTTGACCTGCACTGCAGCTACTCAAGGAATAATCAATGGACCAGAAGTATGATATCTCCCGGGAGCTTGTAAGAAAGGCAGAATCTCGGGTCTCACCTTGGACCTACAGATTCAGAATCTGTATTTGAACAAGATCCCCAAGGAGTTCCCATGTGTATTAAAGTTTGAGAAGCACTGCTTGACACAGTGTAGAAGTTGAAGAAACACATTTAAATGGAATCAGGCACCTTGTTGACCAAGTACCGTAGAGTTTGTTTCAATTATGTTGTGCCTATAAAATGTTGATTTTGGTTCTTTGATTTGAGTATTCTCTGCTCTAGGCCAGAATTCAACAGTATTGGATTTGCCTACTATGCAGATGGATTTTTAAAATAAAATTCTTAGTTTAAGAAAAACAATGCTCTAGTAGCACCATCTACCTCTAGGTTGTAGCACTCACGACTGTTGTAATTTTATGTTTACTGGTACAACTAGTTGGTTGATGTCTGTCTCCTGCATGATATTGTAAACGCTAGAAGGACTACAAAGGTCACTGACTGTATGAGCCATTGCCTCCCTAATGCCCAGCACAGTGCGTGGTATACAGCAGGTGCTTAATAAATATTAATCAAACGAGAGAAGTGACTTGAGCATTTGTAGAGACCTATTGAATTGATGGTTGTCTATTGAATGTTAATATTAATGATTACACCTGTATTTTTTTGTTAAGAGATACATAGTTTTGGGAATATGTTTCTCCCATTATTACTCTTTCTTGTCATTAATACTAAATCCAACTATTTGAATTTTTAGTCTTATGTTTATTTAAAAAAAACTTGAATGCACACTGACATTCAGATACATGCTAACATTTAGTATTTTCTAATTTCTTAATTCAATGTCTACTTGTTTTTTATAAACAAAAAAAGTTGCCTTTAAGAATTTCACATCTCTTTGGTATTCTTAAAAAAAAAACAAATATAGATTTATTATATGATATCAAAAAGCAAGGGAATGTGGGTGTCATGCCATGTGTCAAGAATGAATTCTATTTGAATTGTTTCTCCTACTAGTCTTTCCTTTCCCAGTCCAGTTTTGGCCCAGGACAGCAGCCCAATCAATTAATATTAAGCTTACGCTTTCTCCTACTTTGTTCTATGCCAGATTTCCCAAGAGGTGTTGACCATGACATAGTCTGGCTTCCCATCAGACTGAGAGAAGTGAAAGGGAAGTGTGCACTAACTTAAGAAAAGCATCTGACAAAAAGCCAATTTTTTATTATATGACATATAAACACATTTAAATACTTTATTTAATTTGAATATTAAAGTTTATTGATAGAGCATGGGTTCTAGTATGCTGAATACTGATGTCTTTAATAGTTATGGTTCCCAAAAGATAAATGATTCTCCCCAAATATAATACATTTAATAGAACTCTGAATGGGATTGCAAGTTTGCTTTCCTGTGTATTCCCTCTTCTTTTCCTCCCCACAACAATCCTGATTACACATACATAATAAGTACATGTACAGCAGCATTAAACAATTAAAACAACTAGATTTTTAAAAGATTTTGCCCAACTTTTCTCTGGAAAACTTGAAATGAAGTATTTTGCTTTAAACTTGATAAACCTAAAGACCAGAGTGATATCTATGGTCAGGGAAAATCTGACTAATAGTTGAGTAGTATTAGAGAGCCAGTAGCACAGCACATGCTTTGTGCTTGTGAAAGGTGATGACAGGGTGGGGGTGGGGGTGGGGTGGCGCAAAGTCGAGCAACATCATGAGACTGCTATGGAAATGATTTAGTTTGAAAATTGCTGAGTTTTAAAGCAAAGTTATTTCAAGTTTTTCATAAAATACTGAATTATAAAATGTGGAGACTTCTGAAAATGTTTGTGCATTTGTTTAACAAATAAATACAAATCTTAATGAGACATTTGGGGGCTGCACTTTCATTTATTCTAATCAGTCCCTACATTTAAAAATCGGTTGCAAATTCATTTCATTAATGAAACATCAAAAATAAAAAAAGGGAGTGTAACAAGTGATTGAGTTCCAAGTGAGAGCATTTCTTTCTTTTTTTCCTAGAGAATAACTATTAAACACAATAAAAACGAAGTTGAATCTCATTTCTACACATCGTTAAAGAGTTTTTAAGCCAAACAAACAATGACCTGTTGCTGAAGAGTTTGTAAAAATTACTAGTGTGGAAAAAATGATCAGTTGTTTAGGGAGGGCATGGTTACCCTCTTACCTCCTCCCACGCCCTGCTCACTATTTTCTTTGCAGAGTTGGGGAAAATAACCAGATTTAAAAAATTTATTTCACCAGCAGAGGTCACCCTTTCTCCTTCATCGTTCCCAATAAATGGCTTCTTAGCTGTGATTCCTTATCTTAGTCCAAGGAAACGCAGGCATTTTCAGCTGGGAGCACAGCCAGAGGACTGATGGAAATATATTCATCATTCACACTGCTGTATCTTCTTACACAAGCGCTGTTTAAACATATTATCTACCTGGACTCTTAAATGGATAACTTGCATACATACAATAAGAATGATTAAATTACGTATAATAATCTTATTCTTTGGTTAATCATCTTCATCAAATATTATTCAGTGCTTACTGGTGCCAGCTCAAATTCTGCCCAGTTCTCTGACTCATGGACCAAAAAGTAGGTTGTCATAATCCCCCTGAGGTGACTGGCACAAGTGTCAGAAAGAATCCTTTGATGAGTTTCTGTAGGAAAAAGAGGAAGAATTAAACAGCATGCAGAAGCATAGAGCCCAGTACCAGGACTGGAGGGTAAGCTAGAGAGAGGTATAAGCCCCAGTCCCGGCTTTTATTTTGGAAACAAAAGCATATGTTTGTAGTTCATCTGAAGACTAACATTGGACTACAAATGAAGTTCTAAGTGGATTATTTATGTGTGTCCCGAGTATGGGTCAGTCTGTAAGTATCCTCTACGGAAGGTCAGGGCTAGTGAGTAATGGATGGCCCAGTCCTGTTGCCTTATGCTGGAGGGGGGGCGAGGGAGAGAGTGATGTGGGGAGACACTCAGCATGGGTCTGCCAAATCCAAAAATGGATTTCAGAAATTCCTTTCTCTTCCTTCCTTTATGGGGGAAATAATGGGCATTTTTGGGGGGTCCTTGGGAAAGTTGGGCTTATTGGTTTTACAGTAGTTGGTGAATATGTTTTATGAATGGAATTCCCTCCCTTCTTTCTCTTTTCCTTTTTTTCCTATAAATCAAAGTTCTTGTTGGCATTTTAGAAGTTGAAATATGCGGTGGGTTTTGGGGATTCTCTGTGGCTGCTGCTCTTCCCTTGGATTCCAGGTAGCACGATCACAGTATACAGGGGATGAGGTAGTGTATCCTAAAGAACAGAAGTGTGCTTGTCCCTTCTGGGAAGTAGGGTCCCCGAATGACCATGACAGTGGAGCTCTATGAATACTTGTGAGACCATGCATCCCAGAGGGAAAATCTGCCTGTATTCTTGATATAGCTCTCTGGAGTCCTACTCTTTCTGGTCTCCGGGCCTCTGGCCCTCTGTGATGGGTCATCTGCTACCTGCCTGGCTATCTTGCCTTACAGAAATATGCTCAAGCCAGCTGGTGCTGGCTTGCCAGAGACTGTGGGTAAATATGCAGGAATTTTGCAAGCTGATTTTTAAAACAATTGGCAGCTTGAAATCAGCTTTGGTGGGAATATTTACAACAGGGAAATTGGCAAACACTACAAATCAAGCCCTGCCCCCTGCTGGCTTAAGTACTCCACAGTTTATATGCCCCTTTTAGTACAGACTGAAACATACCCCCATCATTTTATTTAACAGTGACACACTGTGGAATGTTTTGATGCAAATATTTACTAGGAAAAAAAAGAGAAAAATAGCCTCACTTCCTTCTCCTCCTTCAAAAGCTTTGAAACAAAAGTTTTTATCAAGTACAGATTTCTGCTTTTAATTTTAACCAGAGTTTATTCAAAAGACAGGCAAATTGTCCCAGCATTCAGGCACGGTTTGATTCCTTTCTTTAAGCCCGCACTCACCCAGATTTCCTTTTAAAAAACCCCCATTTCTTCCTGTCTCCTCTGGCTTCCTGAGGGTAACCGTCCCTGACAACGTCCGTACCCCAGGGATCAGACTCTTCATCAGTCCTTATTGGCTCAAGAAGCCATTCCAGGTCTGCAGGCCCATACGGGCTGCCTGCCCTCCTTGAGTTTGTTTGTGAGGGACAATGGCTATTTCCAATTTCTTCACAGCATCATCCTGTCATTTGTTGACAGGCCAAATCTTGGCTCCAAGGCATTGCACCTGGACTGCTGCTGAGGTGACATTCGGGAAGGAGAGGGAAGTGGTTCATTCACTGACTTCCTCACCCAGATAGTGAGCACTGCTGCTGCTCACTCTGAGAGAGATATGGCTATGGAGTCTGGAGGCTGCGTTTTAGGAAAAAAAAGGTGTGGATTCTAGAACCCATGGGCTACAGGTATCATGAAGAGGTTTCCCCACCCCTGCTGGGGCTGTTGTCATATAAACTTCCATACATCTGGTGCCCAGAAGAGTAGTTAATGCCTACTTGTTGACTCACTCAGTTTATCCCCCTCCCGCAGGCAGGAATATATTAGTCTGCTTGAGCTGCCATAATAAGGGACCACAGATTGGGTGGCTCAGATAAGAGACATTTATTTTCTTACAGTTCTGGGGATTAAAAGGCCAACATCAAGGTGCTAGAACATTTGGTTTCTGATGACACTTCTCTTCCTGGCTTGTAAAAGGCCGTCTTTTCACTGTGTCCTTATGTGGCCTCTTTTCGGTGCAGAGGGAAGGAGGGGGAGAGAGAGGGGGGGGAGAGAGAGAGACAAGAGAGAAAGAGGGAGAGAGAGAGGGGGGGGGGATCCAGTGTTTTCTCCTTTTTTTTAAAGGACACCAATCCTATAAAATTAGGGCCCCACCCTTACGACATTATTTAACCTTAATTACTGCCTTATAGACCCTATCTCCAAAATCAGTCACATTGGGGGTTAGGACTTCAAATGAAACTGTTTTTCAGGGGTGGTGGTGGTGGACACAGTTTAGGCCATAACAAATGGGAACTGATTCTGTGTTAAAAATATCTGCAGAAAAAAGAAATATCCTCACAATCTCCTTTAATTCCCTCTTTCAGATTTAACAACTCTCTCTTCAGGAAAGTCTTCCATATGGCCTAAATCCTACTTGATGGAGGGCAAAGCCATTTTTCCTTCTGGCCTTCATGGGGAGAGTGAATCTTACTTCTGTGTATCTGTGATTTGAATTTGTGTATCCTCACTTATCCCTCAAAATTTCTCCACTCAATATTAATTTTTATTCATTTGAATTTAAATAATAAACATGTGCAGTAATTTAAGAAGAGATACATGTAGCCAAGTCAAACGGTGGGGCTTTACAACTCTCTCTCAGAAGTGAGAACTTTTATTCCTTAGAAACCCTAATAACACAGTGGGTTTGAATATCACGGTTATATTATCCCTTATCCTTCTCTTCTACTCCAATTAAGTTCTCCAATCCCATTTCTTTTGCTAGCTGCTGAAGACATAAAAATAAATCAGGGTGGAAGTCAGACAGTATGCCTGTTTACTCCTCATTCCTATTTAGTTTTTCCTTCATAAATTTGGTTTTTTGGCCTCTTGCTTGGTGGGGGAACTTCTTTTTGTGTTTGTCAGATGTTTTTGCAGGGCTGGGGAATGGCAACGGGAGCTGGCAAATGTTAGCGGTGAGAGGGTGGCACTGGGAAAAGAAGTCCAAGGCTGAGGACAGGATATTGTTCTGTGCATGTTTGCATTTAACAGGAAACTTCTGGAAGCAAGATGCTTGAATGCAAAGAATCTGAACCTCGGTGATGAGGGTTTCAGGCAGGTCTTGAGAGAGATATTTTGTGGGGTGTGTGGAGACTTACTTCAAATCACATCATCTAGACAAGCATCTGCCTCTTCCCCACTTATGAGGAAGTGGCTCAGAGACTCAGCCATGGAGAAGTGTTGGCGATATGACTGCATTTGTCACACACACACACTCACACACACTCCCTAGTCTCTGAATGGGTTATAGCTGGATTTGGGATTATTCTGCCCACCTGTGGCTCCAGGTACACAAGCTTGAAAGGAGCTGGACCTGAGCCATGTCAGGGGTGGGGCTGGCAGCTGGCAATCCTAGGGTGTAGCCTCCCTTCCCCCAGTGGAATTCTGAGTTTTAGGGCGTCAGAGCTGGGAGGCACCTTAGAAGTCCAGTGAGTGTAAGCCTTTCATTTCACAGATAAAGTCACTGAGGCCCCACAGGGCTCCACTCTCTTTCTGGGCTTGTCAGAGGCACTTAAGAAATACAAGTTGACTTGACATGACCCACTGTGAAATCGGCATAACAAAACTCCCCACATGGCAGCTGGATTAGGCTGCCAGCAGCTGGGAATGATTCTCCCTTTGTTGGTTAAGCCTAAATAGTGGGGGAGTAGCAGAGGGGCATTGTGGGAAGTTTGTGTGGTACAACCTGAGTGGAGGTTGAAAGCCTCCCTTCACAAATAAACTTGAGTTTAATAGAATGTCAGAGCTTGAAGGGAATCTTATAAATCATTAAGTTCAACTACCCTTCAGTTTACAGATGAATAAACTGAGGCTCAGAGAGGGGAACTGATTTGGCTGGTGAGTTGTTGGCAGAACTGGATTTTGTACCCAGAATGCTGGCTTCCCCATTGAGGTTCTCCCTGCTGTGCCATGGAGCCTCTCTTGGCAGTGTGTTGAAAATCTGAAATTGACTGTATTGTTTGGATTTAGAGAGTATGTAAAATGTAATGGAAGGGAGGTGCAGGTAAGGAAGTAAGCAGGCGGAGATGCAGAGTCAGCCTGGGGAAGTTAGCCTGGGTTTCTTTTGCACAGCCATTTTGTGACTTAAAATGGAGCAAGAGTTGTCCCACCAGTGACATAGAGCCGTATAAATTAAACCTGCAATGACCTGTCGGCTGAAGGTGTGAACAAGGCTGATAAATCCCTGGGAGCTTAGGAAACATCTGCTCTTTACCTTGAAGGCAGAAACTTGACTATAAAGCAGAAAAAGGCAGGACTGGAATCTTTCACTTTCTCTGAAGGGCTCAAGATAGGGCTCAACCTTCAGATAAACTCCATGGCTGAAGGAGATTTTGTGAGCCGTTAGCTAGCTTCTCCCTTTCTTATTTATTAGTCTGGAAGTTTCCCACTTCTACCGTGCCTATCTCAGTTTTTCAGTGACCTTGTGCTGTTCGGCAGCCATGGAAGGGAAACTTGACTTGGTCAAGATACTTTCTGCTGAGTCCCAGTGGTGGATAGGTCAATTTGAGTCAGCGGAAAGAATGACAAGAAGGCTGCTAGGTAGAATAGAAATCAGGAATTGGGGCAGGTCACGAGGCCAAGCTCAGAATCCCTGGTTAGAGATCAGGGTTTGAGGAAGAGAGTGGGGGCCTGATGTTGGGGAAGGGGCAGATGGCGGCCAAGAGTTGAGGTCAAGAATGCAAGAGATCATAATTGGATTGCTAATCTAATATCAGGAAGCTTGGAATCAGAAGAGTATGAGGAAACACCACGATTTAGGCCTAAAATGCTGGTTTCCAGTAAGAGGAAATGCTCTTAAACCCAAAGATGGCAAACAGGTGACATCTTGCTTGATGATCCCAACTGCATGATGGTGGCCACTTGAAATGTGGTAGGTATCTAGGAGGGTCAGAATCCCTGGCTGGTTTGAAGGGTGCTGCGTCCATCGATGACATCTGCTATGGACAGGGCAAAGAAGAGACTGCCTGGTGCCACATATTTCCCATTCCTACTTTAATTGGTGGCCTCTCCTAATATTTCTTATTCAACCTCATTCTGCTTTGCCGCTTATACCTACTTATGTGCTCTTTCCACCCATAATCTTTCTGTGTTCTGAACATGTGCTACGCTGGTCTAAGTCATAGAACTGCCTTGGAGATGAGCAACTTCCTTTAATTTGCCTCCTGGAGTGATCCTAAGACTTATTCTTTTTATATACTATTATGTTCAGCAGCAAATGGTATTCCATGTATAAAATTCTATAGATTGAAAATAATAGGGAGTTTCAAACTTAGAGGCTGTGCTTTGACATAGACTACCATCTTTGCCCTTTGGCCTTGAGGTGCCTTCTCTCCTGTCCTGTTAGAGGAGTGTGAGCAGCCTAGGAATGTAGTGGGTGCTGATTAGTGAGGAAGCAAAGTGGTCCTCGCCATGCTCTTTGCCTTACCTCGGAATAAACTCTTACTTTTCCACATTGATAAGGAGTGGATATTTAATAAGCAGTAGATGAGTGAAATGAACTCTACTAGGCACAGCAGACAATGGTTAGCGAGTGGGGGCGACCCAGTGAGTACGACCCAATCCCTGCCCTCCAGGGGCTTCTATTCTACTTTAGGGAGTATACATGGCGGAGAAGTGAGGGAGGTGGGTAGCAGCAATTATTTAGTTCTTGGGTCCCTGATCCTTAAGTGGCTGGTGAGAAGATCAGTATAGTTGACTGTTTAGTTCTTTTGGTCATCGTCATAGGAAAACAGCTGTGCTTGGTTGGACTAGGGGGTAGGGACAGGGAGGGAAAAATTCATATTCCTTCTCCTTTCATTTCTTTGCATATATGAGATTGATCAGAGTTGCAACTTTGAACTTTTTGGTATTTCTTCAGGGATAGATATCAAAATTCACTCTTATAGGCAATAGGGTGTGTAAAGGTAAGTACCTGGGATTGGACCTGGGTGTTCCTCCTGTTGTTTCATAGTACGACTTGGGGAAAATGACTTGACCTCTTTGAGCTTCAGTTTTTTTCTTTGTTTTGTAATCCGTCAGGTAGAGTAATGATGTCTGCCTTACCATTTAATAGGATTAAAAAATATTAAAATGCATGAGTGTTTTATAAATCGTAAATTTCTATAAAAATGCAAGGGTTTATAATTGTGATATTGAACATAATTGTTAAGTACAAAATACATAACTATTACCTTAAAATATGAAGAATGGGACCTCTTTTAGATGGGATATTCACTCCATATTTTATTCACCAATCTAGGAATATTAGTAACATTCTCTTTTTCCACTCTTTAATGATGCCAAGCTTCCAATCAATAGTGAAAACATTTGAACTATTTTAGCAAAGGTGGAAAAATTTCCCCCTCTTTTTCTTCCTCCTCCGTGGGCTGGTTGCTCCATGGAGAGAAAGGGGCTTGTGTTTTAAGATGGATGACCAAGTGAAGGGTGCCGTCTTGGATTGACAACTGGAGCAGAGTTAACTGGCTCACAGAGGACTTAGTCTCTTGGTTAGCTTTTGTTAATGAACTGAGCCCACTGGACAAAGGATTAGATGACACAGAACAAGAACTGAGGTTGGTTATCTGGAGCGTGCTTTATTCTAGCCCCCGATTCCCTTCCTTGTAGCTTTGCCAGGACTCAGTTTTTGTTGCCAGCAAACATTAGATTGGGGAGTTTCCTGCAAATGCTGTTTTGCCAATTTGGGCAGAAGAAGGTATTGTCCCATTTTAGCTCAAGGCGCTGCAATTTAGAGCAAGCACATTTTGAACTCAGAAGATTAAATGCTATGCTGGCAACGTGGTGTGTTTTGTTTTTTAAGTGTGTTTTTCCAGGACCCATTAGCTCCAAGTCAAATAATTGTTTTTGATCTACTGGTGAAGGGTGCAGCTCACAGTGGCCCATGGGTGATTGAACAGGCAACTTTGTACTTAAGAGGACTGTGCTCTAACCAACTGAGCTCACCGGCCGTCCCCCTGGCAACTTGTTTTAACTTTCAATTCCTATGGTTAGGAGAAAAAAAAATAAAAGATTCCAAATGTCATTTGCTGTCATGATTAGCTCCAGTGAGGGATTCTATCTACATTTGTTTCAAAGCTTTCATTAGCTGAAGCCTCTATGTTTGATCATTAACAAAATGGTCTCTTCTTTTTTACCATGTTAATAATCTTGTTTAATAGAAATGCAGCTTGGATTTCTTCCTGGGCTAGGTTGCTATTCTTCTGGCACCGAGAAGTGTTGGTTTAAGATTTTGCCACGTAGGAGACATGGCAAAATTCCATCTTGGAACTCTCCAAGCTTGGACCGTTAAAAAAGATGGGACTGGAAGGAATAGTCTTGGCCCAGCTGTGGGAAGCAGTTTGTTTAGATCAAAACAAACCAAAGAGGTTGGCTTATGTGGAAACTTTATACCTGTCCCACATGTTTTAGACACTTCTGAAAAAACAAACAGCTCCATATTTGCAATTATAAGGTCAAAAAGTCAGATGTTGGTCCCAGTGCCAATTTAGCTAACTGAGTCCTCAAGCAGTCACAACTGATGCTGTTAAGTAAGAGTATGTTGAGGCCACTTAACCAATCTCTGCACGTGGAAAAAATAAAAAATACAACAGAAAGCAAAGTGAATTTGAAACCAGAGTGGGTTACCGTGATAGTGGTCAGATTCTGAGCTCCTGAGCAGTCTACATTCCAAACTTTTAGGGATATTCGAAAAGCATGCATCTGTATAGGCAGAATCTCCTTAATCCATATCTTTGGGGCAAGATTAACACTGTGCAACACTGTGTATAGACTTGGATTTCTGGAACTATATTCTCATGAAAAGTGTCCCATTGACTATGTCATCTTTTTCTTTCTCCTCTGTCTTAAGCCAGCTGGTTCAGCTCCTGAAATTCAATATGCTCCCTCTTTTTTTTTCTTCCAGATATGTCAGTGCACCAAAGAAGCTCATCAAAAGAAACAGCTGTACCGATACCAGCAGGAGCTGCTGCAGCTACAGGTATGAGGTGTGCACCTGCATGGAGTTGGGTGACTGGAGATTTGTCAGGGAAGGGAATATCATGGAACATTAAGACTCCAAAGCCAGAGGGATGGGTGGCTCCGGGGGGTGGCAAATTGGATACCCCACTGCTCATGTGGAGGTCACGGGATCACACCTGACTTGAATTAGTCAAAAGGATTCCAGGAGGAGGGTTTGTTGGTCGCTTATGAATGAAATGATTAGCTAGCTGTAACCGTTCCTACTAAACAGATTCTCCCTATGAATGACATCTATTCAATGAGCTATGAATAAATGGCATCTCTGCAACCCTCATGCAGGAGGGGGCAGAACTGATGAGTCTTAGATGACTCCTGCTAAATCCGTGTCTTCAGGCAGCAGTGAGTGAGCTGGGAGCCACAGGAGGGTTTTGAGCAGAGTGATGTGATCTGCCATGTTTTCATAGACTCCCTCTGATGGCGGTGTTAGGGATAGACGATAAGGGAGCAGGATAAAATAAGACATGATGTTGCCTGGAGTATGGGGTATTGCTGAAGGTGCTGAGGAGCTGTTGGATCCTGGGTATATTTTGAAGATAGATTCAGAGCATGAAAGAAAGGGAATAAAGGGTGCCCCTGTAGGCTTTGGCCTGAGCAGCTGGAAGGGCTGAGCTGTCAGCTGATTTTGGGGGGGGGGAGCATATCAGGATATCAGTAGTGCTTATGTCTATGAGACATTGTCACGCAGGGGACCCTGCTCGCTGCGCCATTTGTCGTGCAGGGTCTCAGCTCCCGCTCCCCGCCCAAGAACGCAGGACACGGTAAGGCCAAAAAGGAACACCCACGGAGCCATAGATAGGGGAGTCAAACCAATATATTCTCGCTGGCGGCTAGGCTGGAGACACAGGAAGCAGGATCTACATAATCTGCCTAACAGCAGTCCGCGCTTGCCAGCCACCATCTTCTTGCTAGCCCCCATTCCCCTTTTCTGCTAGCGTAGCCACAGCCGTTATATTAGTGGCCAATGGCCTACGGGTTACAGCTGACGGCCAACTAGCCACAGCTGCTGGCCATCTGATCACAGTTGATGGCCATTTACTACCCGAGCCAGCACCTTTCTATGTGAGGCCGAGAGCCTGGAAACTGTTTTTTTGGGGCTTTGTCCCCACAGACATCCAAGTGGAGACCTGACATTGGGAGCTAGGAGTCTGGAGTTCAGAGAGAGTTTCTACCGGAGACAAAAATCTAGGAATCATCAGTGAGTAATTGAGATCTGCTGGGACTGAATGAGATCACTGGGGGAGTGGGGCATGTAGAGAAGAAACCGAAATGGTGAGCACTGCACCCTCCGGTAGGAGGAGGTTGGGGACATCAGGAGGAGTACATGAAGAAGAATGAGAAGGAATGGCCATGAAGCAGGCGGAAAACTGGAAGCGTGTGGTGGCCCGAAAAACCACGTGAGCAAAGTGTTCTAAGGAGGAGAAAGGGAGCAGCCATGTCCAGTGATACTGCCCTGGGCGTTGACAGTTGGGTTTAGCTGCATGGACGTTACTGGTAACTTCGACAAGAGCAGTTTTCGTGGAGTGGTGGGGGTCATCATCCCATGGGAGGGAGTATAAAAGAGAACAAGAGGAGAGAATTTGGTAAAGGAGCACTGGACGATTCTGACAAGTTTCATTATAGAGGGGAGCCGAGAATGATGTGGTAATTAGAGGGAAAAGAGTAAGTAAGGAAAGATTTTTTTTTTTAAGAAGGGAGGAAATAACATGTCAATGGGGATAATCTAGTAGATAAGGGAAGTTTTGCTGATATAGGAGAGAGAGGGGAGGGTTGTTGGAGCCATGTGCCTGAGTGGGATCCATGGTACAAGTACAGAGAGGCTGGCTTTCTTTCTGTAGGAACAAGAATGGTTCATCCACAGTAAGAGGGGGAAGGCTGAGTTTATGGGAGCAGATGCTGGTGGGTGGGTAGAAGTGGATGTGGAGACTGTGGTAGTTTTTTTCTGAGTGCTTCTATTTTCTCAGTGAGGTAGGAAGCAAGGTTAGTAGCTGAGCGTGGGATGGGAGAGGAGGTGCTAAAGGCTGAGGAGAGAGGATGGTCATCTAGGAGGGGGACAGGGTGAGTGGATGAGGGGATGAAGTATCATGGCCAGACCATCGAGGCTATGGAAATCAATTACATTGAGACTAACGGGTGTTGGCTGTATGATTTTTCTCTAGCTACATTCAACTGTGCAGGGGTGCAGTAGAAAGTAGGTGGAGAGTTGGATTTCAAGGGTTGCCAAGGGAGTTCTACAAAGTAGGAGAGGGGCACCCTGAAGATTTCTCTTCTTTTTCATTAAAAAAAAAATACTAGCTATGGACTTACTAAACACTTTAACAAACTATTAATGGGTTGTGACTCACAGTTTGAAAATCACTGATTTAAATGGCATACTTATTTTTTTCCTACTTGGCTTCTTCACGTAGAGATGTAGCTTCAGCAAAGATTTCTCTGAAAATCCAGCAGGCATTTGTCAAGTACTCACGAGGTGCCTAACATACTTTTTAGTGCTGCGGGGGGAGACAGAAGAGGGATAACGCACAGTTCCCGCCTTCATGGTGATGGGTGGGTCAGCATGCAAGTCAGGCATGGGTTGGTAGACACCTGAGCTATACGTCCCTCATTAAGCACCTGGGTCAGATTTTACTATTCAAAGCAGGCACCACACTGTGGTGTGTTACTACCTGAAGAGTTGAATGGATGCTGAGGGGCCAAACACCACCAATGTCCACCTGAGAACACCTCTTTTCCACATAGGGTCAGATCACCTGACCCTAAGACTATCACCTCCTTTATCCTAAGTGGTATACTCTATTAATGCATCCTAAGAGAGTATCAATCTTTTAGGTAACCTTGGCAAATTGCTGGCTCACCTTGAATTTATGGTCAAACTCCACCTTCTGAGATTTAAAAAAAAATCTTACTTTGCATCAATTTTTTTAAATTACAGATCTAATTTTTTTAGGAGGGCATTGTGGGGTGAACTTAATGCCTTTCTATTGCAGGCTGAGGGCTGTGTGTTTTGAAGCTGTAAATATGCATTTGCTGAGTGGTGATAAAGTCAGGGTGCTGGTTCCCTCATATTTTGGTTCATCTGAGAACATATGGTCCTGCAGGAAACAGTTTGCAAGCGTGTTTGATGCAAAGGGAAAAATACCTAATTTCTTCATCTTTTTATTCTATTTTTTGTCTTTGATTCAAATGGGAAATGAGTTAGGACAAAGGTGGTATATTCTATGGCATCTTTTAATCATATTTTAATTCACTATAAAAGGCATTCATTTCTCTCCGAGATTCAATACCATGTTTCCCTGAAAATAAGACCTAACCAGAAAATAAGCCCTAGCATGATTTTTCAGGATGGTATCCCCTGAACATAAGACCTAATGTGTCTTTTGGAGCAAATCTTAATATAAGACCTGGTCTTATATTTTCAGGGAAACACGGTATTTATGGTCCCAGACATGGCATTTGCATTCTGTTTATGGTTTGGATGCTTTGTGCTGACATATTTGCCACGATGCAGTTGGGCTTGCCTTTCCAGGCCACAGTTAAACCAGCAGGAGACCACTTGTGTGCAATTTGTTGGAAGGAAATCTACATTTTGGGATTAGATTACTTAGTTGTGTCATTTTGTGTTGAGTCAACTTTGTAGGTGGTCTCCAATAAACCCTGAGCGTACAGCAAGTGTCAGGCCTGATTATCTCCAAGTAAGCTTGTAATGACTGCACAGCTTGGTATTTACAAGAAAAAAACAGCTTCCTTAACTTTTAATTCAGGGAATGCAGGGGTGTGGAAGAACCCTCACAAAAGGGTGACAGAAGGCCCATTGTGGGACCATTCTTGAAGGGGTCCAACTGAACTTTCTGTCCTGTCTGGAAATCAGAATAATAGCCACAAATGTCACTTGGGGCTCACCAATGAGGGCATTTGCCTTTAACAATGTCTCAGCATATAAGGACTAAAGGGTTAGTTGAGAAGGACAGATGAGTGGAGTGAACGGTGGGGTTGGCTGGAACATGAATACATACAGTAAAATACAACCAATTTTCCAGGATCACCCCCATGTCATTCTGGTGGTGGCAACTCTCCTGGGCAGTGGTTCTTAATCAAGGGGGATGTGGCCCTCCAGAGGCTATTTGTCAATGTTAGAGACATTTTTTTGGTCACAACTAGGAGGGTGCTGCTACCTTCAGTGGGTAGAGGCTAGGGGTGCTGCTGGCCATCCTATAGTGCACAGACCGTTCCAACCTCCTCCTACAACAAAGAATTTCTATGTCCCAAATGTTGGTAGTGCTGAGGTAGAGAGCCCCTGCTTCAGCGGGGGGAGGGGGCACTCTTGTCCTCCTAACTAATCTTCTCCTTTTTCCCCTCTACATCTTCTGATCCACTTTGATTCCTTCTGTATGCCAGCTTACCTGGAACCTTCATGGTACTGGAGTTAGAAGATGACAGAGTCACATAGAGGAGAGAGGGTCCACTTTGGATCTGGACAGACCTGGGTTACATCCCAGCCTAATGCCTTCTGTTTGGATGACCTTGGGGGAAAATTAATCTCTTTGAGCCTCAGTTTAAAAAATCTGAAACATTGATGACCACAGTCCTTACCTTACTGGGTGATAATGAGGATTACATTTATATAAATTTATTTGCATTTGGTCTGCTAGGCATACTTTATAACATTTTTATCATTGAACATCCATATCCTTGCTTATAATTACTAAAGTTCAGTTTCCCCATCTTTAAACACCATGCCAGTGATTTCTTTTTATTGTGGAAAATTTACAAAAAAGGTAAGCCAGAAAAAAAAATTAAATCACCCGTATTCTTATGCTTCGGAGATAAACACTGCTCATGCTTTTTTGTATATGTATTTCCCAGCCCTTTCTCTCTGTGTATGTTGGTTCATGCTGTGTATACTGTTTAGTGACCAGCTTTTTAGACATAATGATGTATGAGGAACATTTCTCCATGTCAATAAGTATAGATCGACATCATTTACATCATCGTTTTAAAAAGCTGCCTAGTGTTTTATTGTATTGATGAACCATGATTTAGTCAATCAATCCCTTATATTCTTGGACATTTAGATCATTAAGGTTAGTCTTCAAAGCCCAGAGACTGTCTTGTCAAAGTTTTACGGAGTTTGTGGTTTGGAGTTTTAGAACGCCAGTCCTTTCTGTGCCCAATGGCTGCTGTATGGACATCCCCAGGTAGTTTATTCAGGAGGGCAACTCTCCACACAGGATACAAATTACCTGTTCTCGCTGTATGTGGCAGATAATGGAGATGATGCTCTTGTCCTTTTATACAGAGGTTCAGAGCTCAGGCTCTGGACTCAGGTTACCCAGGTTCAAATCCCAGCTTCCCTGCTTGGGTATATAATCTCAACTAACTGAGCCTCAGTTTCCATATCTGTAAAATGCTGACATTAATTGTGTCTGCTTCATAGAGTTGTTCTGACAAGTCCACGAGGTAGAATATATCAGGCACATACTGCAAGGTTGGGTGTTTACTAAGTACTCAATACATTTTAACTTGTATTTGGCAGGAATGAATGCCTGACAAGCCGAGTGCTTCCTGGAAGTCTTTCTCCCATTACTCAGTAGTACATGCTGCTTTGTGTAAATTATTATCTAACACTATTGAGTGCCTTTCTACTTAGGAGCAGCGGCAGCTGGAGTTTAAAGATCTGTGCTTGCTGCTTTTCTGGGGCTTTGGGTTTTCATTGCTGTGTATTAGTTTCCTGTTGCTGCTGTAACAACTGCAAATGTGGTGGCTTAACAGAACACACATTTATTATCTTAAAGCTCTGCAGGTCTGAAGTCTAAAATCAGTTTTATTGGGCTAAAAATCAATACATTGGCAGGGTTGTATTCCTTCTGTAGTCTCTAGGGGAGAACTGGTTTCCTTGCCTTTTCCAGCTTCTAGAAGCTGCCTGCATCCTTAGGCTTGTGGCCTTTCATCCCTTTAACTTCTGCTTCTGCTGTCACATGTCCTATGATTCTGACCCTCCTGCCTCGCTCTTATAAGGACACCCATGATTACACTGGGCCCACTAGATAATCTAGGATAACCGAGATTATCATATCTACCAAGTCCCTTTTACCACATAAGATGGCACATTCACAGGTTCTGGGGATTAGGAGGAGGACATATTTGGGAGGTCATTATTCAGCCTGCCACATGCCTGCATACACTACTTTCATGACTCACTTTTTTGAACTCCACATTGCTGGTAGCTCAGCCTCTGGAACACCTCACAGGTATGCAGCACCTGACAGGTATCTGTGCACTGGGATACACTTAGCATCTGAGCAGTGCCTCTGTTGCAGGCAGTGGGTGGGCACAAGAGAACACGGCCCAGACAGTGGTCTGGGCACTGAGCCTGTCCCATCCGTCAGCTTCTCTCCTTGACCCCAATGGTGCCTGGTTGCTCCAGTGTCTCTCTGCTTGGCTGGCTGTCACATCATTCTTCCTCCTAGGGCCTGCCTGCTTTTGGCCAGGCTCCCACTGGCCTTGAATAAGCCCTTCTCCCTTTCCTTCCCTTCATTGTGCCAGATTTCAGAGCATCCCACAGTCCTATTTCCCAGGATGAATTCCCGTGTTCCTCCAGGGGGCCTTATTTGCCAAAGTGTAAACAGGGGAGCTCTGCTCAGTGTCAAGGTTAAGCTTGCTTCATCTACTCGAAGTACCCCCAACCATCCTTTTCCTTTACCTGTCCAGCCTGGACTCCTGCTGACCAGCTCTGAATATTCTACATGTCCATGTGGCCCCAGGAGGCCCTCCATCATCTTGCTAGTCCACAGGTCCTCAGACCCGAGGCTCAGGCAGGGCACTGTGGTACCTATGCCACAGCTAGACTACTGGAGGGGGGCACTCTGAGGACAGGTGTACAGGTGTTCCCCAACACAAAGTTGGGGTGGTTGGTTGGTGAGATGCTCTGGGCCCATGGCTGGTATAGTCCTTCCCTTGGCGTCTCTGTACTGCAGATCCTCTCAGACAGCCTTCTGGGATGGGACCTCGGGTGAATGGGGCTGATTCAGGGTTCTTCCTGCACTCCTTCTTCCCGGTTCTCTCAATTTCCACCCATCCCCAGCAGAAAGCCCTATTTCTTCCTGTTTTGCTGCCACCATGACCCTCATGGCCCAATTAGGGAGGATGGGCTCACCCTTTAGGTTAGAGCCCCAAACCCTTAGTAACATAAAGTTGGCCTTAGCAAGCAGGGCCTGGTTGGTTGCTTAGAAGCACGATGCTCTGATTTTTAGGCAGCAAGGAAACAAGTTGCATTTTGATATAAAAAACAGGTTGACTGTTCTGTCCTTTTCTATAGAGCCTACGTTTTCACCCTCAGGCAAACGAGAACGATGGCCTATCCTCTCCCACTTCCACACATTCTTAAGTCTGTTTCTTATTTTAGCTTTTCAAAATTTGCTTGGCATTACAGAACCATTAGTGGAACATAAAGAGAAAAAATTCACCCATGGTACCACTGTACCTGACAAATTAAACTGTTTTTATTTTTTCCATGTTGCCTTCCAGTTTTTGTCCCCATGAACATGTAATTTAAATTGTAGTAATCATAGTATAGCTATCATTTTGTGATCTGCATTTTCCACTTAACATTAATTATATCATAAGCATTTTCCCCATGTTGCTGCAAAGTCATCGTAATTATCATTTTTAATGACTATAGAAGAATTCATCAAGAGGGGAGTAGATTACTTAACCCTTGTTTTGTTGTGGGGCCTTTTGTGACTCCTTGTTAGTCTATTTCTCATTGGGGGTTGCCCTTGACATCATGTCCTTTGCTGTCCTCTGGGTAAGAAAGGGAGGTAGGCAAGCAGCAAAAGGGTAGGGAGAGGGAGGAGGAGAAAAACAAGGCCAGGAGAAGCAAGCAGAAGGAGTAAAAGATGCTTGCTTTACACACATTCACAGTTAAGACTTCTAAAGGTGGGAGCTGGAAGAAAACCTGATGTTTACCTCCTTAAACCCCTTCACTAATGGCTCATTTTGAGAATGATGTTTTCACTTACATTTTGGAGTGGCTTTCAATGCCTAGAGGAAAGATGGCTGTAGGACACTGAGAAAACAAACTTAACTTAGCTATCAAAATCAACTCTTAAACGCTATTTTAAATTCGAAAAATAAAGGTATAACTTTTGTTAATCAAATATTTAGTGCTGATTAGAGCTAACATGGTAACGAGAGAATTTCAGTTATGACGTGTTTCTTAAAGCATCACAAGCTCTAGGTCCCCAAGATGCTCTGTGAAACAAGGGTACCTTGACCAAAATGGGAAACAGTGATGCAGCATGCTAGTTCCCCTTCTTTGGTATTCCCAGTGCTCATTAATATATTCAGTGCTCTGAGGGGTCCTGCAGGAAGGAAAACTGCTTAATTTTGGTTGACCTGGTATTTCCCAAGACGTTGGGGCGCTTTTGTCATGTGTACCCAACCAGTCAGAGCCTACTCAGGAAAATGGAAACAAGCTAGGTGATTTAGAGAGTATTGGCTATAGAGCTCTAGTTTAAAAGTGTTGGGAGAGCTGAAAGAGCCAAAGAGGTATTGTGACTTGAAGATTGTAGGAAGTAGCTGCACTCCCAATGGGTAGACATGGTGTTCCCAGAAACTTGGACATACTTGTTTTTATAATTCTGGGGGTAACACACCGTTTGCTGAGATGAGCAAGAGGAAGTGTGGTGGAATGTATAGAGCAAGTGGTGGGGCTACTGGGGAGGTGCTAAGCCCTAGCACTGGGACGCTAGCCCTAGGAAATGGCTTGAGCTGTGGGCACTGAATCTGTGAAGCACACTGGAGCTCTCTCCTGGAGGGGCGTTCCCTCCATGACAGGCCAAATTGTGGTCTCCATGATCTCTGCCACCTGACATCAGGCACGTGAATATGTCACGTTACGTGGTGAAAGAGAAATTGCCAATGTAATTACAAAGTAGAAGAGGAAGCCAGAGAAATTTGGAGCATGAGAGAATTCAACGTGCCATTGCTGGCTTTGAAGATGAAAGGGGTCATGAGCTAAGGGATTTGGGCAGCCTCTAGAAGCTGAGAATGACCACTGGCTGACTAGGCAGCAAGGAAACCTCAGGGATCTTGGTCCTACAATCTCATGAAACTGAATTCTGCCAACAACCTGGATGAGCCTGGACGTAGCTTCTCCTGCAGAGCCACCAGAGAATAGCCCAGGCCAACCAGCACCTCGATCTTGGCCTTGTGAGACCCAAAGCAGAGAAACTGGCTGAGCCCCCTGGACTTCTGACCAGAACTGTGAAATAATAAATGAATGTTGTTTTACACCACTCAGTTTGTGGTAAGTTGTCATGGCAGCAATAGAAAATTAATACACACTCCTGTCTTTGAGTCACCTGCTATTCCATCACATTGCAGAATCTAACTGGAAACCCACTGGCAAAAGGGTCTGGGAAATGCAGTTTGTAGGGTCCCAGCTCCTTCATAATTCTGCACAGAGGGGCAGGCGTGAAGGTTAAAAGAACACGGGCAAGTTTCCAGCACAGCATCTGTGAACATTTGGTGGGGAGAATGTTAGGAATACCACTTTAGGGAATTCTGATGATGATACAGCAGAGTTGGACTTTGGAAATAGGTATTTTGGGAGCTCCTATAAAATGAAAGAAGATGGTATATTCATGCCAATTTTCTGAGACTGCCAAAGGGGCGCAGTAGGGTGTCACGGAGAGAACCCCACAGGGTGGAGGGCAAGTTCCGGTTCTGCCCTCACTCCTTGGGTGGCTTTGGTTTACCTTCCCAGGGCCTCTACTTCTGCTTGTGTGGAGTGAAAGAAGCTGACTAAAGTACCTCTCCTTTCAAGTTCTAACGTTCTCCTACTTGG
This sequence comes from Rhinolophus hipposideros, assembly GCF_964194185.1. Classification (NCBI taxonomy): domain Eukaryota; kingdom Metazoa; phylum Chordata; class Mammalia; order Chiroptera; family Rhinolophidae; genus Rhinolophus; species Rhinolophus hipposideros. The sequence continues at coordinate 85,602,479 of NC_138052.1, forward strand.
AGAATAATTTTACTCTTTTAAATGATTGCGGTTTCTGTTGAAATGATTGTTGTCATATTTATGATTAATTTGATGTTGAATTCTTGATGAGCAACAGAACTCCCAATCATGAGATTGTTGCTAAGAGAAGTTATGACTCTGTTTGCAGTTATCGGCTCACCATTACTGGAAAAATGGATAGCTTCAATAATGATAAGCTTTGGCTCCAGGTAAATCGAGGAGTCTCCCATGTGGGCAGAAGATTGATTTTCTGAGAAACAAAAACTCATAGACACAGACAATAGTTTAGTGGTTACCAGAGGGTAAGGGCGGGGTGGGGGGTGGAAGATGAGGGTAAGGGGGATCAAATATATGGTGATGGAAGGAGAACTGATTCTGGGTGGTGAACACACAATGGGATTTATAGATGATGTAATACAGAATTGTACACCTGAAATCTATGTAATTTTACTAACAAATGTCACCCCAATAAATTTTTTTTTTAAAAAAAGAAGATTGATTTTCATTGCTAGAACAACAGGTGGCCATGCTGTTTTACCTTTGCACTGGTTGCTACGGGAAATTAGAACAATGAGTCTATAATCCCTGGCTTTGAGGACCTTCTAATCTAGTTGAGGAGACAAGATATAGACAAAAGGAAATGATTGGGTGATGATGAGAATGAATAGAACCATGTCTTAAATTACATTGCAGGTTTATGTTAACTTCCTGTTATTGCACTGGGCTCTTAATAAAAAGGCCTTTCCTTTTATCTTCCTAGAACACAGAAAGAGGCACAAACCTCTGAGCAGCAGTGGTTCAGAGCTGGGTTTTTTGGCCTTTGTGTTCTTCCTTGGCTGCCATTGGGAACCACTCTTTGAAGCCACACGCGTCTTTCATGACAGTTTCCCGTAGGATGTGAAACATAGCTTGCCACCCACCCTGAGCAGGTTGTTTCTTGAGGCATTTGAAAGTAAAACAAAGTACCTTGCTGTTAATAGAAAGCTAGAACTTTCTATCTGCTTATATTTCTGACAGGTTGATTGATGCTGTCACTAGCTGTGTGTGCCTTTTCAAAATGCATGTTTTTTAGCTTGCTACTCCTGGGTGGATTAATTCCTAATTCTTCTTTTCGATATGCAATGATGCCATGCTCTTTATACAGCCCTATTCTGGGGGATGTTGCCCACAGAGTAGAAGCAGCAGCCCTACCTTCCAAGAATGTGTACGTCAGCACAGGTGGCTGAAGTTTTCATTTTGCACCTAGATGTTCAGGGGTCACAGAGATACAGCCTCTGTGCTTTAAGCCACTTTGATGTTAGACGCACCTTTATGTGTTGCATGTTCAAAGTTTCTTTTTGTTTCCTAGGAGATTGTGTGGTTTTAGAAACTTTCAAAATGGGGCATGGAACAAATTTTGCCTTTTCTGTCATAGGGCCATGGAGCAAGAGTATGGAATTGGGGAGTGCTGTCTGGGATTGAATTCTGATCCCCAAATTTCTTTGGACAAGTTTCTTAACCTCTCTGAGACTTAGTTTAGTCATATGTGAAGTTTGGGGAAAATAATCTGCTGTCTGGATTAAATTAAATAATATGTGTTAAGTACTTAACACATTGCCTGGGATATAATAAGTGCTTAATACATGTTAGCTACTATTAGCATCTTCACGATCATCATCACCATCACCATTATTGCTGTTGTCATCTTCACCATGAGAGTCAGCATCATGACAGCGCCATCATCCCTACCATCATCATCCCTACCATCACCGCCATCACCACCACGATCATTAGTCTCATCACTATCATCACCACCACGATCATTAGTCTCATCACTATCATCACCACCATCATCACCACCACCATCATCACCACCACCATCATCACCACCACCATCATCACCACCATCATCATCCCTACCATCATCATCCCTACCATCACCGTCATCACCACCACCATCATTATTCTCATCACTATCATCACCACCACCATCATCATCGCCACCATCATTATCATCATCACCATCATCGTCATCATCATCATCAGCAGCAACAGGAGCATCCTGCCCTCCCAGAAACTAAGTGCCTGACGGGAAGCAATATCTGGCAGTGGTACAGATCTCAGGCCCCTGCTCTGCCCTAGCCTTGGCTGTAGCCACTGTACCTCTGAGGGAAAGTATGAGCCTCACCTTCCTCCAATCATGATACATGACATTTTATTTGCTTCCCCTCCTTGCATGGTTCTCTACTTGGCTGACATTTGGCCTGGCATTGACCAACTGCCTTTAGGGGGAGGTTGGAGCCTCCCCTGGTCCAGTCACTGGTAAGGATGTGGACACGGAATGGTCCTCTGAGCCTCGCATCTGCTGCCTGTTGGACTCTGAGAATTTGCTGTTTCTTAGACTCATATCGTTGTGGGGTTAAGCCGTACCTGTATTGACTTTTCACTCCTTGAGTGAATTTGGGGATTTGGGGGCTGAGCAAGGGAAAAGATATGGCCACGAGGTGGCAGTAGCACACTCAGGGTTTATTTGGGTGATTCCTTGAAGGTTTGCTTGTGGGGGATGTGCCTCCCAGTATGAGACTGTCCAGAGGCTATGCCATGGGGCCACTACTCCGAAAGGGAGGGGGGCAAGGGAGCTCCCGGGGAGGGAAGATGGGGAGAGGTGGGTTAGATATCTATTTGCAGAGCTCCAAAGGGCAGCAGTGGCTGTGGATCTTAATAGATCCTGGGCTTATCTTAGCTATGGCTAGCAGATGTTGGGTATGCAAAGCAGGCAAGCTCTAAATGGCCCAAAACATGCTTATTTGGGCTAAATAAAACAATTAGATGTGTTCAAATTGGAGTTTGGCACCAGTGGGCATTTAAGCTACTATAGACTGAGTGGCTTAAACACAGACATTTATTTCTCACAATTCTGGACGCTGGAAGTCCAGTATCGGGGTGCCAGGATGGTCAAGCTCTTGGTGAGGGCTCTCTTCCTGGCTTGCCCATGGTTGGCTTCTTGTTGTATCTTCACATGGTGGAGATAGAGATAGATAGAAATAGAGGTAGGTAGATAGCTAGATAGCTAGATTGCAAGCACTCTCTGGTCTCTTCTTATAAGGGCAATAATCCCATCGTAAGGACCCCATCCTCATGCCTTCATCTAAACTGAATCACTTCCCAAAAGCCCCACATCTAAATATCATAACATTGGAGGATAGGGCTTTAACATATGAAGTTGGAGGGAGCACAAATATTTAGTCCATAACACTTCTAATATAGAACTTTCTTTCCCCACTAGAGGCAATAAATGAAAATATACAGGGGGTGCCAAAAATATATATACGCATTTTAAGAGATGTTAACACTTGGTCAACGTTGCTCAAGCAGTGGTTCGCCGTAATCAGAAGTGTCTGGATGCTGATGGTAACCACTTTGAGCACCTCTTGTAATTGCAGGAGTCAAATGTAAGTTGTATTCATCTTTTGTTATTGGTATATATCAATGCAGTTTTTTCCTTTCTTAAAATGTGTATGTGCGTACATTTTTTTTGGCACCCTCTATATTTTGAAAAGTGAAGAGCATTACACCAATGGAAGAAATCATTTTTATTACTGCTTTAAAGGTTAACTTTCAGCTAATCACAAATAGTTTCCGATATTAGGTTTTCTTGCAAAGCAACCAAATGATGACTTTACCCCCTCTTTCTTCCAACCTTTCCACTGAAGAATGTCAAAGAACGCCAGCCGCCACAATAAAACCCACACTCTCTGTCCCCGCCCCTTCTGTCTGGCGAGAGGCAGGGTGAAATCACGGTGTGTCAAGTAGGCTATAAACATTTGAGCTGCTTTCCCTCAACTCTTGGGAGAGCTTCTTTGGGATGACAGGGCGACAAAAGGTTGCAGTGTAAATTACCATGCAAATTGCCACAGTGTTCGAACTTAAGACACCTTTGCCAGCCGTTGCTCAATGAACTTGAGCTTCTGCAACTCCCACGGCAGGAGAGATGTGCAGTACCTTCCAGAGCTGAGCTGCTGAACCACCCAAACAGCCCCACATGCTTGACTTTGGTGAGCTCCTGTGACTACACTTGAGTGGCTGCTAAAATATGACAACCGAGTAGACCACGCCTTAAGGTGTTTCCCTGCTGACCTTTGAGCAGGTTTCCTCTTTTAAGGCCAGTTGTTGTGGGATAACTCTGAACAGTTCTGTAGTGTAATGCTATGAGTAGATTTTGGAGCCACAAGCATTGCCAACCACAGCATTGTTGACACATAGATGCTGTGTTTTCTTTCTTTTTCCTGTTCCCCTCCTTCTCTCCTTCTGTCTCATTCACTGGGTCAGGGAGAGAACGGATAGCTTATGTGGGAAGTCTTTCTCCTCTCTGAGGCTGGCATGCCTGTCCCAAGCCTGTAACAAAGAGGCATGGCTTTGGGACATTTCTTTGTGAGCAAACGTCTCTGACGTTTTTTGTTGGCTTCTTGCCTCTGTTCCCATGGCTGCATTTGCAATGACGAAGGTTGTAGGCCACATCCCAAAAAGGTGGTGGCTTGTTCGTAGCTCTCAACCCATCTTCTATTTGTAGGAAACAACTCCAGGAAGGCACAACCCTAATTTAGGGACAAATAGGGGACCATAGAAAATGCCCTGAGATATTTCTATACCAGGTTGTAGGGAAGTTTCTAAACAGTGATTAGAGCTGGTCTCAGTCCCGCTTTTCCCTCCTGTTCATTGCAGCATAATAATAACTCACACTTGGAGGCATTTTTTTTTCCTTTTTAGTGTTAATATTCATTAATGTTTATGTGCTGGGCATTGTGTGAAACATTGTGCATGTTTTATCTCATTTAATCAGTACAACAAATGCTTTAAAGGTAGGTATATTATATTAGTCAGGGGTCTTCAGAGAAACAGAACCAAAAGAATATATATATATATACACACACACACATATATATGTAATATTATTATATTATATACACATATATACATGTATATATGTACATACATACAAATGTGTACATATACACATGTATGTACTCATATATACGTGTGTGTGTGTGTATGTATATATATATATATATATATATATATATATATATATATATATATATATATATATATTTATTTAAGGAATTGGCTCATGTGATTGTGGGGCTGTCAAATTCAAGATCTGCAGGACCGGCTGGCAGGCTGGAGACCCCGGGAATTTTGGTGTTGGGCTACACTCCAAAGGCAGTCTGGAGGCAGAATTGCTTCTTTCTCAGGGGATGTCAGTCTTTTTTCTTTTAAGGCCTTTGACTGATTGGATGAAGCCCACCCACATTATAGAGGGTAATTTGCTTTACTCAGAGTCTACTGATTTAAATGTTAATCTCACTGAAAAAATACCTCCACCGTGACGTTTAGACTGGTATTTGACCAACTGTCTGGGTACTGTGGCTTAGCCAAACTGACACACAAAATTGACCATCAGAATATATATCACTTCCTTTTTACAGGTGAGGAAAAGAAGTCTTAGAGAAATTGATTCACTTGCAGTGGTAAGCTGAATAGTGCGTGTGGCCCAACCCCCTCTCCCCCTTAATATGCCCATATCTGAGTCTCCAGAATCTGTGAAGGTTACCTTATATGGCAAAAGGATTTTGTAGATGTGATTAAGTTAAGGATCTTGCCATGGGGAGGTCAACCTGGATTGTCCAGGGGTGCCCAATGTAATTACCAGGAGGTCAGAGTCAGAGGAGAGGGTAATGTGATGGTGGAGGCGGACACGGGAATGATGTCCTTTGAAGATGAAGGAAGGGGCCAGAAGCCAAGGAATGTAGACGGCCCTTAGAAGCTGGAAAAGACAAGAAAATGGATTCCCCCTAGAGCCTTCAGAAGGAACTAGCCCTGCCAACATCTTGAATTTACCCAGCGCAGTGAACTGATTTTGGACTTCTTCCAGAACTGTGAAAGAATGAATTTGTGTTGTGTTAAGGCACTGAGTTTGTGGTAATTTGTTAGAACAGCCAAAGGAAACGAATATACTTGCTGAAAGCCACGTAGTTAGTAAATGGTGGAGGTGGGATTTGAAGCCAGGTCAGGCTGAACCTCAGACATTCGATGCTATTATCATCATCATTCCTGTTGATCTGCCCTAAACAATAGTTCCTGGGTCCCTCCCTCCTACTTCCTCCCACAGTCTGTGTTCAGACCTGCCCTGAACTTATAGTAACTGGGGACAATTTGTCATACAGGAGAGGGACTGGGGCTAGCAGGTGAAAGGGTAATGAAAATGCGCTGCCATTTATTCCTACTACATGGTAGGCACTTTATAAAGATTAGTGTGTTTAGTTCTCCTAACCTGGAAGGCAGGTAATATTATTTTCCATTTTTCATAGTTGAGGAAACTGAGACCAAGAGACATAATTAACTTGCCTAGGGTCACACAGCTAGTAAGTGGCAGAGCTGGGTTTTAAACCTAGATCTGTCTGATACCCACACGTTTTCACACTATCTTCACCGCACTTGCTTCTTGAGAATTTTCATCATAGCACAGCAGCAGCGAAGGAGGAAAATATTGGTAGAAACTGGAGAAAAGTGAAGACTGAGGCTTCCTGTCTTCTTGCTCTTTTTCCCAGAAAACCTCATTTCAGGTGTATAGGATTCAAATCCAGGGCTAGTACCCCCCCCACCCCCCACAGCGTCATCTACACAGAGGAGATGTGTCATGCTCCTCTGGTCATGGAGGAACCTTCTGTCTGGGTTTCCTTCCCCTTTGCCTTCTCATCTTCCTTTCCCATCTCTGCTCTTTCGCTACCCTTGGCATCTGCTAATGTGGCATTTAGGTACCCCGCTCACATCTCCCCCAATTTCTTTTCCTTTTTCCATTCTCATTTGCTGCCATTTTCCTTTTACGTTTCAATTTCGGCCACCCACAGAAGGAGGAAGGAAACATCGGGAGGGAAGGGAGCAGGGGGTGAGCCATGCTTTCTTTCCAAAGAGACCTGACTGGACTTCCTCTGCCCATCATGGTTAGTGTATAAGCTCCCTGGGTGGTCAGGCCTTGGTCCTGTCACCATGGTGAGCTGGGCATTCAGTGACTGAAGATGATTCCTGGCAACGAGGGGAGACTGGAGACATACTGCTGATTCTGTGCTGAGCTTATGACTTAACAAAACAGGTTATCAACAACGTTGGGCTAAAAATATCATGTTTATTTTTGAAATAACATGTGTTGGCAGTTATAAATATTCTATGAAGCCAGCTTAGAATGTAGTCTAGCAGCTCTCAGAGAAGTGAATAATATTTCAGATGCGCACATTATTTTTTATGCAGAATCCAACATGCGATTTCCAGCCAATTCTTCGCTATGCCGGGTAATGGAGGGTTCTACTGGGTATGGATAAAACTCGGGGCGAATCAGCTTAGTGAAGGGTTTCCAAACTGAGAATCTTACTTTGGAGTATATGCTACCGGAATAAATATGTTCAGGGAAGTTTTCTTTGCCTTCCAGGTACCCCTTTGCCCTTGGGTAGCAGAGAACTGAAGTGAATTGTCATAACTTCCTCTGTCTTTCCTTCCCTCCCTTCCTTCCTCCCTCCATCCACCCTTCAAACAACTACTGAGTACCACCTTTATGTCAGACACACTCCTGGGTGCTGGAGATAGTGATAAACAAAACCAATCTGCTCTGTGTGCCCGGCTTCCCCAGCATGGAGTTTAGGATGCATTGCTATGGTATTTAACAAGTGGATAAAGGAATACATAATTACAAAATGTGATCCATGTTCTAAGTAGGAGGGAGGGAGAGAGGCTGGGGTGGAGAATCTCCTTAGAGCAAACAGGATAGCTTCTCTGAGGAGGTGGCATTTTTGCTGAGACTGAAAGGGTGAGGAGCCCACGTGTGGGTGGAAGTTGGGAATGTTCCAGACAGAGGAACTAACTGCATTCAGGAAGGTGTGAGAAACACACTGATGAGATTTGAGGCATTATCTTGATACATTTTTATTTTTATGATGTTTCTACCAAGAACTGGAGGGGGTCTGCTTACCGGGCACTCTTAAGAGCTTGGCACTGATTCTTGCATTCTCATTTCCTACCTTTCCCCTCTCATCTCTCTCTCATCTCTCCCTCCCTTCCTCCCTCCCTCCCCCTCCAAAAAAACACTCCTATTATGTCCTCCACTCACCACTGTCAGCTCGCTGCCTTCAGCTCTGAACTCACCCTCACCGTTTCTGCTGCATCCTCTACCCACCTCTCCTCAGAGACTCACCCTGATATGCTGATGAGAAGGCAGACCCTGTTTCCTATCACCCTTCCTCACCACGAGCGCGTTTACCATCACACTTGTCACTACCAGCCTCATAGCTTTACCATCAGCACCATGTTCGTCGTCGTGGCTACAGGGATAGTTGCCAATAGTCATGGCTATCGTCTCCGTCTTTCCTGTATCCCTCCTGCCATTTTAGGTCCTTAGCTTCCCCTTTCCCTGTCACATGTGGCAGTTCTGCCTACTGTCACTATAATGGCACCCCTGCTCTGCTTAGCCTCAAATCCCAAATAGGGAAGAACCTGACCCTTCATACTATGTTATGGCAGAAGGAACATGGACCCTGGAGTCAGACCTGGTTCTGAGTTCCAACTCTACCAACTCTTAGCTGAATGGACTTGGGAAAGTCCCCAACCTTTCAACCATAATGGTTGGGTCATGGTTATTAAGAAGATTGTGGAAATGATGGATGAGAACATATGCCTGGCACTTAGGTGCTTAGTAAAAGGGGAGTTTGTTTTCTCTCTCCACCTCTGTGGACATTGGTGAGTCACAAACATAAATGAACCAAAACACTGTTGTGGGCACCCATACTCAGCTGGTCACCACTCTCGAGCACCTCCACTGCCAAGGAATTGTCTTGGAAACAACTCGGACTCCCACAATGCTGTATAAAAATGTTTTTTGTTAGTGATACTTAATATTTTTTAAAAATTACACAAATAGTACATTAATATATTCTTGTAAGATAAAAGGGAAAGTTCTCCTCTGCCATTACCACCCTCTCACTTTCCAAACCCAGCTTCTTTGGTAGTAACTGCTATTAACAGTTTAGTCTAGAGTATAATCTTCGGAACTTTAAAGAGTACATTTCCATAGGGGTGTGTGTGGTTTTGTTTTGTGTTTTTATTTTTTAAATAACTTATCATAATGTGAGATGTATCATAGTGTAATATTATACTGTGACTTGAGATTTCACTTAATATTTCTTTCCTTGACAGTGCATACAGAAGTATATCTTTTGTTTAGGAGCTGATATTTTATTTTTAATGTCTTGTTATGGGAAATTTTAAGTACATGCACAAGTAGACAGAGTGATACAATGAACCCTTATGTGCCCACTACCCGACTTCAGCTATGATCAGCTCATCCGATCTGGAGCATTCGACCGCATTTACTTTCTCCTCGTTTATTATTTTAAAGCACATCCAGATATAGTATTCCTGCCATAAATATTTCATTATGTAGCTCTAAAAGATAAGGGCTACTAAAAATATAAACACAACATCATTGTCACACTTAAAAAATTAGCAATTCCTTAATATCAGCTTTTATCTAGTTTAAAAACTATTCATTTGAATCAAGCTCCTATTAAGATCCACACATTGCAATTGATTGGTATACTTGAGTCTCTTACCCTACACGCTCCCCTCCATTTCTCTCTCTCTATTTCTCCTTGCAATTTGTTTGCTAAAAAGAGCTATCTTTTTACCTGCTGTATAGTATTTCCAGTAGGGATCATTCGTGGTTTATTTTCTCATTCTCCTGTTGATGGGCACTTAGGTTGTTCTTAAACTCCTATTGTCACACACATGTTCCACTGAACGTCTTAGTATAAGATCTTTGTGCAAATGCGCCAACCTTTCTCCAGCGTAGCTGCAAAAAGTGGACATGCAAAGTTGAATGTGTGCACATTGTATTTGATTGAACCATTCAAAATTTGTATATGTCAAAGATGGTTGAATATTGGCAATTTCATGGGGTTCAACCTGATATATTTTATTTGAAATTGCCAACTTACCCTTAAACATATTGTATCAATTTACCCTCCTCCACTTATAATGGTACCCATTTCCCTACACTATCACCACAGTTAAAATAATCAGTGTTTAAAATGTTCTGCGAATTTTTGGGCAAAGAAGAGCTTTTATTGTGTTTATCAATGACGCTCAAGAGCCATGTATCATGTGCCGTCTGGGATCTTTTTCCTATGGGAGCCGGATCTCCGGGATGTGGACCCACACAAGATGGGCAGTATTGCTGATGGGCTATGCCCAGATAAAGTGAGCGATCCATGGGGTGGGCGAGCTGGAGGCAGAGAGAAGGGATTGGCTATGTTTTCTGGTGGATTCTCCTTTTCCCTCCCTGCACCCAGCCGTGACACCTAAGGGGGCTTATACCTGGTTGAAACACAAAGTCATTCGTCTGAAGCCGGTTGGCTCATAGCTTGTGGCTAGTAAGTAAACTGTCCCCATCCCCTCGCCCCTGTTAAGGCTGGTGAAGAGAGATGACAGGCTCTAAGCTTGGAAGGATATCTGGGCACTGTAATGACTAGCCTCTTGCTGGACCTACAGCTTTGCCCATTCTGTGTCTAAGAAGTTTCTCGCACCTGTTTCTCTAGTTAAGAGCTACAATGGGAGGGATAGGCATGGGAATTGTAGGCGTGGGTAGGGAGGACTGTGCAAATGGGTGGAAGGAGCACTGGACCAAAAGTCAGGAGCCCGAGTTTCAGACCCTGTTTTGTCCACTGTAGCTCTGAGACCAGGCCATTCTCTTCATCAGTCTGTGCTGTAGCTGTCTGGAAAACGGACACGAGGGTCTGCCATACCCAACTCCTTCCCCTCCCTGTGTTATCACAGTGACTTGGAGTCCGTGAAGGCATTTTGAAAGCATCTGTGTGATCTGCAAAAGCAAAAGTCAGTGTGCAGACTCTGCAAACTAGAGGAATGCCCCCTTTCCTGGTAATTATTCAGTAATTATTCACATAAGAAGGATTTCGTTGTTACGTTTCATAGATTTGTCGCAGTTGATGGCCTTTTAATAGTGGCATTGAGTTTGTGTACAGAAAGGTGATTCATTTTAAGATTTCTGGGCCTTAATTGTTATTTGTTTTGCTTGGTTCCAGTGTGCTATGAATTAGTGATATCCACAGAGCATATTTGTCTTGGCACCATGGCGTATTGTCTGCAGTGAGTGCTGTGTGGCCTGGCACCGGCCTGGGTTTCCCATCTGTTTCTGATGTTTACATTGTTAAAGATATCACAGGCACAGAGGACACGGCCACATGCAGAGAGGGAACTTGTTTCCACTCCAGTGCATCAAACAAGGTCTGAGCCTGTAATAAGCACGGGCCTAAATTACACTTGAGCCTGCTAATGGCCAGGCCCAGCCCTGGGGAGGGCATTGATTGCTGGGCCCTGGGGTATTCAGTCCCAGGAATGCTTGTAGCGGGCTCAACAGCTCAATCTTGAGAAACTCATTTTTGCCTTATATTTGAAGAGGGAGACCTGCACAAGCTGCATTTTACTCAAATGGGACTCCTGAGGGTGCTCCTAGAATCCAAGGATGACGAGGATGAGGTGATCAGCCCCCAGAGAATCCTGGTGCTGTGTCCTAGGCCAAATCCACCCCGAGGCCAGGGACCCACGAGGCACTGGTGTTTTTTGAAAGCTCTGCACCTGGGCCGATCCTGACTCCCATGGAATTCTCCCATACAGTCACCCCCGATTTGCTACAATGAGGTCCACGTCTTTTTGTGAGGAGGAGAGCTTAAATTTTCCTCCTTGTGTAAGAGAGCACAGGAAGGGAAGGAAGAAGGGAGGGGATGAAGCGACTGGGGGGGGGGTGGGCATTTAGTGTCTGTCGAAAGCAAAGGCTTTGAGGAAAGAGGGGTTGGGGACCATGTCCTCTTTAAGCTCCCTAAGTGAATGTATGTGTGTTACGTGTATATGTAGGGGCATAAGGAGAAGGAGGTGGGTTGTGTGTGGTGGGGACATTCTCAGCCTCTGTGAAAGTGGAAAGACAGTCTACCTTTTCCCTTGCCTTCCACATTTATCCTTTTCTAATTTGGTGGCTTATTTGGGTAGATGTAGCTCCCTGCGGAGGGAATAGGATGGCAAATTGTGTGGAATGATTTAATGTTTCAGGCGTGTTTAAATATCTGCTTGCTGCCCACAGAAAAATGCCTACGATCCCCAATCCAGGCCTCCATCTAATGCCAGAAGCTCTATCTCCTAAACAACCCACCTATTCCTCTCTCCAGTACGTTCTCCATAGTGCAGTCAAGATGAACTTTCTAGAACATTTGTGGAAGGATAATATGTTGAGCTATTCAGCAGGGTTATGTCCTTGCTATATTGTCCCCATTGCTATGATTCCTCTGAAGGAGGTCACCAGATCTTCTTGCTCACTTGCTTGGTCACCTTGGGCAAGATCTCTTCCTTCAGTTGTCAAGCAAGGCAGTGGAGCTGGATAATCTCTCCAAATCATTCCAGTGCTAAAACCCCCAGGGGGAGAGCACATGGGAACTTGATCAAATAGAAACAGACACAATAACTATTCGCTTGTACGTCATCTTCTTCCCATTTTAGCCATGATTCCTACTGGGGTACTATGTCAGGGAATGGCATGCATGGACCTGTCACCCAGAGATCCGAACCTTCCCTTATTCATTGGGCCTCCTCCCGCATTTTGTATCTCAGTGAATAGCATTACCACCCATCTAGTTCTGTAAGCCAGAAATCCAAGAGCTATCCATGGATACTTTGCTTGTTTCCATCACTGTCCCATCCAACCCACCCTCTAGAAAGCTTCAAACTATCTCTTGAACCCAATCCTTCTTTCCATTCCACCTCTGCCCCAGGCCGACCGCCAACACTCCGCCTTCCCCCTTTCTCTTGCTTCTGTCATCTTGTAAGTGGACTACTGCAAACATACCTAACTGGTCTGCACATTCACTCTGCCTTCCACCCTCCCATTTAGACTCCATGCTGTGTAGTCAGAGTGATTGCAAAATTCAAATCTCTCCCTCTTTAAACCCTTTGCTGGCTTTCCAGCTGTGTCTTACAAGCCCCTGCCTGCCTCTTCAATCTCGCCTCATACCATGTCCCTCCTCAGGCTTATTTTTCCAGTCGCTCTAGCTTTCTGGTCTTTTCATTGCATGGTTCAGGATATCCTCTGTTACAGGGCCTTTGCATATGCTTGTCACCTTTCACAGTTGTGATTTTACATTGGTGAGTGTAATTATTTGATTAACATCTGTTTCCTTTACACTATTGGACGTAAGAAGGCAGGATCAACTTTGTTTTTGTTCAATATTGTGAAAGATGTTAGTACATACTACACTTAGTATGGTACTTGGCACTCAATAAATATTTGTTTAAGGAAGGAAAAAAGGAAGGAAGGTAGGAGGAAGGAAAACACACCCTGGTCAACATTTATATACTTACTTTATTGAAACATATCCAGTTTGTCATACTAACTGGTATCTGCTAATGTTTAATAAGAGAAAATTTCACATGAACAGCCCTGGTCTCTGCATTTTTGAAATTAAAATCTTAATATTGGAGAATAAATATTTTCTCTATTGTAAAAGGTTCCATATGGTCTAAAGAATTAGTTCTAATAAAATGATGAATGGTTCTTCACTCCATTAACAAATTATCATTAATTTTAATTCATATGTCTGACATCTGCTACTGATCTTTGTCCTTTCAAGTATAATTAAAATAATTGTAAATATACAGCCCATCACTGAAAGTTACAGGGGATTGTTCCATGTCATGTCTATTCCCCAGTCAGTGAGATTGTATTTCTCTGAGGGTGGGGTCCATTCTAGTTGGGTGCTCAATCAGTATGGAAGAAGTGATTAGTGTTGTAAAGGAACAGAGATGGGGTGGAAGGCAACCATTTAAAGAGATGGTTTAAAAATAGCTTTCTCTATGGTACGATTGTGAACCAGTTTTCCTAAGTGCAACTCTGCTTCTGTGGTCAACTTGCTTTTTGGGCCCTGTTTATTTTAAGTATCCACACAGAAAATAGTGAGATTTCAAGAAGCTGGGAAAGTCTTCCTTCTTACTCTTATCCCCAAAAGAGTCTAATCAAATATGACTGAGATTCCTATAAGACACAAAATATTCTTTTTCACAATTAGAAGGGGCTATAAGTTAAAATGCTTTTGGAAGAGGAGATAATTGAATTCTCACTAAAGTGTTAATAACTGACCTGAGGTCACTTCCCAAGAAGAAATTTTGATATGTAAAGGGTCCTGAGTGTGAAGAGTAAGAAAAAGGACCCCGAAATGGGAAGCTTAACAATACTTGGATGCCTGGGCATTTCTAGAATGCTTAAGTTCCATACCTTACTAAGCCCTGGTCAGCATGACGGGGGACCAGCTCCTCGAGCAGACAGTGTGTGAAAAGCGTTAGAGCTCAGAAATTTGTGCCGAGTCTCTCCCTAAGGCTTAGTTCTAGGATTAATCATGGGAAACTCATGGAGGGTGACCTTTTCCATGTCTGCAGGAGTCCCCGGGCCCTGGTGTGCAAGAGAAAACTAGCCTCCATAATTCAAGTCAGAAACCACTGCAAAGCCCCTCCCTTATTAAGCCTCTTATATCTCTTCCTGGGAGAAAACGAGCTTTATTGTGGATGAAATAAAAATTTTAATACACATGGGAAAATCTATGCAAGTGAAGTGTTTTCCATATACCTGGGTCTAAATTGCTACAGGAAAATTTTATTGTAATAGGGACCATGGTCTCAGAAACCAGGTTTTTATCCAGAGGCTACTCTATTTTTACAGCCACATCAAATTGGTGGAACATGTGAGCTGACGACAATTTTGTTTCTCAGATTTGTCGTGTTTGTGAAACCGATTTCTGCTCCTGACACAGGTTCAGCCATGTTGTTGTATCTAGGGGAAAGAATCTTCCTCCCTCCCTCCTTCCTTCTTTGTTCTCTTTCCTCTTCCCTCCTCCCCCCCCCCCCCCAGTCTCTAACCAGGGGAAGAATTTCAGAGTTTTCTGGGAATTTGTACTCTGCTTGGAGCCTAGGAGAGTGGGTACCTGTTCTAGGAAGAGAGAGAAGAAAATTCCTGAACTTCCTTCCCATCTTCCATTCTCTCCATGCTTTGATGGGGTTGTGGGGTTGGGGTGGTGGGAGAAATTCTCCCCTGGTTACAGCCCACATGAAGCAGAAGAGATGGCTATGATGTCCTTAGAACTGCGGTGGAAGAGTTGGTTTGGATGATAAAAGATAAGAAGCCATAAGCATCTTTTCTGTTTTCTCCTGGGGCCTCCTCCCCGTTGAACACACTGAAGTTGTGACTTCCCTTGACTTAAACTGGTTATTCCCAAGTAGTGACTTAGTTTTCACATTCTTCCAAGATGTGACTTTCTCTATCAACTACATTGCGTATCTTTAATTTTAATGTGTCAAATACTACCTTTGAACATGCTACATTCAACAGAAAGTGGCAATTATTTCCGGCCTTAAAATCAACTGAATCTGGCCCTGTGTTTTACTTCTCCTGTGATGCCAACACTGTAAAGAAGAGGCACATCTTTTACCGTTGATGGGAAGAAAAAAAATTCTATTTGTAGAAAGTAGGGTGGCTAGGTGAAGAAATAACTATACATATATATTTTTTTTTGTGAAAATGTATTACAGTGTATTTAGCTGTATGTTCTAGAAAAAGGTAAGTAGTTTCTCCAAAAGTAAGTAATTCCATGAGAGATCTAATTGGGGGAAAATGCTACCTCCCAGGAGTAATCACTGTTACTATTCTTTGAGACATTTTTTTCCTATGCAAGTATCTTTCTGTTTCTCAAATTCGTCTCACAGTACACATACTATCATCTTGTTAGCTGCTTTTTTCACTTAACAGTATTCTGTGGATAGGTTTCCATAGCAATATATAAAATCTACACCTCATTTTTTAAATGGCTCTATGGAATCTCATTGTATGGATGCACATTAATTTACTTAACCAGTTCTCTGTTGATGAACCTTGAGGTTGTTTCCTATTTTTCACTGTTATAAATAACTTGGGGATAAACATAATTTTACATTTTTAGAAAAAATTTTATTGGGGAAGGGGAACAGGACTTTATTGGGGAACAGTGTGTACTTCTGGGACTTTTCCAAGTCAAGTTGTTGTCCTTTCAGTCTTAGTTGTGGGTCCAGATGCAGCTCAGCTCTAGGTCCAGTTGCTGTTGCTAGTTGCAGGGGGCACAGCCCACTATCCCTGTGGGAGTCAAATTGGCAACCTTGTGGTTGAGAGGATGCACTCCAACCAACTGAGCCATCTGGGAGCTCAGCGGTAGCTCAGCTTAAGGTGCCGTGTTCAATCTTAGTTGCAGGGGGCAGAGCCACCACCCCTTGTGGGAGTTGAGCAGTTGAACCAGCAACCTTGTGGTTGAGAGCCCGCGCTCCAACCAGCTGAGCCATCTGGCCACCTGGGAACTGAGCAGCAGCTCATTGACTTCATTCTAGTTGCAGAGGTCACAGCTTGTTGGCCCGTGTGGAAATCTAACCGGCAGCCCCGTTGCCCAGAGCTTGCGCTCTAACCAACTGAGCCACCTGTCTGCCCTACATTTTTTTTTTTTTTAAGAATTTGGCCAAATTTTTTCATAGAATGAATCTTAGCATCCCTAGGTTAAAGATGTCCACCTAATTTTGTATAACTAAAAATAAGAAAATGAAATGTAAGATTAAAAAAAGAAAAGATATCCACCTAGAATCCATGAATATGAGGTGTGATAAAAAAATATGGTGAATGTTTAAATAAAAAAAGTTACAGTAAAAGACACATTGCCATTAATCCGCTTCAGAATACTCCTCCTCGCTTTGAACACACTAATCCCATCATTCTAGCTACTTTCTGAAGCAGTTCTGGAAGTCCTCTTTCGTGAGTGTCTTCAGTTGAACTGTCATGGCTTCTCCAATGTCTTGAATCATTTTGATTTTGGGGAAGAGCCAGAAGTTGCACAGTGCCAGATCTGGTGAATAAGGTGGATGAGAACAAACTGTAATGTTTTTATTTGACAGAAATTGCCATATACCAGAAGTGATGTGTGATACAGGGCCTTTCCGTTGTGATCACAAAATAGTGTGAATGCTGCTGCCGAGTGCCATCCAATGGAAAGGCAGGGATCTTCAATAGGGAAGTAGCGTTTCCAACCATAGTAACAGTGTGTGACAAGTTTCAACTTGTTTGGTGCGGTCAGTCGGATGTAAGCTACGGTTGAGAGAAGGTGTGTTTTAAAGTTTGCTTTAAATCATCCTTCATCATGACAATGCTGTGTGTCACGCATCGCTCTGGCATATGGCAATTTCTGTCAAATAAAACATTATGGTGTGTCCTCATCCACCTCAGTCAACAGATCTGGCACCTTGCAACTTCTGGGTCTTCCCCAAAGTCAAAATGATTCAGAACATTGAGGCAGCCACCATAGTGCAACTAAAGACACTCGCAAAAGAGGACTTTCAGAACTGCTTCAGAAAGTGGCTAGAGTGATGGGATAAGTGTGTTTGAAGCAAGGGGGAGTATTTTGAGGCGAATTAATGACATTGTGTCTTTTATTGTAATAATTTAAAAAATTTTAAACATTCACCATATTATTTGATCACACTTCGTATATACCTGTTTTATAAATTCAAAGAAAATGCTCTTCCAACCCCAGCCCCTCTCATCCTCATAGTTAGTACAGTATATTCTCCTGTCTTTTGTTAAGCTGGGGTTTTACTAAGAATTAGTGAGACTTGGGAAGGATAACTTCCCATTAAAAAATAACAACAATGACAAACAACTCCTATTAGGCATTTTTCTTCTAATTCCTCTCCTGTTCCCCATTCCTTCCCTCCTTCCCTCTGGTATCACACAGCTACTCCATCCAGTTTCCTCTGTCTGGGTACCAACCTGCCAACCTGTTCTTCATTCATTCAACAGACACTCAATAAGTGCTACCTATTCTAAGCTATGGGTGGAGAGAGAGAGAGAGAGAGAGAGAGAGAGAGAGAGAGAGAGAGAGAGAGAGAGAGAGAGAGAGAGAGAAAGAGATGTTTTAATAAAGAATCAAAGTGAATATTGAGATCATTTTGTTTATTCCTGAACCTCTGCTATACTGTTTTACTTATTATAGCTTTATGGTACATTTTAACATTAGGCAGGGCAAGACCCTTAAAAATTGTTATTAAGGGGATCAAACAGAGATACAGGGTCAAGATCAGGAGAAAGGAGAGAACCTAGAGGGATTTACTAGAGGGCCTAGAAAACTCTCTTTTGATTGGTAAACATTTTGGCACCCAGAGAATTTTCCCAACTTCCCAAGAGGTAGCAATGCGGACACCATGTCTAGGAAACCTGAATCATCGTAAAGTTCAATCAAAGCAATTTGTCCCGTCTCATATCTACAAAGACTCGAGTGACAACAGCATGCCCATGTGACTGAAATGATAAGTCCTTGGAATGGAGCGAGGAATTTAGCCAGGATAATCACATTAAATTTCAACACTGAGGAGTGTAGTCCATTGATGAGAAATTGATCATTATGAGGAAAAAAGTCATCAAATTACTCAGGCCATGGCTAACTCGGTTCCCTTGAATGCCACCCAAGTATGAAATGCTCACATTTCTTAAGTACCTTTTCCTTTTATTTTGATTCTTAACAAGTTCTATTTCCTCTTCAAATGGAAATAAATTGTGATTTTTTTTATTGTTGTTGTTGATGAATAATTTGTGATCTAGAGTCTTCCCGTTTTTGAGTTTGGACCTGCTACTGTACTTCCTAGCCTAAGTAGAAATTGATTTCGGAAAGTCAAAGGATACAGTTCTGTTGAACGGTTTTCATTTCACAATGATAGCATAGTAGTAAATGAGAACATTACAATAAACATCATGAGGTTTTGGCTGTGAGCATCAATAGTGTTTTTTTAATAGCTATTAGAGTTATTGAGTTTTCCATTTTATAAAACCATTTGTGATTACACGGGAGTGAGCAGAAAAGAGGAGGTTCTGTTAATATGGATTAATTTTTGATGCATTTAGGAAGCATATTGGATTCAGAATCCAAGATGTTGGATTTAGATCTAGCCACACTAGCTCTGTTTCCTCAGCATGCTGTTTCTCTTCTGTGAATCTCAGTTGTATTGTCTGTAAAATAGAAAAAATAAGACTTGTCTTACCCATATTTTGGGTTGTTGAATGGACTGAACAATGAATTCATGGAAAGCCACTTTGTAAAAGCAAAGTATGATCAATCATGATGAAGATACTGTTCAGGGATAATGCCTATAAAATGCTAAGCAAATATCCAGGGACACAAAACATTGGTCAAATTCCTTCTGAGTGGTACTTTGTAAATAAGCCAGTAATTAAGTTTTGGACCTGATGAAAACAGTCCCAATTCACAATACTTTATCATTTGTAGTGATGGTCACATCATGAGCAAATCTAGGCTCTTCTCTGGATTTATTTATTTGTTTTTCCTAAGAACAGTCAATTGCCTTTTCATACCTGGGCATGGAAGACTTTGTGGTACAAACCAGTGGTTCCTAAACCTAGATCTCCAGTAGACTTACAGGGAACTTGGAAAAAATGCTGAGTGTAAGTTCTTACTCCAGACCCACTGAATCAGAATGCTCAGAGGCTGAGGCCCCCAAATCTGTGTTTCTAACCAATTCCCCACTGCTTCAAATGCATAGCTAGATGTAGGGTCACACCTGGCTGTAGGAACCAGAAGGCAAATATTCTATTTTTGGCTCCGTCAGGTACTATCTGAATCTCTCTAGGTTTCACTTTTGTCATCAGTAAAATGTCTGTGTTTTTGACCTGTGATCAAAATCCAAGATCAGATACTTCAGATCTGTAAACAATAAAACGTTTAAAGCCAATCTGAAGATTGAAATTGTCCTGAGAAGCCCTCATTGCTTTCACTTACTATTTGGGATTCTGGAAGCTCTGCCTGCATTGAGCTCCATAGCTACAGAAGTGTGGAGACTACTAAGACTCTGTGACCTCTACATTACCGTCTAGCTCTGACAATCTCTGGCTATATAGCCACAGTTATAGTGCTCTCAGAGAAGGTGGTATAAAACTTCTTTCTTTTGTTTCATGTTCTGGTTATTAAAAGTCAGCACAAATCTCAGCATC
This sequence comes from Rhinolophus hipposideros, assembly GCF_964194185.1. Lineage (NCBI taxonomy): Eukaryota > Metazoa > Chordata > Mammalia > Chiroptera > Rhinolophidae > Rhinolophus > Rhinolophus hipposideros. The sequence continues at coordinate 85,622,625 of NC_138052.1, forward strand.
GTTGAGAGACCAGCTTTGAGGATAATTTGGATCTTCAAAGAACACTCCTTTGCTTCTGTGAAAAAGTTGTATTAAAGCAATTAAATGTTATTTGAAGGAAAGAAAAAGCGCACGCTGACTACTGAATAACAGGAATAGCATTAAAAAACAAAACAGTCCTTACCCTGGGATCAAAGCCAGAGAGAGGCAGAGTGATGGTGTGCAGGGGATAAGGGGAGAGGGGAAGAATAGTTTTGGTTCAATTAAAGATGTGAATGGGCAATTTGGGGATAGTCTTCAGAATTATGAACAATGGCTGGCAACAGAAACATGAATGACCCCATGAGAATTCACAATGTAAGAAATATTGGATTACGCACCTCTGTTCAGACAAGGGGCTAAATAAAGGAACAAAACAAGCAAGTGGACATAATTGTTTGCCATTCAAAGGAGCCACAGACCACTCAGCATATGGTGTGGGGAGATTCCAGAGAGCATGGGAGATCTCATTTGGAGTAACTATTCTTGTTCCAGCGACCTGGGGGCTGATGAGGATGGGCCTGACTGAAAGATGAGGTGAATTGTACTCTCCATTTTTGATACAGAACAGTATTTCTCAGCTTAATTCCCCAAGATATTCAGCAAACTTGGCTCCAATAGACATTTATTGTTTTCCAAACTCAAATCTCCCCCACAAAGGACAAAGACATGCCATTACTGAAAATGGTTTGAAAACGTGCTACAGACTGGAGGGAGTCCCCCTGAACAAGGTGTGAGATTCATTTGAGTATCATTGGGACTAAGTGCAGAGTCTCCACATGCCAATGGGGGTACGTGTGATGCCTGGTGCTTTTGTTGCTCAGTTTGTGGAGCTTTCAAGGAACAAGAACGATTGGGCTGTGGCATGTGGGGCCTGTGAGAAGGAACCGTTTCATAGTCTGTGGGACTTTCTGGCTTAGTTACAAGAATTCACAGAACATCTTGCTCTCTGAGTCCAGGGAGAAGGAACAGGGCACAGACATTAAAAAATCTAACTCTCTGAGTCTGTGTGTACTTCGGGAGTTATTTCTATTGGTTCTGAGCCATGTTGCAAGGGACAGAAAGAGAAATTCTTAGGCCAAATACATCTGGGAAATGGTTGAAGTAAAACAGGTTTTTAAAATGTTTTATTGCATGACTTCTCATAACCTTTGGTATTCTAGGAAAGGGATATTGTATGTAGCATTTTCCAAGTGCATTTGCTCACAGAAACATTTGTTTGCATGGCATCTCTTGGGACTAATGTTGGGACAATGTGGAACGCACATTGCAAAAAAAAGAAACCAGGTCAAAGAATCTTAGGGACCTTGGAGTCTGTTTCCTCATCTTAGAAATCAAATTACAGATCCTGAGAAATAAAATAATTTTCCCAGGATCACACAGATGGCTCTTGGCTCACGCTGGATGAGAAACCAGGGTATCATGTAGAAAGTAACAGGTCTTAGGATTCCAGGTATATCTCTTTCTATCATATCATGTGGTACTTGTCATTGCCCCTTTGTACAAGGGTTCAATGCTATTCTACAGAAGCTGAGATCAGGAAGGACAGGTAATCAGGGGTCAGATTTTGGAGGGGCTTGAATGCCAGATATTTTAGGATTGTATCCTGTTGTGTTCTATTTCCATCTTACCGCACTGTATCATCCTTGTCTCCAGTGGCAGGTTATATTATTTTGCTCCCAGTTCTTGCTTCCCCCACCACATTTGCTATGGTGGGTGGAGTCTACTCCCCTTTCCCATTGATGTTGGGGTTGGCTGTGTGTTATGGGCTGAATTACTATGTCCCCTGGAATTCATATGTTGAAGTCCTAACCCCCACTTACCTCAGAATGTGATTGTATTTGGAGCTAGGGACTTTAAAGAGGAAATTAAGTTAAAATGAGGTCATTAGAGAGAGCAGTAATCTAATATGACTGGTGTCATATTATGACATCTACAAGCCACAGAAGGAGGCCTCAGAAGAAACCATCTCTGCCTATACCTTGATCTTGGACTAGTGGCCTCCAGAATTGAGAAAATCAATTCTGTTATTTAAGCCACCCACTTTGTGATGCTGTCTCAACAGCCACAGTAAGCTAATATAATGTCTGAGATAGTGTTCATGAATTGGTAGGTGGCTGTCATCCAAAAAGTCATCAGGAGACCAGGCCTTTCCCATCTCGTGGCTCTGCCATCTTCCACACCTGGCTTCCAGCATCCCTGTGCTTGTCTATGAGAAGATGGTAGAGGGGAAAGCATGGAGGACCGCTAGTGAATAGTTCTAAGGGCTACATCTGGAAGTGGCGTACACCACTGCCACTCACATTTCATTGGTTACAATCCGTCACATGAGCACACTTTCCACAAAAGATGCTGGGAACTTTGCTGTGCAACCAGGAAGAAGAAATGAATTTGAAGATTAGTTGGCCAGCTTTGCCCATTTCTCTTAACTACACCATGGGATAAGCAGCATGAGAAAGAGGAAATAATTTTTCTTGAGTCATCACATTTGCCATGGTGGTTTGGCTGACTTGAGCGGGGTGAGGATTCATTCTGGTCTCCGATAAATGACTGCACAGGGAGTGTGTCTCCTCCCTAATACAAAATTCACTTTCCCACCCTGTCGGTGCCATGATTGGAAAATTGTACAGATTTCTACACCAGAGAAGCTAATGACTCTTCCATTTCTGACTGGTATTTATTTGGTGGTACCTGATCAAGACTCAGACAAGGTCAGGAAGTCAGAAAAGCTGCAGATTATTCTGCCTGAAAAGAGTCACATATTAGCTGGAGGATCAACCTAGACCCACACTTAGAAACGGTGATTATTATTATTTTTCATGTTGGTGGCCTGGTTTAATTTTCTTTGAAAAATAAAACCATGACTTTGACAGTAGCTCCAACTTTGATATGACAGTGGTGTTTTAACTCCATTGCTTTTCACCTTATCCTGGAAAATGTTGATTCTGACTCAGTCCTGTTTAAGCCTGGGGCAATTTAATGGTTTTTTTCTCATTTTAGGCAAGGAGGTGAATTTAGTTGGATTATCATCAAATCATCTCTTATGGGGACATTTGTTTTAAGCCCAGGAGTACCCCTCTGGTTTTGCTATCCCTGACATTTGCAACACTTATCTTTGTTTTCTGCTGTTCGATTCTACTGGGTGTTTCTTATCTCCCAGGAACATTCGCCTTTTTCAAGTGCTATTGCGTTGTTAGAGAATAGGTTTTAATTCTCTTAAGGTGAAACATTTCCCTCATTTACTTTTTATTAACTCTACAAACATTTATCTAATGTCTTCTAGCTAGTGCCAGGTCCCCAAAGTACCAAAATGAATAAGACAGTCCCTGCCCTCCAAACCCAGTGTCTAGTGGGGTTGGTCCTATTGTCACGGAAACTTGTACTGTGTGCTGTGGGAAACCTGGTTATATTTTATGTTCCAGCAGCAGTTTAGTGAATTGAATGAAAAGACTGAACATAATCTTGATGTGCTTATATTATTCATAATTCTAAAAGGTGCTTTCCTAGACATATACATAAATATAAATAATTTCCCTTATTATTATAAAAGGTAGTTGAACAGGAAGTGAAGATGGTATTTCTGGAAAATAGCACATTACTCAAAAGTGACATGGAATGAATCATTGACTTTTACTTTATTAAACAGCAGCTCTCTATTAAATAAATTATTGAATACATTAGGGAAGAGTCTGATAGGAAATAGTCTATATTCTGCCTTTTCCTTCTGTCCTTCCTTCCCTCACTGCCTCCTTTATCCCCACCACCCTTTCCTTTCTTTCTTTTCTTCTATCTTTGTCAAATTAACACTTATTGAAAACCTTCCATGTTCACAGTGGTTCCATGTCCAGGATTTTCTAGTATAGATCAAATTTCACATAATTTTATTCTTTTAAAATAAAATGCTTTATTAAATATTTAACTAAATGTGATTTGATTTCTACATCTTTCTTTAACTTTTTACATAAAAGAATCCAAAATATGAAAAGAAAAAAGTCCTTGCTTGGCCTTAAGTTTCTTCTTCTGTTTTGGACAACATGGCCTCTGACTATGTCCAAGGTCCAGGGAGAGGTTATAGTGGGAAGGTGTGGGGACACACAGGTGAACAGGACTCGGTCCCTGTTTTGATCTAGCAGGCGAGATAAGGAGGAAATTTTAAGTCTCTGTCACAAAGGCACAACTTGGTGAGTGTACTTC